>NC_141764.1:38744628-39369628 GCF_982258835.1 Parasteatoda tepidariorum
TTGCAAAGTTATAGAATAATCGAAAATTGATGAGAAAAATATTTGACTGGCGTTTAACCTTGTTACGTATTGTTTCAGTCAATTCGCCCCTCTATTAAAAGAGAAAAAAAAAAAGAAAAGAAAATATTCATTTTTTTTTTTTTTTTTTATAAATCCGAGATTTTGCGAACGAAATGAAGAACAAATTACTTTTTCCCTTTTCCGGGAATGCTTTTCTATTTCATCTATAGCTGCGAGAAATAATTCTGATCTTTTTCCCCTCCATCTTTTAATACATTCGGAGTATACAGCCAAACTGAATCATATTATTTCCCGTCAGTTTTGATTCGCATATCCGAAATTATATATTAAAGGCGAATCAAAAGGAATTTGAAGGGGAAAAAGAGGCATAATAAATAAATGCCCTTATAATTCATTTTAGGCAGCCGAAAATGTTTTCTGTAATTCCAACCCCATGCCCGTTTAAAAAGTTTTTTATTTTTTCTTCCCGTACGTAAAAATAACGGCATGCGGAAACATTTCCGATTCTATTCGTTATATTCTTTTCACTCTTTATTTATCCTTTACTTTTGTTTTCTTCCGTTTTCTTAGTTTGTTTTGTTCCGCAACTTCCCTTTATTTTTCCCAGTTGAACGTCAGTAATTTAATAACAGCAGTCACGTGATCTAGAGTAACCAAGCCCCACCTCTTCCCTTCAAAAATACCCCTCATGCCGACTACCTACTTTAAAAACAGGAAAAAAAGAGGGGGCAACCGGCAAAAACTTATATCTTCTCTCCTTTCTTCTTCTAACAATCCATTGCTATTTTCCATCCTGGATTTTTTTTTATTATTTTTCCCTTTTTCTTCCCCATCCTCTTCATTTTTCCTTTTCCTTCTCCTTTTTCATCTGGGATTCATCAGCGAGGTTTTTCCCTCCTAATCGCATTCTGTTCCAAGTCTGGTGTGTACGGGAGGTGTGGTGGGATGTAGAAGAAACTAGATGCACACACGCTTCGGCACTTTTCGTCTAAAGCGAAATTTCGGATTAAATCTTCTCTCTTTCGTCCGAAGTTTTCCTTGCCAGCAAACGTTTCGGCATGCCTAGGCCTGTTGTGTTACCGGCTGGCCACAAAAAAATAAAAAAAACTTCGTCTGAGGAAGTGGAAAAAATTATACAAAAAGTTACAGATGAAAAGGAGATGAGAAAAAAGAATTACAGGAAAAAAAAAGCTTTCTTTTTGAGGGAATGTCTAAATGCACGCTCTCCTTGATTTTCAAAAGGTAAATAATGCAATTCGGGAGTTCCTTTAAGTTAGTTAGATTTGGATGCATTTCTTTGCATACGTAGCGCATGCTCTCTGTAGTTAAATGAACCTTGACATGCAAAATTTTGAATTAAGCAAAGTGAAGTTGCGAGGAAATATTTTTTTCTCCTTTACAATAGTAACGCTATATTCAAGATTGCACTAGATATTAAAGTCATGGTTCATTTCTTGGTATTGCAGCATCGACCTGTGCTGCCAATATTGTGATTTCGATAAAAATGACTATGTTAGTTCTAAATTGTTCGTGCAATATTTAAGTTGGAAATATTCAATTTTTCTGGTCAGGTATATTGTAGGAAAAATGTGTGTAAATACTCGATAAAAAAAATCCTTAATTGAGCGTTTAATGATGATTATCGTAATCTGAGTAATTTAATCTGATTAACGAGTTTTTGCCTTCTTATATCTAAAATTTGGTTAGCTTGTTTGATTGTTACAATTGTAACTAATGATTAAAGCAAAGAGATTCAGTGAATGTGGTCTCTTAAATACGTCATGAAAATTAGAAATGAAATTTTAAATATTTCCTCTTGTGGAATTTTATTAATGAATTCTATTTAACTATTTTTTTATAGAAATACAGGGTTGGCAAAAAACCAGTTTTTTTGGGAAAAAACCATGGTTTAAACCACAGTTTAAACTAATTGGTTTAAACCATGCCAACCATGATGGAAAATACTTTTACTTTCCGAATATTACTTTTTGCTAAATTACTTTTAAAAATGTAAATCGAAATTTTTATACGATTATAACCTAAATAAGTTACCAAATCTTGTTTTTTAATGTTTTTATGAAATTTTTTTTATATAATACTTATAATTTTATATATTTTTTCTTATTATGTTTTTCTCTTTTTTAGGTGAGTTTACGTTTGGATTCTTTTATATTTTTAATACTTATGGATAAGATATTCATTTGAAAGGTAAATACGTGTTTTATTTATTTTTTAATATTATCTACTGTTATTTTTATCACTTAGCCTATATTTTTTTCTATATCACATAAAACCTGTATATTACCATAGTACGTATGAATGCTATCTTTCATTTGCTTGTTATTGATATTTTATCTGTATTAGCCTTTTTTCCTACTATTTTTAATTATATTTATTTGTTTCAATACAATACAGTATTGTCTATTAATTTAATTTTTTGATCCTTTCTGCTTGCAACTGCAAATAAGTGCGAAGATTAAAAATTATTGCTTGGAAGATTTTACCTTAAACACAGAAAAGGTCACTGGTGTGTCATGCCATGTTTCATAACCATAAGTTGTTTAATATTTTACATTTATTTTGATCAAAATTAATACAAAGTGATGAAAAAAAGATTGAAATACGTTTAATAAAAATTCTGCCTCAAAAGTAAGAGCACGAATATTAAAATATAAATATTTTAAATTTTATTTAGGTTAATTCTTATCCTTGCTAATTTTTATTGTTGATTTAATCGGCGCCGCTAATCGATAATGATAATATCGCTCAGTTTTTTTCTTCTTATTTCTGTGAATTTTAATACTGTAACATATACTATTTTCCTCTAACTGATTCAATTAAAAAATAGTAGATTTTAAGTGAAGTTAGTTTAAAAAAAATAGTAATTTACTGCTGCTTATATTTTGTGTTTGGGGACATATTGTTTGTTGTTAAACATAAATGATGATCATGTACGCAATCAAAACTATTCATTTTATCTTGACATTTAGGTTCCTTTTTTTCTATATTCAGCTTCCGCAATTTGTTAGTGCTTAGCACGAATGTATTATTACATCAAACATAATGGCCACCATTTTTTTTTTTCTTTCCTCTTTCTCTCCCGCTCATTGCTTTTCGTCGCCAATCTACCAAACCTGCCCACTCCAACGATGAAGAAAAAGAACTAGCAAAATCTGAAACCTCTTAGGTTAAAATGAGTGTTGGAAACGAAATTGAGAGAGAACAGAAAACAGTTTCTAATTGCCTTTGGGGAAAATGGGGGATTATCCTAGAGAAACGTGAGCGAATTTCCAAAATTCGATTCTTGCAGTCATTATCCCTATTTTAACATAGAGTGCGATTGAAAGATCGGGTGGTCATTATCATCATTCAAAATCCAATTTCTTTGAACGTGATGAGATCAAACCGTTCGTAATGTCGGTTTGGAAAGCGCGCTTTTCACGACGTTTTCAACAATGGCTAGAGTTATTCATAGAACGTTTTTCCCTAATGTTTTCAGGAATTGTTTCAGATTTTTTTTCTTCTTCTTTCTTCTTAATTCCGTTTTTTGGATATTAAATTATTCTTTTATTATATTTCGTATTTTGTTACAATTATTTCCAGGATCTGCAATAATAAAATTAATTTCATTTTTTGTAACTGTTTTAAATTTTCGGATTTTTTCGGATTTTTTCTTAATTCCGTTTTTTGGATATTAAATTATTCTTTTATTACATTTCGAATTTTGTTACAATTATTTCTAGGATCTGCAACAGTAAAATTACTATCATTTTTTGTAACTTTTGAAATTTCAGATTTTTTTTCCTTTTTTCTTAATTCCGTTTTTTTGGATATTAAATTATTCTTTTATTACATTTCGAATTTTGTTACAATTATTTCTAGGATCTGCAACTATAAAATTACTTTTATTTTTTTAAAAACTGTTTTAAAATTATAGTTGACAATTTCTTTGAACGTGATGAGATCAAACCGTTCGTAATGTCGGTTTGGAAAGCGCGCTTTTCACGACGTTTTCAACAATGGCTAGAGTTATTCAAAGAACATTTTTCCCTAATGTTTTCAGGAATTGTTTCAGATTTTTTCTTTTCTTCTTCTTTCTTCTTAATTCTGTTTTTTGGATATTAAATTATGTATTCTTTTATTATATTTCGAATTTTGTTACAATTATTTTTAGGATCTGCAACAATAAAATTAATTTTATTTTTTGTAACTGTTTTTAAGTTTTGTAACCAGTGTAAATGAGTGATTTTCTGTTTAGCGATACCGGGTACTGTGGATTTTTTTTTATAATTTTGGTTTTGTTTCGAATTACTTAGTTATTAAAAGCTTTTTAAAAACTGTATGAATTTCAATTTTTTATTTTTCTTGTTTTCTATTTAATTTTTATTAATAATACTTGCGTTTATTAGTATTTATCATGTTAGTGTTATTTTCTGTTAATTATATTTTCATCGTATAGACTTTTTTTTCCCTAATAATTCTTATGCAATTTGAAAAGAAATCAAATATTGAAAATTTTTCTAAGCTAAAATGTTAATTTTAATAAAATCAATATACTGATTACAAAAAAGTTTGAGACACAGAATATTAATATTTTTTTTTATTTTTTTTTATTTCGTTTCAAATTTTACTTTGGAAAATAATATCCCTTAATGGTGAAAAATTGCTTCTAAATAGTAGAAAAACAATTATTAATAATGTATTGGAGAATTTTAAATTTATTTTTAAAAATTCTTTTGAATTTTAAACTTTTTTATTTTTATGTTATGAAGAGGATTTGTTTTTATAGACCATAGATTATTGTAATACTTTTCTGATTTTTAATACAAGATTTTAATATTTATTTGACTTTTCGTTTCTCGTTTCTTTGGCGTTTCGTAAATCGTTTCTTTTAATATTTGTATGAATTGATGTACGTATAATTTTTTCAAATAAGTAAAATTTTTATAAATTGTTTTACTGATTCTCTATTATCAAATAAGAAAAATTCTCTTATTCATAAAAATCAATTAAAAATTTTTTTTTCGGTATATTTTTTCGGTTTTTGTTTATTTTAGGAATATAAAATTAATAATAAATTTTATAATACTTCCAAATGATTTCTTACATTAACCAAATTTAATATTCATTATTTTTTTGGTAAAAATGATAGTTAAAAAAGAAATGGACTATAATGTGAAGTAACTTTTATAACGAATATACTTTTTTTTCTTCTCCATGTTATACGAAGATGAGGGAATTATAAAAGAAATGTTTACATTTTTTTTGGCTTTTAATGAGGGAATAAATATTTAAAATTTTAAAATAGAATTATTATGTTTTGAATTACTCTGAGCTATCTAGTAATTTTTTGAAAATGGATTCTCAGTTTTTCATTCATGGTTTTAAATTAAACAGCTTGGCCTTCTAAAGCTGAATTTCGTAAAGATATCTAGACGAATTCAATCAAAGATTTAACTGCTTTTTCTCCCCATATTTTTTTTAGTTTAATATCAAATGTGTTATTTTTACATTGAGACTATCTATCTAGCTAAGTAATTAAAACTTATCTTAGTCAAGTTTTGATTTTAACACAAAAATAAATTCGTGTTTTGAGCATCTAATTAGGTTTTCTATCCCCGATTTTATGGAGGCTACAGTTGGGGCAATTGCTTCAACACAAACACTCAAGCTGTTAAAAAAAATCTATAGCATAAATTGACCTGCACATAATGGTAGTCAAACCCAAGGAGGGCAGCATAAAAGTATCTTTCTCTCTCCCCCACAAAAATGAAGGTAAGAAAAGCAACACAAAAAAAGGTGACTTTCGCCATTTTCCTTCTTCTTCGCAGGTGGAAAAACTTGATTGACAGCTTAAGGTTTCATTCTTCCATCGAATAATTTTTAGCTTCGAATTCTGCTTTTAATGGGTCTTTCGTTTCTGCAAAAGCCATTACACGATTCCAAACTGATGTAAATGCGGTAGGCCGCCTAGAAGGCCTGTAGGCGCCAAAAAGGTGGGATCGTCCGATGCCGCTTAATTACGCTATATTAGAAGCTTTCGTTATGGAAGGAGAAGAAGAAAAAAAAAGAATTAAAAAGGACTTGTTTGTTTTTGGTTTAGTTCTTCTTTGATGAGTTTTACGGAAGCTTGATAGGTGATTTTTATCATGATTAGTGCATTTGGTAGCGGGCTTTCACGGCGAGCCAAGGAATCTGATTGATGAAATGTCCCACCAAGAATGAAGAAAGAAAGCGTTCTTTTTCTTGTTTCCGGTGCGAAAACAACTGGTGAGAAAGCGCGAAGGGTCTGTTTTTCTTGACATGGTCGGCTTCTTGCATCCTATCCTTTCCAGTGCGTAAATGATAAAATGCGGAATGGACTGCTAGAGACGAGCTTACCTTGAAAGAAAAGATCGTGACAGGAGAATGAATGTGTGTTTTTGGGGTTTGGGGAACAATTGTTAAGTTTCGGTTCTAAGACTTGAGGTATTTTTTTTTTTTTTTTTTACTTAAGAAGTATTGTTCAACATAAAACAATTAGCAATTTTTTGTTTGCATACATTTAAAAGAACTTTTTTTAAATATTGCATGTTCCTTACTCAAACTGGCTGTGGTATTATAATGTTTAATAATTGAGATGGTTAAATTATTTGTTTTTAAATGTTTAATCTTGAATAACGCCTTTTACTGCTGATGTAGGTAGCATGTTGTACTATAACCAGCAATGAACAACCGACCCAATTCTCAGTTTACAACTATCAATGTTCATCTCTGTAGCCGTGTAATTTTGAACCCAATTCAGAAACACCTAGATCAAGCATTGGGACAAATTAAACATTTGCGTTATTTGGTTAGAAAAATCATGAAAATATTCCGTGTTTAGCCAGACGTTGATGGGATTCTAACCCATGATCCGTCTATCACAGAGGATATTTTACGCCAGCACTGTGGTTGGTGCGAGCCGCAAGCGGAAGTCGTATCTACCAGTCATCGCTGGGATTTGAACCTGGATCATCTCATTTGAAGGCTAACGTTTTATCCCCAGAGCCAGCGCGGCTCACTGTTTTGGTAACATTGGGAGGATTTTTAGGTTAATGTATTTATGTATGTGAGATTGGTAAACTTTCTGGAAGCATATCAGTAAAATATCATTAACGTATCCGTTGACCCGTAGAATATTTTTCAAAAAAAATTTGCAACTTTTTAAATTTTTTTTTTCTTCATGTAGTAGGTAGAGCGAAAATGGAGCAAAAGGTATGAATAATTGAGAAAAAAATATATATATTGAAAAGATTTTTTTTGCCTAAATTGTAAGCTTAAATTGCTTTATTCTTTCAAAAGTATACTAATTTAACTTCCCTCCCCTTGCTTTTTTTTTCATTATGAATCTAGCTGTCCCACATTTTTAGAAGACCTTCATTTTCAATATGGGAGAGAAGATATTTTAAAAATTATAGCTTTCCAAAATTTGAATTTATTTCATTTAAATGAATAAACGGGAACCAATTACTTTATAATTTAATTTTATTACATCTTTAAACGTTTTTGTTTGGACTTCATAATTTTTTCCACTGTTTGCAAATTCTTCCCATTTGAATTTAATTTCCACGTATTACATTTATCAACGCAAAGGTTTTCTGCTAATTTTTTTGTAAAATTTCATTACCTTTTTTTATTATTTATTTATTCTTTTTTAACTTTACCGGTGGAATTTTAATCTATTGAAATTGTAAGTAATTTCTAAAAATTGTGCCTCAGTAAAACCCATCTTTCGACTTTAGTCTAATTAAGTTTCTTTTTAAAAAAATAATTTTTAACCAGTAAACACACCCCATAATAAAATGCTAAATAAAAGACATGAGCTAAACTGTATTTAAAAACGGTATTTTTTCTTGCAAAAAACCAATGTAGCCTAATAACTTATTTTAAGAAAGATAACGGTTTACACAAGCCAGTTACTTCCAGTAATGAAAGAGGGGCCCCCGGTGAGAAAAAACAGCAAGAGGGGCCCCGCAGGACGCGATGAGAACACCCGCACAACTAAATTTCCAAACAAAGCGGGGGTTATTCAGTTCATTGCTGCTATTAATTTGTATGTTTTTATAACTTCAGCTCGTTTTTATGGCCTTAATGTTTAGTTAGAAGGTATAAACAGTTTCTGCGCGTGCTTTGCGGAGAGATTAAAATTTATAGCAGACAGAGTGATGTGGGCATTTATTAAGGGCGACTTCAAGTGGTTGGGGTGGGTTAAAAATGGTGGCGGTGTTGTTAAAAGCTTGATTGAAAAATGGATGGGATCGGATCTTTGGCAGCGGTAATTGTTTCTTTAACTGAAGGGTTAATAGCGGCTTACTTGAAAAGCGGGACAGCTTACTAACTTAATGCTTAAGCGGCTACCGTTTCATTGTTTCTCTTTCTTTTGTTTCATCCCATTAATACTTTCTTTATTTTATTAGTAATTTATGAAATTCGTGAAGCTAAATGTAGTGTGCTGTTTAGACAATACCGCTTGATGTCGTCTATGTAATTGATGGGATTATGAATAGTTGAATTTATTTTATTCTCGCACTTAATTACGCAGTCTGCTGTTTTTTTTATTATTATTGTTATTTGATTTAATAAAACATTCAATTATTTCAACTTTTTTTAGCTTCATTGTTGATTTTTTTTCTTTCGAGAAATATATTTTTATGAATAATTTGTTTTTCTCATATCGAATTTTGTTTTTACGTACATTAGAAAGAATTCGTGTTGATACTGCTTTACATATTTTGATTATTTCATGTCTAACATTTTTTTTATTTTTACTGTAAATTTAATTTTAACTAAATTAACCAGTAATTTTACTGTTTTAAATCACTAATTATTATTTAAAAAATCTCAGTCAGAGACGGTTTGTAGGACGTTTTTATGTGGTTTACGAAATATTGGCTTTTTGGCTAAGTGATGACGATAATAATAAAACATTCTTATGTGCCTTTGGCTCTTTTAATATCCGTTGTTTACAAACGTATTTTGTCTACATTAATTATCTTTACAACGAATAATGAAAAAGATGTCTTTTAAAATGTGTTTAACTCCATAGCCTTGTAATTTTGAAGCCAATCCAGAAGACAAGAAAACTCCTGCATCAAGTAGTGGGAGAAATTTGCCTTCGTGGAGGGCTTTTTAATGGAACTAACTTGCATTTGCGTGGAAAACCACGAAAAGCCTTACGACAGAGGGGCTCTAGCCCATGACCCGTCTACCCCTGAGGACATTTTACGTCAGCACCTGGTCGGTGCAAGCCGGATGCGGAATTCGTATCGGAGAGCCATCGCTGGGATTCGAACCCGGGTATCCTCATTGGAAGGCGAACATTCTATCCACTGAGTCATCACGGCTCAAACTTAGGTATGTTAACGTGTGGGATGCTACGTGGAAGTGCAAAATATTATTATTCAATACATCTATTCTCATACAGTTGTTGATACATTTTAGTGTTCGCCATCAATTTGATATGGTATCTAGTGGTTTGAGAAGGCTGAGTATCACAATTTTAGACTATCGTGTATTTAAAATATTTAACTTACACTGTGTGTGTGTTAACAGAAGTAGTTAACCAATAATTTGAAACGTCGTGTGTTTAGAACTTTTTTTAAACATAGACAAAATAAGATGAAATAATGAAGAAATACAATAATAAATTGTGAGACTTTATTAGTTATAAAGAATGAATCGAAATCTCTTAATTGGCATAAAATTAATAATTTCCTCATTGTAGTTTAAAAGTGAGATTTGAAATTATTTAGGTTTCTAAAATATTATTTATTCATTTATACGAAATTTTGTAATTTAAACATTTAAGACTATGCGGAATTTATAAATTTTATGAAATTCTTGTTTTTTCTCCCTTTTTTTTAATTCATCGTAATCACAATATTCTGATCGTTTTTTTTAGTAATACAGAGTGTTTCTTTTTTTTATATATTTATATAAAATGTTTTCAATTCATCAAATTTAAATGTATTTTTTTTTAAAATTTTATAAAAGAAAAATTTTTTTCCGAAAAAAATATTAATTCTTGTATATTAAATTTTTTAATGCCTGAAAATCAATCAATTTTATCAACTAATTTTTTGATGGAATTAACTTAGTTCTTTAAATATCAATAATAATAATAAATAAAAAATAACATGTTAGTTTAAGCTTGTTGAAACTTAGCTGTTTTCCCAGCAAAGATCTTATCATTTTAACTAGTACCCTAGTACAGACAAAGTATTTTCAGCTTTGAGAAATGGCACAATTTTGGCACTTTAGTCGATCATCCTAGTAAATCTGCACATTATTTTGATAATCTGTGGAATAAAACGGTAACATACACAACAGCCCCTCTCTCCGTAATTTTTTTTTGAGAGTAAGCAATAAAGTTGGGAGAAAAAAATCGTCACAAAGCAGAAGCTGTAGTCCATCTTTTTTCGACATTTACACCTCTGCCCCTCACCTCCCCGTATATTTTTTGTTCTTTATTTTTTTTCTTTTCCATAGCAAAGCCCCTTTTCTCATACCTTGCGAGACCTGGATCCATGCCCTGGAGTATCACATTTTAAAAAGGGGGGCAGATGACTGCATCAAGTAAGGTATCTTGACATGTGGCCAATGTCACTTTTTTCCCCTTCTCTCCTTTTTTTTTTCTATCGTTCTATCTTCTTCCCTATCAATGTACCCCTCTGTGCCTTTTTCTCTTGCGTCGTGAACGAAGCCGGAATTGTTCAGAGCCCGGTTTATTCTTGTCCGTCCGTCTCTTTCTTGTCAGCTATCCATCTAAAAATCTCTTTTCTTGCTCAACCCCTGCCTTTTCTCCCCTCCCCTCCTCAAAACTCGTCTGCTGTGGATTTGAATTCGATGTTAAGTTTAGCGGGCATCGTTTTTAATCTAGCGCCATCTATTGACAAGTAATTGAAATTGTGATTTTTTTTTCTTCTTTTTTCTTTATTGTCTTTGAAAAGTAGTACTAATTACATTGTTATATAACAATATTTATTGAGTATCGCAATTTGTTATTCCAATTAAGTGCGTAGATAATTTTATTAAGCAATATTAGCATTTAAAACACATTAAATTGTAAATTGAAATATTTTAAACTAAATGGGTATTTTAATATTTTTATAATAAATATTGAATTGCACAAATGGGCATTTTATGCATTTTTTGTGGGAAAATAATCTAGCAATCACCTTAGGCAATTCAAAACTTTTCTGTTAACCTTGAGATTTTTTTTTACTTAAGTTGCTGAAAATAAAACTGTCTGAATTGCAGAATTAAAATTCTCGTATTATTTGAAATTATTATTTTTTTAACTTAATTATTTCTTTTTTTTTCTCCATAAAGTGAACATTAATGATGAACTTATTTTTAATTTTTATATGTTAAAATTGCCATTTTAAGGAAAATTAAATAACTCTTTTTTCTAATGTTTGGATTTTCGTATATATTTTCGTATGGATTTTATGGGATTATGGATTTTCACATGGATCATAATGCGCTATATACCTACCTTAATATGAATTTTGTTTTTTAAGTCTCTTCTCTCAATACAGAAAAGATGAGCTTAGTGGCTGATTTCTTGTGTTTTATTCTACAATTAGTTAGCAGTAACTTACTAAACTTAAATCAAAATATTCAGTTTTTTATGTTTCATACTTGCACAGAAAAAAAAAATCATAATAAAAATAACTAATCACAAACCGTCATTTTAGAGATACAATCGTTGTTTATGAAGTTAATTCATATTACCCAAAAATTATAAATTAGTATCAAAATGATGAATGTATTTTTATAAATTTGTTTTAAACTAGCATTTTATTTAAAAAAAAGTGAGACATGCGTTGAAAATCATCTTTCTTTTAGTATCCAATTAAAATTACTTGCACGAAATCGTAACTTTCACATAACTTGACATTACTAAAACATTTGTTTTTTTTCATATATTTTAATGTCCTTATATTTATTTGACGACCTGAAAATGGACTATATGTATGTCCAATGCCGTGGGAGTTTCTATCAGAAAATTGTACAAATATTATTCAGCCTCTTCAAAAAACTGCAACTCATATTTAGTTATAAATTTTAAAAAAATATTTGACTTCGTTTTAAACTAATATTAAATTAAATATAATTCAATCTGTGCTAAAAATACTTAATTAAAATTAATATTAATTTAGAACCATATAAATAATCTGTAGTTGCTTTAAAATAATTATAATATATTATAAGTTGTTTTAAAATAATAATTTAATACTAACTAACTAATAATAAAAAATACTAATTATCTAATAATTTAATGAATACATTTAAGGTAAGATTTCTTAAAACTAATTGAGCCGCGTCTGGAAAATCATTCCTTTCTTAATACCCAATTAAAACTACTTGCACGAAATCGTAACTTTCACATCATCTACCATTACTGCTACATTTATTATTCATATCTCTTATTGTCCTTACCTTCAATTGACCCGAGAACCGTCGATAAGTGCTAACTTCATGGGTGTTCCTATCAGAAAATTGCACTAAAAGTGTCAAATCGCTCGCTCATAAACTGCAACTCAGGTTTGCTCGTGCACTTATCTGTAGTTCCCATTTTGTGGTGTCACATCGTTTTCGATAGGTGACTGGTTCTTCTGCGACCAACCGATAAAAGAAACTCACGATTCCATCTTGTGTGGATGTCGAGTCTTCCTATCTACGGGGACCACTCCTTGGTGAGGCCCATTATTTCAATCAATGGCCGCTCATCCTCCTGAATAACAATAAACTCGGCAGTGATGTAAATGTGACCATTTCGATGGTACGTCACGGTTAAATGTCCTTATACAGGTCGTTGTTTAGATTTAGGAGTAACGTCAATGTCACTTTGCCCTATCAAATTGCTTAAATTGGGGAGGGGGTGAAAGTTATTTCTTCCTTTTCTTTCATTTTAATTTTATTTATTGCTTTGAAGCTTAATTTTTTAACTTTCTCGTACTTCGTTTTCTTCATGTTACATTAAGGTTCATTTTTGATTTTCAATTAGATATTCTATTTTTTTTATTTTATTCGGTATGCAATTTAAATATTTTTTCTTAATGTGACATTTAATGTATAGATATTTTTTCTTAATGTGAAATTTAATGTAAGAGCATGGTGTAATGCCGTAAAACTTCTTCACCAAAGGAGACATTTTTACGTCAAATTTCTTCAGCATTTTTTTCGTATCAGTATAGTGAGTTAATTTTTAACCGGCGTTCAACAGCCGATCCGATTCTGAGTTTACGACTATCAGTGTTTAACTCCGTAGCCTTGTAATTTTGAAATCAATCCAGAAGACAGGGGATCTCCTGGATCAAGCAATGGGACAAACTAGCTTTCGTGGAGGATTTTTTTAAGGAAATTCACCAGCATTTGTGTTACATCGAGAGGAAAACCTTCCACGGTTAGCTCAACTGTAAGGGGATTCTGGCCCAGGACCCGTCTACTACTAATATTTTATGTCAGCACTGCTGTCAGGATTCGTATCAACCAACCACTGCTGGGGCTCGAACCTGGGTCAGCTCAAAAGGAGAGCTGTATCCCTTGAGTAACCACGGCTCTATAAGTATAGTTAACAAGTATCCGGAATTTCCACTAGATAACATCACTGTTTGAAAATAGAAATAGTTATGTTTTTACCAAAAACGATCTCTTGACTATTTTAAAATCTGACTTATTTTATTTTCCTAAGCTCTTCATGTTTAAATGCATACAGATATCTCACAATATTACATTCATGCTACAATTAAATTGAAATTTAATTTGAATAGTTTTTAAAGTTTCAACTATTGGTTGTTTAACGCCACTATTCCACTAAGACACGATTTTAGATTTATATTTTTATGTATTTGTTTTTCTTTTATTTAAATATATGCGTGAAAATGTGTATCAGAAACTTCTGTATTATGTATTTAAAAATTAATTTTTGTATTTTTCCTACAATGGGCAAAACTTACAAAGTTTCAAATAAAAATTAAATTATCCTGAAAGAAAATAAATGGCCACCTTATAGGATTCAGCCTTTTGAAAATTGAATGTGCGTATGGTAATTGAAAGTACTTTAAATATCTCTTTATTCAAAGTTATAAAAGTCGTATTAAAAGCAAACTGAATGCCGAGAAAGAAACACATTCGCACCTTTAAAAGTAAATAAATGGCATCATTCAGATGGTAACGTTTTTATTTCATTACACTATAATAATCATTCCACTGTCGAGCGAGGTGTGTAAAAGTATTCAAAACTGACGATTATGACTTTTTTCATTCATTCTTCAATAAAAGGTTTCTCTTAAAAGAAAATAATCGTCGTTTTACGAACGCTAAATATACCGTGCGATTAAAGAAGAGGGGTGGGTGGTTTAAGTTGAAAAGAAATTCTTAACTTGTCACGGAATGCGACTTCGGAATTAATTCCCACCCATCAACAGCAGCAATTCGAAATTCATCCCGAAATTTTACTTCTTCGCATAACAATAAGGCTATCGTGTGGTGTGGGGGTGTAGACCGCTTCTTAATGGCCTAAGGATTTCAACCTCACTTTAAAGCATTAAATGCGAAAGTTTATCACTTAAATTACCGGACCAGGTGACAGCTTTATTGACGTGAACATTTTTACGTCATCCTGCTGCACAACAACGACAATTGAGGCATTTCTGCATCTTGTCATCATCACCCATCTCTGTTTATCCCTAAGAACGTGAGAATAATGAGAGATAAAAAAAAAAAATTTTTTTACAAAAAATTTAAATTTTCTAATTTTTAATTAAATTGTTTGTAAGCGAAAAACTTAACATTCTTAGAATTTTTTTAGACATCACTTAATTAGTTATATAATGCTGACAGCATTATATAACTAACTGAACTCACGTACTTTTCTTATTTACAGAAACCATAGATCTAAGTTTATAATTTTCAGTGCGAATTCTTAGATGTTGATGATTCGAATATTGCGATGGCATTCAAATCAAGAAAAAAATAATAACATGTTATTTCTACATTTTAACAGCTTTTACTCCGAAAACACTTCACTTTTTTTTAATCATTTTAAAAACAGACTTAAATGGTTTAGATATACATTTATGGAAAAAAAATGGAAAAAATATCTTGCTAAGAGTACAACAACTAAGCAAACTTTAAAAAAAGATTACAAATGCAGCGACAAAGTGTGGGGTATATAAGGATAGTATGCAACGTTCTCGAGCATACGAATGTAAATGAACATACGTCGACTGTTTCTTGCACCATGTATCGTGATGTACTGATCCCATCTCCCGCTTTTAACTCCTATCTTCTTATATGATAACAAAATATGAAATAAAATAAAATGAAAAAGCACCTTGCTAGAAGTACAACAGCAACGCAAACTTTTTTTAAAAAAAAATTGCTTACGCACGCAACAAAGCAAAGGGTACCTAAGGAAGGTATGCAACGCTCTCTAGTACATTAGTTCTCACCTAAATACTGTTGAAGGAATACTCGTGTGGCCTTACCGCTGTACTGATCGTCTGCTCCGAACGATTCGATAATGGTATGTTTTTATCGCCATTTTATTGCAGACTTTCTCCCTCTTTTTATACACAAGTTTATACGCCTTTTTTTTCTTTTTTGAGATCAACGAAAATCACCCAATCTCAACATCGAATGAAAATTCACGAGCTCTCTCCCTCCTTTAGAATAACCATGAAGTGGGGATATAAATAAATATTCATTCTATGGTATATTTGTGTTCAATTATTGCTTCTGCAGTTGCTTAGATGGATTTTTAATTCAAGTGAAGTCAATATACGAAACAAAAGAGTTTTTTTTTTCCTTTTTCAGAATTATTGGATTTATGGACTGGGGTTTTGGAAGTGGGGTGAAAAAAAAATTAGGGCAAGATAAGGGAGTTGGAAGAATTTTATAGCCTCTGTTAAGGTAAGGATGCACTGAAAGGTGGTGCATGATGGGGCTTGGTGCAAGTCACGTAAAAGCGCTCGACCTTAATCTACCATTCACTGTACTTTATCTGAAAGCATGAACGATACCAGATGGGGATGTTTTTTTTATTATTTTGTAATTTATAGGTCGTGATCTCGGTGAATTTACTGTCAGCTTTGTTGTAGATATTTTAAAAACGAATTTAATTTGGATTTCCTATTTTTATATTCCTTTTTTGCTAGTGTTACAAAACGTGAGTTTTTTATGTTAAAAATTATCTTTCCCTCATAGCAGATAAAGTATAGTATTTTTTATTCATGGCTCATCAGTACTTTTAACGTACCGATCTTTACTAATGTGCATCGATGTTTTGATCTTTGATTCTAAAAAGAGTTTATTAGTTATTATATAGTTAGATTTAATAGTTAAATCTGTTACTAAAGTTCAAAAAGTTAAGACAAATTTTTAGATTTTTTATTATATTTTTTATTAATATTCACAGAATAAAGTACGAAAAGATAGATAAATCTTTTCGTACTCTATTCTGTGAATATTGTCTCTACGTTTTGAAAAAAATTACTTTCTTTTGGACGTAGTCGAATACTTTCAATTTAAATTTTAAATTCAATTTAATTTAAATTTTTAAGCGTCGTAATTTTATTTACGTCTTTGAATGTGTTTAGTTTGGCAGTAAGTTTTCCAATTGTTAAACTATTACTTAGAACGTATTTTGTTTTAAGATATTTGTTCAAATTTAATCATATTAAAATCATAATAATATTACATAAACTCTGAAGTAATTTTTAAATAATTTTGAGATAATTTTTTTCCCTGCTGGTATAAGTTCAAAATTAGAAAAATGTCTTCCGTATATTTGTATAAAAGTGTAAATTTTTAAGATCAATCTTATAACAATTCATAATTTTGATTAAGCTTGGCTTTAGAAATTTGAAATGGCCTTTTCGAAGACTTTTCCAGACTAAATTATAAAAAAATATAGAAAAAGAACTTTTATTTTTAAACATGAAATTAAACTGACTTTGTTAAGTAATTTACAGATTCTTTTAATCTTAACTAATCTTTTTTCTCCAAACTTAGAAGTCCACAATTTAGATAATGCTTAAAATGAGAAAATTTTCAAATTTATTCTGTAATTTTAGGTAATTGTCTTTGATGATGGAAACAAAAATCATTTTGACAGTTTGAAAAAAAAAAAAGCGCAGAAAATGTTTTTTTTTAAACAGAAATTCTTTGTTTCGGCTTGTGGCTTTTAGATCCTTTATCTTTTCTTTTTTTTAACCTTCACAATAAACATCGCATTTTAGCAACCGCCAGGAGAGTCCAAAATGGCAAAAAGAAGACAGCAAAGATATATGGCGTGTCACTAAAGGTCCTGCGCGTAATTAAAAAGAGATGGAACCCAAAGTGTTTTATACCTTATCTGTTAAAAGTCCTCACTGTCTTCTTGCTTATTTAAGAAGATCTTCGCTTAATATTCTTTTTGTACATCCACGAAGTCGAAAGGGTTACAAAGGGGACATCCAATGATATTTGCTTCTATCAGATAACGATTCGACAGCTCGTGGGCCATAACTGTAAATCAAATGAAGGTTTTTTGTTCTTTCTTGCCAGTTTCATTCGTTTGTTTTCTTCTGATTGGCTATGTGATACAATGTGGTATATGTGACATGTTAGCTAATTGGCGCCTCGCACAGATAGTAGCGAGCTTTTGTATAATCCTCACGTATATTTAAGGCTTAAGGGCAATCATAAAATGTGGTTTTATTTAAAAGTATACATCACGTCGTTGATTCTAATGAAGAGCACAGTTAACAGTTATGGAGGTCCTATTTGATTATTTTAATAATTCTACGAGTAAAAGTAAATGATATGAAGTTGAAAAATGTTTCGAGCAAATATTTTGTCTTGATAAAGAAGTTCGGTTTTTAAAAAAATTTATTTTATCGCTCTTCCGAGTTCATCAACAGGTTTTTCGTTATGATTTGCTTGAGTTTCGTACTGCTTCACCTTCCATTGATGTTATCTACGACAAGGTTTTTATTAACCTTGACTTATCATGAAAGCCTGCAATATTGTTTCTTTGACGTTTTTTAGGATCTATTAATCAAATTGGATTTTAAAAAATGCATTTTTATTTCTCTTTTTTTCTTCTTTTCGTTCCTTCTCAAAGTTTGAAATGAGGCATATTTGTATAAATAATATCTATACCATCTGTATTTATAAATTTCTGAAGTAATAATTGGTATACTCGTTTAAATTTTAATATGTATATTATAGGCCTAAGTGCAAATATAAAATGTAGTTTTATAGCTGCGAGAAGACGAGACTTTTTTGAAAATGTTATATCATCTTTTAAATTGCACAAAATGTAATTGTATGTAATTTTTTCTCTCCATTTTATATAAGATTGATTAGATATGCTAGTTAGTTAGGTTTTACCTCAACAACATTTTACAAATGTGTGAAAATAAAAAAAAAAAATAAAAAAAAATATAAACAAATTTAATAAAATGTAATACACATAAAATGATGAAATATTTTACTTAAGTTCACGATTCTTTAATTTTTCTGCAATATATTTTTTAAAGATTTTTTAATGTAATAAACTTTGCTGAAGGGAACATCTTCTTGATGTAGCACCGAAATCAAAATTTAAAAACCCAGATCACTCAAACATTATAGTACTAAGTTTTTATTTAGTGATAGTGTTTAGTAGTTTTTTTTAGTAGATATGATATATATAATTTTTTTTCTTCCCATACGAGTTTAAAATAACTTTAAATCTTTTTTTTTTCAATTCCTACTATTAGTTTACACTCTCTCTATATCTTGTTGAAATTTTCAATCATTAATAAAATACTTCTTCTTAATCCTCTCAAGTTCAAATACATTTTTTAAGCTTGCAGTGAATGACACTTGACAGTGCATGGCACTTGATGTTAATACAGTTTTTTCAACTATTAATTCATTAATTAAATTTAACCGTTATTAATTTTAGTTTTATATGGATTCCATTAGAAATATTGAAGCCATAGGTTTTTATAGCCATATTTTTAAAGCATTAGCACGCGAAATTTGATTCTTTAGAACTCGTTGATTCCCATTCTGCTTATGCTAACACGAAAAAAATTAATTAATTTTAGACTTATATGAATTCCATTAGAAATATTATTGAAGTCATAGGTCACTATTTTTAAGGCATACTATCTACATATTCCATAAGCATATGTCGCCCTGAATCGTGTAAAATCATTAGATGGAATATTTATCGAATTGAACTCACTGGAAGGGTCCTTGCAATAATGAAGCATTATAAGAGATAGATAGAATGAGAAATTATAGACCAACTTCATAAATTAGAAACGAAAAAATGTTAATAATGCTAATAAAAAGCAATTAAAATAAAATTTTTCTTTGTTCACCTAAGTAAGAATTTACTTTTTTAAATTTTTTTTTCGTTACTTGTTTCTAGTTATTTTCCGTTATTAATTGCACGTTATATACTTTTTAACAATACGTGACTTATCGAATTGAATGGAAATTCTTCTTTTCCTGATTAAAGATGAAAAAAACTAACTTTTTTCCTACTGAGAAAATGTTAATAAATTTGATTGCAAGGCAGTGTCTGGAGTAATGGCAATAAAGGGAAAAGAAATCGGAAAATGTTGGGAATTCTTTGAATCACTGTGCTGCTCTCTCCCTGTGATTGGAAAGTTCTTGCCGTGAAAAGTGCCCCATCTTTCTTTTTCAAGATTCTTTTATTTCTTTCTATTTTCTTAGTAGAGGAGTATGAAGAGCTGAGGATTGGGATTGCGAGAGGAAAAGAAAAAGAGATGCTTGTGTCTTCCTTTCGCTCATCTTCCTTTTTTAAAATAGATTTTCTTTACACCCTTCTAACAACGTGACAGGAATAACTGTTGGGTGACGTCATGGACACGAAAACACCCTTGCAATGGGGTGAAAGTCAAATTAAGTACCTCAAAGTCTGTCTTTAAATCCGTTTTTGTATGCGGCCCTAATCTGATGAATCGTCGAGATTATTGTTTTTGTAGGTCTACGTAATTGTTTCGTTACTTCTCTAGGAGATAAGATTAGATATTTCTTAGTTAATTTAGTTTTGAATAAAGTCTTTTTTTAATTTGTTGGATCTAGTTGTAATTTTTATCTCTTAAATTTAAAATCTAACCATCTATTCAATTAATTATAATACATAACATACCATTACTAAAAATGTTTTTTTTTAAAACCTTTTTTTCGATTTATTTTATTTTTGTACTCTCGAACTTACTGCTTACTTAAACATAAAATTAAAAATAAACAATACACAACGCGAATAGAATACAGATAAAGGTATACGAATAGGCATACTACTAAGGTACTCATATGCCCATTCATGTATCTTTTTATTTGTGCTTTGTTCATGTTGTTTAATCATGTGTAACACAAAGTTAATCCTATTCTCCTTTGGATAACTTTATATTTGGATTTCAATGTATAAATACATTCTATGTGGTTAATATTGACATAAATATTTTACCTTCTTTGGTGGCTTGTTCCGAAAACTTGGAATAGGTATTATCAATTCAACCTCTTATTATATTTTCATGATTGGTGGCTTGTTCCAAAAACTTGGAATAGGTATTATCAATTCAACCTCTTATTATATTTTCATGATTGGTGGCTTGTTCCAAAAACTTGGAATAGGTATTATCAATTCAACCTCTTATTATATTTTCATGATTGGTGGCTTGTTCCAAAAACTTGGAATAGGTATTATAATTCAACCTCTTATTATATTTTCATGATAATGCGTTTTATATGATTCGTTGAAGTTGCACTGACGTTAGGCCTACCATCGATTTGTTCCTAAGTTCGCTGTCTTATGTACGCAATAATGAGTTCTACTTGGTCTGTCTTTATTTGGATTAAAATCTCAAGTCCGACATCAAAAAGGCGTGCATTTTTTTTGTTGTTCTTTCTGGTAAAATAAAATAACTTTGATGGAGAGGAGTATTTTAATTTTATATTTTAATTCATTTAAAAATGTTACTTAAAATTAGAATTCTGATACATTGAATTTGTTCTGGTTTGTTTTTAAAATCTTATGAACATTTGGAAAATCTGATAGATCCTTTAAAACGATTGTATATTCAGCCAATTATTTTATCATAGACCTTTAAAAAATGCGAAACTAATATACGATTACACCTTTCATATATTAGGCAAACGATTTCATCATAATACTAAACGGTGTTACAACGAGCAAAATGTAGCAAATCTGATATTTTTAGTTGCATAGTTTTCAGTTTGTAACGAGGCAAAGAAAAAATAACCATCCATGTTGAAGCAACAAACAGAGAACTACATTAGCATGTGCTAGATGGTGGAAAACAGACAGACAGAAGCTGATGAAGATAAACAGCGTGTCCGCCATCCATCTCGGTGACTTGTGTATCTGCTCTCTTGTAAGGCGCTATTTGGGGATGTGGCTTCTAGAAAGGTCCCGATCTGTTTAGAGGTTTTTGGACCTGTCGTCAGCACCTTCACGCATGCTTATTTCTTGTCGCGTCACCTGATAAAATGTTTGATCATCAATAATTCCTTTGGAGGCAACGTGCTCCTTGTGGAAATATATTGCGAACCTGTTAATGAGTTCCTGACAGCAGGGACGATTTTGTTGCTTTTATTCAAGATTTTTTTCCCTCTTTTTCGTTTTAGAAATTACGGTTTTATTTTAAAACTTCACTGTTAGAAATTTTTTAACGTGTGAATATCGTTTAAATTTGTTGCAGCCTTAATAGGGTGCGAAGTTGAACCTTATTGTTGAGTTCGAGATTAGTTAGATAGTTTTAAGTTTCCTGTTCTGGCAATCTTTTTCTTGCTTTTATATTTTTTTGATGTAAATAAAAGTTAAGTTTTCAGTTTGTTCTACGTGATATTCAGCTTAATTTACTCCCAACGAAGTCCAACATTTGGTGCCGAAATAACTCGGTAAGTCATATTGAACTTGTTTTAATTACTTTCGTCATAAATCTGAATTGGAATGGCTACCGGTAGTGGAAAAACTTGTAACATTTAAACGTAAACGAACAACGCTACGAACCGCAATTACGAAACTAATGACGAAATTGAGTTATAGGGTGCAAAGTTGAACCTTATCATCATACTTCTTAAACTATTGCGTAATTCTAATACAGAATTCTATTACGTAATTACTGGTTAAACTTGAGTGAAATCACTCTTCACTTTACTCAGGTTGCGCTGTATAGTTGAAGCAAAATAGTAGTACCTTTCAAGGTACCACTATTTTGCTTCAACTTTGAATTGATTTTTCTGAAAGTAAGTAAATATGCATGCATAAAGTGACTCTCTAGACAAAATTATTTTGATTTTAGAAGGAGATAGCATAGTTACTTTATGAAAATAGATTTTAAGTTTTTTAAAAAAAAATTAAATTATATTTCCTTTACTTCTTTTTATTTAATAATTAATAAAAGGATTGAAGTAGATTAGTTTTTACCAAATGCATTTAAAATTTCAATTTTTTCCCCCTGAATCTTAATCTTAATCAGTGTTATCTACGAATTCGATAAGCTTGCATCTTGTCCACAATTATTTCAAACACAATCAATGAAAACTGGTGTTCTATTACGGAAATCGGCATTACGCTATTTGGATATTTTAAGGTGCTCTACTGTCGCCAGAAAATATGTATTTTAATGCATTTGTACGTATGTAAACTTAAAAAAACCTGTGAACTTAAAAAAAAGAAATGTGTAAATTTGTGAGATAGGAATTTAAACTTAAGAAAGGGATCTTTTCATCTAGCTCTTTGTTTATTTTACATTTTACTCATTTGGTTTCGTCTTCTCTAATACTATATTGTATGGAATCGCTATTTTTTATTACAATGTCATTCAAGCCCTTGAAAATATTTATTCGAAAATTTGTTAATATTTTATAATAAAGCTATATTACTTTTTTAAAAAAAGAAAATGTAGTGAGGACTGTTTAGCCATTGTGTTTTGTTCAAAATATTTCACCTAATTAACTTGGATCGTCTTATCAAAATAGAGTGTCTGCAATTTCGTAAAAAAATACTTCACAAACAAATTTCTGGAATTTAATTGTTGCACAAATGTAAACAATGTTTTTTCTCACAAGCTGACGAACTGAGATAAAATGATTTATAAACATAGCTAATTTCTTAAATGGCCCCGATAAAAGTGTTCTATTTAGCACTTGGCGCGATTTTTTTCTACCTCTCTCATACGATGCACGAAACAAATGAATCTGCAGACGTTCATTTGGCTTCCTCAGCTCATTCTAAATTTAATCACTTCATTGATAAATAGTTTACAATTTGAGGAAGGGTTTTGAAAGATTTTCTTTGCTTTGGCGAGAGAATCATCCTTATTTCAGCTCAAGAAAGAAAGCTGTAGTCGAGACATTATTTTTCGATCCGATAACATGAGTAGACGTGTTTCAAGGTGTGTGTTAAAGCATGCGCAAAGGAAGGCCAATGTGTAATGTCTGTCGTTACATCTCTCCATTACACATTCTTGACATTCGGTTGCGGATTTTTATTTTTTATTTTTTTACCCCTGCTGTTTTCTTTTTTTAGTTTCATTGTTCGATTTGAGTATTCATTGTTTCTTCTCATCTCGTCAGCGACTTTAAAGTTTTTTTTTTTAAAAAAAAAAAAAGTTTGTGGCGTATCAGTTTTTAAAGAAACAATCATAGTCTTCAGGATAAACAGTTTCATTTGTTTTTTCGTTTGGTTTGTATATATAACGCAATAAATTCTCGTTTGGAGTATTCTTGTACTTAGTCTAATAAAGCGAACTATGCTAGTAATAACTTATTTTGGTTCAATATTCTGAGAATTGACATGTATATATGTATATATATATATATATAAATTTTTTTTTTTAAATATTATGTGATGTATTTTATTAAATACTTCATTTTAAGACGAATTACTAAGTATACAATACACAATACAATAGTATAAAATAGCTTATGTAAAAAATAATTTTGTGTTGGTGAAGAGGTGTTCTCCAAGCATCACCCTTACTATATATTAATAGCATCCTTGTACAAAAAGAATCCGAAATAACCAGTAGCGGGAAGGTCACAAATATATATTTGATAGAAAGATCCAAAATTTAAAAAAAAAAAGTTGTCAAGCGGTTTTTGAGCACAATTAACTTTAGTGACAATTATTGCCCATTCCTTAATTTTTCTAACCACTATAAATTAGTTGAACCGCCTGTCAATTTCACATTATAAATAAAATGTTTTTGATGATCTTATTTCGCCTTTAATAGTAATTGATCTTAACAATCATTCCTAGATTTTGATTACGATTTTCTTTTTCCTCACTTATAAGTACAAACTAATAATTCCTCACTAACTGTGATGGTAGTTAATTTTGACAATACTATAAAAATATGTTAATCATAATTGCAGAACACTTGTATAATACGGATAGCTATATTCTACGAAACCGTACATTTAACTAAATTGTTGGATAATTGAATTCTAACCATGTCTGTAGATATTTGTCTCTGCATCCTCTCTCTAGGACACCGCATCATGATTTATTGCTGAAAATCTGCCTGTAAGTATTGTCATTTTAGCAAGCATTTAAGTTTTATAGACAAGTTTCAAATCATATTTATTTTCACCGCTAAGTCACTTGATTAAGAATAATTGATTATAATGCTATTATTTCATGACCATCTATGTTTGTAACATTTAGTATTGAGACTTGCTTGCAGCTATCGATGTAAATTCCCCGATTATATATTGCATTTAGCTCGAGACAACCGATGTTTATATCAGACTATATTACCACTGACTTGAGACTATTAATGTTTTTTATGAGATTATTGATACTGATATCCAATTAAGACTCGGTGTTAATATCAAAAAGATATTAATATATCTAATTGATAAAGACCGTAAGCTTTAGTCTCAGATTCATAGCTGCCAACTCTTCCGGTTTTCCCGGAAGATTTTATTTTCATATTTAAAGTGCTAGCGAAATTCATGTTATTTCACTAAACTTTTTGAATTATAATAATAATTTTAAATCAGTTTGACCACCTCTACATATAAATAATTACAACAAATGTATAAAAGCATATTAGTCCTTACGAAAGCGAATTACAACCTGATTAAAATATAAATATATTTTTGAGGAAGATAGTTTTTCGGTGATTGTTTTACTACCACTTGGAAAATCCATTCTCGAAAAGAGTGAATGTTGGCAAGTATGCAGACTATATTAGTTTCAGACTAGCTTCAAAATATTGGTGTACTGTACCATATCATCTTAGGACTATCGTTGTTCTTATAAGACTATCCATATTAATATCTGAATAAATTGCCATCGATGTCTTAATGTAATCTCAAAAAGATTTAAAATGTAAGCAATAAAACAGTGTTATTTATCACTAATTAAATTTATTTTAAATAAGCAACAAAAGTAGTTTCTTAAATAGTAATGCCTTTCGCGTTTGCCGTTACTGTTTGATGTCTGTGTTATATCATGGTGCGATTTTTCTTTTACCGATAGCGTCTCCTTTCTTCAATTAACACATCATCTGAGACATATTTAAATAATTGAGAAATATTCATATCCCCCTCCAATTCCAACCGAAACCCGACACCTTGAAGCAAGCTTGTTAAGTAAAGAGAACAGTAAGAATCCAACTACCATCAATATTCTCCTAAAACTGATCAGATGCAGAGGATGAAACCGATTCATTAACGAAGAGGAATGGATGAGGGGCCATTAACGGAGATGCCCGGGTAAAAGGGTGTTTAAATTAGCAATCTTTATCTCCCCTTAGCCCCACCCATTCATTGCTGCGCTCCCTCTCTTTTTCTCTATGCAATTCTCTTCTTCATTTTCAATTCGCCTTTTTTCGTTTTGTGTGGGAAAAAAGAGAAGAAATTGGTCATAAAAAATCGGTATGTTAGAAAAAAAACAGAGTTACGGTTAAAGTTTTTTCTGTATTTTTTTATCTTTTTTTTTTGCCCGAGGCCAGTCATCATTTAAAACACCCTATTCGTAATTTTTACAATGTGTGCGTGCTTTTTTTATGCTCTTCGAACTGAAGGTGATGGAATTAATTAAAGATTTTTTATTTTTTTTATTCTTTTCATTGCCATACGTTTTTTAACGGATGATACACATAAGTGAATCTTCTCAGTTTTTCCTTCCGCTGTATTTTTTCTTTAATATTTTTCCTGACACCTCTTTCCACGGAAAAGAATATAAAATTAGATGACGGCTATATTTCTATTATATTGCTACTCCTTAAACGTTAACTGAATTTTTTTTTCTTCCTCTCTTAGCTTGAGATTTTTTAAAAAAAAAAATATTGAACGCTTGAAAAAATACATCTTAACTTCGATGCTATTTAGCTCTGGAGTATTTTTTTATTTTATTATTTAACTCTTTTTCTAAACTATTTTAATTTTTTATTTTTACTTTAATTATTTTGACTTACGCTTTATGTTATTATTTTGTTAAGATTCTATATTTTAATTTAGTTTTTTTCTCTCGTGAATAAAGTTTAAACATTAAAAAATAAGTCATTTTTAAAAACTCTTAGTTGAGAAATACCTGGAGTATGAATAAGCTATCATTCATGTTTTAAACCTCATTTTTATTTAAAAAATTTTTGCATTAAGTTCCAAACATGAAGCATAATGTACACTAGAGATTTCGGATAGCAAAAGGTAATCTTTAGTAAATCGTCAAAGCCTGTAGTGATAAATTTGTTTAAATTTGAATTTTAAATGTTTTGAAAATAAAATTGAGTAATACATTAACATACTACATTATTACTTATTAGATGACTTATATTAAGTGAATGATTGCGTTCAAATAAGTTTTGTTGATCTAACTCATCTGTCTTAACACTTGAAAAAATATTTAACTTCGATGCTATTTTTATTCTGGAACACTTTTTTATTCAACTCTTTTACTAAACAATTTTTTTTTAACATTTTGACTTTGATTAATTATTTAGACTTACGTGTTATGTTATTGTTTTCTTAAGATTCTGTTTTAATTTGATATTTTTTCATGTAAATGAAGTTTAAATATTAAAAATAAGTCACTTTTAAAAGCTCTTAGTTGAGAAATAGCTGGAGTTTGAATAAGCTAACATTCATGTTTTAAAGCTCATGTTTATTTTAAAAATTTTGCATCAAGTTCCGAAAATGATGCATAACATGCACTAGAGAGATTTCCTGATATTAAAAGGTAATCTTAAAAAAAATCGTCAAAATCCGGACCAATGACGCTTCGGTTAAATATGATTATTTCAATTTCTACCATTTTTTTTTTTTTTTTAAATATTTCCAAGACCATAATCAGAATTATTGATGTCTTGATCTGATTAGAATCAAATAATTGCCGATTTAAATGAACTATGTTATCAGTTATTTTAAATAAAGGATTATAGATATTAAAAAAAAATAAAGCCTCGTGACAGGGCTGTAAAAAATCCTACCCAATGGCTTTTTCGGGGTTTTGGGATTTTTTTTCAGGTTTTATTTTATTAAAGTTGAATAGGTTTTTTTTCATCACTTTTTTTTAAATACTATATTGCCTTAGAGTAAGTCTTGCTTAAATACCATTGATGCCCATTTAACTGTTTACGAGTGATCGCTTAAATACTATTTTACTGTATTATTCTAGCTATATTTTTTTGTTAAAAAAAGAACGTTTGAAAATGTATGTAACAATACTGACAGGTCTAGGAATATAGTACTTAAATATATTTTTATAAATATTTTTCCCATTTCATTGAATTTCAATTCTAAAAATATTATCTATTGTATCTTGTTATAACAACAATTTCAATAACATTGGGAATTAGTATTTAAAATTTTCGTGACAGTACTTTACATTATTTGCTATTTCTAATCATACGTGTTTTTTAAAAGAATAAAAAAATAATGAAGCACAATAGAATATAAAAGTGATGAAAATATGTATATTTAAATGAATTGAGATTTTATTTTAGTCTATTAGAAACTTAATATCTGTTATGATAAAATGCTAATATGAAAAAACCTGCTTCAATTTTCAGAAAGGTTAGACAAAATACAAAAATCTCACTTTTTTTTGTAATGGTTAAAGTTATAACAACCCTGTAGCTGTGATATTAAAAGACCAATATTAACGTTAAAATGTGGCAGAAAATTTGAGTAGTTTTATTTTTCAAATTTCAAGCAGCTACTTTAATTTATAATTTTATTTTCTGACAAAATATCGTTAAGATTCTGAGAAAAAAACACCCGTTTAAGGATACCACCACCAAAAAAAAAAAAAAAAAAAACAGTCTAAAATCGATGCAGCCTGGAGAAGAAAAAAAATTGCCAGAATAAAAATCTTAAAAAAATCCAAGTTGTAGGAAGCCCAAGAGCACTCGGGGAGTGAAATGAAAAATAGATAAAAATACCAGGGCTCTCGTCGGTTAAAACCTCCTTATTGTTCTTTTACTGCTGTGCTATAAATTACGGGAACGCTTTTATTGTTTAAATGAAATTTATAAGGCTGTGTTGACCTCATCTTCGAAGAGGTATTGTGTGAGGCACGCGCTATCCAGTCTTTTTTCCCGGGAAACTGCCTTAGACATAATTACCATATTAGGATGTAGTGAATCCCTGATTACGAGACGGTTGCTTTTCCATTCTTCTTAAACCTGCATTTTTCGTTTCCTTTATTGTTTTCTTCTGTCTTTCATATATATATTTTTTTGTTTTGTTCCTCGTCGCACCGTTATTGTTTTTGAGCAGTAGTCTTTGTCTAAGTTGGAAACTTAAACAGGCATTTGCTTGCAGCGTGTTTACCTACCTGTGACGAATGTAGAGATAGGCTTCTGGTTTTGCTGCAGCTTTTAGATGAGATCTCTCCACTCCCCTCCCCCCTCTCTTTTTCCTCCGCATAACGGTTGCGAGTAGATGTTAGTTCTGAAATGCCTCCTTGATTTTGCTGAAAATCGTTTTACTTGTGTAATCCTACACCCGTTATTTATCATTTTACTAAAACGCTTTATAATTTCTTTTATGCCAAGTTCGGGTAACTGGAATTAAACTTAAAAAAGACCCTAACGCTTTTAAAGAATGTACTGTTTTATTTAGCTTTGTTCGTAAATCCTAGATTTAATATTTTCCAATTTAAATTCTGTTGAGAGTTTATAGTAGCACACCAAGAAATCTTAGTTATAAATACCAGTTTATGAAAAATAATGAATGATATCATTATGCAACACTTACGTTGCTGTTTTTTTGGGGGGGGGGATTGAAAAGTGATTCCCCTGCTTCCTCTATGTTAACCGACAAATTATTAATTGCACACAATTTCTTTTTATTTAAGTAACTAATAGTGTATTCTGATTATTTATTTAAGTAAATGTATTGTATGGAATCTAGTATCCAAATTTTGAATTCTAAGGTTGTAATTTAACTTACGGATTATTATTTGTACTTTGCTTCTTTTTATTACTAATATTAAGTAACTAATATAACATGCTAATAACTAATATAATAAGTAACTAATATTTTTCTGATATTTTTTTTTATTCTGTTTATTTATTCAAGTAAACTATTGAATCTAGTTTCCAAATTTTTAATTTTAAGGTTGTAAGTTAACCTATGGATTCTTAATTGTACAGAATTTCTTTTTATTTATGTAACAAATATTTTTCGGAATTTTTTTAATTCTTATTAAATAACTGATTTTTTGTTTTGTTTAAATAACTGACTTTATATAAGTAAATGCATTCATTGAATCCAGTTTCCAAAATTTGCAGTTTAAAGTTGTAAATATTTTAAATTTTTTTTACAGATATTGTAGAAAATTTTAATAGTTCTTTTATGACGCTATATTTACGAATATACAAACCCTCGCGGGATAGTATGTAGGAAGAAAAATCTCTTTTTGTAAATCTCCCTCCCCTGTTGAAATACGCCAAAATCGAAGATATTTTGCTTAATGTTATGAAAGTAGTTAGTTTACTCATGTTATCGTTCTTTATTTAGATATCTTCTTTCCTATGAGCGAACTTCTTTTAATACGACATTCATATATTAAACAAACGAAACGCTGTATTTTTATATTTTTTTCCTTTTACGCAAACGGATTCAATTATTTTACAGTTAATTTCGAAATATTTAGTTAAAATATTTGAGTTTTGGATTTTTCACTTGAAAATTTGTTGCTTTCATAAACATGTTATAATTTTACTTTTATATTATGCCTATAACTTTAATCATACCATGATATTATGCAATTATAGAATAACTCTTGATATAACTTACAAAGTAGTTTACGTTTTGCAAAATCCCAATCGAGCAATTTAAATCAATTTAACTTATTAAGTGTGTCTAGAGAAGAAAAATATGAACTGTTCGTGCACATCTGTATAGAGTTCTATTTAATCGCTACAATTGCTATTTACTGAAAATTGTTATTGCTAATTACTGAAAATTACTATTAAAATAGTAATTTTCAATATTTATTTTAGTATGCATCAAAAAAAGAGCGTGTATATATGTATGTTAGTACGGAATTCATTTTACTTATGAAGATTATTAATGATTATTATGAAGATTATGATAATTATTATTGCTAATTACTAAAAATTACTATTAAAATAGTAATTTTCAATATTCATTTTAGTATGCATCAAAAAAAGAGCGTGTATATATGCATGTTAGTGCGGAATTCATTTTATTTATGAAGAAAAAAGGTAATTTTAAATAGAAATTTTAGTATACATCATGAGCATGTCTGTGCAGATCGGTAAAAGAGTTTATTTTTTTATAACAAGAGTTATTTTACAGTTCAATTTTAATAGAATTGTTTATTTTTATTAAACGTATGTTAATCGTCATATTCTTTTTTTTTTTAAATTTTATTTAAACTATAAGGTAATATCGCCATTTTTCGTTAGTTTTACGCAATACCCTTTAACTAAATTCAGCCCACTCGTTTCATCAGTTTTTATGTGCTTAAAAACATCACTGACAAGCAATAAAAATGTAATAATCATTGAAGTAGAAATCTATTTTTTTCGTAAGTGGTAAAGTGTAGCTTTATGTGTTTTACTTTTTTCATTCGCTTCCGTTTTTTTTTTCTTCGTTCGTATAAATATAGCCACAAGAGAGTTAGTCTATTAGGCCTTAAAAGCTATTTCTTGTCCGCCACTGGAATCGAGAACTACGTTCTCACGTGATTTTTCTTTTCTCCGCTCCACCACCACTATCCCCAAGTTCTTTGGTGTTCCTCGACCCATGTCTCGAAGTTTTAATGGATATCTCACGAGCAAGACTCGAACTGGAAACTCTAGCATTTTTTTTTTATTTATTTATTTATTTTTTTGATTTTTTTCTAACTTGGAAAATAAAAGTTCTTTAACTTTATAACCTATAGGAGAAATTCTAAAAACATTACAACTGTAGAAAAAAAAAATCGAAATGAAGATGGTTGAAATGTGGTATTTTAATTGAGCTAATATGCCATTTTGTATTTAAGTTTTCTTTTATACGATTCTGGAAAGCATTTATGAATGTTTGATTATTAAATAGTTGAAAATTAAGACTTGTCGATTTTTCGAAATCCATTGACAATTAATTGTCTTTGAATCAAAATTATTTAAATGGATTAATTTTCATTGATTGTGGAATTTTGACTATTAAGTTTTCTGTACATTATTGCACATGTTAATGAACTTCTTTTCATTTGTTTACTTGCTGAGATTCCAGTCTCAAATCTTGCTGCGCGTCTTAAACACGCTGAGTGCTTCTAAATTTAACTTTGTGTTGATTCTAAGAAACACAATTGTGAAGGATTCAAACTAATCGTAATTTTTATTTATTTTTTATTTCGTGTGCTAACGCTGCTATTTAACTTTCTGTTTTATCACTAGCGCTATTAGGTAATAAAAGTTTTTTTCTTTTAAAAAAAAATTCCTGAGATAAGTTTTTTTTTACTCGTTGATTTCTAAAGAAAGTGCAAAAATCGTTTCAATTAAAATTGATTTAGTTTACTTCTCTGAATCTCTGAAATAATTTCTTTTCTATTTTTTAATAAAAAAATTAAGACGTTCTTTTTTTTTTTTTAATGAAGGAAATCTCCTTGTTTTCTATATTGGATTCAGAATTATTACTTTACGAAGATTAACGATATTGTCTCAAATTAATGAGTGTTTATAAGTTATTTACGGATAGTGATTAACTAGTAAAAATAAAATGAAAGATTGTCAAAAATTAGTTTTTGTTTTCTCCTAAGATACCTGTATTTTCGGTTTATTCTCAAGAACCATCTATTGAAACTCATACCTATCAAGGCTTCTCGAAATGTTGCAAGGAAATATCCAAATTTAAACAGTTGTTGCAGATTTTTCCTTATTAATAGGTTACTTAAAACAAATTCCCAGTGATCATTGAAAACTTAGCGATATTTCATTTCTGTAAATTGCAAATAATTTTTATAAAAAAATATACATTTTGTTTTATAACCGGCATTGAGCAGCCGAAAGTATTCTGAATTCAACTCCGTAGCCTTGTAATTTTGAACCCTACCCAGAAGACAAAGGAACTCCTGAGTCAAATAATGGAACAAACTAGTCTTCGTGGAGATGGTGGACTTATCGATAAATCTAACCTGCATTTGAGTTACATGAAGAGGAAAATCGTGCAAATCTCAGTTGGTTAGCCCGACGGCAAGGCGATTCCATCTCATGATCCGTTTATATTTTACTTTAGTACTGTGGTAAATGCTAGCAAAGAGTAGAATTCGTACCAACCAGTCAACGCTGGGATTCGAATCTGGGTTACCTGATTGGAAGACGAATGCTTTATCCATTGAACCACCACGGCTCTAATATAAATTATGTATAAAAACAAAAAAAAGAATAATGTTGTGACACAAATGTGTTCATAACATTTCTATCAGGCTAGTTTTAAAGAACAATTTTTTCTGGTACTCACAATGAAAAAAATAGAGGTATAGGAAATTATGCCGATAAATGTTCGAATACAGAAACTACGGCTCACTATTGACAAAGTCATTAAATACCACATGAATCCATAAAAATCAAATTGTAAACACAGAATCACGTGGTTTCATTTTGAGAAGGAACCGCCCCCACTTCATTATAATATGCGCCAGTGTATGGGGGGACGGAACACGTGTTAAAGCATCGTTGTTCGCCTGAACATCATTTATCACAGTCGAGGATTTTGCCTTGTCCGCCCACCCCCCGGCCCACTCTATTCTAGTGATGGATGGCGCTTTAATCCCATTTTATATGGACAGCTTGCTTGCTGCCACTGACCGTTCTATGCACCTATCTTGCAGCAGACACTTGTTGCACTTTCGCATCTTATCAATTTTTTATGCTGATATTTTTTTCCTTTTTTTTTTTATCTCCCCCAAACGTGATGATTGGATGGCCTATTGTTTTGAATAGTGTTTATGATAACGTGCAATCGGGGTTGATGCAATCGTTCCCCCCCCCCTCTGAATATCTTTATTTGTTAGAGAACGTCTTAGAATTTTTTTCATTTTATGAAAAATAAAATTTTTTATGTGTAAAACGTTACGTCAGTATGTTAAATGTTATGAATACAAAAAAAAAATTATGATTTTTCTAAGTTTTATATATTTATTTAATTTTTCAAGCTGCTGCAAAATGTTTGCCTTTTCCCCTCTTATGTTACTCCGGCATATTCTTTTTGATATATATTTATTGCACTTAAAAATATTTTTTAACATAAAAAATAGAAAATTCTTTCTCGCTATGGCCTGCAAGTTAATTAATTAGCACTCTTTGTTTTGTCATATTCTAACTTAGTTATATATCTTTGGAATAATTAAAGTCTATAAAATTTCTAAATCTTACTATTCAGTATTTCATTCTTTTTCGAATAATTTTCTTTTTTTTTCTTTCTTACAAATAATTGTTTTGATAGCTTTTATAAATTAAAGACTCATTTAATCAATCTATTAAAATATTCAAATTTTTCTAATATTAATTTCTAAATTTATTTTTTTCTAAAAACTATGCTTTTTTTTTAGCGCTTATCCTTTTGCCTACTTCGCCTGATAGTTATTCTAAACAATCAGTTGTACCAGCCGTAATTAAAAGGCTAATATGAAGATAATAAGGCCGGTCTTTTTTTTGGGGGGGGGGGTGTGGAAGAAGCTTTTGCATTAAAAGAAGACTCTTATTATTGCAAAGTTGTTAATAATTTAAGATTCCAACATATCGCCATTAAGGTAATCAAACTCTTATAAAAAACCCTGTAAAATTTATACTGAATCTTAAAATATAGTTAGCCCAAGACCCAAAAATTTTGTCAAAAGTGTAAGGAAATGTTGTACTCTGTATAATGTTGTCGTCGTAGGCCATTAAGGCACTGGCGGGGGCAATTGTTCTTATTTTCCAGTGGCTCCATCTATGGCCAAGATTTAGACTTCTATCATACGCCATACCCGTTTCTAGGGCGGACCCATTAATATATTCATTCCTTCATTCATCCACAGATCGTAATTTTGACTTGAGCCGGAGAATAATCAACTTTGTAACCCGACAGATTTACCGTACACCAGTCACCATTTACTACACAGGGGGGTCTTCGGCCGGCTGGATTCGAACTCCCGTTCTCACGAGCGTGAATCCGGCGTCCTCCCAACCAGGCTATACCGGCGCTCTGTATAATAGAATAATAATTTTTCCAAACTCACATGGACTACCGTGGTAAGTAATTATGAGAATTCCTGCAGACTGATTTGACTTGATTATCTTAAATCTGACTAGTTTTAATAGTTATTGTCTACAAACACACCTCAACGTATTTGTCTAAGTCATTAATCATAAAATTCGGAATTACAGCTGTTAAGAACATTGCCTCCCGTAGAAGCTATTATAAAGTAAGTCAAAATCTGCTCCGTATAGCATATATTAAGCTATATTTCGGTAGTATTGGAAAAATTTTGTTGATATGAGAGGCGTGAAATTGACGAAATTATCTGTGTTTTGATGTTTTACCCGTATATTGTTGAACCTTTCTTTATAAATCAACTTAGAATTTTCTTAAAGCTCTAATATTTGTTTAAGTCTCGGTCTCAGTTATAATATATGTACTTTTAATTCGTTAAGATAAAAAAAAAGGAATAAATTTAGCTGCATATTTTAGAATATAAATCACTAAATTTGGAATATAAATCACTAAATTTGTCGCATACTATTATACGATATCAAGCATTACACTCGATCATTTTCTAAAACTTTACAATCATTATACACGATAAATATGTATTCTTTTGGTTTTAATAACAAATTATAACTTCTGTTATAGATCTGTTTTTTAAAAAAAAAAGGTTTTCTTAATTGAAATTTATATTTATTTGTGCAGTCTCGTTTGTATAATTAATGCGATGAAATAACTTTCATAAAACCTAGTAATATTAATTCCTAATTTTCACGTAGTTGCCACCGAAATTCAGTCTTCTTCCTTAAAAGGAAAATTTTTACACCAAGAGGCACATTTGTAACATCCATGTGTCAATTAAATATTGCTCTGCAAGGCATTAGGCATTGGACTTTCATTAGTCCGTTTGATAAATGTCTCAGCTAGCGAATTGTCCGAAATCTCTCCCAGCAAATGTTCGATTAGGTCGCGAAAAATATCCGCTTTAATGGACATTCTTAAAATTAGCTGAGCGAGAGAGGGGACATCTAATGCCTAATACATAGTTTCCCTGCGCCCGGTCCCCCGAATAGTCCTATCCATTTACCATTGCCTAGACGAACCATTCGATTATAATTACGGGGTCCTTAAGCATTTGCTTACTAGCGTCATCAAGTAATCCGAGTCCTGGCCGTAAATTACTTCTCGCGACTTCGTCTAAAGGGACAAACAATTGATGATGTCTTCGTCTATTCTCCTATGGGGCCGGGGACGCGGGTTCCTCATCAGCATCATTAAGAAGTCTAATGACGTTTTCGCAAGCGTCATTAGACGTTTAATGTCTACCTGGAGAAGTGTCCCTTCCATTTCTGTTTTAGGATCCCTGACAAAAGTTGTGCAGGTTTGTCGCGGGAAACTTTTTTTTCTTCTTGCGCTTTAATTTTTTTTTCATTGTTTAGTTTGCGCATTTCGGTACTGACTGCGGTTAATCGGTCCCTCGCGAGCGCATTAAGAATCACAGTGGATTTCAAGGAAAGGGGGGAGGACGAAATGGTGGGGTTTGGTATATCGTCTCTTGAGTGTGAGGTAATGCTTGACGAAAATGAATATACTTTTTGAAACTTTCTTGGCATTCTTTTAAAAAGATATCTCTGGAAGAATATTTTTTTTTGTCATAGAAAAAAAAAGTTTGCAAGTTAAACTTAAATTCTCATGCTGTTAAGAAATTTGCTCTACCCTTCAACAAGTTTACATTTTATTTATTAAAAAATTGTATTCAAACCTCGTTATTTGTCAAATATTTTTTTTTTCAATGCCTACCTGTGTTAACATCCGTCAATTCAGGCATTTACAGGGCGATTTTGTTGACCTCTCTTTCAGGGGCACCATATTAGGTGGGCCAACATCGCTCCCACAGTGAGGACAGATAGTACAGAGAAGGAAAGAACATCCATGCCTTGCCCGGGATTCGAACCCAGAACCTTTCTGGTGCAAGGACAGTTCCCTGCCCCCTACACAGGCCGGTCGGCTATTTGTCAAATATAAACTTTTCGAATTTAATGTCCCACATAATGTTAATTTAAAAATAAAATATCTTATAGATCTTGTCTAGATTATTAGACCACGCCATAAGTCGTGGCTAGTGGCGTGATAGACAAAAGCTCCCGATTAGATTTTAGTTAATTTAGGCACTACATCAATAGATATGCTTTTTTCATGAATACCACGATACTAAGGTGCGCAATTGTTTTTCTTTTTTTTTCCTTTCTTCTCACTGATTAATTTCGATTTATGGTTTTAAAGTTTAAGGCTGTGTAGCAGACTCCGGCTTTTGTGGTATTAAGGTTTTTTACTCAAATCAATCTAATCCGTACTTTTAGGGAATTGTATGTGAAGTTGAAAATAAGATTTTACCAATTAAAAATATCTTTGGAATTTCAAATGTACCAACCTAGGCGTACATAAGTTGGAGTCTAATAGGGATACTCCCTAATGTTAGTATGCCATGGTATCAATAATAATTTGATCAACAATTCTACCTTTTAAGAATATAAGGAAATTTTATTTCTATCAGTTTTACAGAAAATACGGTTTTTATGAAACCTATTTATTTGAATTAAAATATTTATTCCACTATAAATGTTTCTTTGAATTATATACATTTCATGTAAAAGTTAGTAACTATCACTATGATTAATAGCATTTTTCTCTATTTTTTGTAGGTAAGCTCTTTTAAAAAGGAAGAAAAAAATCTTATTTTCTATGTACGCTGTATCTCGTTTACTTTCTCATCGCCCGTGAGGTAAGACTGAAACTTTAACCACCATCAGATATTTATTTTTTCGCTCCTTTCTCTCATCCTCGGCATCTTCAAAGACCAGATCTTCAGCATCCTGTGTAGCATGAATCATTTATTGATGGGGAAGAGCATCTCCCACCCAAACAGCTTGTTATGACTATAGCGCCGAAGCTACTCAAATATTTACCAGGCAGTTTAGTGCCTCGGTGTGATCCCATCTCCAACATCACTTATTGAGGCGGATGCTCTGCCCGCGTCTCACAATCAAACCGAAGGATGCTCAAGATCATAGCCGAGAAAAATCTCTTTTTATATCTATATGTGCTTTTTCTTTCATCCCATCTATGTTTCATCTTTTTTCCTCCTACTATATATATATTATAAAAAGATCCATTCCACGATGGTAACATAGTTTTCGGATATTGTGTCAAGTTTCTTGCTTGAAGATGATAAATTTTAAGCCAGCAGTAACATTGTTGGCGGGTGGGGTACGCAAGAATTTTATTTTTGCGATTGCTATTTAGAGATTTACTTTTCTGTAGTAAGTGGATTTGGATAGAATTGCTTCTAAATTTCATTTTATAGGTCATAATTGAAAATAATATGGGAGGTTTACTTGCAAGTAAAATCAGCTGCGAAAAAGTTACATTTTGATTTTTTTTCCCTTTTTATTTATATTTTTAAAATTTTTGTTTCTACAAGAAGCATATTTTTCTGTGAAAGTTTTTATATAAATATTTTTATTTCTCTTTTAAATCTAATAACTTCATTGATGCATAATCTTTTTTTTTTTCAGTATGTTTTCTATTATTTTTCTTTTTTCTCTACGTTATTCTAAGTATTATTTCTTTAAAAAAAATTTAAAAAATCTTATTTTATATTTTTCTCTCATCATATTTTCTTTATATATAAAGATAATGTGATGAGGGAAAATGCAAAATTAATTGCATGTTCACAACTATCTCATATTTTACAATGCTGTTTTTCTTAAAACGTTTGAAAAGTCGATTTATGCAGTCGGATATACGGTATAAATTGACTTTTCACCTGGGTATACGTTCTGTATATTCTGATGAGTGCATGAATCTTCTGGGCTGTAATCAAAATTAGTCGTAAAATTTTATTTTGTTGAGATAGATGTTTTGTTCAGATATATATTATCTAAAGCTTTTGTTGTTATCTAAATGCATTTTTTCTGAAGATTTTTTCCTCTTTTTTGCTCGAACCAACTTTAAACCAATTTAAGTATAAAAATACATCTCTTGCTGTATTACTTGATTAAAATCTTCAATATGTACATATTGGAAAGAACATTTGACTTGTTTCAAGCGCTCAAAAATAGGCACCCATTTTCAAGACTTGCCAGACGAGACGCTTGAAACATGTTGACTGTTATTTCCAATTTGTATAATTTTGTAGCGAATGAAGTTTTTAATCAAGTGGTAATATATTACCGCTTCAGTTTACTGGGATTATTTATTTCATCACTTTCTGTATTCTTAGTGATTTGAATTGTTACTTAATAAATTCCCTCTTTCAATTTGTAATCTATTAACCTTTTTTTTTTCGTGGCCCAAATGTAATAAAATTGCAGTTTAATTTGATTTCAAGGCTTATTGGTTCATGTTTTTCACGCTCATCGGTAAAAAATTCATGTTTTTATAAATTACAAAACTTAAAAAGAAATCATGACACTCTTATATAAATTCCTTTAATTGAACATGACCTAGCATTTCCATTTCGTCAAATAACCCCACAAAAATTACGCTCAGCTCAGGCTTCTCTTTTGTCGTCATTTCGCAGAGGAGCAAGAGCATCACCATCCCATTCCCAATCTCGCCTTCAACGGAGAAAGAAAAGTGTTAGGAGATTCCTTTTTTACTATTGTGGAATAAATCAGTCTAGGCCGTAAAATTTGAACATTACTTCCCGCCGCTGACAGAATGGAGTGATTACTTCGACATGGGGAAGTACAAGATGGTTTTCTCACGCTGTTGGTCGTAAAAACGGCCGCCGTATGCTCGACCACCTGTTTTTAAGACTTGTCCCCCACCCTCTTCATAAGGTGACCGTTTGATGTTCCTACAGTGACAAGCAATGGCGACATAAATAGGTCCGAAGCGCTACTACGATACGTCCCATAAAATGTTTACGATTCATAAAAATGGTTGACCGACACCCGCTCGCCCGTTCCTAGGAAAGATTGTGTCCCTGCGTCCAACGATCCGCGATTTGATCTTGCTCTTCCTTTGACGGTTGAGAGATGCTTGTGATCTCCGTCTTTTCTTTTTGAGAAGTGGGATCTGATTTAGAGGTGTCAAAACGTCGTTGCGGTTGCCCACTTTATGTGACATTAACGGGGTTGAAGATTAAGAAACGACACTGTGTCATTCTCGTCGGATTGACGGCTTACTGTTAAGCAAAGGTAACTTAATTTAATTTTTATTGATTTTATTTTTAGAAATTATTGTTAGATTTTTTTTTGTAAATTATCTTAAAAAATTACAAAAGTTAATATGAAAAATATTTTTTATATTTCAAAAAATTTTGTAAATGCTATTTTTTTGTTTAAATAACTTATTTTTAGAGGACTGTTATGTCCTATATTTATTTATTTACTTTACTTCCTACATATTAGGAATTCTTGCATATCAGGAGAATGGCAGCTATTTCTTTAATAATTAACCCAATAAATTGTTTAATTTTATTTGTTGAAATAAATTGTACTAAATTTAAGAACTTTTAATTTTTAAAAATATAAATAGTTTAATTCAAAAAAATTTAATTTTTAAAATTGAATATTTAAAATTTTAAAATTATAATAGCTTTAGAAAAGTCTTAAGAATGCTTACTATGAGTAACAATTATTAAATGAATAATGAGTAAATGAAATTAAAATTATTTAGTTTCTTAAAAATAAGAAAAGTGCGTTCATGATATACCTCAAGGGTTAACATGCAGCAAGTAGAATCCTTTTTTTTTTGTTAATGAAATTAAAAACACTTTAACTGTAATGACTTACCAAATTTCTGATTTGCTTTGCATCAATTTTTTATAGAAGGAATTTTAATTAAGAAATTATAATTTTTTAAACGAATATTGCCTATATGTTTTTCGTCTTTATTCTCTTTAACAAATTACTTTCTTGTTGGTGAAACCTTACGTTTGTTATGTTTAAGAGGATAGTAGTTTATCAGTGAGATTAATGACACTATATTGTACTTGGTGAATATGTTAACATATTCACCAAGTCAATTATGTAAATATTCTTACCACAACAACCAAAGCATCTTCAATTTTCCAAATTACACGCAATACATCTTTAACGCACGCAACTCCTCATCCGAATTGCTTGTTCTTTCTCCATTCTCAAAGCAAATTAGTGACGTTTCCTGGCATTCATTTTGGAGACGAATGAAGTCAAGAACATAATAAAAGACGGCTCGAAAGAGGACATTCTGCATTCTCAACCGCAAATGAATGTTCGCACTTTTAAAAGTTATTTCGCTCGAGCAGTGGTGACAAAAATGACTCGCGTAATTCTTGCTCGAATAAACCTTTCCAAATATTTTAATGGCCGATGGGAAAGGCGGGGAAGGGTGTGGGGGGAAGTACGAGCCAATTTAGTTAGGAGTTTTCTGCTAAGAGGCATTCCAACTCGGGACGACGACGAAAGAGAAGACCCCCAAGAAAGAAAGAAGAAGGAAAAATCTTGGAGAGGTTCCCGTCCCGAAACAAATATGTCGTCCCTGAATCATTCTGGCAGGCGTCTCAACGCTTCGTCGAATTTGTAATGTTAGGTGAGAAATGGGCACCCGAAAAACTTTCCAGGCAGTCACATTGGGAAAGATTAGTAGCTTTGATGCCTCTTTCCACTTTGTAAGTTTCGTCGACAAGCCCCGACTTCACAAATCTGTCTTCTTTTTCTCGTGTTAATCCAAAGAATGGAATACATCAGTTAGCTTGACGAAAAAAAGATAGCAGGTGCCATATGTGATGGGAGATTTAGGTTGATGCCTGCTTAAAGTAAAGAATAATTATGCATCAAATCCTATTGCACACCAGCTTAATCTATTGTATCTGTATTTTAATGCAATAAAAACCAGTGTCAATGTTTTGCAAAAAATAAGACCTAAACTTTACAAAGATTTAGAAATCGACGGAAAATCGCTTTTATAAATTGCATTGTCACGTTATAAACTTGACGGTATTTTTTTCTATAATTTAGTATATTTAACCACATTATGGAATTCGGGCATTGGATGTTTTTAACCTAAGCTACTGAAATATTAATTGAATGCTTTTTAAATTATTTAATGACTGATGTCTTAACGCTTTGTCGAATTTGCAATTATGTGTAAAAAATGGCCAACCGAAAGCTTTTCAGATCTAGGGAAAAATTGGTAGCTCTTATACCTTTCTTGACACTTTGCAAGTGTAGTCGACAAGTTTCTGACTTCTTGAAGACGAAAAATCTTATCTTGTTTTGGATTCAAATATTGAAATATAACGTTAGATCTTCCTTTGAATATATGTTTTGCTTTTCCTCATTGGGGCACTGTTGTTATGAAATATTTTGACTATCTGCTTATAAAATATTTTGACTATCTGCTTATAAAATATTTTGACTATCTGCTTATAAAATATTTTGACTATCTGCTTGTAAAATATTTGAAATATCCACTTACAAAAGATTTTGACTATCTACTTATGAGAGAGACTTTCCACTTATAAAAGATTTTGACTATCTCCTTAAAAAAGATTTTAACTGTCTACTTATAAATCTTTGATAAAAAAAGGACAGAGAGAGAGAGAGTTGGATTTACAGGCAACTGATATTTTAGAAAAATGGATTACAAGAGCAGAAATATCTTATTCATAGTGCAGATTTGAACTTTTATCTTATTTAAAAACTGAATGCTTTCCCATTTAGTCAAGAATTCCGGAACAAATAGTGGCGGATATTTCGTTAAGAAGAAGTTTGTGAAGTGGGTATGTATTTGGACTGAACGTTCCAGTGTCGCCTGGCCCATCCCTTTATTTCTCTATCTCCCCACAAGGAATCCGGCACCCTGTCAGAAGCCTATTATAGAAGTCCCTTTATTATATTTTCCCTGTATTATCCAATTTCGGAAGGCTTTAGCTTCTCCATTTCCCCAGGACGTGCTTCTCCTGACGATGCCCCGGAGGCAGACGTGCGGCAGGATCCCTTGCTCTTGCTCTTCCCACCTCTTCATCCTTCATCTCCCTTTTCCTTCTTTCCTCCTTCATTCCGGAAAAGACAGAAAAAAAAGAAAGGGAGAAAGCCGGATTAGTCCGGTAGCTGCTTTTTGCGGCCTCCTGGTAATGACCAAAGCTACCACGTGACCATATTACTTCTCTCTTTTTCACCTTGTATGTTTTTTTCCCCCTATCGCCGTGCGGCGTTGTTAATTTTTTCTTTCATCTCTTTCTGGGTGCCGCGAGCTCTTGTAACTTCTGGTCTTTTGTTTCCGTTGCTTTTGTATCTAGTTTTTGGCAATACTTTTGGCTTTTCTTCATAGTATTGAGATTCTCCCTTTTTATCCAGTTTTCCACTCCCGTTTTCTTTTTTTCCTATTTGTTTTCAGTTACCGGTTTTTGTCTTTTTGCGTTAGTGATTCGTTACGAGTTTTATGTTCACTCCCCCTCATTTCTTTTTACTCCGAATATTTTTCCTTTCCCCCTTCCCACTTTTTTTCTTTTCTTTTATCATTTTGCGTTTTGACATTTTTGCATGATTTGATAGAAGGGAAAGACCAAGAAGTTTCGAATTCAATGAAATTTTCGTTTCGAATTCGCTAAATGGGGAAGTCTCCGTAATAGGATTCCTTTGCTGACGTTATGGATTGAATTATGTTAGATGTCACGTTTTTTCAAAGAAAGATAGAAATTTTTGAAATGTATTTGATTTGTATTTTTTGGTTTTCAAAAATAAAAATTTTCAATAATTAAAATAACAAACAAAACTTTTTTTTAATCGTCATTTTATTGTGTTGTCTTACTGTATTTTAAAATATAGATGCACATAATCGGATTTAATTTTTTTTTTTTATTTTGAATATTTTTATTATTCGAATTTCCTTCACTAATCTGAGAATTAATTCTTTTAATTTTAGTAAACAAGATAATTGTTAGAATTCTAATTTTTGATGGCCTTGCATTCAAATCATCGAACAAAAATTGCCGTTTACTTAATTGATTAGTACATAATGCTGAAATCGCGATAATTACTTCCAATTAAACCTACTCAACAAAATATTTTAAAATGCCGTAAATAGTTAATATCTTGCCATATTCTTTGTCATTGCAGTTTTATTCTTGTTCATCACTTCCGTAATTTGCCTGTTTTGTGCTTTAGTTCACCTATTAGTCCCTTTTGTTTCTTTCGTGATTGGTGAATAATTGTGATTGGTGAATAATTGTGATTAATGAATAATTTGTTATTCTCTTAAACTGTTAACATTTTATCACACAAAAAAATCGCTTATTTCCCTAAAAAACATCGAAAGATTTTTACGCTAAAATCAAATTGTTTATTAAATTCCAAGTAGAAGAAAATGTAATTTTCATTGTTTAGGAGAGGACAGTTTTTATGGCGTTTTTCCAAAAATCCCAATGTAACACTTATGGAAAAAAAGTTTAGTTTTAATAGTTCTGTTTCACTTTCTTTTCTTCATTTTTTTATTGCCTTAGTCTGAGCTTTGGAAATACTAAAATAATTTTAGTTCAAAAATTGGATAAAAAAAGTGAGGAAAAAAAAATAATTCGAATGCTTTCTTCCTTTAATATGTTACAAAAATGAATACTTTGTGTTTCATTTTTGGTACTCGTCTTTTTTTTTTTTTTTTTCTAAATCTTTGTTTTAAATATCTGCTATTTTAAATTGCTGGGAGTGGGAAATTTAATGGGAGTTTTTCCTCCTCCTGCTTTCACAAAGATAGATACAGAAAGAAAAAAAAGTTCCCCATCATAACCTGGAAGAGAAACTGTTTCCAAAGACTAGCAGATCACAAAGGGATATTCAACTGCCTTCTATTTCAGCACACTTCCTAAGGCATTGAATCAAACGTGTGTCTGGGTCTAAAGGAGGCACAGAGGTGATATTTCGAATATTTTCTCCACCCTCCTACCTCCCTCGAAACGTTCCTAACATGTCGTTCCCGTTATCCACGTTGTTTAGAAGTAGGGGATGGAGCATCCAAGGTGGCACCACCCAATTTTGACATCCACCATCGCCCCTTACAACTTTAATTAGTTCCTCCAGAAAGGTAGGAAGAAGCCGGCAATAGCAGCTGATTTATAGTCAGCTGTCTTCAGCTGCTGTATCCATAACTACCCCCTGGAATAGGAAACCCCATATTTCAGATGGAATGGGGCACCCGCTGAGAGCGTAGCAATGGTCGTTCTCTGTGATTCTCTCCTGCCTGCTCTTGGGCATCCTCCCCATCCTCTTCTTCTCACCTTTTCTTTTTCCTTTATTATCTTACCCTCTCTTCCGCATCTTCATCCATTCTCTTGCGCTTCTTGCCATGCATCTTCTAGCAATGCTGCTCTCTTCACGCTACATACATTTTTTTCTTCTTTGCTCCTTTATTTCTGCCTCTATCTTTGAAACTGAGAAGTAGCAAATGTCTACTAAATCTGCGCTGATAAGTATTGGGTTTTGAAGTGCTATTGTATGTATATTATTCATTTTTTGTGGGTTATTGCGAATAAATAGTGTATTTAAAATAATATTAAGTTTTAGATTTGGAGAATTTTTTTTTTTTATTATTTAAAATTGCTAGCTTAAGACTTAGATATAATAAAAACATAAAGTATAGCATTATAATATCTTATTAATAAATATGTTTTGACAATAATTTTGATTAAATAATCTTAATGACTAATTCCATGTCTCTATTTCTAAAGTGAGAAGCAGCGAATGCCTACCAAATCTGCTATTGAAGTATTGGGTTTGGAAATACTATTTTATGCATATTAAAGAGTTTTGAAGGTTAAAAATTTACAAAAAAAAGTAATAATTTAAGTATTTTTTATTTTAACTGTTCCCCAGGTATTGTTTAATCAGGGAATGTGAAATCTGGTTTTATAAAATATTAAAACATTTATTTTAATTTGATAACCTTACCATTTTTCTGAATCCGTCATCAGCATTGTATAACTGTAAATACAAATCGTTTACGGGACTGGCTTAGAACTGTTTTCAAGGTAAATTTGTTTTTTCGAGTTGCGTTTTTTGTAGTTTTTCTTTATTCAAAATATCTTAAAATATTTAGATTACTAGGCGATTTCTTTCCCATTAATATTTCATCCAATTGCCTTCTTTCTTTGGTTACCAAGTACTACTTATGCTTTTTAAATTAGCATGGTGCAATATTTTTTGTTGAATTGTGAGACTTTTAGTTTAAGCTAGTTTTAACTGTTAAATTAAATGATGCAGTAAATAAACTTTTAATCCTTTCGTCGGTTCCTTTTAATTCATGACCAAATATTCATTATTTTACCCAAATATTTTTTTTTATACCTCTGTAAATAAAGGGCATAGAGATCTTTTAGTCTCGTTTTCCAGGTGGCTTTGAGACAAAAGCTTAGCAATGTCATTGTTCTTTGCATAAACTAGAAAAGCAATTCCAGCTCTCATTGTTTGAAACAACCATTACCATTGTTGCGTTAATGACAAACAAGCCAAGAGGAGAGAGGGTTCAGGGGGAAAAAAAAAAGCATTACAATTTTCCATTTTGTTCTAAGTCTAGAAACTCGCTCTTTGAATTTTTGTTTCCTCAAAGGAATCCATTAATAAAATTGCACGTGCTTTTAATAGTTAACTAATAGTTTTCTAGTGAATATTATTTCGAGTTAGTTACAAGGAGAAAATAATTAGTCAGCATTTAAGATTGGGCATTAATTTACTTAATTCTATAGGTCGCCTGCTGGGAATTTTTATTAATATATGGCAATTAGATGTCAATAATTTAGGACTAAATATTGTATCGAATAATATCGCATCGAAATTTTGTTGACTATAAGTAACTAAACTTAAATCAGTGTTATTCTATAATCTTTCGATTCATAGATTATGAATAAAACACATCATTTTTTTTATGGAAAATACTTTGAAATTTCATTAAAATCTATCAAAATCTATCATCATTAAAATCTATCAAATCTATAAATTTCATCGTACGCACAACACATCATAGTATCTCCCCCCCCTTCAAATCTTAGCTCTGAAGAAAATTAAATTATACAAGTTTTTTGCGTGATTTCAAAAAAGTGTTTGCATTTAAATAATGTCTGTGTTCTTGTAAATAATCCAGAATCTTAAGTTAAGTTTTAAGTAAGTTATAGAAAGTTGTAAAAAGTTGTGCATTGATGCTTTTTCAAGCAAATTAAAACCACATAAATCCCTTTTGGTAGAGTGCATAAGTGGCATAAATAATGAAAATGAATCGCTGAATAAGGCATAGACGTCTGTGTATGCGTACAGAATTTCGCGTTTTTTGTTACCATTTCTGATAGTGCTTATTTTAAACATAATGTCCTGTGTACTTTCTAAAAGGATTAATTATCAATTTAGAATTTCATTCATTAATGTTTTTTATGTGCACTTCTTAATGAAAGGCGGTCTTTTGATAAAGATTCTAAAAATGTAAGAAAACCCGGTGTTTGTGTTAAGACAGAAGATCTATAAATATTTCATTGGTATTTCATGTAACTTAACAGTCTATGAATAAATATGTCCGAAATATTTGCCTTAACGAAACATTAAGTTCAAATACACGATTTCAAAACTGGCCACTAATGACCCAATAAAGATACATCACATTAAATTAGTGCGAGTAAAATGATTTCAGCGGTCAGGAATTAAATTTAAAACTCCTTTGTTTACAATTTATGCAGCCTCGTTTCATTAAACATTAGCGGACAGAATATACCTACTCAAGCTACAACTAATGTCCCTTCCGATCGAAATTCCGTCGCTTGCTGTCCAGGACCATTTGCCAGTGGCGTTCTGTTTCTTCTCCCCCCAAATGACCAATGTACACGCGAACACTGGACTTCGAGTGGGAGGGGCGACACCTGTCTTAAGCCTCGCGAGTTGCCGCATGCCGTGTAAAGCACACTTTTGATTGTCACATTTAAACAGTGCGACAAATTTTGATTGATTTACTCCTAGGGACTCTTTTGCACAGCGGTGTAGGGCAGTGGTCGGCAACCTGTGGCTCGCGAGCCACAGGTGGCTCTTTTGATGTAAAGTTGCGGCTCTCCAGTTCCATACGAAAAAATTAATAAATTGTTACCAAAGCCCTTAAAAATAAGAAAAAATATTTTTAAGTACCTAATTTCTCAAGAGCTTTCTATTCTTATAATCGTTAATTACAAACCGCTACCCTCAGGCCCATCGTTAAGCCCGGTTAGAGGGGTGTCTCATTCCGACTCGATTCCGAGTATTCACCCGGAAAAGTGGCAAGTCTGTTGTCTGTTTGAGCATGCCGTTACCGACACCATGAAAAGGCACAAAAAAAAGGATGATGCCTGCGACTCTGATCTTGTGAAACAGCAGACAAAACCCCGGAAATTTCTTTCAACTTGAAAAATCCAGGTTGTTTTTAAAAGTATATAGCTAGAAATGCCTTTTTCTCACGTTTTCTCTTGCTCTTTCTAAGAATAAAGACAATATCTTTGTCCATGTCGTTAAGAAAGGGAAGGAAAGAGCTCAATGCACATACAGCTGTGGTTTTCTCTATATGACTGTCCAGTTTCTTTTCACTCACCTCCGCAGTTACTTTACTGATCTGTCTTTAACTGTCCAGTACCAGTTTACAAGTACTTAGTTACTCAAAGCGTATCTTATAAATTAATATTATTATTGAATGTAAGTATAAATTTTTTATGAATATTTACTATTTGCAGTCTTATTGTTTAAATATTAAGGTAAAATTAAATTTCATTAAATATGTTGTTATTTTCTTTTTAAATTAATTCCTCAATTATTGCTTCAAAATTTAGGTATAGGACTTTTTTCAAAAAAGAAAAAAATATTTTTTTTAAAAATATATATGGGAAAAAATTGATTTTTATGAAGTAGATAAAAAATTTTATTCTCTTTTCCCCTGTAAAATGATTAAAAGAAAGAAAAAAGAGCAATTAAATTTTTTTTACGTTATTTATATTCATTAGTAGGAGCTGGAGATGGAAACAGATAAATCACATTTGAATTCTAAATATAGGAATTTTTTTTCCTTTTTTTAAATAGTTATTTACTAAGCTTTTTAATTTTGTGTTTAAAATAGTAATTTATTTTTAAATGTAATTTTTTCAGTTGAGATTATTTTTCACAGATCTTATTTAATTTAAATTTCAAAAATCAAATTCTATATTTGTTCGTAGCATTTGTTTTTATAATAAGTTCAAACTGCAATCCGTTATGAACAAAACTATACTAATGCTTATTTTATTAAAAATGTAATGTGTTTAAAAATAGAAAAGCTTCAGTTTTTTTTTCAATAATTATTTTTTTTCTTCATCTTTTTTGTTACTATGTTGATGTATTTCGTATGTATTTAATGTTTTTTATTTATATTTAAGATTTAAGTTAACAATTTTCCATTTGTTTAAGTTAATTATTAGTAAAAAGAAACTTAATATTTTTGTAATTATGTAAAAACTCAATTCACAGTTTTGTATTAAAAGGCACGATAATTAACAAAATAAATAATTAACAAAATTGTACTTTAACTGCCTTAACCAGAAAAAAAAATTTTTTTTGCGATTTAAGGGTATTTTTTTTTATATTTTAAAAAAAGACTTAAACATTCTTCGGTAAAGCATTATTTACAAATCATCAAATTTTACAAATATTTATTTATGATTTATCATGCTGCAATGTTTGAATACATAGTTAAATTTTTTTTAAAGTTTTATTTATTATTTATATAGTATTATTTTTATATAAAGAAATATTCGGATAAAAAATTTAGCATTTTACAAATTTAAGGCAAGAATGCGTGAAAAAATTTAACCCAGAAAAAAAGAACTATTTCTGTATCCCCATTCAGGATTTTAGTCACAGCTCTTATATTAATAACAATGTAGATTATAAAATGAATAATAAAAATAAATAAAATTATTAAATGAAAATGAAAAATAAAATTTTAGTAATAAATAAGTATTAAAAATAATTATTCGCAAATCAAATTACTAAAATTAAATAAATACGCATATAATATTTGAAATGCATCAGAAAGAATCCTACTTAGATTAAGAGTTTTAAAAAAATGCACGAGTCATAATTGATGTCTGATAATTTTTAAGTTTAGTGTTTCAGTTGAACAAATACAAATTTAATTTTCATCTACATTTTTTAAAGCCTTTGATGTGTATCACATGTTATTATCATGTAAAACATGATGTTATGAAAAGACCACCCTTATTATAAATTTTTATAAACCTTGTCAAAAATAAAGATATAAATCTACTTCAGCGGATGTAGTAAATTAAAATTTAAAAGGGAAAAAAGAAGCATATAAATTTAAAAAATATCTAATGCAATATATTGATATAATCTTTATAATAATAGTAATAATAACAGGCCTGTTTAATTGCCAGGTGAATGTTGAAGTTTTTAATTTATAAAGTTATTTAATTTAGTAAAAAATCGTTAATCGCCTTTTTACACTCGCCTTCCTCAACAGTGATTTGTTTGTTTTCGATTGTTAAAATTCTAACGTGTGACCTCTATCTGTTCGTTTTCGCGTTCACTTGAAACAAAATTTCTTTAAATGCATATTAAGAGCGGTCATTCCGAATTTCCTGCATATTATTAAATTTAGCAATCAAATACATTAATGTTGTAACTTTGCGTATAAAAGGTATTTAAAATAATAGAAGATCGTTACTTTCAGTGACTTTTATTAAATTAATTTTTTAAAAAAGTGTTAAATTATTTGAGTTGGAAAGCTCGAGGCTCTATAAATGTTTACAATAAATAGAAAATAAATAGAAATTACAATAAATAGAAAAAGTATGTGACCATCGTTTCTAGCACTTCATCATAAGTCGATTTAACGTTTGCCTTGACAAAAAAATGCAAAATTTATTTAAATGTTTAATAATTAAGTACTTAAAAATTGTTTTTAACAATAACAAGAATAGACGGTACATATTTCTTAAAAAAGGAAAATTGTGAAAGAATTCTGATATAATATAAATGAATATTATTACGGAATTGCTATGAAAAATTAAAAAGAATTATTATAAAATCTATCTGATAAGATTGTGTTTCGTTGCACATTCAATAAAAAAAAGCGCGTTTTCTGTTGAAAATTTGACAAGAATTAGTAAGAAAATTTACAATTTTCATCGAATTTTAATGACCCAAGTATTCTTATCCCCCCCCTCAAAAGAAATAATTTAAAAAAATTAAATAAAAACTAAATTTTAAAAAAATTATTAGCGCATTTTAAAAATAAAGAATAAATATTATTCTGTATTCAAAACCGTTTTTTTAATTAAAAATCATATATACATAAAAAAATATTATAGTATTAAATCAAAAATTTTCAGTGGCTCTTTAAAAGCGGGAAATTTTGTAAAATTGTAACTTTTGGCTCTTTCATTTCAAAAGGTTGCCGACCCCTGGTGTAGGGTGCTCTCTCTTTCCAGTAACACCCCGGTAATTATTTTCACATTTATGTCGTTTTAATGATGTTGGCCGATATATTTTAGATCTTAATTCTTTTCGTTATTATTATTGAAGTGGAGAGGAAGTTGAGGGTTCTTGAAATAATAATAATAATGGAAGGATACTTTTCTTAATGATATTACTTCCAAACGAGTACCCCCAGACACGTGCAGAAACCGGTGTTAAAGCAGACATTTTCTATTCTTGGGTACAACCAATTCGTTATAAAGGCACTCCTTTTCGCCGGGAATTTAATGGAAATTTATGATGGCATTTTACGGGAACAGCGGATTAATCTGGGAATAAGTGACTACATTTTTAAATTCTCTTTGGTTTCTCTGGAACGAAAATTCCACGTTTCTAGATATTCCTGGTTAATTCTTGTCATATTAGGTTAGCATAAACTGTTTTTTGAACAAAAACTATTTTTTTTTAAAACTAAATTTTTTTAACATTTGATTACTCAGGTTTTCTGGGATAATAATCTCGTGTTTTTAAATATTCATGTTTTAATAAGTTAGTATAAGCTGACATCTGAACTTAAACCAAATAAAGTTTTTTGAATTTAATTAGATTTTTTTATCATTTGCTCCTTTCTTTTACCGGGCAATATTGTTTCTAAATTTAAATAGTTAATTTTTACCTATTTAAACTTGTATAAATTAATTTGAATGGCTTATTGTAAAATATTTATAAAATTTAAACTCTAAGGAATTTACATTAGTTTTTACGACTATAATGTAATTTTTTGTGAAACATAAATAAAATAGCAATGGCTTAAAAAAAATTTTTTTTGAGCGTTTTACTTTATTTACACGTCTATTACCAGACCCGGTATTTTACAGCTACTTTTTAACCAATCTATCGTTATTGCACGTAAAACGTAGAAGGTGAATTCGCTAAATTTAACAACCAATATCAGACCTATATAGAATTGTCTATTTCACCCGATATTTTACAGACACTTTTTAACCAATATATAGGCCCTATATAATTGTTATTGTCTAATATTAAAAGTCATTCTAGTATCAATATTAAAATATCTAGACATCCCAAAATTGGTCCCTCGGTGCATGTTCTTATAGTACCTGTATTGAGCCAATTTTGAGCCCTAACTGCGGTCAAGGTAAAATTGTTGCTAAGGTAAGTTTGAGCAATCCTGGTCTCAAAAGTTGAATATTAAGTATATAATACTCTATTTATAATATGCATACTGTTTGATTTATGAGCTCTTTTATTCTTAATTTATTGCAAAATGCTTAATGTATTATTTGGATATTTAACTTTGAAAATACTTATCCAAAATGTTAAAAAATTAATCGCAATCGTGTAAACGCGAACTTCATAAATTACAACAAAATTCATCAATATTTATTTACCTTCAAATGCATGAAGTTCTTATGATAATTATTCACTACACATATCATTGCTCCTACTTAGTTTCCTCATTTTTCTAATCACTTATTTTTTTTAAAAAAAAGCTCTTTTTTTGGAGATTAGTTTTGTCTTGCAGTCAACAATTCGGATGCAAAACTCTGAAGAAAAAAAAAAGAAGTCAATTCAATTTATCAGACTCTCTCTCCTTATTTTGATATAGAAAATGAAAGCAATCCATTGATGCATATCGCATGAAGATAAATGGTTCGTTTGATTGATCGCGTATCAGACCCAGAATAGCCTGTTGCTGCTTGCTACTCTGGACAATTTTTCATCCGGATATGCTTACTGCCAGCTTCTGACTCTTATAACTGCGGTTATTATCAAACTCATCGGTAGACAATGTTTCTCAATTGCTTGCATTTTATCGTTGATATGCTTTTAGAATTGTAATTAGTTTTTGCATCTAAACTGTGGACTGGATTTATTTTTTGTATTACATATTGCTTTTGTATTTAGCGCGTATTGGTAGTCTCATAATGATAATGAGAAAATTACATACATTTGCATTGCAATTGTTTTTAAGTTTTAATTAACAATTGCTAGCATTTTATCGCTCACAATTGCTGATATGCTTTTTGAATTATAATTATTTTCGTATCAAATGTGTGGATTAGATTTGTTTTTGTATTGTATTGCTTTTGCATTAATTCGCTTTTGGTATTATCAAGACAATTACAGATTAAGACCAAGAATTACAGATCAAGAATTACAGATTAAGTACTTTTTGATAATATAAAGTATACTTTTATTTATGCTTGCAACATTGAAAATTTTGAATAGCGTTTAACTATTGTATCATTCAAATATATTGCAAGCTTATTCTTGTGCTGTTGAACATATTGTCTTACTGAGCTGTTGTTTTAACTTAATTGGAAACATAGTTCAATTTATCACTTTAATTTACATTTTTATATTGTTATATTGATATTTTTACATCAAATGGTTGTTTTCCGGTAAGTACTTAACTCCTTTTCGGAATATCCATAATACGCAGGAGCATCTTGTGTTTTTCACGAAAAATGTTCTCCGAAAAAATTTAAAACCGTGGCTTGTCTTAAAATTGTCATAAGAACTCCATTTATATCATTGTTCAGTAATACAGAGATAATTTGGGCAAGCCATAATTTTTGCAACAAACAATTTCAAGAAACGAAAATAGCAAAAATTAAATAAGAATCTTACAAGTTTTTTTTTTTTTTTTCCCCAAGGATAATTTGTGAAATTTAATGCAATTAGTTTTTATGTGAGTATATTATTTGAAGCGTGTTTAGGTGTTGTTTAGATAATTTTGAGTATTATATTTAATTTAAAAACTTCAACCGTTTTTTTTTAAATAGAATTTTGATACCTACTGCATGATGACTGATAGCCTTTATTAGATTTAATTTTATTTTAATTCGATATGATATATGAGTTAATTTTAAATTTTTTTTTTTTTTTTTTTTTTTTTTTTTTTTTTTTTTTTTTTTTTTAGTTAGCTCTATTAATTTTTATTATTATTATTTCATATAATAATTTTTTCAATATATAATAACTGTTTCCTTTGATGAAAATAGATCAAAAATAAAACAGCGTTTTTTACTGTAATATTATTCTTATGACTGAATTTCGAATAAAAAATTGGAGGAAAGAAAAGAAGGAAACTTTAGCCTGCCATATAAATTTATCATTTTCAGCACAGCCTTTTAATATTTATTCCCCAAAAAGGCTACTCGTGTTGAATGAGAAAAGAAAATTTCTATTTATTTCAGGCCAGCGTTTTTAAAGGCCTGGCACCTACCGTAACCAGAATGGTGGTGCGGCCCTTTTGTTACCCCCACCGAATACCATACGAGCTGAACCCTGCATAAATAAATATCTTTTGATATTCCTAATGTAGAAGTCTGCGGGCACCCCATAACCCTCAGAAAAACTAATTTCCTAAAGTCGACGAACGGAAAACGAAAATCTCTAGAAGAGAAGAACCTTTTGCTGTTGCCGCAGGTTATAGCTGAGAACTATGGCAGAGGCTATGGCGCGGTGGGGATAGGGAAAATAACTTTATTTGGAAGTGGGATGGATATTTTTCTGGGGTATCGTATAGAAATGCTTTTTGTGGTAGCGCCCTTTTCATTTTAGTTTTCTTTCCTTTTCTTTTTTTTTTGAGTAAAAATGCTGTACTCGTCTCTTGCTCTTTCTCCGTTCTAGCTTCCAGGCAAATTTCCAATCAGTTGGCCTTCTGCCTAATTCAATAAATTGCTTTTGCTCTGGTGTTAGAGGCTCAAGTCTGAATAAGAAAACGCTAGAGAGTACCGGATCTGTAGGTATAAGCTTAATTCTTTTTCATGGTCTCTTGGCGTTTTGGATATTGTAACAGAAACATTGATCTTTGCTTTAAAAGAATTGGAGGATTTTAAAGCTTAGCAACTTTAAGATATAAAATTAAATGATTTGATCCCTTAATTCAATAAAAAAATATATTTTTTAATACATCCGTTTATTGCATTAGCCTCGAATGCATAAATAAATAACAATTTTTAAAAAAAATTATCAGTGTTGCATTGTATGCTTAAATAACTTGACATTGCTAACTGACAGGCTTTCGCAATTTCTGTGTGATAAACAAGTTTTAAATAGTTAACTCATGTATTTTTTTTTCCGTGTAAGTGCTGAGAAAACAGACTGGTCATGTATATTTGCTGAAGTTTGAAGGAGCTTAAGAAAACTGAGTCTATAAACGACCTGTCGCTACAGTTGTGGCTGTATGAGTAATAAACTACATCCTCGGACTAAAGGTTTGACTACCTTCAATACTGGCCAGGCATTTCTCAACTAACTCAGGCATCATGTTACTTTATTCTGCCCACCATTGTATTGAAATTTTTCCCTTAATCTGAGCTATTGCCACTTTCGTCCCGTGTCCAGGCCTTCCTCTGGCTTCTTAATAAAAACAAAGGAACATAGCTGCATTGCGAATTAGCTTTTATTTTAGCTGAGAAAATCATAATTGCTTCACGCTTTACAACGGTGATTTTAAGGAGTAATCATAATCATTTTTATTATTCTGATGATGATTAGTCTTAAGCCCATAACTTCTACTTGTTTCCACTTTCAGTCCTTCCTTTTCTTTCTATTTGCATACAATAAAAATTAAGAGATTGCGTGACGTCAACATTGTATGTTTTCGGTGAAAAATTACCTCATTGGTCAAGAAGTTACTGCTGAAATAACTATCGATTTTGAATTGCAGCTCAACTCCCTTTACCAATAATTTTAAAGATAATAACAATATCCATGTAAACCGTCTCTTCTTTACTTTCAGTTTAAAAATTCCAATTTTGAATAATTTGTATTTAATGAAAAATTTGATGTCTGAACTTCTGTCTCGGACTTTTTCGAGAATATTTAACATAACTTTAACCTACCTTAATTAGGAGTTAAATTGAACTTTGCTTTTATTTAAGTTGAACAGTAGTATTGTGCAATCCAGATACAAATAATTTGAACATGGCTAAATTTATCACAGTATTAAGGTTGTAGATAGTTTGCTAGTTCACACGATTCAAAATTTCTATAGTTTAAAATTTTACTTATCCAGTTCTTGTTCTAAAAATTAACTTGCTGCACTCACTGTTAAACCTATGTGATTCCTTGAAGAGTTAGTTACTTTTCTCCAATTTTTAAAGTAGCCATAACCCGTGTTAACTTTATGGCTACAAACTTAATTAAATTGGAGATAAATCTGAAGTTTGAAGAATATAACTCCCACTTCTTCGGAACTGATGAGGTTCAGTCTACTTGATAAATTGAAGTCTACAAGGTTTTCCTTCTTCGACTTCAGTGTTTTAATACCCGGCATTTTCTTTGGGGGGAAATTGTTTTCCCTTCGCACTTATTCAAACTAGACACCTACTTATAGTTGTTTCGCAGTTTTCCCTACCGAAATTAACTTGTTTGAAGAAGGGAAATTGGAAAATTCCCTAGCCTTGTACTCAGATTTGCATTTTCCGAAGTCCCGGTGCAGTGGGTATTTGCATTTTGGAACTTCGTATAAGTGATTTTGTGTATGTCCTCAAGTTTTTCGAGTTCATTTACTTAAGCACACCTTCTTTATCATAGGCGATACCAGTTATTTTCTGCATGTTCCTGTTCACTTCAAAATTATTTTCCCTTTTCTCGTGGCTGAATTTAATTTAATTTTTTTTAATGTAATTTGCAAGTCCAAAGTCGCCGAAAGTAATTTTCTCTAAGTTGATGATTTAAAATCATACTATTTGTTTTTGTCTTGTTCTAAAATTACCATATTTGTCCTGTAGAAATTGTGTGTTTTTTTTTTTATTTTTCATAAATTGGTACATAAGATACTTAAGTTATAACTCCATGTAAGTAAGAATTTTAGATGTGGTTATTTTTTATTTTATTTTAAATTATTATGTTGATAAAATGAGTAGCTATCATATTCCAGCTATCGTTAAATGCAAAGAAAAATAATTTATCAGTTCGTCAATTCTAGACGTCGATGTATCAATAAATACTTTGACGTATAAACTAAATTTAATAAGATTTATAATTTGGGAGTATGAATTAATATAAACTAAAATTTAGAAGATTTGCCAGATTATTTTGAATGAAAATTATACGTGGTTTCTCTTTTCTGAACTATATATTTTTTAAAAGCTGTGTATCGTGCTGTCTTAATAAAAGTGACTCAAAGAAAAAAAGAATGGTGGAACAATGTAAACAAAATAAAAACATTAACATAAAAATATTTTTGCACTTTGTTGTACGCGGAGAATAATTTTTCGCCTATAAGTAACACGCAATAGACAGTTATATTTAAATTATTTTATTTTTGTATATTGTTTCAGAAAATGCGCAATTTTTTAATGTAATTTGTGTAATAGATTTAAGAAATTATTTAAAAATTTGTTTTGTTAAAAATCTGCAAAATCGATGTAGTGGATTCGAGAAAGATAAAATGAAGTTCCATAATTATAAATTCGTTAGCCTTTTTTCGGAACAATCAACTTTAATACACGCAAGTACTACAATTTATTACTCCAATTCAAACTTTTCACCATTGTTTTTTATCTGTATTTTTTTTTCTGCTCAAAATATGCAAATAAATTTTATTTTGAATGTATTTTATTCAGTATAACGCAAAATTATTCCTTACCTTTTTTGAGTTTTTCCTTACTTTTTATACTTAATTATCACACAAAACATTTCACACAGTTATTTAAAAGCATAATATTTTAATGTTTCTAAATGTTTAATTTTCACTATGAAAAATAATTTAGATAACATTTTCCACCATGCAAAATAAACATTCACATTCAGTTCCTGCTTACCAGCACATATTAAATGTGACATTCGGTAAAGATAATGTCTTCATCCATATGTTTCTCTTATGTCTGCATCTCATTCCTCCGCTGATGAAATCTTGTCTAAAGAGAATGGAATGAATGATTGGCGCTGTCAATGTTCTGGGATACGCCACCATTCATTTCCCTTTCTGGAACAACTGCAATATATTGTGTCAACATGCTTGGCTTTTTTCTTTCTTCTTTTCTTCTTCTACTTGGCGAAAATTTGCTTTCTGGCATAATGGTAAGCGGTAATGGAAGTGTTAATTTTAGAATTGATTGTGTCAATTATTAATGTTAGTTTTTTCCCCCTAACGTGTCACAAATAATGCTGTAATTTTAGGTATAATGTTGTCTTTTAATTTTGTTTGTTATTTTTGTCAGGTTTAAATAATTCAATTTAAGTCCGTAAAGATTAGATTTTAGGAAGGTTGTTATTTGCTAGAAAACATCAATGACTTGTTTTATCCTATAATTGGCAAGATCTATTTATTTCATGCGTTATATTTTCGACATATTAATTAAATATTAGTTAATGTCGTCACCAAACCTTGATACGGTGGTTATTTTTTATTTTATTTTAAAGTTATTTAAATCTGACTTTTATTAATCTTAAGTATCTTAAAATAGGATATTATTTAAACGATTTGAAAGTATTTTGTTTATAATTAATATTTTAACTGTTTATTTTTTATTTCTATCAGAACTTGATTATTTGGAGGTATTTCTTAAAGGAAATTAAGTGCTAATTGACGTGTATTTGATTGAAATAGAATTATGGTTATATAATTTGAAAGCCCTATTTATTCCATGTGTTATAATTTCTACATATTAATTTTGTCTTCCTTTTAATTGATTTTACGTAGCTTAAAACAAGATATTAATTATACGATTTGAAAGAAATTTTTTATTTATTATTAGTTTTACTGTTCATTTTTTATTTCTATATGTACTTGATTATTCGGTGGTATTTTTGAAATGGAATCAAGAGCGATAATTTACGTGTTTTTGACAGAGAAAAAAAAAGATTTTTGTTTGGGTCAATGCATGTTTCAATAGATTATAACGAAGTTTTGAATTTTACTTAATAAAATATTTCAACTTTGATTTTAGGCATCAGAAGCTATGAGGTTTAAATTTTGATTAATATTTATTATGTTGGAATACCATTTAAATCTATTATTTTCCTTGCTCGAGAAGTTATTCTGTTTTTGAATAGTGGGAGTTTATAGCATAGAAGTGACATTCTATAGATTCTTATTCATTGCACCAGGTAATTGTTGAACATGTTTTAACTTTAATACTCTCTCAATATTATTTGTGAATTATAAAACAAGAAGATAAGAGAGAAAAAAAATATCTATGAATAATAAATTTATACCATGTTACGCATCGGAACTCGCTATTATCTTTTTTATATATCCTTGAGATTTATTTAGAGTTAAAATCTATTTAAGATTCATATTCCGTTTAAGGTGTGTCGAAGAAAAACGAAAACTTATCTAAATCATTGAGCGTGAAATTATGTTCTTAAGATTGCTATTTATTTTAACTTCACTTCAGTGCGATATCTGTTCGATTCTTGGGATTTTCCATTTCCTTGTGCAAAACAGAAGGGTTTAATAGCTCGTTGAATGAAGTTATGCTTTTGATGTTCATATTCTGTTTTTTTTTTTTTTTTTTTTTTTTTTTTTTTTTTTTTTTTTTTGATAGATGATTATATAACATTGATCTGTGATTTAAAATGACTATATATCTCCACCCCCCCATTATGAACCGTATTATTACATAACTCGGTAGTAAAGATTTTTTTTTATCTTGTTACACGAATGAATGCCTTGGAATTGATAAATATTTGAATTGTTAAAGATCCGAAATTACTGATTTTTTGGATTTTCTGTTTCCTTGTCAGGGGTCTGTTTAGAACAAATTTGGGTCCGTTAACGGACCCTTCACAAAATATTTTAACTTAAAAACGGACCCTTCACAAAATGATTTTTCTTTTAATCGGACCCTTTACAAATTTGTTTATCTTCCATATTGTTTTGTTAATCGAATAATCCCTTCCCAGGTGCAGAAAACAAGAAAGATGGATGCAAACAAATTAAGTTTTGTCTTCGGTAGACGATTCTTCCATTATTCGTCCGAAATTAATATTCTGTGTTCAGCAGTGTAGGCTAAATACCAAATATTTGTGTGTTGCATCTCTAATTTAGAAGCTGCAATTGCTGTTTATTTTTGAAAATTTAAATTTTTTTATTATAATTTTGCAGTGCCGAGCATGATCTTGTATCTATTTACAATTTAAAAACTCCTTGAAAAATTTTTTTTGCAATAACCGAACCCTATTCTCACAAATTCATAAAAGCGGACCCTGGTTGAAAGAATGTGAGTAATTTTTTCTCAATTTCGCTAAAACCGGACCTTTCACGAAATGTCTGGACAGACCCCTGCTTGTGCAAAACAGAACGGTAGTACAATGAATTATTTTAATTTAAAAAAAAAAATTACTAACATAGTATTTTTGACGCATTTAAGTTGATTGATTAAGTTTGCAGTGTAATTATAGATATTAAGTTTAATTTTACAGTTCTGATCTTCGTCATTTTGCATATAAACTTAGGAAGCATGTCAGTAATTCTTATTTATCTTTTATTTACTAGTGAATTAAATAAAAGTTCAACTGTTTTTAAAGCTAATGCTCTAAAATATTTAATAAACATAAAATCCCATCTCTAAAACTTAAAATGAGTACTTTTTTTTTTTTAATTGAAAGGTCTTATGCTAGATCAACATTTTAAATAGCAGTAATTTTAATATTGACTATCCGTTTTTTAATGTAATTGGTTTTATTCTTAACCAAATTTATCCCTAAAGTTTTATGCTATTTAATTCAAGAACTGCCGAAAAATTAAATAAAAGTTACCCTGATCACTTACAAATTAAAGCGTTAATATACTTCGCCAAACTCTTGCAACTTGGCGCCACCCTTAAGTGTTAAGTTCTTTTCACGAAGGCACTTCATCATTTCCTTACTTCGAAGCTTACGGCATATCATTTAGTAGATTAAATTTATTTAATTAAATTTCACTCCCAAAAATGAAATGACCTTCACATTTCTTCCTTCATCCCAAACCACTTTTCGTTGAGTAACTACCAATTCACTCAAAACTCTCGCCATTTATGCTTTTCTCTTCATTCCATCTTCTATGAATTTCAGCGGAAACATTTTAAAAGCCTTCTTTCCTCCCCCTATCTATCCCTTAGTGGAATATTGTCTGATTGTGTTCAATTAAGAGCTTTTCCATTCGTTTACGATTTCTCTCTTCATTTAACCACCTCGGGCATTATTGTTCCCCCTGGGCCGATTAAAGCCTAAATCATTCAATGCTACCGTAATGATGCTAAGGCTGTTTAGTTTTAATTCGGTTTATGCCTCTTCAAATTGTGTCTTAAATATCTCCAGACTCGGTTTGCTTCATTGATATTGGGTGATGGGTTCACGTACGTAAATTGGCGAAAATCGTTTAACAAATGCTATCAAAGAGTTTTTTCTTTTTTTCTTCCTTCATTTATTTCGTTATTTCCGTTAGAATAATCTATTGTAATATTTATTAGAGGCTAGAAGCAATGATATACTTTGCATGTGGAATTTATTGTTTCGATTGGGGTGTGTAATTAAGTTCATTATTATCATTTTTTTTTTATTTGCGTATGTTTCTGTGTAGTTTGAAGATAATGAGTTTATTTGCATTAAGTAAGTTTTGAGTCATTAGCATAAAGTTTATTTGTAAGTGTGCAACTTTTTATTGTCTTTTATTTTTTCGTTAAAAAATTAACATTAGATTTTTATTTCCACTCTAATTATTAGCAGGAAACTTTTGTTCGTTTTAGATAATTGCATTTTAAAGATTCATCTTTTTTTTAAAGTTTTTTTCCCCCCTTTTTCTCTTTATGATTGGTTATAAATGTAATAAAATGTAATTCACGCATTTTTAAATACGAGTTTATTTGCTTTTGTTGACTAATTATAATACTGTTATAGATATTTTCTGTCTATATTAAAAATACATTTAATATCGTGAAATTAATTTTTCCTTGTCGTTTAACAGGTTGAGCTTCATTAGGAAGATTTGAAACGTCAAAATAATTATATAAAATTTAAAAAAAAATGTATTTAATATTGCTTTTAACTTTCAAAAGTATTGCTAGTTAGATTACTGCATAGAAATACAGGGTGGCCACCCACCTGGAAAACCTTGAAAACCTGGAATTATCAGGGAATTTTTTTATACTGGAAAAAACCTGGAAATATCAGGGAAATTTGGATAAAAACCTGGAAAAATCAGGGAATTTTAAAGAAAAGATGGAAATTTTTTCTTTGATAATTTTTTTTAATTTCACTTTTTTAAATTATTTACTAATTTTCTTAATTTAAATTATTTCATCCATTATATTCACTTTTTTTAACGGAAATGTATCGCCAAACAGTTGAAATATCATCAATTTAGCTATACTTTGCTTGCATCAAAATTTGCTCCATTACAGCTGTTAAACTAGAATGTCACATAAAATTCTCCTACTGTTGCTAAACGAATGCAGAAACTTTTGACCGCTATGGGACTGTGCAATTTAGGAAAGATTCTGGTGTAGGTGGAAAAAGATTTTAGGATATTAGCTTCTATTTTTAAATGCTGTCTTTGGGCTGAATCCATTTATGGCTCAAGTTTGTTCCGATGCTTTGGTGTTAATTTTTTTTTCTATTTTGACAAAATGTTTTTGTATTTTTAACTTTATAAAATTCTCCAAAAATTAGTTGGTTATAATTTGATAATAGATTTTATATTGCACTCTTTTTCTGAAATTTTTTCTACTCCCATTCAAGGAAATCTATGAATTATTTTTTCTCAGCAAGCCAACCAATCACACATTTTTTTACCATCGCTGACAGCAATGTTTGTCGATAAATCGTTACAATTGTTGCATTAATGCTAATTTTTTCTATTTCATTTTAACCTTTTATAACATATTTTTAAAAAATGGTTTTTTTAAGAACCAACTAACCGGCATATTTAATTTTACTCTTTTGTTGGTCAATATTTTGTACCAAAACATTTGAAAAATAAATGAAAAATCTTGCCAAATTGTCAAAATAACATTTTGAATAAAATATTTTATAATATAGGCACTTTTCTTGTACACATCCTACACTTAATAAGAAAAAAGAAACGAAAACCTGGAAATTTTAAGATTTTTATCTGGAAAACCTGGAAAAATCAGGGAAATTTGAAATCTGATTTGAGTGGCCACCCTGAAATAGTTAACATTACTGCATCAGTGATGCAGTAATCTTAACTATTTCTTTTAAAAATATTTTGTTTTTCGAACATTCCTTTATCGCTTATAGTTTCTAAATGTAATGAGATATAATAATCAAATTTAGTTAATAAACTTTTGTGTGAATCTTAATTATGGCATAATTACAGATACACTCTTCCTGTCTATATTAAAAATGCATTTAATAATGTAAAAATATTTTTTTCTCGATTCCGTTTTTTATTGCATTTTAAACATCATTCAGATTGCTTTATTTAGTGTTTTGGTAAACTATATGTAATTTACGTCTATTGCTAAAACTTTCTTTTCCATTTTGAAAATACCTCTATGGTTTTTGTGGTTAAAATTTGGAGCGTATTGAATCGTAATATCGTTTCACATTTCCTACTACCGTAATAATGGTGCTATGTTTAACAAATATTATCTTATAACTTAACACCATATTAAAGTTGTAAGAAACTAAGCTGGTTAAACTTAGCACCCTATTAAAGTTGTAAGAAGTTTGGATCTAATTATGGTTTAATGTAGCGATAGAAAAATTAAAAAAAAAACAAAACAATGAAAATAATGGAAAATATAATAATGGCAACCGAAACTGACTTCGTCAGTTGGTTGGTAAAATTTTCTATTGGTGTCAATTTTCTCGTGGAATTTTTGCTGCATTTCGCAACTTTCCTTTGAAATTGTAGTTTTTAACTGTTTTTTACATGATTTTTAATTTCTCTTTTTATTACTGAATGTAGCGATATTATAGCTCAACGTTGAACTGATTATTTTATTTTCGGAGTATAGATTATATTTATTGGGGGAAGGAAGTCCTATATAAACGGATCAACGTATTAAATTATTTTGTATACATTCGATAGATTCTATATCATTCTAATTTTGTTTGCGCCACATTTAAAGATGCGTAACTTCTACTCTTTAAAATAAAATGCAAGAAATTCCTTCCCTTAAAAATCATTCACGGTCGAATTTCTTTGCACGCTTCTTATTTATTTAATTTTTTTCTCTCTCTCCTCTTCCATCTCTTTTTGCTCCAGACTCCAGCAGAGATATGAAGCGATCTGTTCGGCAAATAATTCTGCGCCACATGGCTAGCATTCACACACACACATACTCCGAAATATATTGCCTTCCAGCGTAAATAAATTTCTTGCCGATACGTGTTATCAACTTTCAGAGTGAGTGCGGAAAAATGCTGATAACGGTTTTTAAGGCCCTTTAAAATGTGTGGTGTTCAAGTGCAGGAGGAAAAAAAAAAATTGGTGTCCTTTCTCGTTTCGGATTTCGAATGTGATATCCGATCTTTGATTTCTTCAGAATTCTTTTTGGGTTTTTATTTACTGTAGAATTTTTTCCCTCCACCCCTTCGAATCAACGGTTGCTTCCGGTTCCATAACTTATGCTCGTCTCTTGATTTGGTTGCTATGTATTGAGTGTAAAAATACATTTGTATGTGTAGTTTGTAAAATGTAATAATGTGTTCAGACATCATCTCATTTGCTTCTTATCAATTGCTTCAGCAATAAGATAAGATGTTTTTAGGGCACTTTCTCTCTGATGTTCTGAAATCAGTTCGTAAGAGTTCGAAAGTTTTCATTTGTTGCAAATGCTAGATTGGAACTTTTTTTCTTCTTTGAACTGGTTTATTATTTCTTAACTTATAAAATTAATTATTGTTTCGCAAAAATTAATTAAAATGCTTCTTATCAATTGCTTATTTTTCAGCAATAATATAAGATGTTTTTAGGGCTCTTTCTCCCGATCTTCTGAAATCAGTTCGTAAGAGTTGGAAAGTTTTCATTTGTTGCAAATGCTAGATTGGAACTTTTTTTTTCTTTGAACTGGTTTATTATTTCTTAACTTATAAAATTAATTATTGTTTCGCAAAAATTAATTAAAATGCTTCTTATCAATTGCTTCAGCAATAAGATAAGATGTTTTTAGGGCCCTTTCTCTCTGATGTTCTGAAATCAGTTCGTAAGAGTTGGAAAGTTTTCATATGTTGCAAATGCTAGATTAGAACTTTTTTTTTCTTTGAACTGGTTTATTATTTCTTAACTTATGAAATTAATTATTGTTTCGCAAAAATTAATTAAAAGGACTTGCGCAGGAAATTCTCTGTGACTAACTTCCATCGAAGATTTGAAATTAGTTATTGAATTCTGTAGTTTTTAATAAAAATTAAGAACCTTGTCTCTCTTTTACATTACTTTTAAAGCAGATAAAACTAAACTCGTTTCTAGTTATGTGATTATTGTTTTGCAAAAATTAATTAAAATGACTTGCGCAGGAAATTCTGATGTGACTAACTTCCATCGAAGATTTGAAATAAGCTACTGAATTCGGTAGTTTTTAATAAAAATTAAGAACCTTATCTCTCCCTGTTTTACATTACTTTTAAAGCAGATAAAACTAAACCCGTTTCTAGTTATGTGATCGGAATAATTTCCTGACCAATTCTAACTAATCCATTCCAGTTACAGCTACATTTACAGCCGTTTTATAATATAAAATACAGAAGGACTTACTACGATCCTTGTACTTACAATATACTACCCCAAATCAAATAGACTAACTTATCCAGTAAGTTACGATCACATTTGTGTGGGATTGTTTAGTATCATAGTAGATGCAGAGCAGATACCTTATCAGATTTAGCCTTTTCTTATATGCATGTGCTCTTGATTTAAATAGTTTAAAATTAATATAATAATTATATTTTCATGATAAAACAAATTTTTATCTATATACTATTACGCTTTTAAATCTTGAAATGTTTTTCTGAGATATATATTTTAACTTATTATAAATTTTTCGACTATGTATGTATTCTTTCAATTTAACTACATAAATTGTTCAATAATGTTTTTATATATTCCATTGTTCTGCTCTACTTTTGTACGTGTCAATTTAATTCTAGTTTACGTAAAATCAGTAATAATGGTGCTTGTCTGTGACGATGCTTTAAATTTGCGCCAAACTTTTCTGTTGTACTTTGCGCTTCGAAATTCTTTCAGCTCAAAGCTCTTTTTACTTTAGTACAAGTGATTGAATAGTTGGAGAGTTGGTAGGTATTCTAAACTAAGATTTAGAGAAAATAAATTCTAATAATTCTCTTATATTGATAGTACGCGTGTTGTGATAAAAGACATTTAAAATTCCAACCCAATGCGTCTGTAAATGAAGTTGTTTACACAACCAACTTAGGGTTCTTGCCCCCTATTTACTTACGACGAACAAGCCGAAGAAAAAGAGACCATTCCTATCACATCAGACGCTCCTTAGTACCTCATCCACTTTTTGGCGTGTAATGTTGGCGAGGGCAACCACTTTAAACACACAAACAACCCTTCGACGGAACGTGCCAAGAAAACCTCTGGTATCTCTTCTCATTAAAGTTCTAAACGAGGAAAGAGGCATCGGCATTTGCATAGCTTTTGAGGTGAAAATCTCTTTTACGCTCCTATACGACAAATACGAATCCTGTTTGAGACTCATTAGATTCATCAACGGGGCCCTTGTGATGGGGCGGTAATAGCGCACCGCCCCAATAAGTATTCCCGGAGAGCTCTCGTCGATATAAAAGAGAGCAATTTCACTCGACTTTGAAGGGCTTTTCATGTGGGGGAGACTGAATCTTTCAGCCACCCTTTACCTCTTTTAAAAGGAAAATCCTTTAGTGTCGTCTGATGACTGAAGGTACTACTTAGCATTTGAAGCTTCTAACTTGTTCTTTCTGGTTGTTGATTAATTCTGGGCGGTCTGGGCTGGCTTATTTAACATGAATTCGTAAAAGTTTTTCCGATACCAGTTTCATTAAATGAGATGTTTGGATTCAGATGAAAGGGTTGTTGATGCTGGTGATTTTTCCTGCTCCCTCTCAAATTTTCCCCTTCTTCTCTTCCCCGTTTCATTTAATTGATGGTTATTCTTGGGGACAAACATCCACCCACGGCTTGGTGAAGAGGAGAAGTCAAGTTTAACAGTCAAGGTTGCTTGCCTATACGTTGTTTTGCTTTCTTTGGATCTAGTCTTTGAACAAATAACAAAAAAAAAAGTTTATAGTGATTAAAGGGATTTCCTTTAAAATTAAACTAATGATAGTTAATTTGTTTTGAAGTTGTTATAAGTGAAAAATCAATCTCGAGTTTAATTTAAATTGCGAAGAATCCGGCCTAAGTAGTTTGATAAGTTATATTCGTTTAAAATATTTAATGTACCTAACCTATGTATTCACATTTGCGATATTTATTTAGCTTGTTGTCTTAACTATTTTGCAATCTTGTTGTCTTAACTATTTTACAATAAACATTGACAAAAACTGCTTTATTAATACAACCGTGCTAGATCCAAGTTAAAGATGATTTGAATCACTATATCGAATTGTTTCTTGAATTATTCTTCCGATAAAAAGTATCTCGGTATGTTTCTTTATTCAGAGGGGGAAAAAAAGCATACATCTGTTTTATGATGCAAACTGCTTCCAATTCGATTTTCTCAGCAGCACTCTTGGTGCCGAAAATTCTAAAGATTTCACGATATCAAAGAGTCAGTAGTCTTGACCATTTCCTTCTTCTTTTTTTTTTCTTCTTTTTTTAAGGAGCCATAGGGACCGTTACAACGGCCTCTCCCACCCCACTTTGAACCCATTCTAACCAATTCCATCATCGTTCTCGTCACCCCTGCACATCCTCCACCACCTACACTTTTCCTTTTACCAGTATCCAGAAATTCTAGGGGTGGACGTGTGGAGAAGGGAATTCTATCTTCTCCTTTATGCATCAATAGAAATATATATTCCGGGGCAACTTTCTTCGGGAATTGAATGCGAAAAAGTAAGAAGTCACTGAATCGAGAAGCTGCAAAAGGAGCTGCCATGAAAAGGGGGCTCTGCTCTAGGAAACAGTTCCCAACACGGCCGATTCCAGAGACCGAAAATGAAAGAATCGAGTCGCCTACCCATTACGGGCATCCATAATTCATAGAGTTCCCTTTTCCTCAGTATGTGTGTATGTATGGGAAATGGATGGATGGATGACTGTATGAATAGATGGATAGCTAGCTGGATGGATGGGTGACGGAGTAGATCTCGATGAGGTCTGAAAGGCACCAATTGTGACAATTGCTCCAAGTCCACTTGCTTAATCCTCAGAATTGCGTATGAATTTTCGACTCTTCATTGCCGAAGAATTGTTGATTGGATAGTTCTTCTCCATAGACTCTGGCTTTCAACCGACTTTTCAACGATGTGCGAAAGTTTTTGTAGCAGTAAGCGCGAACTTTTAACCACAAAGCGTGTAATGCTTTGTGGTTAAGTTTTAAGTATCGTGTGTTTAGGTCCTCTCGAAATTGTGGTTAGTTAGAATAAAACCTGCAAATTGATTAGATTTTTGTTTGTCATTCATTTACAATAATTTAAAATAACGCTTAAACAGAGAAACTGTTGTTTTGTTAGACAAATTTAGATTAAATTATATTGAATGTAAAGTTTAATGGCACAAGTGCTGTAATCGGGGAAATTGCACCAAGTGTAAATGTTATGGCATTCTGAAACTGTGATGCAAGTCGGATGGAAAGTTGCTGGGAAAATTCGTAGAAAGATCTCTTAAGTTCCTCTAGATGATGTGACTCATGTTTACCTAAAGAGAGCTAACCCCCAAAGGAGTTAGGATAATTAAAATTAATAATAATAAATTTAAGAAAAGTCAACGTTTTTAGTTTCATATAACTCATTTGATTTATGAACAGCTTGAATGAATTAAGTGGGAATTCCTCGGAAATCCATCTCAAAATGTAAAGTCTTGAAGTAACTATACACTGCGATTTATTAAACCTTGGAAAAAAATTTTCATGAATTGTTAAATTAATTTATTAATTGGTATGTTTTACGATTTGTATTAATTCTTCCTTCTTCAAATTAAGCCTTGTAATCTTCCTCTGTATGTAAAATGTGTTTAGAACGTATTCATGACTAACTATCTATGCAAAATTCAAATAGTTTTGATGCATAAGAAATTCAACTGGCAGACTTATTACGCTTCATATATTTGCAGCTTTTCTGAAGATACTGAAAACAATTTAGATCTTAAATATTAAATTTGGTATCTAATAGAACAAGTTTTGCGAGTCTAGCCGTACTACATAATTAATACTCTATTCTGATGTTTTAACACCTAGCAACACAGGCCTCAAGTCACTCTCATGAACCCTGGAATCTGGTGATAGCTCGAAAAAAAAGTAAGAATTTTCGATAAGTAGGTGGAACATTAGTTAATTTTCTTAGAAAAAGGAAAACCGCCCCTATCTTGCTCATCTATGATTGTCTAGGAAAAAGATTGATCCGTTTATAATTCTAATTAATAAGACTCTTCAGAAAATTGTCGCAACTTATGTTAGTAGGTTTAAAAAAGTCGTGAGAAACCTACAATTTTCTAAGATAGATTTTTCTTTTTTGCGATAGTTTATACTATCATCGTGTTTCGTGTAAACATTTGTACACTTAACTTTTTACCTAAAATTCATTCACTTTAATTACGTTATAATATGCATTTATAAAATTATTAAAACATATTTACTGTCGAAATAGAATAGTATCTTTGATGTTCCCGAATTTTGAATCTAATTATGTGCATTTTTTTAAATTTGTTTTCTCGTCTTTAAATATTTTCTGTAAAAATGTTGTTAGCCATGTGAACATTACCTTTTAAATTTGCTTCGACCTTTTTATGGTATCGACTAACACCAAATTCACGCAAATATTACATATCTACTAGAATGAAGGTTCAAGTAAAAATGCAAATAAAATAGTGGTAAATTTGAAGCATATTATAATGCAGAGCTCCAAAATTATTTACAATATTAATGAAGAAGGGATTGTTGCTATACCCTTATTCTTTTAGTTAGTTAGTGTATATTTATCATTTCATTTTGATAGATGAAAACAAACGCTGAAGATGATGATATTAACGCAACTATTTTATATTTCTCGTACATCAAACTCTATTTTATGTATGTCTTATGAACTCTTAAATCAAGTCAGTAACTCCTTCACACAGTTTTGTCGAAGCGATCACTAATTCTTGAAAATGATCGTAGCTGTGGCTATCGATTGTATGCTTTATCGGCCTCGATTAGTGAAAGAAAAATCACTCCAGCCAGCTTTCCATCCATTTCCACTCCTCACGAAACCATCAAGAGGTTAATAAATTCAATAAAACTCAGTTTTATTCCATCGATTTCTGGTTAATAAATTATTCCTTCCGTTTTAGAAAAGTGTTTCAGCCGCCGGGCGAGTTATAAATTCCCTCTTTTAAAACGGTTTATTTTTGGTTTCTTAATAGTGACTCTGTTAAGTGACTTATCTTTCTAGCATCGTTTCGGGGGGACCCTAATTAGTCACGTCATCCAAATGATAAAACATTCAAGACGACTGTAATAGCGTTCGGAGTCCATCACCTTCTTCTGTTCTCTTCTGAGCAATTTGCAATGAGTGCTGGAGCTGTCTTTAAATGACAGGGCTTAACTCGTCCCGAGTATCTGAGCTGTTGCGAGTAGGAATCAATCACTGCAAAGAGAATCACAGAAGTTCGAATGGCGGAGAAGTATAAATATTTCAGCAAGTCGCCATCAGACATAAAGTGTCTGACCCTCGGGTATAATCCCGTAATCATTCTTATAGAGGCCCAATGGAATATTTTTTCCCCTTTTTCTTAGTTTTCCTTTTATCTGAAATGGCTGCCAAAAGAGGTTTCATGTACGTGAGGCACTTTCGGCGGGTGTGTCTCTCATCTTGGCAGGTTTCTTAGGGAGGAAAGAGCTTTTTTGGTTAATGTTTCCGATTGTTTCCTTTGATAATATAGAATAGAACTAAATATGTAATACCGTTTTAGTATGTCCCAAATCTGAAATGTGATATGTTTGTGTTCAAAAGCCAGTAATTTTTAGGAAGGGCTATTTAGTTGAAACTTTTTTTTCATTTAAATTGTAAAGGTTGCCTCATTGTATTTTGTTTATTTTTATTCAAAGTAGGATTTCTTCTATGATTCATAACCTAACATAGGAAGCTAGAACGTTAAAAACCTTAATAAACATCTTAATCCAATCCGAAAACCAACTGAGCTAATATATATTAGTACTAATTAAAATCGTGTAGATTTGCTGGTAATAAATGAAGAACTTTAGGTGTTGCAACTTATCAATTGTGCCTTATCTATATAAATTTTGCTCTTTTAGGCATCAAAAACATTCAAATGTAAAAACAAAAGCTTTTTCACCTTAGAACCTAATTTTGCAGAGCACTGCAAATTCTTTTAAATCACATTTTAACTAAATATTGTATTTTTCACTTGTACCATTATACCAATGATAAGATTACAAAGTCTAGAATGTATTTGTAGATATTAGCATCAAAATTAGTACTTTTGTATTCATCATTTTCCACCTGTCGTGTGGAAGAAAACAGTATCTCCACTCATATTAGCTTCGAGATCATGCAAATTCTATTTAGTAGAGTTTAACTAGAGTGAAAATGTTTATGGATTCTTGAATGTTTATTGACATTGTGGTTGTTTAAGTGCGTTATAACGTATAGGAAACCGAACTAAAAGTAAAATCAAGGATGATAAGATTCGGAGATTCTGCCTTTTTACTTGGACAGCAGTATTGAATCATCAAGACCTTAATCATGAAAACGCTTGCCCACATGTAAGCACAGTTCAAACTTTACTTGTTTGTCCTTTCAGGCATTTTCTTCAATTGCTATTTTTGAAATGTAAAGACATTTCTGCCATTTTTAAAAGTTTTTTTAATTGGGAAACAAATATTTTCCATATCTACACGCAAATCTGGTATAAAAGAACTGAATCCATAACATTGTCCCAAAAGTCGAAGGTTTTAAAATATTGCTCAGTATTTTAATTATAATTCTTTTATGGCGCCCCAAATTGCCTCCTGACATGAAAGCACCTCATTCCGGCAAAATTTAAGAGAGAAGGATTGACGACCTCCACCCCAATGCTTAAAGTTTCATTGATATCAAATTGACGTTCCATTTTTCCTCATTCTCTTTCCCAAAATTTGCGCCAAACAATGATTATGCGTGTTTTATTATTTTCCGAGTCATCATCATCATCCTCATTCGAATGGTTTGGGGGGAGAGGAAGCATTTGATCATTTTCCATTTTCCTGCACTTCAAAATGATTTTTGTTGCCCGGGTTTTAACCTTACTCCCTCCTCCAGCCTCCCCTCTCTTACCCTTTTCGTTTTAGAACATTCGCACACCTTAACGACGAGCGGAAATATTTCAATCGACCAATTTCTAATTACAACTTTGCGTGCTATGTTATCTCCTCCCTTTTACAATCAGAAATGGAAATCTACAGGAATTGGAAGAAATTCTTTTCTAAAATCTATCTATTGCATTTCCTTTCCTCCTCTTCTCTTTCTCCTGGAGGGCAAAATATTTTCCCAATAACAGTTTTCGAATCTTATTTCAACAAGCCTCGTAATTACAACAAATCTCTGGCACACGAAAATTTTAAGATTTCGTCCTTCCTTCACCCCCCATCTCTCTTGGAAAACCTCGCTGCTGTTTGTTGTTTCCCTTGCTATTGGAACTGAGAGGTTAAAGTCCTATTGCCAGCGACAGTGGTTTAAATTGCCTACTCGAAATCGAATATCTTTTGGTCTTGTTTTGTCGATTTTCTTCAAGTTTTGAAATTCTTTGTTTGCTGTTTTGAATATTATTCGAAATTACGATTTCCGTAATGAGGGGGAGTAAATTGTTTCTGTTCCAAGGAGGGTAAATCCGATTTTAATATTTTCTTTTAATGGAGCATTTAAGTACTTTGAGATGTATTTGGTTCGTATCTTAATCGGAATTTTTTTTTTTTTTTTTGCTTGTCGCAGAGGTTATAGATGTACATTTAAAAACAGTTTTATAACGACTGGAAGTTTCCCCTCACTTATATCAATTATTTATAGAATAAATTAAATGCCTGCTAACCTCGCGCAGACGGTTTAATTCTTCTTTTATTAATGATATGATGTGAATAGCCACGTATGCTTGAAATTTAATATTTGCCTGAAATGTCTGACCAATCAATTTGACCAATTTCAAGTTTACAATCTACAGGCTTTATAACCATGGAATGAAAAGTCTGAGCAGTCAATCACGTCAAAAATTGATTAAAGTTAGTTTTTAAAGTTGTTTCTAAAGTTGTTGAGGAATTATCTAATGATATAATAATAAAGATAAAGGGTGTATATTATTTTTTAAGTGGAGTTTTAAAATTCTACCAAGAATTTGAATGCATATAGTTTTAACAGTACTAAGTATTAGTTTTCTATTACCAGATTTAGCACTTGTTCTGTATGACTTCCAAATTTTGTAATTAGATATTGCATCTTTGCATAATCAGACCGTATTTAAAAATTGTAGAACTTTTTTGGAATAACATAAACATGTTATGATTGACTTATTAATTTATTGTGCAAAGACTTTTCAATAGGGAAGGGGAAAAAAAAGCATGTCTATAAACAGTTTCCTGATACTCGCTTAATATAATTCTCTTCAATTAAGAAATGAAAACCTCAGAGGTAAAATGTCATAATAGACTTCCGTATAAAACCAAATCTCAAAGTTAATTAGATGTTATTATATGGTTAAGTTAGCTGTTCCTCATTCCGTAAACCATCAATAGAATTCGTTTTGAATGCGATCGCATCGCATCTCGATTTTGTTTAACTGCCTACTATCTTTTCAACGACGAATTAAGTGTGATTGTTCCTTGATTTACTAGATTGATTCTAATTTTAAATGCAGTCGCTCCTTTAGAAAAATGGGCTCACTGTACAATTTTATAAGATATTAAGTTGAACCGTGTTTTCATTCAAGTTGCACCATAGAATCAGGTTATCAAGTTTAAGAAGTAGTTTTATGGTTGCAAGTTTGAATTATATCGCGCAACGTGCTCCGAAATGTTTAACTATATAAATTGCATCATCGGCATATATTTTAAGTCAATTTTTATCTTTAAAATGGTCTAGTTAGTATCTTTTCATGTTAGTCTCTTCGATTTAAAACTTCACCATAATGCGCATGTCAACAATTTAAATGCATATTGTCCTTAATTTCTTATCACTATTACTAGAAATAGTGACTCGTACCAAAGATAATTTATGCATTTTTTTCCTTACATAAAAACATTCGATTTAAAATTTCACTATAATGCGCTAGGACAAAAATTTAAATGCATATTGCCCGTAATTTCTTATCACTATTACTAGAAATAGTGACTCGTACCAAAGATAATTTATGTAATTTTGTTTTCCTTAGATATGAAAGCATTCGATTTAAAACTTCACCATAATGCGCTGGCAGAAATTAAAATGCATATTACCCGTAATTTCTTATCACTATTACTAGTAATAGCAACTCGTACCTATGATAATACGTAATTTTGTTTTCCTTATATAAAAGCATTCGATTTAAAACTTCACCATAATGCTCTACGACAAAAATTTAGATGCATATTGCCCGTAATTTCTTATCACGATTACTAGAAATGGTGACTCGTACCAAAGATGCTCGGAATTACCACGGATTGGTAGAGTAAGATCGTGAATCCCTTTCTCTCATTCTGGTTGTTTGTTTAAGCTCGAGTCCTCTGAAATAGTTGGGGTCCAAAAGTTCATTAGAAGGCGTTCGTGCCCAGAGGCGTCCCCCTGTCAAACTGGGCTCCGAAATTGTCTGATATTTCTATGTTTAATTACGAAGTTGGAGTGCGATAAGGATTCTGATCTAATCAATTCAGCTTAATGGAAGAGTCGGGATGCGTTCACTTTTAGGCACCGTTCGTTCCCCCCAACTTTTATAAATAACGAAATGTAGAAAATAGAATGTGTCGCCTGCAACGTCCCAACACCAGATAACAGTTTTGTGTTGTTTATTCGATTTTGCAGAATGATTTGCATCCAAATGGGGAATATGCTTATTATGCTCTGCGAGATCATAATCCTGAATGGACACTGATTTAGCACTCTCTCTCTGTGTTGTCAAGTTAAGAGGTATTTTTCAACAGTTCCTTCACGACATCAGATTAATTTCTTGAAAAGTTTTCCTAGGATGTTAAGAAAACATTCTTAACGGATGTTTTGAGCAAATTTTAAAATATTCAACTTTTACCGAAGTCAGCTTAACCAGTTTGTGCCAACTGTCTCTTTTTAGAAACAATTCTAAAGATGTACAATTAGCTCGCGTTAATTATTTTTCCACATAAATTTGTCGTAAATTATTTTTAAGAATTTTTTTTTTTAATTTTATCAGTGTTAACATTTAACACAGTTGGTTGAGATTTGGCTTTCATACCGGTCGAAACAAGCCAAAAAACACTTTTTTAACATGTTAATACCCCCCTATAAATAAGCCAGTATGTATGTTAAATTTTCCTGTTTCACTAATAACATAATTTCTGAAAGCTTTAAAAATTTATTTAAACCGTTCAGATAATTAATGGAAAATTCATAATCTACTATAGTTGAAAGAAAAAAAAAAGGTGTACACATAGATGCATAAAGAAATATTTACAATAAATTGATTAAATACTGCTATAAAAAAAGTTGTATTTTTAAAACTCGTTTTCACTGGAACTATTTTGGATTTTGTGATGTTAAATTGCATTCTTAAAAAATGATGTAAAAATTAAAATTTTAAACTTTTTCGACTGTTATTAAATGAAATATTAAAAATAATAAATATTTACTTGAAGTTATATTTTGCACGGAATTATTTTTATATAAAGGAATTTTAAAATTGCGTGCGAATATTCGCCTGTTAAGTTCTTTGAGATATTTTGAAATACACAAAAAGTAAAATTAACATTAAGGAGTTCAAACTTAGGACTGCTCTCCTGACCTAATTAATGGGACCATAATTCCTAGATTGCGGCTACTCCCTGTATTTTGAGGGTTAGAAATCCGAATCCGTCGGAGAAAAAAGGTATGTTTCTTCAAAGAAAGTACATTTTGGTGTTTGATTAAAATATCGTCTACACTAATTAAATAGCATATGTGAAATTACGTCCTCGAACCCTTGACATCGAGTTCCCTTGAGCTTGAAAATTTGATGATTAGATCAAAAGTTATTTCGAGTAGTCCGTATTTTTTTTTTCGCTCTATACATTTATGTATCGCTTAAATTTCCGATCACTCTCTATTTTTAGTTGTTTTATTGCTCATATTTGCATCCGTTGAAATGTTGTAAAGTTTTAATGCTTCACCTTGTAAAAACTATGTGTTTATTACAATTTTCGATATGATCGTTACAGGGGCAATTTCAAAAGTCACCGTTTCAATTCTGCATGCTAACAATATTTCAATAACAATATTTGCTTTAGAAAAGTTAATTAGTGTTGTAAAATTGGCTCAAATTTTTAAAATTCATTTATTATCTAATTAATAAACAGTACAAATATCCCCCCCCCCCAATTCCATTTCTCAATATCATTTTACTATAAAAATATTCGCATAAGGCTCCTTAAAAAACTATTAATTTTAAAAATGAAAAAAAGGTAAGGAGCAACAAGTTGATATCGTTTTCTATTTTCATTCTCACTTGTGGAAAGCTTATCGAAGCAGCTCAATTCCATCCGATTTGTTATAAATCAACTCAGGGTGAAGAAGAAGAACGAAAAAAGAACATATTATTCTTTGCTCTCGTGCAAACTTGCATTAGTATTTATGACCATATCTTAAAATTTGAAAAAGATATCTATCTGTCGTATTAAATGGGATTTGTTTACGAGGACGTTGTCATCTGGGGCCATTAAATATGGAAAAGAGAAGACCCATCTATCAAGTTATCCTCTCACTTCGCCCCCTTTTTGTATCCTTATTCATTATTTGCTCCCGCAGCATTAGCTTTTAGCTACCACGGAAATATATATTTATCACCCATGATTATAAAAATGTTCAGTCCGTAAAAGTTTTCTCCATCGCTACCAAAAACAATAAAATTTTCGCCTCCTCCATTCATCACTTCCGCCCCTCCCCCTCGTCTATTTCCCCTTTCCACGACAATCCCCAAATTCCCAGATAAATCCCCGTTGTCAACTCATCGAAAACTGCCTGTGGAATCGAGTTGTAGGTTGAGAATTTCAAGGGTGTTGTTAGAATAAGAAATTTCAATTTATCTTCCTTTTGAGTAAAAGTTGTTTATTATTTAAATGACTTTAAAAAAAAAAAAAAAAAAAGAATTTGAAACAAGTATTTGTAGGAAGTCGTGTAATTTATGAAGATATGCTTTGAATTGAAAATCCTTGCTTCCTTATTTAGTTTCTACCGGTAATTGTATTGAATATTGTCAGTTAAAATGGTATTAAAAATGTCAATATGGAACATAAAACATCAATATAGAACTAATAGATGTGGAATTAAAATTATCTCAGTAAAGATCGATGTGAAAGAAAATGTCGGTAAATGTAGAATGAAATAATGTCAATAAATAATGGGTTTAAATATTGCCAGTAAATATAGAAAAGAAAGCTTGTCAGTACGAAAACAAAATGTTTGTCATATTCGGTAATGTTATATGAAATCTCATTAAATAAAGCTCTGGTATTGAAACGTTTAGTTGACTTATCTGATTGTTCTAAACCTTACATAATGGCATAATCTGATAAAATAATGACAATAACAAAAACTCTCATTCCCTTGTTTGGTTCTGGTTTTGCTTCAAAGTTATGTCAGTAATTAAATAAAGCATATTAATATATATGTCATAACTTTCTAGCCTTTTATTGTATGAAGTATTATTAAGGAAATAATCGTATTAAAAATTATGATTGAAATAATTTCATAGACATAAAAGCCTGTCAAGACTTGCCCTACCATTTTGTCTCAGTTAGGATAATTACGAATTCTGTATCCTTTTGTTTTGTACCAGTTCTGACTTTGATCTCCAAGCCGTTTTGTGAAGAAAACTGATACATAAATGCCCTGTACAATTTAAAAAAATATGTATAATTAACTAAACTTGAAAGGATTTGTTAGAATAGCTCGCGAACACTTGTATAGTTTAATTACTTATATGCCTACCAAAAAACTTAAAGCTCTATATAGTAAAGATTTAATTCTTCAGCTTTGATTTGATAGTACCTAAAATAGGTTCTAATCAGTAGTCTGAAGTTGCCATCGTTTTTGCTTCGAATCTGTTTCATGGTAATTATTATTGTCCCTCAAACTTCATTAAATAAGAACATTGTTAAATCGATCGACGAGAATATTTTAAGTAAAATTTTCTAAGACGCCTCAAGTAGATATTTCCAACACCAGTGCTATTATCCATAATACCCAATGTCCCTTCCCCGAGACATTCTTCAAGGAACAACCATTGCCTCCCAGCCATTCCTCTACTGAGCCTAAGCCATGCCTGCCTAAGTCTCTCTTCTATTCACAACGGTGGAATTAGGCTGAAAACGGCGGGCGCGTCATTTAATATTAATAAGGCCCCTCTTGAATTTGTTACTGCTCTCAATCCTATTTCCATTTCTCTTGTCTTATACGTTAGGATTAAAGAGAAGATTGTAATTTATCATTGCATTAATATTAGATCACATGTAAATGGGCAGCTCTGCCACCCCCGCCTCTTAATGAGCTTTCTCGTGGTACTGACTCGCCGACTCCTTTGGCGCTGAAACCTCCTCTCCCAGCTACTTGTTTCGAGAAAATTGGGGGTGGCAGTGGATGGTGTGTAACGGGAGCTTGAGCTTGTCCAATAACTTGGCCCACTCGCCTTGCTTGATTTAAGCTGTTGTTTTGTTACTGTTCGATTGTTGGCAGCTTTGAATGAGATTTGCCCAATTTAATGAATAAATTCGTTTAGTTTTGTATAACGAATTAGGCTGGTATTTTAATTTTGCATGTTTACCTGTTGTCTTGTTGCTAATCGTTAATTTGAGTTCGTTGGTTTTATTATTTAATGTTAAATTTATTTGGCTAGATTTGATATCAAAATTTGTAAACTTTGACTTAATTTTGAAATTTTTAATATTTTTATTTTGTGTTGCGTTTTTACAATTATTGTTATTAATTATAAATACAAGCTTTTTAAAAAAAATATATATATATCGTTTTTTTTCTTCAAATTTCAATTTAAATGCTAACTAAATTGAAGCTTCTTAATTTTTAAATTTTTTTTTATCTATTTATTTTTCTTGCTCTAGTATTTTAGGATGAAAATAATTTTGTTTTCGGCAGTTCAACAATTATTAATAATATTAATATTTTTAGACATCTGGCTAATTTTTTCTAAAAATTTGCTACTCTGAGAAGAGAGGAAAAAAAAAAAAGATTCTAAAATATTATGACATTTTCTTCTTTTCTGACGAAATAGTTTCCCTCGAACAAGTATTTTATCTAATTGAGAAAATGACTCTCATCACTTGCTTGAAGATGGCAGTTTCGTCAAATCGTCTACATATTTGTTAAGACAATTCATTAGGAATTACAACTTAAAAAAATAGGAGTAGGAATAAATGAGTACTTCGTCCTAGTTAGGAATTGAATCCGGAAATCTGTTTGCTGAGCCTGTACATTGATCCCTGTATATCTTGTCATGTAGAGCAGACGATTTTGAAATCTAATTAAAAGAAATGCGGAAAAATTCCATTGTGCATTGGGATTGCAATTTTGTCAAATATTTGAGATTTCGATTTTCGTCTAACATCGTGCGATTTCATGATAAAAAATAGTCCTAAAATTGTTGAAATGTCAAAAACGAATTTTATTTATGAGTTTACCTAAATGCTACTTGTTCTTTTTTTTTCTACTTTTCGTAGCAAAACAATTCATTAAAAAATAATTCGATTTGAGAAATCCTATCGTCATTGCACTCACAAAATCAACTCATTATTCATCAAATGATTACAAAGCGTGCTGCTCAAGTAACGTCTTTAGACTGAAATTAGTAGAGTTAATTCTTTCTTTTTCAATAAAAAAGCGAAAGAAAAACAAAAAAAGACTTTTCCACTTCCGCGCAAAATAATGTAAGTTTAATTAGAAGTTGCTGCATACGGAATCTAAAAACAAAAGCACCAACAAAAATGATGCAGTAACAGCTGTTGTAAGAGCAATCATCGCCCTATAATCGTGATTTCGCTCCATAAGCTTTATTAAACTTAAACGGTGATTGAATATCGCTTTTAGAACCTGTTCCTTAGGGTTATGAGTAGTAACTAAGTAACGTTTCGAATTGAAACCTGTTCTCTTATCGTGCGTATTTTATTATTATTTTAGTTCAGGATTTCGAACAGTTAAATATTCATACACACAATGGAAAGGAGTTGAGCTTTTCTTTCAGAATGTATGGAGCGATTAAAGCATGCAGTAAGTAGTCCAATTTGCATCGTTTCTGAAATTGCTTGAAGGCACGCGGATACTCAATTATTTCATTATTTATTTTTAGTGTTTTTTCGAAGTAAATCTTAATTTGTTTTTAAGTAATTAAGTTATGAAACATTTATATTTCCAATTATCTTGTGTTATAAATAATATTTTTTGGAGAATAGCAACTGTTATGTTTTTTTGTCGAATTACAATCGTGTTTTTTAGACTAATTGAAATATTATCTTTTAAGATCAACTAAATCCTCGTGTTTTGGACGAATTGGACAATTATTTATTAGAAGAAATGAACTATCATGTGTTAGATGAATTGAATTATCATCGACATGTTTTAGACAAGTCGATTATTTTTTAGACGAAATGAATTATGTACGATACAAAATGAATTATCCTGTACTAGACCAAATAAATTGTTTTAATCGAGTTTAACTGTCATTTAGACGAACTGAACTAAATATTTTTAGAGACTTGAGTCATCATATTTTGATATGATTTAAACTATCATATATTTAGACTATTTGAACCACTATGTTTTTAAATGAATTGAAATACCACTTTCTAGTCGAATTAAATGACCATTTTTCTGATGGATTGATAGACCAGGGCTTTAAGTGATTTGAACTATCATGTTTTTTGACGAGTTCAGCTGCCATGATTTTAGACCAATTGCACGATTATGTTTTATTCTACATTACTAACTCTGACCAAAAATTTGTAGTTATTTAATGAATTTGAAAGTGTTTCGACCTACACTTTCTCGGTGTGTTGTCCACTTGGTTCATAAAACCGAAGTTAAGAGTCCAGCCTTTCAGGAGGGAAAAAAAAAATCCAATGTTTCTCTCTGTCTAACCCTTTTCTTTTAGGATGAGTTTCATTGACCAGGACAAATGTAATTATTGCCTTCTCTCCACCCATTTTCTCCAACTTTTCCAAACTGACGAGCTTCCTGCCATTACACTGCTATAACCTTCCCTTTTATGTGGCGTCTGTGGTGCAGTTTGTGGGGCCGCTTGCAATTAGCCCCGTGGCCCCTGTGGTGCTAAAGGAAAATGCATTGTGACAGGTGGTATTCTTTCTTTTCTCTTCTCCTGTGCCTTGGCTTCTCCAGTAGAGCACCTCCATCCCTTTCTCTCAACATCCATTTCCTCTACCATTCTCTCCTTTTAAGATAATTTTCTGTCCTCTTCCTTCCTTTGGCGAGCTGGCAAAATTAAAGAAAAGACAATTTTTCTTCCCACGCCAACGATTTTCTGTCTACTCAGCCAGTAAAGTTATTGTTTCATTCTATTACGCGACTGACCATTGAAAGTAAGGTTTTCAAATATGTTAACATGCACTATTTGTGCTGAAACTATTTTTAATCTTTATGTTCCCGTAATACAAACATCCAATCACAGGTAACTTTAATGAAATACGAGTTTTAGAACCGATCTCATCTTTTTTCATTTATTGTTTGATTCCTTGATCTTTTCTTTCATTTTATTTTGGGTCTGATATAATTTCTAGCTCTTGATTTTATTTCATTGAGTACAAATTGTGCATAACTAAAACTAGTTAAACGTTGTCGCAGTTTTTTTTTCTACCCAGTTCGTGCTGGTTTCAATTTTAAGTTTTATTAGCCATTGAATTCAATTTTAATTTTTATTTATAGTTTAACATTTGCTATAAAATTCTAGAATTTCATTTTAATTTTGATGGAATGAATGTTTAAATTTATGTATTAATACTATCATTTTTCGGCTACGCTGGCATGTATCGGAATTCAGTAATAATCATAAAATTTTGCAGTTTGGGCAAAAGGTTATTATTCATCGCTTTTAGTTTTACAAGATTTCTATTTATTTTGAAACCAAATTATCTGGTTTATTCAATGCTGCTACCAAAGCGCAATCGTTTCCCCCCCCCCCTCAATATTAGAAATAATTCCATCAAGACTACTTAGCAAATAACTGTTTTATTAAGAGAAAACGCAAGCTTTATTTTAGTCACCATTTATCCCATTTTAGCACTACACAAAGAAAAGTAATTGCATTTATCAAAAATTGCCATATTTTAAATTAAAAAGCAATTCAGGACATTTTGTTATTTAATTCCAGCCTTTCTTTGTCATGCTAAATTTTGATGGTTTGATCTACATACATAACGTTTTTCCCCCAAGGCATATATTCCGTAACAATGAATCGTGTTTTCTGGCAGCTTGCTCTCAAGCGTCCTTGTCATTGGCTTCATCCCTCATTCCAATCCCCACAGAGCATCAAGCCCCCCTACCCATTGAACTTATCATGTAAATAGCATGGCCCTGTTGCATTAAATCCTTTTCGGAATTTCTGCCGCATTTGCGATACGATCCCCGCCATCTAAAAGAGGATGCTCCTGAACTCTTGATCAAACGTCTTTCTCGTCTTGTGCACCCCTTTTCCCGATTTTCCCTCTTATTCCTTTTTTTCTTTTCCTTTTGCCCCTTCTTTCCTTCTTCGAGATTAGATCCTTACCGATCTATACGTTATATATATCCTCCGCCCAATTCCTACAGTCCCGACGGATTTTTTCTTCTTATTCCTAAGAAGCTTGCTCCCAAACTTGCCAATCCACTGCAAACCTAGGATTTTCCTTACTTCCAGGGATTCAGTTATTTGAATTGAAGGGGTTGCCATGCTACCCATACTGAGAACTTACCAAATAAAAGTAAAAACTGCTAAAAGAAACAACTTATATTAGTTAACTTTTGGAAATGAGTCTTTATTTTATTAAGAATCTCTATACCTGAAAATCTACCAAACATTATATCTTCTAATTGTTCCTTCGTTTTCTTTATGAATGAAATAAGTCTGTTTCTTCACTCGTATTCTGGAAAGTTTAGTCGAAGATCTTAGAACGAAAATGTTATGTTCAACTGAATGTATAAGTGAAATTTGAAAATGTTCAAAGATTGAATTTTAAATGTTGTATGGTAACATTTTGTCTTAACATTCTATGGTGAAATTGTGTGTTAGCATTGTATGATGAAATTTAGACGAATTTGAATGCATTCACTTCAACTCCTTCGTTTCTTACTATTGCCCTTCTACTCTTGATAAGATGATTAAAATCTAGTACTCTTCTTTATGTTATTTCCGAGCACTTAAAGCGATATGTCATAATTTCCAGCGATCTTTCCACTTTTTTTTAATAATATTTCAAATTTCTTACTTTTTTTAAGTGATATTACTTGATTAAAAACTTAATTCGCTTTAAAAAGAAACTATAAAGTTGCCAGTATGGAAAATGGAAAAATAAAGATAAGAAACAAAACCCGTAGTAGTCGAGAAAGGAAAAAGATTAAAAACAGAACGAGAAAAACTACAGAAGTCGAGAGGGGCAAATCAGGGTAAAAAGCATATCCACGCGCTTTAAAGAGATGGTGAGGAACTAATGTCGTTATCAAGAGAATCAGCATTCATCTGAATAAAACAAGATTTTATTATTATTTTGTTTAATTTATTTAATTAAAGTGATGTTTTAGTACTCTTTCGACGTTATTCAAGTTTCTACTGTTCTTACATTATTCTTTTAGTGTGTCTTCAATTTTCGACTTCTTGACAGGACTTTAATGTCTTTTCTATAATGTATTATAATTACAATTATATTATTTATTATAATTATATATTATAATGCCATTTAAAAAAAAATCGTATTTAGAGTTATTTCGATGATATTCGATTTTCTAAGGCACTTCGCACATTGTTTTAGAGCTGTTATAGTTAATAACTTCTTTATTGCTCTTTCGATTATATTATGATCTTCTTCCTTTTTAAAGTCATTTTAGTGCATTAGAAACTTTACGTGTCTTATTTAGTGCTTTGTCTGTACCAAATATTCACACATCATTAATTCCGTTTAACTTCATGCTTTTACAAGTTCCAGTGTTTCTTCAGTTTTCAAAATCGACGAAATCTACTCTTTTTTTTTTTTTTTAAGAATTGTTTTTGAAAGTGACATGTATGATAACACTAAGTCACAAATTATAAGCACTATATTACGCGTTAATCTTACATAACGTGATGAAAGCGGGAAATATTTTTCCTCCCGAATTTTCCATCTTCCAACTCTCTCTTTTTTATTACGCTTTACTAAATAAAATTATACTATAAAAATTTATCAGTACACATAATATGCATGCGTAAATATATAATATGCTTTACAATAAATCTATCAATATATTTAATCACATTTGAAACTTGAAACGCACTGATAAATTAATGCTATCATCTTTCAGTGAAAATGAAGCTAATTTTTCATTAAAAGGATACTTAATATGCATATTATCGTCCCTTGAAATATTTCGCTTTGAATTTATTAGTATGCAATTGTATTAAGAAAATTATTCATTGTTCTTAGTGAATATTTATTATAAATATATGAAGATATATGCCTACAAAAATATACGCATTTATTTGATTCATGAGATGGGTGTTAAATTGCTAGTGTCCGACTATTCGATCCTATAATTTCATCGAAACACTCCAAAATGGCGAAAAATCGCCCGATTTGCTTGCCTGTTATGTAGTAGAAGAGTACCATTCTTTCGCCCTTTTCTAATTTTTTTTTTTCGATTCTATTTTTTTCTCCTTCTTATTTTCCTAACTCTGCCTTCACAGCGAAAAACCGTTCCTTTTTTGCCATAGACGAAACGATAGAGGCACTTATGAGAAATCCCAGAGCCACAATAGCCCCGGGAGCGCCCCCTAGTATTCATTCCTATTCCATCTACCCTCACCCTCTTCCTTTCTCCACCTCCTAAGCCCACCCCAAGTTCTAGAATTCGGATCTGGAGAGATCCACTCTACCCTTGCTTTTCAAATTCCCGAATTTCTCTTCCATATATATTTTTTTCCTTTTTTTTTTCTTCCCGAGAATGACGATTTTTTCAACTTACTTTGGTAACCACCATAAGATGAGGGGTAGTCGCGAATCGTATATTTAGAGGAAATTGAAAGTAAAATTTCTTGAGTCCACCCTCCATCTCAGCAGCCATGTGTGAGTGACTCGCAACTCCAGCCAAACTTAACTTTATGGAAAAAGCGGTAACTACTATATATATTTCCCTGCTTCTTCCGAACATCTTTCAATTTTTTTTCCTTCCTTCCTTATCCTTCCTCATCCCATCTTACTCATTTGAGTTTCCTTCTCCCGTAGCAAGTCCCAAGTGAGGATGGAATTTCCATCTGAAAAGCTGGTCCATGCCTAGTTTCTTTCTTCTTTTTTTTTCTTCCTTCCATCCCTTTGGAGCCGTCGTATATATACGTATTTATTCTTTTTATTTCTTTCTTGGTAATTTTTTCCTTCTTCTTTTGGTGCTAGTGATCTGATAGGCAATCTTCTTAACAACTTCACGGCCCCATCTTTAGTTGCTTTTCGGAGGATATCATGATGGAAAATGGTGTATGTGTGAGGCTTTGATAGATTAGCGACTGACCTGCCATCTGGTGATAGAACTTGTACCGTGAACAGCATATACACTTCTGTCTACTACTTTTATATAGAGAAATGTGATGCTTAGTATCATTAATTACACTATAAGATCATCTTTTTCATACAATTTGCATTAAAATTTTGTTTGCACGGTTGAAAAAAGTCTTTTATGACAATGTTTAGCAATTTGTACCTAAAAATCTTCTAATCTCTTTCATGACGCGAAGAATTTTGATCGCGGATTAATAAATACTAGTTAAAAAAAATCATCGGATGACTTTCATCAGTGTTAGTTAATCAAACATCAGTGTTGAATGAAGCTTCATGCAGTACTCGTAGTATAAACCGTACTGAACTTATATAGACGTATCAGCAGAATTACAAGTATTTCCTTGTTTGCTATAAGGATATTATATTTGTTTGAAACATTCGTTATTTTATAAATTATAACATATTTTTAACTAGTGCATTAAACTATTGTAGTATATATTTATATATTTTATTTTCATTGTTTCGAACTAGATTTCAAGCGGTATTAATTTTAATGTAGTTTAAATTATGTAGGTCGCATTCTGTTAAAGTGTTGTCTAGTTTATGGCTTGAAAATGTGTACAAATCATTTCTAAAAGCTTGTCTTTCCAAAAAAAATATTCATTTACCCACACTTCAAAGAAGCCAACGTTTTCATTATTATTTTTATTATTATTTTTATTATTTTTTTTTTGTTCTTAATGACGAGTAGAATTACCTTTAATTGTTAGACATACACGTTTCCAAACTAAGAAAATAATTTCGTGTAAAATATACTACTTCATTTAATTTTAGATCTGACTTATTGTTTGCAGTTCTTAAATTGTTACGTCCCGGCCTTAAAATTTAGAATAAGCATATGTTTTGGGCTTAACAAATGTCACAGAAACTCGTGGAAAATGTCAATTTGTTTTACAAACCCTGAGAGGTAAAGAAAGTTTGCCTATTTTACCATCTCAAGAAACTACCGCTTCATCAACATTCTACCATGGCTACCTTCTCAAAAGACCTAAAAGCGTCTAGGAGCTAAATTTAATAGAAGTTCTCTTCAGTATAATCCACATAGCCTCCCAACTCTAAGTCCTATTTTCCAATCCGACCGTACATCTTCATAGTATGATGGTATGAGTTGGCAATGTCCGTTGAATGCGACGTTCCTTGCCTTGGAATTGCGTCTTTGGAATTGGCTGAAGGACCTGTCACTCTCCGCCTTCCATAATCTGCTTTGCAGTTTCCCCCCAAAAAAACTTTTTTTTTTCTTCCTTTGCTGCATCCTTCGTCCTTTTTTTCTTTTCCACCAATTTTTTTTTCTTCTTCCTCTTTGGCTCCACATTTTTATATTTTATTTATTTTTTATATATATTTTCTTACTTCTGCTTCGTCTTGGGGTTTCCTAACTTTGGGCATGTTCTGACGTTCTCGTTGGATTCCTTAGAATTGAAAGGCTATTTCCAACTTAAACCTAAGTGGGGAAATTTTATTTTCTCTAACAGGGATGAGAGATTGTCCCGAGGATGAGGCCGGAGGGGGAAGAAATTGAAGAGAAGGGGCATAAATATTGAAGAAGTTTTATAGGTGTTAAATTTGATGTCTCTTTTGTTGTGTCACGTGTTCGAGGCTTTTTTACCGATCTAAAATTAAATCAGCGTTCTTGTTTTTTTTGTGATACGTTATTTATAGTTCTTCTGTGAGTGTTTTGCATGTATTTAGCTGTAACTATATATTACTTTTAACATTATCAAGTGTTTTTGCATTTTTATTTTACCATTAACATTGCATGTTTCATTTTGAATTCATGCGCAATTTTCTGACGCAACTTTATTTTCTTGTAATTTTTTTTTCGTGTGATGATAATGAAACAAATTGCTTACCTAGAAGCAAATAATAATCTTGATCTGAGTAGTTATCAGCAGCATATGATTGGCGAAACATACTTTAGCTTCCACTTTACAACAAAAAGCCATTAGTTAATACGTATGATCTAAATATATGTTTTGATGAATCCGTTACGGATCTTTTTCAATGACCATGCTTCTGCTGAGTTGGATAGTGCCACTAATGTCTGTTATTAATATGACTACAGAAGAACCTCAGTAAGTTAATAAAGCTTGGCTCGTTCCTCCGGATCACAATTGGTATCCCCGCAAGCGTCTTGGAGAATCCATTGACCTTCAGGGTACACGTGCCAACCAAACCGCTACCTGTAGATTTTCAGTGGACAAATTAAACTTTTTCCATCTTGTAAAAAGTGCAACTCCAGCGAGGCTAGTCCTCACCATCTACTTGATTGCCTGGATTTCACCATGGAAGAGGTTCTTGAGAGACCTCTCCTTTTCCTCGATTTTTTGAAGTCTCACGGCCTCATGGATCTGGTATAACTCCGCTATCACAGCTGGGATTGGAAACAACAACAACAGAACCTCAGTTCTCTTCCGATTTTGCGCTCAGCATCTTTCGTGAAAGTGCTAAACCTCTCTATTATCCATCCTCAAAAAAATTTGACTTAAAATCTCATAAATAAAAAAATAATGCTAATGCTATGAATTTTTCTACTAGTTTGTAAAACTTAAAAAATCATAAAATTGCATTAAGGTTGTACTCCAAAATTAATCTTATGTATTTTTTCCCCATCAGTACGTTTCTAAAATATTTACTCCACTGTCTTGTTAGCCATGCTTCACAAGTCCTAAGCAGATATTAGGATTGAAGCTCGCTTCAGAATACAACATTGCATTATTACACGAAGAGAATATAGGAAAAGATACTTCTAGTCTCCATGGTAACCGCATATCATATACATGCATCCCTAGAGAGGTCACTAGGGTCGCATCCTTGTCCAGAAAACAGTCATGTTCGAGTGACGGTGACATATCATAACCATCTATAACACTTTTATGTGTGCCTATTATTTATTTATTTTTTTCCCTTCCTTCTTTCCTTCCTTATATTTCTCGAGTTACACACATATAAATGTCTTAGAAATGGGATACGATATTACTAAGAAAGGGATATGTGCCTTTTTTTTTCTTTTTTCGTATATACATTGGTGTTTTTGTGAGGCTTTCTCTGGTACAGTCAACCCCGCTTAAAGGAATACCATCGGTTCCAGCAAAATCTATGCTATTAAGCGGGTTATTCGATTAAAAGGGGAATGCAATATTCAGTCTAAAATTCTGAATTTTCAAGAAATTTTACTTTTTAATGGTTTAGTATCGTGGCTTGATTAAATAAACTCACTTATATGATCAATAAATAATTATAATTAAAACTTTCTTCCTTAGTATCATAAAAAAATGTCATTGTCATGTAGGAACTAAAATATTATTTAAACCAATCCGAAAAATTCTATAATTGAAGACTTTTTTATACCGGTTTAATTTTTCAATTTATCAAGATTAGATATTCCCTTTTTGTTTCTACAAAAATTTTCATAGCTTGTGCGTATTCCTTTCAAGCACATGCAGAATTTTTTTCCTTCTAATCTTTGAAACTTGAGAAATTCCTAATTAATGCGCTATTTTAGTTGGGGATTTCTTTAAAATTTATTGTTTCTAAGATTCATTGTTTTTTCCCGATAGATTTAAATCATTCTTTTTCGCGCTCAACTTGCAACCAACTCAAAATTATTCACTGGATTAAGCCGTTATTCCACTTAAGAAAAAGACACTCTTTACACTAGTGTATTAGGTTTTTAAAACTTTTTCTTATCAAAGCTAATAGTGCATCAAGAGGGGACCACAAGTCTTGACCTAAAAACAAATCGCTCTATCCCTTTTTTACATACTAAATGATGTGTGAGTGAAGTAAGTCAAAGAGGGGTAAAACCCCCTTCGTTTACTTCAATGTATAACTGGCAGCAAGATTTGATTAATTTTTCAACTTCATCCCAAGCACCTACTATAATAAGAAGTCCCTATTGAAATGACCACCTATTGTAACCATATCTTAACTGAAAAAGGGAAATTCTATATTAGATGGGGAATATTTCTCTAAAATTGAAAATTTTTTTTTCATTTCAGTACCACTTCTTTATGCAATTAAGCGGGGGCAAAAAACAACAAATAACCGTTTAAACGGGGAAGTTCAACATTAGTTTAATGTAAAATGAATTGGTTCCATTAAATTTTATTCGTATAAGCGGGATATTCGATTATCCGAGGGGCGATTAAGTGGGGACGACTGTATTACTTTGAGTCCATAAATTGAAGAAAAAAGTCTAATCATTTTTACTTTGAATTAACTTTAAGGATGTTCTGCATTAATAGTTTTCATATGTAATATGTGATTTTTCTTAAAATACTTTTTTATTATGTGTTTCCAAGTTTATTTATATAATTCTTACCAATTTGGTATGTCACTGTTAATTTATAATTGTTGTCAAATTTCGAAATTAACTTTAAGATAAATATTTTAAATATAAAAATAATTTTAAATGTGAAACATGTATAGTTTTAATATCTAGCTTTGTTACTTTTTTTTTATGTCTATTTCATTAATATTTACTGTCTTTTATCTCAACTCTCTACCACTCTTTCTATCTTTGTACTTTCTGTTTCTACTTCCGAATTTCCTTTCTTTCTTATCTCTGCATTCTTATGTCTTGCTTGAAAAATGCACTGAAATTTTTCTCAGATATCGGGTTTGCACTTTCATGTAACAGTCGTTACTTTCACGGACGTATGTTCTGCGCAGTGCAGTTACCACAAAACAATTTTTGCGCATTATGTATATAGATGAACGTGCGGAATGTTAAGTGAAAGTCTAACTGTACTGGAAAAATTTATTCAGTTTTTACAAACTTAGTCATAAGTCTCGATACCTTAATGATATACATTAAAAAATGATTATAAATAAATGCATATAGTTGTTAAACTTCTTAGTTTTTAAACCTGTTTTAAAATTACTTTTACAATTAAATGTGTATAATTCTTTATGAAGAGCGGTTAAGAAAATATCTCTACCCCTAAACTTTTGATGATAAAAATTATAACAAATTTTTTTTTTAGTTTACTGTCTAAAAAATTCTAGAACATTGATAATTGCAATAAAGCAGGAAGAAATTTTCAACCTTATTGAAAACAATTTGTTTCAAAAAAATTGTTTAATTTAAATTTTTTTATTATTTATTATTTGACATTTAATTTTTCTTAAACGTAAAATTACACACAACTGATACTTGGATGTTTTGGCCATTTTATTAAATTGAAATATAAAATTCTATTAAATTGTTTTTAATCCAATTCAAAGATAATATCTGAAACAGCTTACAGGTGTACGCAATAAAAAAAAGGGAAAGACTGTGCAATCGACGGAAGAAAAAAAAGGTTAAAAAAATTCTCTACACCGAAATAAGGCGTAACAGATGAGGGTTGTTCTCGCAGACTTAGTGAAACAAAAAACAAAAAAAAAGATGAGTAGGCCATCACTACATAATCGCGACATGGATAAAGAGGGGGGCTCCGCAACAGAGTATGTTGAGAAAATTTTTCAATTGTCTAGCTGTAGCGGTTTTAAGAGATGTTGCAGCATCCTTCCCTCCTGACAGCTGCCTCGATCCTCCTCCTCCCGCATCCCTCTTGAGCATCCAACCTCTTAGAATCCTCATCCATCATGCAGTTACGTGCGACTTCCACATCTGTCTGTTTCGAAACATTATCCCCTTCCCCCTATTCCATCGTCACACTATCTTTTGGCCCCCTTCTGTCTTGCCCCCCTTCAAAATCAAATCAATCTTCCTCTGCATACCGCTGCTGGTGAAGCATCATGGTTTTAAGTCCTTTGATTCCTGAAACATTAATTTCGGTTTTGTGTTGACTCGCCCCCCTTTTTTTTACGATTTTATCTATTTTATTCGATTTTTTTTTATCCATCGGAACTGAAAATGGACTTTTGAGGACCTAGACTATGGGATGAGGTTTTTATAACAGGTAATCTGTCTCTGGTCTAGTTTGATTGACAAGTGTTTCTTGTTGTAACAGCGATGCCACCTGAAGATTTTCGTTCAGCGAGTTCATCTTCAACATTCTATGATTTGCAAGATGATCATCGTTGTTTCTAATCGAACTCTTTTTCTTTTCCTGAGTTTTTTTTTATTATTACGATTATCTTGGAATTATTCTTAACACTTCTTGTTGACATCTAGTTTACACGCGTTGATTCCTGAAGGGTTAAATTCGAATTTATAATGTTGACTTTATTAAAAAAAAGTTTTTATTTATTTTTTATTCTGTCTGGCGTGGAAACAAAACTTTGAGAGGTGAGTCTGTGTTTTTTTATTTTTTTTTATTTTTATTTTTTTTTTTATTTAAGAAATTGACACAGATCAAGTGAATTATTAGCTAATTGAGCCTTCAGATTTATAAAAATCTTGAACGTCACTTGATGTATTACCTTTTTCAATCATTTTTTGTTTTAAATCATAAACATTTATTTGATTCTCGATTACATTTCGATTATTTTGAACGAAGTGTTCTGAACATAGTGAAGGTACAGATAAGTAATATTTAAGCTGATGATTGTAATTTTAATTTATTTCGATATTCTTTTATATTAATATCAAAATGGCATTGAGATAATATGGTATTCACAATTATATTTTACAAATTTTGTTACGCAGCAATCTTGTTCATGTTTAAAATTGATAATATTATTTTTATTTACATGTTATAATTTAGTGATTAATTTTAAGGTCGCTGTCTTCAGTGTGTATGAAATAATTGAAATATTAACTTTCTGATTCTCGTGTGTTTAGCAATGTTAAGGATTTTGACGCAGGTTTCTCTCATGTTATTACTATTAAAAACTTCTTAAACTCGATATTGATGTTAAGTAAATTAAAACTTTTTTTCTTAATGAATCTTCTCTTTTAAAGAATTAATTGCTCGGATTTTAAATCCATAAAAAAAAAAAAATTCCTGACTTTATTTCTCTTTATCTTGTTAGAACTAAATTTCTAAGAGATATCTAAGCATATAATCCATTTAGACAAGCGCAAAATTCCACCCCTCTTGCAGCTGCTGTCTTTATTTTCCCAGAAAACATTTTACTCGACCCACAACTTAAAAGGTTTCCCTCTAAACCTCTTATTTATATTTTTTTAAACATTCTACCCTCCACGATTCCACTAAAAACCTTATCCATGTACACCAGATGTCGTGTTGCTGGATTAAGTGACTTAAAGGGCAACGTTGAACCCATAAGTAGAATAATAATATTTAGGTCTTAAAGTGATCTTCATACATTGTTTTAAAGTGCCTTAAATTATATTTTGCATTGTTTTAAGAATGTCTTGTTTTATATTATGGTTTAAATTTTGAATATATCTTTTTAGTTGTTTTCTGTTTAATTATTTTTAATTTGATGCATACTTAAACGGAGCTTGAAATAAAGAACTTGAATCTAGTTTAGAATTTTAAAAACAGTACCTTAGCCATCGATTATGCAGTCAATAAATTAGGCCATAACAAATACTCCGGTTAAAAATTTATAAACCAACATAGGACTAAATCAAACCGGACTAAATTTTTATTGTTGATCAGAAAAAAAAAATCTGTAAATACTTTTTTTTTTTAATGGACTGAATTGGTTGATTTATACTTCTGAAAATATTAAGATTTATCTGAATGGAATTATTTTTTAAAATTGGTTTTGTAAGAGTAGTTTAGAACTTTCAGTATTCTATAAATGAACAAAATAAAATTAAGTTATTTGGAATATTCAGTTTCTAGATTATGAAAAAAATGAATTTCAAAGCTAAAATTTAGAAAAAACAAAACTATTCATTGAAAAAAATAAAAAGAACAATTAAAACGGACCAGGTAATGTTTTGTTGGATAAAAATGAAATTAATATCAGTTTAATACCAGAAATAAATATTGTCAACTATTCCTGTCCCATGTCACCTGTAGAATACGCCAAATACTATCCTATTATTTTTTAATATATTAATATTAAATGTAGTAATAATAGACTATTACAGTTAATACTGTTGTTATTTATCTTTTATACTACTCCGTAAAAAAAAAAAAAAAAAATACTCAAATATCAGGAAACTTTCTCTGTTTTTGACGAAACCGTTTCCTAGTATATGCTCCGAGCAAGTGGCGAAATAACTGTTGTCACTTCTTCGAAGAAAAAATCATTTCGTCCATTCATTCTGCGAATTTGGATGCGGAAGATGAAGACGACAGTTATTTCGTTCATTTCGTCGAAATTGAAGAACTATTTCGTCATTCTATTTTTTCCAAAGAAATAAAACGTCGTACTGCCGAATGTATTTTTCTAATAATCGCTTTTACCCTAACAACACAAGCACTGATAGAACAGTGATAAATTACATCTATGCCTATAATTTGATTCGAACCCGGGAACTTCCTGGTACGAGGCCTACTCCTTGACCACCATAATACAACTCAATTCGTCACTTTATTTTTGGTCTTTTAGTCTTCATTCTAGCTAAGGAATCTCCCACAAAAGTTTTCACCTTTTAAAGTCTAAAGATGCATCTAGGGCATCTCTCTCCGTCTTCATCTTCCGCATCCAACCACCTCGCAGAATGAATGGATAATGAGATTGTTGGAGTGTGGCGTACGTGACAAACCGTTAGCAACGGACAGCCTGTCTTGAGGTCGACCATCTATCAGCCGAGGCACGATGATAACGCCAATCAACGCGTGCATTCACAGTGACATTTTCAACTACTGCTCTACGTTCTCCGCTCTTTTTCTGGATTTGTTAACTTCTTGGTTAGAACATTGTGTGTCGTATTACAAATTCTTACGATTCAGTTCGGATTACAGTCAATTAAAAAGTTTTTATAGTGAATGATTTATTGTATTTTCGACGGTTCATGGAATTTAAATTTGTTGTTAGTTTACATTTGCTGTAAGCTGTTGAAATCGTGTTCTAGTGTCCAAATACCAGTTAAATTAGCTAATAAATCGGTCATCAGTTTTTTTTTTTATGGTTTTTCTTTTAATTTGTTTGCAGATAAAACTTCTTAAATTTCTGGAGGGATTCTGGGTATCGATGCATCAAAGCAGTACTGACTTAATAAATGACTTATTTTTATATCATACGAAAAAAAAATAAAGGTTAATAGCATATTATTTTTTTATATTTGCTAAGCTTGGAGAAATTCACTTACAAGCACAATGTTTGCGATAAAAAAATTAGATTTTTCTTTTGATTATTTTTTCACGCCTGATTCGCCGTTTTAGTTTGTCTTTTCCCAAATTAGTGTAGTAAATTTTTTGCTTCATAATAGTTGAGCAGTTTCTTCTTATAGTAAGTATATTTAAGGTAGCTAATAGTCACTCATGTCGTTAATAAACGTACACTCATAGTGAAACGTTCGATAATTGTGAATAATCATTTTCTATCTCCAGTATACTAGCGATTCTTGAAAAGATCTAGATTGTTATAAGTCGCTATTTTTAAGCTTTACTTTTAGTTTTTTTTTCTAAAAGATTTAGTTCCATTTTATTTATAAGCATGTAATATCGTATTGAGCTTATATCTTTCGTGTATTTTTTATAACTAAAGTACTAGTTATATTTATAAACAATGCAATCAGGTGCTTTATTATATAACAAAAGCAGAACTTCACCATAAACCTATATAGAAGTTTATTGCTTTCATTAACAATCAATACAGCATTTGCATAAACTACATCTACCTAAGAAGGTTAAGGCGTTTAGATTTTGCCATAGGCTCTCGTGTATCGTAGCTTTTATGTTCTGAGAATCTATATGACAAACGCCTTTTCTAGCAGTGCAAACTATCCAGAGTCCATCACATTTTGTCATTTCCGTCTTCCATTCTATAAGATTCTCTTTTCTTCGTGTATTCTTTTATTTTTTTTATCAAAGAATTCCTTTCCTGGTCGAGCAGCAGCATCTCTTTCCCATCCCTATGTGTTTCATGGTACCTTATCCTCATCCTGGAACATTTCCGCATCCCCATCCTCTTCCCGCATCACCCATTCCATTCCGATTCAGCCTCTTTCAATTCCTTTGCTCGCCACTCGATGTCCAATGCAGTGGATGTTGCTCGACCTCCCCTTATCCTTACCTCACCCCCATTCTTTTTTTTTTCTCCTTACCCACCATTTTCGGGCATTCCCTTATATATATTCTTTTCCTCTGACCTTCCTTTTCTTTTTATTCGTCCTCTTTTCTTTTCTTCCATCCTCTTGTCTTCCGCATTTTCTCTACGAATCTTGCCCTGTCTCCTCTTACGCCCCAGCCCCATCTTCGGCGATAGATTCCCTAGCGGCAACAGATTCATTTGAGGGCCCCTTCAATCGACGGTATATTCGAAAAGAACGAAAAGAAGGGGGTGGAATAGAATAAAAATGGAATAGATAGAGGGTGAAAGAAAAACCTAACCAAGGATAGAGAACCAAATAGAAATACGCGTAAGAAATCGTGAGTGTTTTTTTGTGGGTGTAGGCAGGCGTCGGAAGATCGTCAGGGTATTAGAAACTATCTACTTAACTTTCATGAGGTGGCCCCAGTAGCAGCTCGTTCAATCACACCATAAAAAGCGCCCCCCTCCTCTCATACATACACACAAGCCCCCCCCCTAACCTTATTCCTTTCTTTTCCTTCGTTCTCCCCCAGCGATGAAAAGCAGTTAACTCTGCAGTAATCAATATGCCATTAAGAGGCTAGGACTGGCAGCAAAAGCAAAAACTTTTCACCAGAGCTTTGGGAACATAATCACTTGAAGTCGATCTGCGGAAAATATGTAGCGAGTCGTTGAGTGAGAGTTAGGGGGCGGGGGCACACGTTGTGGGGGAGTGATGTGGTGCCCTTTTCCACCCCCACCCCATTGATCGGCAATATAATCATATGCATGTAGATCGTCATTTCAGCAGAACTTAATGTGGTCTCGACGATGATGCTTTTGCCTTTCTACACCCGATGCTCGATTTTTTTTTCTCTTCATTCCTTTCTTTTGGAACGGTGGTACTTTTCCTTTATGTCCTCCTTTTACTTTTATGTCCTCTCTTTCTTATTTTCGTGGACAAAAAGGAAAGAGTGGTTTTCTTGAGAACCGATGGATGGAATAAAGAAAGAAGTTTTCATCCCACTTAAGATTTTCTTCTTGTCCTTTTCTCTCATTAGAGATTTTCAGGCTGTTGGTCTTCTTTGCTTGGCTTCCCTTTTTTTAATATGTTATCCAGTTTTCAAGAAACCAATTATATTTTGTTAGTGTTGTCATTAATGCCGCCATATCTTTTTAATAGTCTTCTTTTTTTCCCTATGCATTAACTAACTATTAACTCAATAAAACTGAAATTATTGATAACGTGATCGCTTTGCTTCATTGAATGATATTATTCGCTTATAATAAAGATGTAATTATTTTATCAGGTTTTTATTGATAAGCTTGTTCACTATTAGAAGCAATCCCTTTTTTTATGACTGAGTAAATTTTTTTTTAAACATTTTGTTTTGTTTCTTATGGCAGCAACATGAGGGTAAATTCATCACGCTTTTTTTTATGGGATTCTTTTTTCGAAAATCATTTATTACATATGTAATGGTCTTTAAACCGAAACCTTGCTTAGAAAAGTATCAGTGATGTGTACGTATAGAATTATCAGTTCGCGTCTTTTAAATACTGCGTAAGTATGCTTGTAGAGATTTCGGACAATCTTTTCTTGGCAGCAAAAGTAAGTAAATCGCCTTACGCTGTCGTAAAATTTTTTAAAACTTTTTTTTTCTTCTTCTTGAATTTAATTTATTTAACAATTCATGCGGGATTTTCCCGATAATGGGAATTTAGTATCTTACGTAAGCTTACACCTTTTCTTTCCTTGTGGGTAAAAATAAACAAATCACGTATCCATAGATGCTTTTGTTAATTTTGAATGGCCCAGTAAAAAAGTCATATCAGACCTGCGCTAAAAATTTTTTGTTCCTAGAATCCTTATAAAAGTTTAAAGATCACTTTTTCAGACTACTCAAAAACTCTCATATACATTTCAGTTTCATTATATTGCATTACAACTAAGGCAAAATTGTTTCGAAAATCTCTTCAAAAGTGTAAATGTTGCTGCTTCGGATTATTCCAAAACACAACACTCATAAACATTGATACTGCCTTATATCTAGAAAAAAAATTATTGTCCAAAAATCGCACCAAAAATTTAAATATGTCTGCTCAAGACTACTATTACAAAACGCAACGCTCATAAGCATTTATACTGCATTATAGCTAGAGAAAAATTATTGTCCAAAAATTGAAATATTGCTACTCCAGACTACTCCTAAACATAGCACTCATAAACATTTATACTGCATTATAGCTAGAGAAAAAATTATTATCAAAAAATTTAAATATTGTTTCTCCAGACTACTCCTAAACATAACACTCATAAACATTTATACTGCATTATAGCTGGAGAAAAATTATTGTCCAAAAATTTAAATATTGCTTCTCCAGACTACTCCCAAACATAACACTCATAAAAAAATTTATACTGCTTTATAATACGTTAGAGATAGAGTAATGTTCTTGTCTCAAAAGCCACTCCAAAAGTGAAAATATTGCTACTCCAAGACACAAACCACTCATACATATTTTTACTACATTATAATACATTAGAGCTTAAGTTAAATTGTTCCATGGATCGCCTCCAATACGCTAACCCATTCCTGACAACTCCAAAGCCCTCACTGGGTTTAATTTTTGAAAATTGTTATTACATGATCTATTTAAAAACGCCCCAATTGTATTAATAAATATTTACATAGCGTTTTGTTTTCGACAAAGTGATACTGCAGCTCCAACAATTCTATGGGCAATTCGTTCTGAAAACACTATTTCATTTTTTTTCTTCATCCAAGGAGAGGGTAAAGGGAGAACACGTGATAGATGAGTCTGAGTCTTCTGGCATGCCAAACACCTCTTCCTCCTCCTCAACACGTTTTTTTTTCCATCTCTTCTTTCGTTTCACGCCACGTTCTATTGCTCCTGACACCCCCGAGTCAACGGCGCCTGGCCCTTCTCAAACCTCCACCCCCACTTTCTGGACAACACGATATCCAGTTACACTTTCACAGCTGTACCGCTAACGAGGTGCCAGTTCTTAGGCCCGCATCTGTGATGTGTGCGTGCTAGGATACCAAGTAAGCAGACGATTTTTTTCCCCGCCACCCCTTCCTACAAAGATATGATTTTTTTTCTTCTACCCCCTTTTTTCTGTTTCTGTTTTTGCTTGATTAATTTCCGTATCTTGGTTTCTGGTTAAGATTTCTGAGAATTATCTGGGTTTTTTTTTTTCTTCTTCTATCTTTTACTTGTTTGTTGTTTTGAAATTTGGTTACTATTATGGCTTGAAATGAAACGTTGTCGTCTCATTTTGATTATAATTTATTTTTTGATATTAAGATAATATTTTTATCTTTTATATTTCCGTTCAGGAAGTAGAGCTGATTAAGATTTCGAAAGTGACTAACCGTAAATGGGCTTTTGTATGAATGAGTTATTTACAGTAATTTGTTTTTATATTTTACTTATAGTAGATAACTACACTTAAAGGTTTCTGTTTTCAATCTAGAGGAATTTGTTATTTACGTTTTCTTTTCTCTTTAATTTCATTTCCAAACACTTATATGAAATTGTTATAGTAAGTTATTTTTTAAATAATTAATTTAACTTTATTAATTTATTTATTTTTACTATGGCCGTCATAGAACCGATATTCGAAAGTCTTGGCCGAACAGAGGTGAAACGACCAATTTTCAACCTATAGTGCCTAGACAGACCCTTTTATAAATTTGTAATTTGTCCAATTAACATTTTATAGCCTTCTGCTCATATTAAACCCATATAGATCTGTTCGATTAGGATTTTGTTTTTTTTTTTTTTTTTGGTTAGATAGGGTCTAAATATAATTTCCAAGCCTATCTATGACAGTTGATGTGAATCTCGATATTCCATATTCTTACCCCTTTCATGTTCTTTAAACCTTTTTTGATCAAATTTTTATCACTACTTGAGCCCAAAAATAAATTGTTGCTATGGTTTAATAGCTAAGTTTTAATATTTCAAATGGATTTTTTTCCCATCTACGTTTTATTTTCTCTTATTTCTGCATCTGATTTTATTATACTTTGGAAAATAACACACTATTTTAATTTTTTTAAATTGATTTTTTTTATTTCTACATTCAAATTAAATGACATAAAGAAATTTGCACTCGCTTTCATGGGAGCAGTAAAATGTAAGAATTTCATTTTGGAAATGCTCATTAACTTTAAGTACTTCAATGTCCATCATATAAATAAAAAAAAAAAACCGAAATCTCATTTTATTATTATCTTCCATTCATACTTTCCCCAAATAAAATATTCCACAATGAGGTTTTTATTTTCACCTGCTTACCTGGCGTGAAATCATCCATTGGCGAGTTTTATGAGACGAAATTTCCGTTCGTTCTCTCCCAAGAATCCTAAACGACTTTTAAAACTGCTCCCTACCTCCGTTTTATATAGTATCACGTGGGCTGAAGTCATTCTGAGAAGGCAAGCACTTCCTCTGGTCATTACGGGGAATCAACAAGTTGCGACCGTTAAATATCGCTTAAAGATGCCGGTTGTCATAGAAACGCAGCCTCAGGTAGACTTAGATGAGAAGGCTAATGAGGAAAGAGCATTTAACTTGCCTAATGGTAAATTGACAACCTACTAGCCACGCGTGCAGGTGAGAGGGAAACTATAAATAAATTAGAGGGTGTTTCTAGAATGAGCTTAAAACTTCCCCTTTTGCTTCTATTAATCCGATAACCCTTACCTTTCCTGTAATTCGCTCTTGCGCTTCCCCTAACTTGATGTGAGGATGAAAACGTGAGACTTAATTTTTTGGTCGGATGTGATTTTAATGTGTGAGGATTCTCATTATGTTGCGTGTTGTACAGGGAGTCTTAAGAGATAAAGTTGCAGTTAATTTTTAGCGAGTTACTAAAAGTTATGAAATATGGCTGGGTTTTCAGGAATCTTGCTTCAAAAGTCATTTATGTTTTGTTTTAGTATAATATTCCCAACATTTGATATTGTCATTTTACAGATAATTTCTAGATATATGTATATATTTTATTTTTAAGAAAATAATATGTTTCGAAATTTTCCGTTTATTTTGTTTATAAATTAAGTCATCGCAACATTTCACTTAATTGCCTTTCTTGCCCTTCTTTCATTTCATGAGAATTCATATTATTCTTTAGCCCAATGTATAAACATTCGAAAGAAAAAATGAAATAAAGAAATTTATTGCAAAATTTTTCGCATAACTGAGATTAGTCTATTGTACGAAGAATGTGTCCTTTAAATCCGAACCTCAAAAAAGAAACCTTCTCAATATTCTTAACTACTTTATGGTCATTTCATATAATTCTCATTTCTTTACGGTGAATGATTACTATTTCATTTTGTTTGCATTCTTACTATTGACAATTTAATTAGGTGCACATCTGTGTGAATTGTTTACATTCACGAAGGAATTAGATTGCAGTACTCAAAATTTTTCAGCTATCAGCAATTGGCAAAATAGTTTGTTTCGGGTTTCCAGTACTTTAATGTCCATTTAGTCTTAGCTTAGTAAAAATCTATATTTCGTAGAAATCAGACTTGAACTTCGTAAAATAAGTTGAACGAAACTAAAAACAGGAGTTCTCAGTTTTAAAACATGGCGTGTGACCCTTTCAAAAGCTACTGCTTTATCGTTGCTTGGAATTTATTTTCTAAGTTGTTTATATATCTACAACATACATCTGTACAATGCTCAAAATAAAAAACGTTCCTCCCTGAATAACTTTTGATCTAATGATTGGATCTTCACGTTCTAGGACTAGGTAAAAAAATTCTGTTTATTCAGAAAAGGTACATTTTTGCATCTGATTTCGTACCTTAAAATATCGACTCATTTATTAGCATCTTTGAGGTCAACATCTTGAACCATTATGATTGAGTTTTAGAACGTGAACATTCGATCATTGGATCAAAAGTTATTTTGAGTGGCCCGTTTATTTTTTATTTTTACTCACTATACATCATATGTATGTTGTATATATGAATATGTATTTTTTAAGGTGTTGACATGTTGTTCGTTTTGTTGCCGTTTTGTTTCTGTTGGGATACATGATAATGTGTTTTCATGCAAATTAAAATGAAAGTGGTTCAACAATCTTTATTTGATCAGTGGTACAACACTACTTCTGTAAGATATCTTCCGCATTTTGAGATAGGGATCCTTAAAATCCAATGAGTGTATTGTTTTTATTATCTTGTCTGATGGTTGAGATGCCCTGTGTTCGGACACAAAAAGTAAGCTGAAGGTAAATTTCAATTCCAATTTCGTCCTTTTATTTTGAATTTTTTTTTAAAAAATTGCATATTTTTTTAAGAAATGTTTCTTTGTTTTTTCGCTTCATGTGTTTACTGAATAAGTTTTTTAGTACCGTTTGTGATTTTATTTTTAATTTTGGGTATGAATGAATTACTGCCTATATATTTTATTTTAAGCAAAGAAAATACTAAAATTAAAGGCTCTATTCCAATAACAATTTTCTATACAAAAATACCTGCCCGTTAACTTAATATTCATAAAAGCTAAATAATGTTTTTATTATTGTTCATTTATTAGATTTTCTAGAAGCCGCACTATAAAGCTTCTGAGCAATCATCTTAATTAAATAGTACTATCCCTATGTCACGTGACTTCTGAAGTCTTCCGTTCATCTGAAAGAGACAAAAAGGGAACCGGGAAAGTACTCCAGAGTTTTTGATGGGAAAGTTATGTTGGTGGTTATAGGGTATAAAATTTTTACGAGGGCAGCAAAACGTTTTATGAGAAATAAATGAATGATATATTGGTTTATTTTCTGCAATGAACCTCACAATATGGCTGTAAGGCCACGAGTCCATCATTTTCGGTCCGGTTTTAGTACCTATTTCAACCCTTTTCTGTTTTCATTGCTTTTTATTGGTTGCCTTTTGTTAGCTTAAAACGTGCTAGTTATAGTTCTCGACGTTGATTCTTTCTCTGCTACAAGGGATTATTTTTTAAAGTAGATATCCACTTATTTCCTTAAACGTTTCATAAGGATTTTGAATTTTAGATATCGTTTTATTTATTTATTTATTCAGAGAACAATTTTAAATTTTCAAACTCTGATTGTTTCTTACTTTTTGAAAAAGCATTGTTCAGTAATTCGTATTGTTCAATTGTTTTAAAAATTAGTTATTACGTCATAGCTCAGGACGGTACTTTGCAACACGTTTTTTTTTTTTTTTTTTTTTTTTTTTAAATGGGAATATGAAAATACTTTACTGAATGTTTTATAAAGCTCTTGAATTTTGGATTTAGCTCTATTTTAATACATTGAGAACAATTTTAAATTCAATATTACTAGTTTTAGAACACTTTTTGAAGTAATATTGTTAAATTATTCGTATCGTTCAAGTGATTTAGCAAAATTTATTATATTTTAGCTCACGTCGTTGAGGATTTTTCTGTGCATCACACAAATATTTTTTAGTGGACATGCACTTATTTCTCTGAACGTTTTATATGGCTCCTGAATTTCATTTTAACTATTTTTAGGTGGAAGGAAGATTTTTTTTTTCGTTAAATAATTTTGTATTAGTTATAGACTTTATGGAGTCGATCATTCTCTGCTGTCGAAGCAATCAATACAAGATAAATTTTTAAGTGAATTTACCTTTTTTCCTTCTTAGCAGCGTTTTTCAAAGCTCTTTCACGGAAAAACAAAAAAAAAAACAAAAAAATTCCACAAAAAAAAGAAGAAATTTTTTTTAATTCCTTACACTTGGAGAGAGTAAAGCTATAATCTTAAACTGTACATGTCATCTTGATGTATAAAATTATGTGGACTTTAGAACGGAGAAATAACTAAAATATTTATAAGTTATTAAACTTTTTTAAAATTCAAGCCCCCTCCCCACCAGATCAAAATTATCAAAATCAATGCCTTATTCTCATTTTTTGCAAATTTTTATGAGTCCAGATAATGCTACATTGGAGTAAGTCTTTAAATATTAAAAAATTAAACCACAAATCTTTTCATTTTCTTAAATCTGTGACTTTTCTCGATATTGACGTTTCGCTCCATTTTCTGAACAAACATAGAGAGCTCTGGCTAAAGATAAACTAAACTTGACCTGACATAAGCAACTGTTGCAAACACATCAGTTATGAAAATAGCATATTATTCGCGAAAAAAGCATTTGATGCGACTTCAGAGCCTTTGAAAAACAGCCTAAATTTCCTAAGGCTATTGAATTTTTATTTCGTTGTTTTATTCATTGAGAACAATTAATTTAAGATTATAAATTAAGGTAACAAATAATAAGTAAGGTAATTAAGATAACAAATTTAAGATTTGAAATTTGTAGAGCAGAGTTTATTTCGATTAAAAAAAATAATGTTGAAATGTTTCACTAAATAATTTTTCTGATATAATAAAAAAACTATTTCTTATTGAGGTTATTTGAGCTATTTTATATATATATGCAAGAAGAATTTTTCTAATAGTTTATTTATCTTGTTTAATATTTTTTATTTATCTAACTAGATCGATAGATTTTTCGCCAACATAGTAACCACAACGCTAAAATAATCAGTAGGAACAGATTTAGTCTGTAAAAATTTAACTAACTGATTTTTCAGTATCTTAACTGAATTCAGTATATTTTTTAGTGCTTTCAGTATCTTTTTGTGTAGTTATACATTAATGTTTAAAAAATAGCATCTCTCTGCAATTTCAGTATTTTTCATTCTAATTGGGCCACATAAACTCTACTATTACATAGCATCCGCTATTTTAGTTCTTGACTTTGGAAGACTTGTATACATCTGTATTTTTGTATCCATACTTATTTATTTATTTTATAGGTAATTTTATTCATGTATTTTGTGAGTTTTCAATCTCTGTTTGCTCTATTTTTATATTAATTTAGAAATAATCTAGTAAATTCACTTTTTCGTATTCTTTTTCTTATAATATTTTTGGATATCATGTATATGTTTCGAATGCCAATTGTGCGTATATACTTTTTGCAGTAAATTATATAAAGTGATGTATATGTAGTTATTTTCCTTTAGCCTTTCTTACGAGATAAACAGCATCTAAATTGCATATCTCATTTCATGTTACGCGTTCTCTACAAATGTTTCTTTTTTTCTTTTATCGTGAAAGCTCCCTCTAAAAAAATGTTTTATTTATTAAATTCCAGCAAAAACAAAAAGGAATGAAATCCTCTAAACCAGTTTACAAGATCATCATTCGCTATTCCGATCGGCTTAGAACCTTACCTCTGAGTAAAACAACTATAAAGCTTTTTTCCTCACCACCCCCCTTACGATCCTGCTCTCCCCCCTTAAAGAAGAAAAACAATAAATAGATAAGAAAACAGAAACAAGCTTTATCCTTTCTGGGAATCGTACTGTTGTTTCTTCTATATATATATTTCTGACTTTTACTCTATCTCCACCCCCCTCTACCGATTTTCGTTTCATTCCCTCCCCGTTGTATAGAAAAAAGAAAATTCTGCTAAGCTTTCTTTGCCCACATGAAAAGAACATTACAAGGTGCGACGTAATGGCTATACTGAAATATGGGCTAAATCATTTTTGCTGAAGGATCTCCCTGGTCTTTGTTCGAACACTGTGTCCATCCCCTTGACAATAGTCCTTGAAGACAAGTAGATTAATATAGAATACGAGAATAGACACTAAATCTCTAGAATACATATTTATACCCCTCTTTACCTCTCTCTCTTTATCGAATACATATTTTCTGTTTCAATTTTTATATCGGATCAAAACTTTGACATTTTTAGGATTTTATAAACTAGCTTTAACAGTAGATTAATATTTTTCACACAGTCAATGTTCTCAACGACAAATACGAATTGAGCCACTTAAATTTCTGATGCACAGCTCGATGTTTTGATCGTTATTTACGCCTCTAGACTGAATGAGATCAAGGGTGTGCTGCATTTTTTTTTGTAAGATCAATGCTGCTCTTCAATCGTTTAATTTAAGAGTTTAATCTTAGAAATTAGTGTATACTTCGTGTACTTAAGTGTAGATTTGCAATATGGTTCATTGTAACTTATTCAAGTCATTGGGATACATGTTGCTATCGTAGAATATATATATATATATATATATATATATATATATATATATATATATATATATATATATATATATATATATATATATATATATATATATATATATATATATAAAACTAAAGAACATATTTAACATATTTTAATTTTCGATTTAAATTTATACTAGTTTTCGTGATCAGTTAGTGTTTTGACACAGATTATGCAGTACATAGTATTCCATGATTGCTGCTCTTTTTATTTTTAGAAACCTTATCTAATATGAAATAAAATAAAAATATCCTTCATTCAAATTGCAAAGAAATATTTAAATCCGGGGGGGGGCACTAAATCAGGCCGTAAGATTTCAGTTTTTTAAAGGTACTTGCCTCACTAAAATTTTTGCTCGCTGTTTACTATTTTCACGAAAATTATAAACAGTTTTTAAAATTTCAACAAGTGTAGAAACCGAAAAATTAAATTATTTGTCGTAAAGTAATAATAATATTAATTTAAAATTAGGTTGTCATGAGGTTCCAATGAAGATTGAAACAAACGCCATTAAAATATGAAAATATATTTAAAAAAATTCCCATACTTTTAACGAATCATGTTCGTATACTGCTGTCTTTCAACACTAATCCGTCAATTGTACCATCCATCAATTGTGGCTCTGGCTCAGTTATTCTCGAGTTAAATTCTGTTAGTTACACACCAGTCTCAAATATTTCGTCGCCAATGGCGAAATGACTATTAGAAATGTTGCGAACTGCACTAAATTTCAACGAGTCGTTATCTTAGTATACATTCATGTAAAATACAACCTGTGTTCGTAATACAAAAGATGGGATTAAAACCAGTTTAGTTGATAGATGAACAAATGGCGACTTTTGAGCAAAGTTATTAATCCTACCTTCACTCTTATTTTGATCTCGTTAATGAGTTACTAGAAATTAAACCCCCCCCCCTTGTTTAAATTTTATATTGGGATCCATAATGTGTATTTATTACTGTAATAGCCTATGATAATAGAAATCTTAGATTTTTACCGGTAGATCTTTTGATTTATCAAAGTATTTTGGTAAATCCCTAGGTTTCACCGCAAAAGCTGGGTAAAATTCCGAAATGGAATCATAATAAAACATACTACGTATTTTTACCATGGTATTTTGGCGAAAGCTAAGTTTTACTGGTAAAACCTATTAGTTCGATTAAATATTAGTTCAATTAAAAGCATATATTTTGAGGGAGTGATTACTAAAAACCCTTTAGGTTTTAGATTTTTCTTTTTTTAATGATTTTCCTTGTCTAGTCCGCTTAAGAATTCTATTTTCACACTACTTATACATTTGCCTTTTTTTAAACATATTCCAGTTCCGATAGAAAACATTCCTCAAAAATCCAATGTGTTCTTGCGCGTGTGATTCTAGATAAATATTTGCCTCTCAAAAAGGAAGGGCCCCCCCCCAAGTACTTTCGATTCGAATCTAGATACCCTGCGATTCCATTCTATCGAAAAATAGGGATGGGAAAAGAGCGGGAGGACGAGGGAAAGAAAAACAAACAAAAAAAGTCAAAAATATTTCTACCGATTTTTTCACATGCGTGGATTCGTGCCTATATACGCAACATTTTTATTTTATTTGTGTCTTTATTTATTATTTTTCCTGCTCTAGCGCAGATGGAAAAGAGGCTAGAATATCGGAAGACGGGGAAAGGGAAAAATAGATAGAACTGAGTTTTGAGGGGGTGGCATGAAGATCAGAGAATCAAGAACGCATTTGGGAATACCATGATGGAATTTACAAACGATTTCTGATGGCTACATACATCACCATCCCCTCCCCCGACCTCGTGGCTGAGGATGGTCCTGTCTTTTTTTCCCCCTAACCCCCTTTTTTATTTTATTTTTTTCTCTCTCCTCTTATTGGAGAAAGTACTCGGTACCAATCGCTAGCCAAAGTGGCAAGTCGCTGATGGTACTTTCCGTTCAGATTTCTTTTCATGGGATGCAATCCTCTTTCCGAGAGCACACACTTCAATCTTATATCCCTCTATTATATATCTATTGGAATGCCTTTTTATTTGAGGGTTGTTGCTGATGTTTTAACGGTAAGAGATGCTGAGAATCGGCATTGTGGGGGGGGGGGTTGAAGCGGTATCTCAATTTCCATCCTCCAATGATTTGAAGAGAGGAAGAAAGAGATGCTGTAATAAATGAATCTGACTCAGTTTTTTTTCGTTCTCTAACGCTGCGGGTGGTTGTGGTATTAGCTGTTTGTTCGTAAAGTTTTATGTAGGTTTTTCTTTAAAGTGAAAGAAGGTTACTTGGAAGATTGGCTTATCGCCGAGACTTAACTTCTGTCTTGGAATAAAGGAGTTGATCATCATAAGCTTTCTGGACTCATTGTATATCCTCGCTTAAAAAAAATATTAATTTAAATTTTCGGACACTTTGAGCCATATTATGTTTTAAGTTTATTTTTCAAATTCAAACTATGTATATTTTAGAAATATTTATAAAATTAATTGGTAGATGGTAATTTTTTTTTTTCAAATGAACAATCTTTTTTTAAAAAAAAGCAGCAGAAAAACTAAATTTTATGAATAACTTAACTCGTTTATAAATTTTATATTTAAAAGTAGGCCGGGATAGCCTGGCTCCTAGGGCGTTGGGCCTATGTTCAAGAAGTCCTGATATCTATACCCGCCGGCTGAAAACTCCTCGTGTAGTCAATTGTGACTGGTGCATGTTAAATCTGTCGGATTACAAAGTCCTCCATGTTCCCATAATAAATCAATACCTTTGGGGTATTGTATTGGAGATCGTTCTCTGGTTCAATTCAAAATTACGGTTTTTAAATGAATGACTGGATGTATGAATGGGTCCGCCATTGTAAAACAGGCTGTGACGTGTGTGTGGCTGCATTCTTGACCATAGATGGCGCCACTGAAAAACAGGTAACGCACCCTCTACTTTAATATTGCTTGGTCTCACCCAGCAGGCTTTGCTGGTATTTGGCAAGTGACATTAGAAACAACAACATATTTAATAAAAAAAAATTATTCCAAAATTTTAAAATATTTCAACCGATTTTTGGACATTTTTACCACTACAATTACCGGCTAAGTTAGTTATAAAAGTTCTGTTGGATATATTTTGTATGAGGATGTTATTTTTATGGAAGCTAAAAAATTTTAATAAATTTAAGTCAAAATAATATGCGCAACTGTACTATATGCATTGTTAGGTTTAAATACTTGTATTATTCTGTGCATTTAATGTATATTTGGTTTATTCTTATACATATTATTTTTCTAATTTAAAATGTCGTACATTAATTTCAGACAGTGTTTTTTAAAGTTTTGTATTGAAACACAAAGTTTATGCTACTTAAGTAATAAATAAGGATAAAAAAAATGGTGATTTGATCTGGAAAGGCAGAAAGTATTTGCTTGTTAATTTAATTAGTTTAAGTAAAAAAGAAAATTCACAAGGACCAGCAATCTTAATTTATCTAAGGCTAGTGTCCAGTGCTGGACTTCTGCTTTAGCAAAATTGTATAGTCTTAAATTTCTTTTCTTTTTTAAACATAATGCCTTATTAGAAATGTTTACCAAATAACAAGCAATGTTAAAAAATATAATCGATTTTTTTCCAAACGATGTTAAAAATTTAATTGATGTTTTCAAACAATGTTAAAAATTTAATCGATGATTTCAAACGATGTTAAAAATCATGATCGATGTTTTCAAATAATGGTGAAAACATAAATGCTTATCGAATGAATAACCAATTTGTAAAAAAATAGAAATAGAGGCTGATTTTATAAATCATCTAACTGCATTTAAGAAAGTATCCTACTAATACCAATAACTTCCTTAAAATGTTTTATTTTAACATTTTATAAGTCGTTTTCAAATTAATGTACAAAACTAATTTATTTTATGATTAATCTCGATACTCAACTTATTGATTCATTTTAATTGCAGTTACTAATGGCGTTCTTTTCTTTTTTTCAGGTATGATTTCTCAATCTACTGTTACACAGTTAAGTTTTTACCTGCAAACCCACTGACCCAGGAAGGTTAGCACACTATTATGTATTTTCTCCTTTTTCTTACACTTAGTTGAATAGCGTAGTTTATTGTGCCCTAAAATGTTATTGAAGTGTCAATCGAGTTTCGTTGATTACTGTAATTTTTATTCACAGTTTTCCTGTTAAGTTAATCTTTTTTTGAAAGGATATTTTTTAGTGTTTCTATTGATATTGTGTTACTTACGTAGGTTTTTCCGTATTTCTCTTTTTCAATGTTTCAAGCTCTTGCTATTATACAATTCAAAGTAATGTTTTCTTTTTGCGTAATTTTCATAATGTATTAAGAATACATTTTCGCAATTGTTTAGGAAATTATTGTAATTACGTATTTTCATTTGCTTAGGTGTTTTTCTGTAAATTCACGGAAGTGGGATAATTAATTCCTAATTAGCCGTGAGTTTTTTTTTTATTTTTTTTTTATTTTTGGTCATTATTTGTCAATGTTCTCCAATTTCTTGAAGTTGTTTTAACGAAAATTTAAATATTGATTTAGCTTCATTTAAAAAAAAATAAGTTTGCTGACCAAGTCTGATATTATTAATCGTTCGTCATTAATGATCAGTAATATCTGACGTAATTAATGAGACTAATATCATGAATCTTATTTTAGTAAGGATGTATTTTTTTTTATACATATAATTTTTTCCTTTCACCCTTAAATAACCTTTATGTTAAACTCGAAGCTGTTACTCGTTTTCTTATAAATTTACGTAGTATTTTTCTCTTTAAAGGGATTTTTTTTGAAATTTTAAATCAAAGTAGTAAAAGTTCTTGTTGTATATAGCTGGTTTGTGTATACTTTTTTAGGTTTATTAACTTCCCTAAAAATAAATGTTATTTAAGCGTATCATTTTTTACCATAATTTATCATAAAATTAAACACCTAATTTAAAATAGAGAGTTGTCAACTTTACAGTATATATATTTTTACAGTATATATATTTTTTGAAGCAAATGAAGTTTTTAATCAAGTAACCTCTTCAGTTTCTCGTAATTATTTATTTAACAGTGTTGGCTCTTTCTCTTATTTATTACCTGTGCTTTTTTTACACAATTGGTTTCTTTTTTGCTACAATATAATTTTACATTGCTTCTGACATGTGACAAGTCTATCTTATTATCTATCGTATTCTTTTAGGAATTATCGCGTATTTATAAATCTCGTTTTAAAGGCTCTATTTAAAACCAGATACATTTCCAATCAAGTTGTAGATTGAAAATTTCCTTTCGTCTCATAAGTAAGAAAGCAAAGTTAATTGCAGTTCCTTTTGTATGAAATTCTTCTACGTTTATTTATCTATAAAGGAATTTTCCCTTCCGGTAATGCCCGACACCATCTTCCCCATAATTTAGACAAAGGACATCAGCAGCTTACTCAGTGCAGCATTAACGGCCCTACAAAATGGGTCTCTATGATCTCTGCGCTCTTCCGCTTTCCAGTTAACCCTCAAGCATTGGAATCCTTTATAAAGCCTGGCTTCATATCGACCTGTTCCCTGCCCTCCCAGGATATTGGCAGGGCGTAATTAGCAGAGATAGCTGGGGGCTATATATAGATATATCTATAGCCTGGGCGCACTAATCAAAGTGAGAAAGCCGCCGGGGCTATTGCCGCCCAATTAAGCCCTACTTAATGTCCCAGCCAACGGCCGAGCAGGTATGCCGTGCTGCCTTATAAGTCCTCTTCTCCGTCGGTCGTAAATTCAGGATTACGAGGCCCAGGCTCCGGCTGTTAACTCCCGAAATCTCCAGGATATGGGCTTTTGTGTGAGAAGTCTGGAACTTCTGGAAAAGGCGTACTCAGGATTAGAAGAGTGCCGGATTTGATGCGAAAAAGAATTTTTTCTTCTTCTTTTTTTTTCCATCTCCTTGTTTTCAGGGCTCTTTTGTACTTCTTTTTAGAGGAAAAGAGGCATTTTTTTTCTTCTTACTTTTATAGTGTTTTTCTTTTTCTTCACCTGATGGCTCTTAATTTGAGATTTTGGTGGCGTTTCTTTTATCTTTCCTCCCTCCTTCGGACTTAGTTGTTAAGTACAAATTGAACTTTTTTTTTTTTTTCTCCATCGAACTTGTGCCATTCCACCTTCTTTTTAAGAGATAGTTTAAGTTTTATCATTGTTTTGGGTGGACTTAAAAAATAAATTACTGAAAGTTAAAAATAACGCAGAAGAAAAGAGTTGTGTGAGCTGAATTTTTCTAACTTTTAATCTCTGGTAAAATAAAATAATATTAAATTCTTTAAAAAAAAAAATTTAAAAAAGTCTTTGAAATTTCTAAAATAGGATACAATAATCATGTAGATAACTAGGAAATGTGTAATAAAGTTATCCTAAATAACACATTTTTTGTATTAAAAAAAAATGCTTATTTTCGATTTAAACCTTTAATTTTCACTTTATTTATTGAAAAAAAGCTGAAATCCTAAACTTTTCTCAATTTTGAAAAATTTAAAAATTGATGAACTAACGCATAAACAGTGTGTTTTTATTGATATTAATGATTGAAATAATTCGATTGACACATTGCTCTGTTCTAATACGTGCTATACTGTTATTTTCAAAAGGGGAAAAAAAGGAACTTACAAATAAAAAGAAAATGAGGAAGAACACGCGGCGTTAATTTATGTGCCAGTTTTGTTAATCAAAGAAATTCTTAAAGAATTCTTTAAAAATGTCTGTTGATTTTAAAAAAAAAACGTGTGGTTTATAATAAGCTACTCTTTGTATTGTCTTTTTTCCGAATTTCATACAAAAATATTTTGAAAAATATAATTTAAACCTATTAATTTCTTTTTGCAACAGTGATTTTAAAGTTTACTTTAATAAATAAGTTAAAATGCAAATTAAGCATCATCGCTAAGCACACAAAATACTATATGCTAATTAAAAGCGGCAACACAAAAATACGAATTAGACTTAAGCCTGACGAAATGCAATCATTTCCATTCCGAAAATCGAAAATTCCATCACAGGGAGTCCTCATTCCATCAGCAATATTTCCTCATAGTCCTGCTGATACCCATATCGTTCTCCCGTTACCACATCCCGGAATATTGGGAAGAGCAACAGCAACAAAGAAGCTGGGTCGATAGCGGGTCCCAAAAATCCCAACGTCATCTCACAGGTGGGTTTTCCATCCATTGGGATGATGTATGGTGAAGGCCCTCGACTCCCACCCTGCCCGGCCAACCTCTCAAATTAATCACTAGGCTGTTACCTAGTGATGTCTTCACCAGGCTCACGCATCTACATGCATACCAGGATGGATGTTTGAGGAATGATGCTGTAACGGTATATCGTCAGGCCGTTTCTCCAAACAATATCGGGAAGTTGGAAAAATTCGTCCCGCAACGAATTTTATCTGTTTTGACTAGGTTTGTTCCATGGGATGAGCTATCTGAGCGAATTAATTGCTCGCATTTTTACGTTTTTGGTATGGATCATTCGTGATTTATCTTGTATGGGATTTGCTAAATTTGGCAAAACTAAGAGTTTTAAATAGTTTGTTGCAGATAAGCGTGCATTGTGGTTTCTATTGTTTTCAGTACTCTGACTTGTTTTTTTTTTATTTAAAATAGTTATATTAAAACTTTATATTGAGAAGTGCTGACTTAGCATTGATAGTCATGAAGAAGAAAAAAAACGTAAAAATGTTTTTACTGATAATTATTTTATTAGAAATTCTGGATCATGTTGAACCATAATATCGTTCTAATTTGTTATACTCTTGTGTATGTAGTGCTGAGTTAAACTATGTCGTATTTTTTAAGCATGTTTACACCATATTATGGTTCAATTTACTTTCTTGTAGACATTTTTTAAACATGTTTACACCATATTATGATTCAATTTACTCTCTTGTAGTTACTCTCTTACACCATATTATGGTTCATTTTACTCTCTGTCTTTACTCTCTTGTTCAATTTACTGTAAACATGTTTACACCATATTATGGTTCAATTTACTCTCTTGTAATTTGCTCAATAATATGGTTCTAAGAACCGATATTATGGTTCAACATTACACCGATTTTTCTGAGTGTAAATGTAATTTACAATGCGCGAGTGTAAATTGCAGAAAAAACTGTTTATTTTAGAAATTATTATTTTTTTTAAATTTTTTAAGCATATAATTTAGAATTATGTAGAGAAGTTCATGCCTTTTGAGGGAACCTGATGAATTTTTATTTTTTAAATATCTTTTGAATTTTTTTTTTTTTTTTTTTCTCCAGCTGAATAACCGATTTTGTCTTTTTCTAAATCCCCGTACTCCTTCAAAGTGTTGCTGTCATAATCATTCATTACCTAAGAACCACTTTTCTCCTTTCCCTCAAATAGGGGTGGGAAAAGGAAAAAAAAATCGCTTGATGTCTCTTAAAAACCGATTCATTTCAAGCTCAAAAAGATATTTGACGTCTTTAAAAAGCCATATTCAAGTGGATTTGATTCTGTGGGTGCGTGTTTCCCACCCCCCTCCATGTTTCTTGTCTTTTTATTGGGACTTGCCGGACGATTTATATCGTCCAGGAGGTCAGGGTGTTCGAGGTAATGAACCCTGACCCCACCCTTGATGGATTGCGTGTCAGAGTTTGCCGCCTGATCCCCAGTGACAAAAGCAACTCGTTAGGAAAAGGAGGATTTGGTTAGATTAGATCCTAAAGAAGGAAGGTTTTGAGTTACAGTGAGAAGTTCATATGATTAAATTCTCTATTTTTTTCTCCCCTTTAAGAAAAAAGAACTAAGAATGACATTCACAAATCAACAGTAACATCAGTCAAGTCAAATTCCAGATTCAACGATTTTACAGTATTAAGAAAAAGTCTAAATTTGCTAATGTTTTCTTTTGTGGAAGTCTTTTTTTTCTGCTCTGCGTACATTAATAATTTCCAAGTTTTTTTTTTTTTTTTTTTTTTTATTTTGATGACGGAAAAGGAAATCTGTATTGTGCTGATTTAAAGGGAAGCATTTTATAGACTTCCTAAGTTGCTATTTGGAAAGTATACTAAGAAACTGATGTAACAACGTCACCTTTGAAATGTGGTTTATCACTACATGGGCCACAACCCTTTCGAATACAATGCTAGTTTTCGCAAATATATATGAAATTTAGAGTAATTTTTAAAAGAACTATAAAATGCTTCGTTTAGCTATTCTTTTATAAAAATTACTCTTCTTTTTGAAACAATTATTTGAAATAAAAATATCATTTGTAATGCCTTTTCAATTTCGCATTAAATTATTGTTGATCTTTTAGTTAATTTTTTTTTTTTTTTTTTTTGTGGACAAACTTTTACATTTTTAACGTGCACTTAGCTTAAAATTTATTATATCAAATTGAAAAAATCCATTTATGAAAATAGATAAATCGGATATTCCGCAAAATTTGATGTGTAAAGTTCTTTATTTTCGAAATTCAAAGAACAGATGCAATCATTTTTAAATATCCTAATTTCTTTCATTAATATCATCAGCGTTTAAATTAACAAGTTATTTTAAAACACTGAAAATCAAATGTAGTTCCTATGCAATTATAATTATATGTATCAACCCAAAATCATATCTTTCGCAAAAATTTGCTTTTATTATTTAAATATTTTTTACATTAAACCCAGCTTATTGGATTAGATATGTAGTGAAGAGGTAATTCAAATCAAACTTAAAACTTATGCTTTTAAACTTTTGAGTGATGACATTTATGAGTAGGTTTAAATTTATTTAATGCTGTTTTTCTACGCAAGAGGTATACCTAATAAATATATAGGAAAAAAAAAATCTTAAATTATATAACCTCCTACGTATGCATTTGAAAATTAAGATTTAATTATGTATGTCAAAAAAATTGTGCCCTGTTAAATGTGTAATTAAATTTCCTTGATTTGTCGCAGCTGAATCTCTTTCATCAAAATAATAAAATGTGAAAAGTCTTGTCGTTTTAAAAAACTGTTTCTTTGGACGAAACAGGCGTCATGGCTGCTATGTTATATGATATGCCTTAGAAAAGCTATATGCTGCGGACTCCTAGGGAAAAAAATCATTAACACTTTTAGCACTTTTTTTTTATTAATTGAAGGTTGTGGAATTAGATTACTGCTAAGTTAATCAATGTGTTTCAAAGCTCCTTTATTTTTATTTGTTTTTTTTACAAAATTTATCATTGGTACATTTATTTAATTTCAAAATGTTTGATTAATAACTGATTTTTTTTCCTGCATATAAATTTGGCGAAAATAGTTTTCGAACTTAATGCTAATCGTCTCCCTCCCCTTTTGTTTTATTTTCGCTTCACACTTCTGTTATTATAGAGTTTATTTTCGCACTTAATGTCGGTTGTGTTTGGCTTCTTTAACCTGATATTCAGTCAAGCTTAATCGCCTCACCTGATTGGTCAAAATATTGTCTAGTTGGTAAAAGTTTTCTAAACTCATTCGCTCTGTACGCTGTGTTTGTTTTTCTTCTCTTTTAATTTCATTTAGTTAGATGTTTATTAAAAAGTTTCTAACTGAAAACATTGGTTATTCCTATTTTTATACATTAATATGTTCAATAAGACTTACCATTTTTCATTCTAGAAAAAATACTTTTAAAAAAATGCTAACAAAAGAAAGTGTTTTTAAAAATCTATCTAAGAAGGCGTTCTTGACTAATATCGCTAAAAAGCTCATAAAATAAGGAAAAACTCCATCACTTCTTCAACAAGACTTCTAAGTATTTGGAATGTAGATTTTTTCTTCTTCCTATTGCTTTCAGAAATCCATTTCTTATTCAAAAAAGTAAAGCTCAGTATAAACAACGATAATTATGCCTTCTCTTTTTAATACCTTGCTTTTAACCATATGCCTTTCTCCTTTTTTTTTTTATGCATTTCGCTTCATCTTATTTTTTTCTGCTGCAATAAAGTTGCATTCACGGCATACTTCCCACTCGATGCATCTTACATAATTACTTTTTAATTAACGTGATAACTTTTCTGTTGGAACGATTTTAATTAGAAATTTCGAATGCCGAGCAGACGACTTTTTTTTTCACTTCATGTGGCTGTATCGGAACACTCATTTTTTATCTACTTAATTCTCCTCAGATACTTTTTAACTCTAAAAAGGAATTGGATCGAACGATAGAATAAAAAAATTTAAAAAAAAAAGGAAGGAAAAAAAATCAAAAACAACGTGTGTTTTTCTTAAGCTACGTGTCGGTTTTCTTTGCCATTAAAGTCAAATGACATTTCAAATAGAAATAAATAAAAGGAGAAAAAATTATAACAAAAAATATAATATGACAAAACCGAAGAATCGCATATCCCACTGCGGGTAATGTAATCAATAAAAAATGAGCCTGTTTCGATTATTTTAGAATGCTGTCTTACTTTACCTGATATGCAATCATTAATTTTAATGGCCGTTGGTATGCCGATTTGTAAGGGGAAAATTGACGCAATTATTTCTTTACTAAGAGGAATTTCCCTTTTTTTTTATCCCTTTTTTCTTATTCTAATGTTTTTATTTTTGTTTATCTTATAAATGTACTTCTTTTTGTAGTGTTTTTTAAAGTCTCATCTTAAAGTAATCTCAGTACACGCAAAAAAATATTAAAAAAAATGGTAGTTTAGCTTATTTTTAATTTTATTTCTTTTCCAACTAAAAATTATTTTTCTGTCTTAATTTTTATGCAGATTTTTTTTTTCTTCATTCATTTGGGGAGCTCTTGTTTCATCAAGCGTAAATTAAATGAATAAGAAAACTAAAGAAATCGGAATTAGGAAAAAAAGAAGAGAAAAATAAAACATTCGTAATCGGAATTAGGAAAGAAGAAAAAAAAAACCGGAAAAAACCAGATAGCCATGACCCCTCGTGGAGTTGTTATCATGTCCGTGAATCAATATAAGCTAGTCTGCTCGAATGCATCATTATAGAAGGAAAAAAAAAATTAGGAAGAACTCTCTCATAAAGTATTCATTGCTAAGTAGTATTAATTTTGTTTTTGAAAAAATCTATTTTTATCTTTAATTTCCGTTTCGCCTCTACTTTATAGTCGAAAAGTTATCAGCGAGGCGTGTTATTTTCTTAAATCTGTATTCACAGAGAAGAAGAAAAAAAATGTAAAATCTCACTTTAACTTTTATAAGATGTCGCGCATTAAAAAATAAAGTTGGAAAAGAAGAAGAAAAAAAATTATTTAAGAAAAAAAATATCCTTAAGATAAAAATTCAAGCACTCTTTAATGAAATGCCTTTTGGAAGTAATAACTTGCTTATTCTTCCGGAATTATGTTTGTATGGGGATTTTTTTTTCTGGAGTTTTTTTCCCCTGAGGATTTATTTTTCCCTCCCTGCTAATTTTTTTTCTCCTCATTTGGATTGCGTTATGCCTGGAAGATGAAGTTCTTAAAACAGAGAATCATTATCATTCAGCCATAAAACTTTACTCGCGAACTATTACATGACAAATCACAGGCAGGCAAGGATTATACTCAATTAAAAAAGCTGGTAGGGAAAAAATGTTAAAATGAGGAAAATAAAGATTATCTCAACGGAGAAAAAAGCTGAAATATGTTTTATTAGAGGTAAATATATTTTTGTACTGTTTGTCAAAATTTCTAACTTGTGGACCTTTCTACGCTTAACTGTTCTGACTGTATGACGGAGTGGTATGTTGTTAAGTGGACTGACTTGTTAAATAGATTTTCCGGGTTCGATTCTCACAATGGTGGCTGATTGGTTATACTTCCGTAGATTTTCATAAAATAAAACTTATTGGAGTCCTAATGAAGAGTTTTTTTTTACCATATATTTTCAGGATTCTTTTTTTACAGAGTATATTTAATTTTGATCTATTGTTATGTTCTGAACTGTTATTATTCTTTTATTTAAGCTTGGGAAAAAAGAACTTTTTTCACCTGTCACAAAATATACTGATTTTTCTTACTTATGGGTTACAGAACTTAAATCCAAAAATGATCGATTCTTTGGTTTGTAACTATATGACTCTGGCTACACTGTCTTGAATTAAAAACTTACTGAATTCAAATTTTATGTCCTGCTGCCAATTACGCGTCAAGTCTTATAGTACTAGTTTTTCATACCAAGAAAAGAATAAGTTTACATATTGCTTACTACTTGTGGCTAGTGAACGCATCCGAAGCAAAATAATGACTACTTGCTATCACAAAATTTTTTTTTACTGCAGTTAAAATGTTAGGTTAACGCTTTTTATGAATTTTGAGTGTTATGATATTGTTTATAAGGGGATTACTATAAAAGTAAGTAACACCATCATTCTGTGGCCCAAATTGATGTGTAAACTCCATAATAAATAAATTAGCACTAAAAAGAAAGGTGAATTAAGCACTAGGGCCTTTTGCATATTTTACTTATTCTTAATAGATTTTTCATAGTAGATTAATTATCACATAAGGAAAAAAAATTGCACCAAGTATCCCCCTTTGTACCAAGGAGTTTAGAGTTACAAAATGAAATAATGCAATTCATTATTTTATTGTCCTTCTTTTTCTTTAATATTTCTTTCATTAAATTATACTTTTGTGAAGTCTTTTTCCATTGCTTTTACTTATATCAATGACTATTTAAATACATATTCATTATTTTTAAAAAAGTTTTTTTTTTTATCTTTTTCAAAATTGGTTTCATTCCAATTTAAAAATTTAGAATGGTGAAAGTTTAGAAATTTCAACTTTACTAAAAATGAACCACTTCAGATATATCTTTTCTTGTTTGGACCTTCGACAATATCGTGTTTCGAGACGTTACCCTCTTTCCAGACGATATGCTTTCCTTCTTGGCTAGAAAATTTAATATTCGAGATCTAAACCTTCTAGAAAAAGTATTTTTTTTATTCTCTCTCCCCCCCCCCCTTCTCTTCGTTTCTTCTGTATCGCTTTTTATACCATCTTACCTCCTTTCTTGTATCTTTCTTTTTCCTGGGATCGACCAATACTTCAAAAGCAATATCGTCCTCAAGAAAAATCTGATGGGGGTGGAACAGGCGTAGGGGAGGGGTGGAAGAATTGAAGCACCCCACGGAAAAGCGATAATAATAATAAAAAAAAGTGGTATAGAAAGGGGAAAAGACTCGACGAACATAAAGCGAAAGAAAAGCATTATTTTGAATGGTGTGAATCTTAAAGTGGTCCTCTTCGCCAGAAATGGGGGGGTTGTTGAGGGAAAAAATTGGTAAAGAGGAGTCGGAGGGGTGGTCGGGAAAAAGGAATTTATCGAAAGTTATCCCTTTTTGCTTCCATATGCGTGTTGGTGTGCGGCAATGAAATTACGTTTGCCTCTCTTCTCCTATTACTGACAATTAATATTGATCCGCGAACCACCTTCTTGAGACTCTTTACGACACCAGCGCCCTCTATGGGGGTCTTCAAAGAGGGGAGGGTAAATTGCAAGGAGATCAAACATTAGGGCTAATCTCTCCCTTTCACACTAAGCATTGTGGTGGAACTCTTTCTCTTTTCAACTTTGATCCGCTTGAATTCTCTTCATCTGACAGTAACTCCTTTTCGATCATTGATGAATTAGAAATTTAGGAAATAAAACTCTTTTAACGCTCGTATCTGTGTTTGGGCTATTGTTTAGATTGTAGAAATGTTGCTCTTAATTCTATAAATATTTATTCGTTAAAGCTGATTAGTTGTTAATACCATTCTTGAATTTCTGGAGAGTTGATAGCCACTTCGATTTTAAACCATGCTACTTCGTCAGGGAATGGCTATTTCAGATCTGATTCATTTAATTTCTAGTGAACACTTCGATTTTAAACTATGTTACTTCGCCAAGGTTTAGCTGTTTCAGTTCTGATTTATTTAATTTCTGGTGAATACTTCGATTTTAAACTATGCAGCTGTTTTAGTTCTGATTCATTTAATTTCTAGTAAATACTTCGATTTTAAACTATGTTACTTCGCCAGGGTTTAACTATTTCAGTTCTGATTTATTTAATTTCTAGTGAATACTTCGATTTTAAACTATGTTACTTCGCCAGGGTTTAGCTGTTTCAGTTCTGATTCATTTAATTTCTAGTGAATACTTCGATTTTGAACCATATTACTTCGCAAGGCTCTTTCAGTTCCAATGTATTTAATATCAGGCAAATAGTACTTCTTTCTTAGAATTTCGGTTACTAGCGCTAATTGTTTTTTTTTTTTTTTTGAAAAGTTTGTAAATAATAGTGAATAGTTTGCAATTCAGAGCTATTGAAATTTTCTTGTTTTAACCATTACTTTCGTCTCGGTAAATTAAAAAAATCATAATTTAATTGGACGTGAAATTTAAATAGTGTGTTCGCTATATTTGTCGTGTTTTTCCTTTACGAAAATATACTGTTCTCGTTTATAGAGGTTGTTCCAAAATGATCTCCCTAAATACGTTTTATATTTTATTTTAATTTTATAATCTTTATGAAATTGAAGTTTTAAAAAAAAGTAGACATATTAAGGGTTGCGAATTAATTTTTTAACGAAAGAAAAAAGCAATCAAAATGTAACAAATTACTATTGAAGACGGCGAGTGGGAAAATATCGAAACTAATTGTCGAAGAAAACTTAGAGATGTTTCTAATAATCGCCTTTGAACTCCTTTCAAACAAATTTTGTCCACTTTCCTTAGTACCGATATATCAGTCCCTTTCCTTTTTTAATGATATATAAGTTCCACTTTCCTTGATAGTGATACATCAGTCCCATTTTCCTTCGTAGTGATTTGTTAGATTTAGATTTTTTTTTTTTTTTTTTTTTTTTTTTTTAATTCTCGCACAAGTCTCAATATGAGTCTCCTTATGAATAGACTTTTAATACTGCATTTTTGACTAGCATTCTAAATATGTACACTAAGGGTGATCATTGTAGAACACCCTGTATATTCTTGTTACAGAACTTAATTAATAGACCTCATCAAAACCCATAGTTTAAACATCTTCTCTATTTTTTTATTTATTTCAGAAGCACATAATACTTAAATATCGAAATGTTTATTTTCGAAAAATAACATCGCCAAGTATGGCGAAGTTTTTGCAATCACGGCGGAAGCCAAAACCCTTTTAAATTGAAGAGAAATAGAAATCGAGGACCCTGAAGAGCTGAGTTGAAGAGACGAAGTAAAGCGATTGGTTAAACTCCGAAGCTATCAAAATACAAGAGAAATAAGGAGCGAAAGTTGAGTGTGTGGAGAAGTGATTTTTACTTGAGCCACTTTGATGGCAGGGGGATGGGGGATATTTTATCATTCATCTTTTTTGCTCTTGCGCATCACAGGGAAAAGGATGATGGGGTTTGTATTTGACCGGGGGGCACTTCTTTTAAAGTGTTCCTGTCTTCTTCCTTCAATGCATTTGGCGATTTTTTTTTCGCTTGTACTCTCTTATCCAAATTTGAAAAACCTCATGTTTTACATTTTTTTATAGTTTTGAGGCTGGAAACACCGGAACAAAGTGGTTGTATAATAATGTTAAAGAAGCGCTGATGGATCATTTTTGAACATCGTTTTATATACTCGAATCTTGAGATAAAAAAGTATTTACCTCCCGTCTTAACTGCGTTCTTGATGTTTTAAACTTTTAGAAGATGGTATAATGAATAATTTTTATAGTAACATTTATTTTATTAAAATTATTTGTATTTTATGTATGATTAAGTTAATTCCAAATCTGCTATTAATGTTATCTTTGATTAAACATGTTCACTCATTTGTTTTTTTTTTCAATTAAACATGTAAACAATTAGAATTAACATTTACCAAAATGGCGTTTCTTTCTTTTAACTTAAAATTTCAAAAATAAAAATATGTTTTATGTGCTTAAGTTAAATAAGTATAATTATAAATATTTAATTTTTAAATATTTTTGCTAAATATTAGACAAAAACTACTTTTACTTTATTTTATTGTTTATTTGTTATAAATAACCATAATTTACAGTTATATGCAAATCAAATATTAATATTTTGAAGCTTTGAAATCATTAATTAATATGAAAATTAATATGAAAAATATCCTAAAATAAAACTAGAGTATGAGATAATTTTCAAATATTTTCCAACTTACTTATCTTCGGTTTATTTCAAAGACACCACGTTATTTGCACTCTTAGTATCAAATAAAGTATAATAAATAATGAACAAATATAATCACAAATAATTATAATAACAAATAAGAATAATAAATATTCTGAATAACAAATAAGTATAATAATACTACTGATAACAAAGTCAGTGATAGCAAATGAGTATTATTGTAAAGATCTAAATGATTGAACAAAAAATATATCGTGTCGTGTATAATGAAAAATAATCATTACACAAATGTTAAAATAACAATAACTGAGAAATAAATAATAACAGCATAGCAATATTCACGTGGAAATAATAAAACAGCTAGAATTATTTAAATGTATTGTTGAAGATTTAAGACTGATGTTATGAAGATGTATTTTTATTTTACTTTTTCAATGTCCACTACTTCGATTCACAAGTATTTTATTTAAAATCATTTTATTATCTGTCATCAGGTACTTTTCCCTTTTCTAGTTCGATCACAGTTGTGTATATTTATACTTTTATACTATTTTTTACCTATCTGAACCAGTATAAAAAGTACTACTCATTTACAGTTGGAATCTGCTGTACATTTGGGGATACTTTATCTACTCCTCCCCTCCCACCAAGAAAAAGTTGCAACTTGGGAGATACTGAGTGGAAAACGCGGTTTTCTTCTTTTGGGAGAACTCCTTTGGGAATATGATACCAAAGATGCTGTTTATATATATATATTTTTTTTTTCTGTCTCTCCATCCTCCTACCGTCTTGTATCCTCTTCCCCATCCAGTTATAATCCCGGATGCGGAGTGGAGATGAAGTTTTTACCTGTGGGATTACATGGTCCGTCGCCCCAGAGAGTTTTTCTGGAAGAGAAAATGTGCTGTTATGGTCTTTGATATCATGAGTTATGTGCGATATTTTTATCCTGTTCGAAAAGTGTATCATAGATATTAAAAAAATGTTTCTGTTAGGAATTTTTAGTTTTGTTAGTTTGTTGAATTTAGTTTCAGGTCTTATATTACATTTAAATAGTCGGAATAATTAAGTAACAGCCTGGTAGTTTTGTTTCTTTGTTGAATGTTGTTTCATGGCTTATATAACATTTAAATAGTAAGTTAAGCTTTTTATTTTGAGTCTGTTTTTGTTTATTTTACCATCATAAGTGTACAAAATAAAAGAATTCGAACAAAGCGATTGTTGGTGTTTCCTATAAATTATTATATTGTTATAAATTGTTATTTTGAGCTATTTTAATCTTAAAAAATGCACAATATTTTTTTTTCGTTTTTTTATTATTTTGTCCTATAAAAATTTGCGTTTTTTTTTAAATTCAATTTCCACCAATATTGCTGAAAATTAAATGGTATTAATAATAAAAGAATGAGTAATACTTCTTAATGGAAAAACATTTGCTTTTTATGTGCAAATAAACTCTTATTTTTTTGACATGAAAGTTTACAATTCTAATTTTTAGCGTATACGGAAAAAAAAATCGCGATTAAGGAAAAAAAAAATTTTAAAAGAAAAAAACAAGTTTCTTTGCAAAATAGGTGATTTTAGGCATACAATAAAAAATATAATTAAAAAGTTATTTTTTTTTTTTTCCTTAAAAACTTTACGTTAATGCATTGCCCATGTCGCTCAACCAAAGCTTTTGTTGTTTCGTAAATTCCAAATTATATTCGTAATTTTATACAGTATGAAGTTTCGACATTGTAGCAAGCACAAATGAAACAAAATACTTCACAACGAAATTCTCTTTAGTATCTGATTTGCGATTCAACGACTGTTTGGGTTCATGAATTGAAAATTACAAAAAAACATTTCTTGTTGAAATCCAAGAAATTCCAGTTTTGCTCCGTTATTTAAATTTGTCACCCTAATCTGCTTCTTTATTCTATTTTGTTTGACATGCAATCAACAGATTATAGTTTTTCCTTCTTTCGATAATGGGAAAATTATTGCTGCTGGTTTTGAAGCGCTCGTTTTCGACTTAGTCCATCCCCTCCCCCCCCCCCCGTAATACTTCGGAAAGCTTGAAGTAAACTGTTTCGGTCACGATTTCGTGTCATTTTGCCATTCTGTCATAGATATGAATCACGTGTCTATGAAAGCATTACATTGAAAAGGTTAATGAGAGAGAATTTTCGGGAATTTAATCGATTATATTAGGAAACGTGCCTTACAAAGAATTGAAGGTGCTATCTGAAGCAGAATTAAAACTGGAATCAATAAATTCGCTATTGCGATTTTTTTTTAGAAAATTTTATTTTCATTGATATGTTTTTAACTAACTGTCTGGTTTCCTCTTTAATTCTTTATGGAAAGGCTTTGTTTTTAATTGAAATAAAATTTTAAAATATAGTGGAACGTCGATAACGGAAAGTCCGGATAATTGGACAAGTTTAAAAAACGGATATGACAATATTTTTAAGTATTTACCCTTCACACTTTTTCTAGGTTTAGGATTGGCAATTTTAGTAGTGCCTATTATAGCTTATTGCAAATGGCGTGTTTAAAAGTTTTAATTTTTTTTAAATTTTTTATTAGAAACTTATTTTCAACTTTCTTTTGTTGAAACTTTCCAAGATCACCAAGAGACAAAAGTAACCATTTTTCGACCCATTTTAAGTGTTCTGATAATAAAGAAACGTTTTATTTTATTTATTTATTTTGGAAAAACACATGGTCTTTCAACGATTCGGATAATTGAACAAGCCGGTAAACAGGCTTTCGGATAACCGGTGCTGGTGCTGTACTGTAGTTATATTTTCTGAATAAATGTCTGACTCTTTTATAAAAGTATAAGAATTTCTGATAGTTAATTATAACCTGTTCTAGTAGACAAGCATTTAGAGTTAAATGATTTTTTTTCCCGCTGTTAAATGTCTTGGCTGTTATTTTCTAAAAATTTACCCATTTTTTTTTTCTTCTCCCTGATACAATCTCTGTTATTTAAACAGAAAATCTATATCAGTTAAATCTTAAAATTAGATGTTGACGGAAGATGAAAGGGGGGAAAAAGGGCGTGAAATACGTTTCACTAGTTGTGTTTTTATATCGCTGGCTCACAAGAAACAAGAGGAAAGAGTTTCGGCGCCAAGTTTCCGTCCTCACAATAATATATCACTGGTAAATAAATATTGTGATTCCAGAGTTGGTTGCCCGCTCCAAGAAAGCAGAGATCATCTTTTGGGGGGAAAAAAGTTTCTTAAAAAAATAGGAATGTTAAAAAAGAGCCAAGACAAATAAACAGGCTCATTAGCTTTCAAACTGAAATTCAAGTTGGATCTAACAAGTGGTACTTTTCCTTTTGGAATTTTCTGCGTTTCATTGCGTTTGTGAATTTTTCCCTATTTATCTTTCCTCCTCTCTTTTTCCCTTCCCTTTATTTTTAGACAAAACACTCGAATCTTGGATATACCTATTGTAGAATGGATATTTATCTTTTCTTTGTGCTTTGTATATTATTAAAGAAAATGATACGTGATGAGCACAGTATTTTTATTCAACCAGTTCAACTGTTCGTAAAAAATTTTCTGAACGTAAGTTGTTTTCCCAAAACAAGTCTGAATGCTTGTAAGACTTTTATGTGTTATGTAATTGATTTCTGCTATGGAGAAAAAACATCGGAGGATTATTTGTACAAATCATAATCGTAAATTGAAACTTATCAGTCTAATTTTAAGTTAAACTTTTTCAATTTTGAAACCTAAACTGAAATTTCGATGTTCAAAATCGTAAATTTAAATTGGTACGCAAGATCTTGATCAATGACCATTACCTACTCCTTAATAACTATTTCAAATCTACGTGAATAGTTAAAACTTATTTGCTAAAATTGAGGGTCCTGTTTGTTATATAAAGATTTTAATTTAAAAAACCATGCAACTCTATAGTTGATGAGATATTTAGCTCATGTCAATGTGACAATGGTATTAAACCCAAATTTATCCAATGTACAATCATCAAAAAAATTGGGTTTTTTTTAAAAATAGATAAATAAATAAGAACAAAAGTTTTGTTACAAAAAATTGACATTATTTATGGAGTACATTTTGGCTAAGTGCTCTCGATAGATTTTAATCCTTCTTAAAGTTTTTTTTTTCCTCCCTCCTTCTATAAAAATTTAATACTTGACTTCGTCCAAACTCTTTTCACGTATTGATACAGCAGCAACAAAGTACCCTTTTAGAGTTAAAAAAAAAAAAAATGAGGCTTCAGACTATTTCTTCATAAGTATTTTTTTGCAAAAAATTTTTTGACATATTTGATGAACTTAAAAGATGTAAAAAAAAAAATAATCGCAAAGAAACGGCTTTAATTTTAACGACAAAGATAATTATCGCAACGCAATCTTTTTCCTTTATTCGAAAAATTTGGAAAAAAAATATATAAATGAGCCCCCTTTTACTTCAATACATTTTTTTTTTCCTCCAGTATCTTCCGAAACTAGCCCATAAACTTAGTTATCTGGACCTGTTTTCAGAAAGGAAGGTTAAAAATGATTATAACAACTTTAGACGCTTCTTAGGAGAGAAAAGAAAGAATTTCGGGAAAAAAAAATTCCGGAACTTTTCTCGGAAGAAATTGGTGTCAGAAATTTTTCATTAGATTTCGCCCCGAAATCATAAATAATTGCTCCAGATCTCCAATTAGCGATAAAACATCAAGACCCCCCTTTAAGTTTTCTTCGCATAAGAAACCCGTTTGTTTTCCCCCTTGATTTTTTTTTCCCTTTTTCGCTCTTTAAGAAAGTGGAAGAAAGCTTCCGCTTTTTCGTTCAAAAGAAAGAGAAGAAGAAAAAACAACGTAAAAGTGCTCACGTAATTTAAGTAAGAGCACCCCTTTTACCAACAACGTAGTGTGAAAAAGTGAAGTAAAAATTCGTCTTGGAGTGTTTAGAAGGTACGAAAATAAAAGCACCTGAGAAAAGGTTTATTTTTTTTTTATTGTTATCATTCTTACTTCCTTTACGAGGAGAAAAAAAAATTCTTAAGACAATAGCAAGAATTTTCGCCTTTACTTCTAATTACCTTGAAGAAGATGCGTGATGAGTAGGGGTAAAAACGGGCAAATTGCCCCGTACCCGTTTGCCTCATCATCAAGAAGGGTCACGTGATATTTGTCAGCTGTGAGGGGGCTGTGATGCGCCCCTATCTCCAAAGGTGCACACAATGGGGCCTCCGATTGTGATAATGGCTGTGTTAATGAACCTTCATAAATAAAGTTAGCGCCCTTTTGGTAATGGCCGCCCCATTAGGAGTGGTGGCCGCCAATAGTTATGGACGCTGCAGCCCCAGCAACTTGAGATGCGGCTAAAGTGGTTCCCTTCTCCCCTCTCCTTCCCCTAATGGGGCACTTCATCAGCGGATGGGAAACAATGGACCTCACGCGGACACCTCTCCACAACCCCTACCCACCCATCTTTCCAATATACCCTTTCATCCATAACAACACCCCCGCTTTCCTTACATACCCTTTTTCCTTTCTTCGGGAAAAATAACCCCACCGCCCCCCGCTCATCTCTGGATTAAAAACGACCGTCTCTTAGCGGCGACGATATCAATTAGTGAAAAAAGAAGAATGTGTAATAAAAAGAAGAGGGGAAAAGAAAAAAAAAAAGGAAAAGGATATCAGCCCTGAATGAAGATAATAATAATATATAAGCCCTGAAAAATAAAATAAAAAGCTGGCAAACGGAAAAGAGTACCCTTTCTTCATTAAAGATGGTCCTTGTTATCTGCATTATTTATTGTGGAAGGATAGGGGTTCGAGTCTAGGGGTGGGAGGGTGATTCATGGTGTAGAAACCCTACACTAACCACCCTAGCAATCTTTTCCTTTCGTATTAGCATAGAAAACCCCTGGGACATTTGCTATCCTGCTCAGCAGCACCTGAGCGAACATCTTCTAAACAGGCGCGCTTGAGTAATACACCAACTGATATCTCTTAGATTTATGAGACGCAACCTTTTAACGCTCAAAGCTCATTTTACTTGTTTTATAAAATAAAATAAAAAAAGGAACAACTGCAGAGAAAACAGGCATATAGATAGTGTCACTTTTAACTGCAACTGTGTCGCAGCTATTACATTTGCATTTCCTTATTCTCTCAGACAACGGATCGGAGTTAATATAATAAAGGCACTTTCGGAGAGTTGGGGTTGTGTTTAGCTAAAAGTACCCATTTTATTCTTCCAAATTTCTGCCTTCTTTTTTTTTTTCGTTCTAAATAAATAAAAGTTTAAAAGTCTCCCCAGGGTCGTTACAGAAGCAACGTATCATGTCAAAGTTCCCCATTAAAGTTCTTGTGCATGGCGCAATTTTAACGAATTGCTCATACTCTGTAACAAGTATATTTTCCAGCCTTTTGGCGAGATATTATTTAATGGTTCTTCTTCTTTTGGCGCTTAACATTTTTATAGCACATCGGTGTATGAAGTCAATTACATTTAAGGCTTTTTACTCGTTCCCTGGCAAGTATTAATATAATTCTTAGAGAAAATATTGCTGTGATCGTATTTCTTAAATTCCTTTTTATGCTTTCTTCACTCATTTTTATTTAAAGCTAACACTTTAAGCCTTTATTTTGAAATTGTTATCGCTTTTGGAATTATTTCTAGTCTTTTAAAATGCTTGTAGTTTCATGTTTTGCAAAGATTTCCAGCTTTTAATACTTACTTCTACATGAAACCCCCTTGGGAAAATGTATTTCTAAAAAATGCTCTTTCTTAATAGATTATTTTTGTTTGTATTTAAGAAAACGAGAGTATCTGTTATTAAATGTGCGTTTTTACTATAATGCTTTTGCTATGAATTTATTAAGTGGAAATGATTAATTAGTGAAGTTTTTACTACTGTATTATTTATAACAACAGCACTTAAAATGATAAATTAGATTGTTATTGGGTTTTTTTTTATCATTCCATAAAATGAAAAACTACAATCATCATCCTGCTTTTGATTTCTAGCAATAAATTGGAGATATTTAAATTTTAAAATCACTATCTAAATTCATCTTATTAAAGTCAGTATTTTAAAATCAGTACTGCGAAAAACTCACACAGTATTACAATTTGAAAAGGGTATTAGTTCGTAAAAATGTTTGTTATAGTATAAAAATTTATATTTTTTTTTAAAAAAAAGGGTTTTTTTTTTAATTTTATTTTATTTATTAAATAAATATTGGCTTTTATCTCTTCGCTGAAGATTTTTATTCTTCTATTCTGTATCTTAATTCCATTGGCATTATTATAATTTCAAAATTTTCCCCCAACATCATAACAAGATCTTGAAGACCTATATGACTTAAGTTAGTATTAACTGTCAGATAATGCGTAAGTTATAATTTTGAATTCATCCGTCTTTCATTCAATTTTTTGTTAATTTTATTTATATCATTTGTCTAACAGACCATTCCATAATGTAAGGACCAATAATCTATATATTTTTTACTGCATATGAAAAGTTGTGTGAATAAATGTATTTTTGGTTGAATTTGAGTAAATTAGCTTTAAAGTTTACATTGACAATGGGAAATGAAGATGTCTTTATTTCTTGTCCTCAAATATTCAATAGTGAAATCCATCAATCCTATAGTGTCACTCTGTTAAACTGTTTGCGTCATAACTCGTTACTCTCGGTGTTTCAAATGGCCTGCCAAAAGGCAAGTTTCCTAACGATGCTCGTCGACTTTTAGTTATCAAATGCATCTAAAACTTTTTTTCCAATCCAAAAAAACACTAAATGCTTCTCACTATGTACCTTCATCCACTAATATCTCCAAAATTTAATTATTTTTGGAAAATTAATCAACGTTTTATTATTAACTAAAACTAAAATACATTCCATCTAAGAACTACAGAATTTCCGCAGTTCTTCAAATTAAAATTGTTAGTTGTTAAAATATTTTTGATTGGGCTAGCTAATTTAATGTATTAATGTTTAATAAATAAAAATTTTAAATAATTTTGTCTACTACTACATATAAATAACTCAAATCCATATGTAAAAGGTCTAGTGAACAAGTTGTCCTGTTAGATCTAGAAAAATCTAGATCTAACAGGACTTACCGACCTGATCTAGAAAAATTCGGTTTGTTTTAAAAATTTCAGCTTTCACTTCCACTGAAATAATATTTTGCAGAAACCTCAAGTGTTGGAGAGTATGAAAATAAGATCTTTCCCTGAAAAAAAAATTGTTTTTTTTTTCCTGAAGCCTTCTCAACCTTATCTCTAATTTTAGATTTGTACCGCCATTTCTTGCCATAGACAAATTGCAAATGGTGCACTGTCCACTTGTAAGAGGTCCGACTGTATCACATAAAATAAAAAAAATCTTCAGATTATCGTTTTTTTTACAAAAAAGAAACATCCTACAGATACTGTGTAAAGAGTGAAACAAAAAATAAGATGTAAGAGCTGTTTGAGAAGAACACAAAATAGAGATAACACGTATGTCAAACGAGGAGAGATTGTTAGGGTCAAGTGATTGTCGTCAGGTGTCAAGCCTGTCGTGTTATACGACATCACTGGTCCTCTGATAAAAGGAGAACTGGGTTTTGTGTATGTCATTGACAAGTTGTATTCTTGATTCCCAAGAAGAAATATCGGTGATTTCGATCAAGTAACGAAGGTTTACTAGATACTGAGTTTATCTTTTGGTAACAGGTAGTTTGTCAACCCGGTTTATTTTAGTAAAACTCCTACGATAAGATTTTCTAATTGTTGTGATGTTTGGGTTTAAAAAATATCTGCTATGTTCTATCGAGTTTTAAAATGTAATTTTCTATGCCGGTGTAGCAATATATCATTAAACATTTTAGTAAAGTGGCATGTTGTTAAAATTTTTATATTTTATAAAAGTAAAAATCTTTATTAAACAATCACTATTCATCTAGTCATTTAAAGTTCTTTTCGATTTTTAAATTATTTGTTTATTTAAAGAAATTGTAGTTTATGACTTAAAATCTTAATGGCACATTGAAAATTAGATAGTAACATAGGTTTTTTATAATTATTTTGTAAATTAATTATATTCTTTATTTATTTTAAATTTATTTTGGCTATTTTAGTCATAAACAGCTAAAGGTATTTTTTTCCCATATTATTATCGAAAACGGAGTTAAAATTCATTTATTAACGATTGTTATTTTAGGTTCCTAAGTTATAACTATTAAAAAAAATTTATTGCTTAGAGGCATTATATTAAAATTTGCTACTTTTTTTCCTCTTATATTGAATATTCTATAATTGCTGTCCTTAAAATATATTTTTTGAAGTCATTTTCAAAAATGAAATATAAATTTATGCTAATAACTAAACGAGAAATGGAAACCGCTGTAAAAATCAGTTGTATCATTAGTAAGGAAGACGGTATAGAAAAAAAAATCAGTTTAAATGCTCTCTGTTTTTTCTGACATTCTTACAGATTTTAACGTTTTTAATTCCGTCTTCCTTAGTAGTGATTTGTTAGCATTCTTGTTTTATATAGCTTGAACCTAAACTCTATTCTGCTTAATTTTTTACTTCATTTTTGACTGGGATTCTAATAAGTTAAACGTTAACTGCAAAATGCTTTATCGTTAGAGTTCGTATCCTGTTTAATTATTTATCTCTTTAGTAATTACTTGTTTTCTATTTTTTTTTCTTCTTTTATATTGCTCTTTCGAGTAAGCTAACAATATAAAATTAGTTCATTATAAAGATATAGTAAGTTTATCCTGAAGTCCCAAAGAAGAAAAAAAAATCTATTCTTGTTGCATTAAACTTGTGTATTAAGCTTAGGAGGGCTCAGTGTAGGATAGAAAAAGAGAAAAGAGTAACGAATTGGTAAGCTGGGGCGGCGGTGTGGAGAAGCTAACAATAGTCAGGCGCGTCAATCCCTCGACATGGATTAATTACTGTTAGATTCTCGCAGGGGCGACCTGATTTGTGCCGGTGGCGCCCTGGAGTCCACGTCGGCGGCAGAGTCGTGCTGCGCGATATTCGGGGCTACTTTTGTGCTTCAGTAATTTGTCAGCCCCTCAGTCTCGGAGGGTGGTCTGACCGGGGCTGTCAAGCCCCAGCCTTTTGTGAGGGCTGTCATATTAACAGCACCGCACATGACAAGCTGCCGATGCCTTTTCTTGTTCTTTTCATTTTTTTTTTTCCCATCGTGACTTACGTGTGTTAGGCTTGTGAGAATGGAGCAATGACAAAAAGAACATATTTTTCTCACTTTTCACTGTGTAGGGCGTGAATTTTTTCCCCTTCATTTATGTTGTGAAAAAGGTGAATTTCTCTAGTAAAATAGTCTCTAGTTTGAAAGTACATTTTTTATTTTATAGAATGCTAGTTCAATGAAAATATAATTTTTTTTAGATATCTTTTAACATAAGTTTTGTGGATTTTTAATTTTTTTTTTATTGCTCTTAAAATATTTAAAAAAACTTTTGATTTAGAATTTGAATTTACTTATTTTGCCGCATAAACTATGATGATATTAATTTTCATTTTCCTTTATGTCTTAGAAAGTGTAAACATATTTTTCAATAGATTTTACTTATCAGTTGCTGAAAAGCTCAATGGAAGAATGTGTTTAAAGTTCTAAAACTGCATAGTTTTCCGCATTTAAAAGCATGTTATAGGAAAAGTATTTTTTTCTAATATATTCTGCTTAGTTTAAGCCGATTTCAATGATCGATATTTTCGAAATTGCTTTTCAATAATATTATACGTAATATAGCTGATTTTTGTAAATTCAGTTAAATGAAATGTGATATTCTTCTGAACTATTTAATTTTAAAAGAAAATGAATAAATTTGGTGATTGATGAGATAGCGAATAATAATACTTTTGAGTTGTTTATAAAGAAATAATTTTTGATTTAGAGAACATTCTTTGAAAATTTCATTTAGTATAAAAATTTCACAAGTTTAATTAAATAAAAATTAAAATTGTAATTTGCTACAAATTCCGAAATTTACGATTTTTGCAATCTGTAATTATTGCGAAAAATATCGTATCTGTGTTTTGAGCTTTTTGTATATTATACTATTTTTTATAATTTACTTTTTAAATTTTTACACTCTAAGCTGTCTCTGCTTTTAATCCATTCCTATGTAAAGGAAATATAGTTTTATATTGATTCCCGAAGTTTTAAAAATGAATAATGTTTGTCAATGGTGAGGGAAAAAAGAGCGAATAATAATACTTTTGGATTATTTTATGAAGAAATAATTTTTGATTTCATTTAGAGTAACAATTTTGCAAGCTTAGCTGAAGAAAAATTAAAATTGGCTATTGCTTCAAATTTAAAAATTTCCTTTCTCACTTTTTTTTTATCTGAAAAATATGTGAAATTTACGTTTTTTTGCTACCTGTAATTGTTTTTTCTATCTGGGTTTTGCTCTTTCTGTATATACAATTTTTCATAATATTTTTTTTATTTAAAATTTTATAAATAAAATTTTATTTTTTTATTGATTTGCTTATTAAGTAACTCAGCTTTTTATAAATACCTATACAACAAACTAAAAATTAGGTTTATCATTAAAAAATGTATAAAAACATAGTTCAAAAAATTGTATTTATCATTCCATGCAACTTTTTTTTTTATTACCTAAATAGCTATTTTATTATACTTTTTCAAAACCGATTGAAAAGCTTAAGCTTTCAAATTCCACCAGCTTTCTTCCCACCCCTTTCAAAAGACATAATCCTATTCCATCCTTTCCTGAAAAAAAGAAAAAAAAAAAAAAAGAGACGAATTACTGCTCAACCCGTTCTTATTCTCAAACAGATCTATTCGAGAAAAGACAATAATGAAAGCAATTCTTTTCAGGCCGTTGATTTTTCCCATCCTGATCTCGCTGCTTCTGAGGATCCTCGTCATCTTCTGCATCCTCATCATCCTTGTTATCCTGTTGTTTATAATTCCGTTGCTTGTTATTTCTATTGTCAGCATTTTTTTCCCCTTCCCCTCAACTCACTCTTTCCAATCTCTTTTTATTGTTATTATTGGTGGAGATCTTTTTCTGCGTTCTTTTACACCCCTCCCCCACATTGTTCGTCTCGACTTTTATTCTGTTCTATTCTTTTGTGTGAATGGCGGGGTTTTGAGCAACTGTCATGGCAAATGGTATTTTATCGTCATCTATCAATCAGATAATGCTTCTTCAGCTGATGAAATAATCCTTTTAAGAAGGATCCTGGATGTTTTTTATTGCATTTATTTTCTGCATTTGGCCTTTTTTCCTGCTACAAAACAGGTTGATAAAATTTAGATTTGATTTACTTATTTAATATCAGCACTAAATTTTTCACATAGGTTGATAAAATTTAAAAATCGAAATTGAAATCACAAGTTGCTTTAGCTAGCTTATGAAATAAATATAAATCAATGATTATTAGGAAAATAGCTTTGCTTATCTGAACCAAACACTAAATTTAATACAGGTTTAGAATATGAAATGAATAAAGCGGGACTCAAGCCACAAATTATCTAAATTAATAGTCAATATTTCATTTAAAGAATATTTATATTTGTGTCTAAATATTTCACTAGGTTTGCATTTTTTTCTGTTTTGGGACTAATATTAATCCAAAAATTATTTTAACTCCTTGACTAAGAAATTTTATTAAACATGTTTTTCATACTTTTTATATTTTTTATTGATTTACATCAAAATAAGAGAAAAATATTACATTTAGCATAATTCACAAAATCAATTATTGATAAATTTTTGAATACGAATGAGTTAAAATTTCTAGCCACTTTTTGTGTATTGTATATTTTGGAACAAATATAGTTCCCAGAATGCAACAGATTTTTTTAGTAACTTTTAGATTTTTTTTTATAGTTAAAAAACTTAAAATATTTTTTTATTTATATTTAGAGCGCAAGAAAAAAAATAAGTGAGAGGGATGCCTGTGTTCCATCTGCGCCATATGGTTTAAGGACATTATAATTTAATAATTATTACAATTACATACCATAATAACCAACAAAAATTTTAGTATATTGCATTTTAGAAAGTATATGATATATTTAACCTTAACTGATGTAATTAATTATTAAGCTCGTGTATACGTGGCATATATTGTACCGTGTCACGTCCTTTATATATAAATCATAGCTTCCAACCTTTACGATTTTTGTGAAAGAATTTATTAGTGCTTACAAAATGTACACTTTAATATGCTTAACGCAAGTGATTTTTCCATTTCGAAATACAACCATTTCAAACATCTTGTGTTTTGAAAAAAATCTTTAATACATCTTTGATTTCCTTAACCCCTTAACGATCGGTTGATTTTCAAGAAAACGGTCATAAAAGAGCCTATTTTTTTGTCTTTTGTATTTGTATTACGTATTTGATTTAGTGCTGAAATCTAATTTAAAATTAACTATCTACAAATACCTTTAAAAAATATCCTGTTACTGCCATCTGGTGTGTGAAATGAGAAATAAAAGGTTTTCTGGGCAAGAGAAATGAATTAGTTTTGTTCTTATTGGCACGTTACTACTGAACACTCCAGCCCGTCAATATCACGGGAGCGAGAAATAGAGGGCGAAACCTCACCCCCTCATTTTTACGGGAGCGAGAAGGAAGGGGTTCCTTAACGATAATCTTAGATGGTGGTTTTGACAATCACAGGCTAAGACTTTTATCTACTGACAAAATTATAAATAATATGCAAATTAAACAAATGTAATTATTATTTTTTATAGCACTGTAGAAAACACTTTCCATAAAACTTAACAGTGCAGTCTTTTAAAATAAATGCATTGATAAAAAAAAGAAGAAAAAAAGATTCATTATTATTAATACCAAAATTCATTCCTTTATTAAATAAAAATTGTTTACTTACAGGTACGCTACTTTTGTTAGAAAAAATAACTTTCAACTGTTTAAAAAGTTAAAGTACGCAATATTCATCTGAAAAAGTTAAACAAAGAATGTCGCCAAAAAGTCTTTTTTTTCCCCCACTAATTTGTTTTCGAACATTCAAAGCACGTTCTGCTTATTCAATGGTCATTTGCTTAACTTATGAGAACTATTATTGGCAATATTTCTTCCACCCTCTTTCTATTTTTCACACTAATTAATTTGGACTTTATTAGATTGTGTAACTGTGTCAGTCAATTATTTAATTGCTTTATTCTTCGTACACTATTTCGATCACTTTGGGAATAAAAAGAGTAATTACCGGAAAAAGGCATTTTCGTCGCCGTTATAACGCCAATTCCGACCCATAAAGTACTTAAATTATGAATAGGATTGGCTCATTAGCATAATTAACTAACGGGAAAGGGCTGCTTCTACAAAAGTTTCCGTTCTTTTCTGGGAATTCTTCCGGAAAACAATGGCGGTCTTCACTTAAGTGGATTTATAAATTTCTTCAAAAACACTCCAGTTAAATTGTCCACCTTCTCTTATTTTATCGCCACTTCTGAAGTATTTAAACTGTGCTGGACCCCAAAAGGGAGCTAAGTCGTGTGAATACTGAGGGTGTGCGGAGGAAGGATGTTTGAAAGGGAAAAAAAAAAAAGAATTATCCTCCTGTTGACACATGCCTATTTAGAATGTGGTATTGGAAATGTCGTAAGCATATTTAGCAGTGGGCTCTAATACAATTTGTGAAAAATGTGGAACGGGGCGGATGAATATTCAGCATTCTTAATGCTCCCTAATAATGAAACAAAAGAAGGAATTTGAAGGGAGCATGTAGATTAGAACAAGAAAAGGTTGGAAGAATTTTTTTTTCCCTGAAAAAAAAAATTCTAGAACCTTTGTTTCGCCACTTTGACCGCTAAGAACGGTGTAATTGCGTTAGCGCCCGAAAAGACCATCGCGTCGTCGTCTAATCACATTAAACAAATTAGGCGACTAACGCTCTCCTTGTGGCTCGTGGAATGCTAATGCTGTTCGCTTCGAATTTCCTTATATATTCTTTTTAGTTTTATTTCATTCTTTTTTTTCCTTCTATAGTTTCTTACGTGATTTTTTTATTTATTTATTTTGTTGTTTTCTTCATTGTTTTTTGTGATTCTGGTTTTTGTGCGCCCCGAAGACAAAAAGCATCAAAGATTTTTAGACTGTCTTGACGTGTCACACAAGCAACCAACTCAATTATCGCAAACGCGTATGGTACCCTCTTTTTTTTTCTTTTTTATTCATTTATTTTTATTTTTACGGAATAGAAATGCTTTATCTTTTTTCTTTCGTTCTTTTTTTTCTTGTCCGCCGTTGACGCCTCCAATTAAAGATTGTTCTCACTTCTTTACTTTTCTCCGATTTTTCACTACTTTTTATTTCTTTCCAACTTTATTATTTTTTCCCCTTTTCATTCCTGAAGTTTTTTTTTTTCTCATTGTCTTAATTTTTTGTTTTTAATTCTCTTTTCCCCGAATTTACCCCCTTGACACCGCGCTTAGATCGGGGGAAAGTGTAAATCTTTTTGACACCCGTGGTCTGAAGGGATTGATCTTGTGATTTTTATCTTTTTATCCCTTTTTTTTATTCTCTTTGCATAAAAACTTTTCTTAATAGTATTTTTTTATCGCTATTATTCTGTACATTGCATATATTTCCATTTCAAAAGTATGATATTTATATGGTTTTGAGTATTACAGATTTTTGTTTCTATTGCAGTTTTTTATCATTCAAATATTTGCTTAAGTCTATCTCTTTAATCTTTTATAATCATGAATTTTTTTTTGTCCTTTTTTCGCTTCCATTTATAAATGTGCATGTTATTATTATGAAAAATTAGGCATCTTACTTTTTTTTTTTTTAACGTAAAAACTGCACAGTTAGGAGAAGTTGTCATTGTAAAAGAATATTCAAACTTCCCTTCTCAAAGGCGTGGTTTAAAATATCCTTCTGATAAACATTTTGCTATTAGTGTTTCTTGCATTTAGTTAATTGCAATATACAACTCTAATACAGCATGCATGTTGCTGCAAACTCTAATTTAAAGCTTTCAGTTTCAAAAACTAGTCAATAGAACTTTTTTTTTCTCGAAATTATTATTCATTTTATTTTTATTATTTGATATTATTCGAAATTATTATTATTTTTATTATTGTTATTATTTTTTGAGATTATTTAAAATTATTATTCTTGTTCTTATTATTATTTGGTATTATTCAAAATAATTTTCTTATTATTATCATTATTATTCTTTTATTGTTGCTCGAAAGTCTTAAGACTAACTATTCCGTTATCTATAGCTAATTTAGTTATTTTTTTTAAATTTCTATTTTTTTTATTTATGATGTAGAATTTTATATTTTAACTAATTTTTGAAGTATCTGAGTAAATGTAAATGCCTGAATTAATTTTTTTAAAAATTGTTATCTTCATTACTATTATTATTTTAGGAAAAGCTGATCAACGACAAAGAGTTTTATTACTTAATCTTTTTCTCGCATAAAAGTATTGAACAATGAATCATTTTTGTTATTATGAACTTCGATTTCTTTCAAAGATGTTAACCTAAATTTAAAAATCTATATGATAAATGTTTTTCCCCTCTTTTAATGATTGAATTAGTTTCGTAACCAAAAGTCGCTAAAAAATTATTTGAAATAAATATTTATGCCTGTCCTCGTTTCGTGCAATCTAACTTTATTTAATTTTTGATATACCTCAAACCTGTGCATAGTAAAACCTGTTTACATTTCTTTAGAAAATATTATTTTTTCGAACTTTCAAAAAAAAAAGGCATAAATTTTGTTCTTATAATGTGAGAAATAGCTTGCATAAATTTCGTCTTTAATTCTGCCTAAACTTAAGAAATTGCTATAATTCAACTTAAAGTATTTTTCTTGCCTTTGTATTTTCATACTGTTTGAATAAATCCATGCGACTCCTTCATGCCTCTTCATTTCCATTTCAACGTAAATTGAGAATAAAAGGGGGGTAAATAAAATGTTATCCTCTCCACTTTAGTTCCCCTCTCCCTCTCTTTTTATAACACACTACTTTTACTCAAAGCATCATTTGACATTTTCATGCCCCGATTTTTTTCCACCTAACTCCTGAAAATCTCCAGGACTAAAACGGGAACACCCGAACTCCGGTTTTGGGGTATAAAATCCTCTTAAGACTCCTAAAACACCTCTTTTCAGACTCCCTCACCCCTCGTACCTATATAAACAAAAGTACTCGGATATAAAGACAGGGGGGGAGGGGGTTGAAAAAACTGAAAACAAACTCTCTGCACTATTTTTCTTCTCCCTAGAGTAGAGATGTACCGCGTTTATCTAGAGAAGAGAAGAGCTATAAAATAAAATAAAAAGCGATGGAGTTTCGACTATAGAGTGTAAAGGAATGGGCTGTTGGTGTGTGCCGATACAGGCTCTATCCATTCAGTATTAGACACGTCTACGGCAGTAGGCCGTGTTTAGGCAAGCTGCCACTCCTGTTCGGTTGCCCTGGGCAACGGGAAAGGAGTATGCCGCTTCTTCTTCCATCAACACCGGAGTGCAGAAGAAGCAAACTGCCAAATGCAACCTCTCTTAATGGATTTCACATTAAGGGAAAAAACGCCCCGGCCGCAAAGCCAACGGACAAATGGAATGGTACTCTCCTGGTTTTTTTTTTTTCCTTCCTTTTTTTACATATATATTTTTATTGCTATTTATTTACTTATTCCGGAGAACTTCTTATCCAGGATAAGAAGGTTTGGGGACTTAAGCTGTTGAATAAGCTTATTATGAAAGACACTGTAATACATTTGTTTCTGAAATTGAGTTAATATCATGTCCATTCTGTAGATTTTTTACTCTATCTTGTATAGGTCACTATGCTCTGTCATAATAAACTGTGTATAATACAATACCTTCCATGATTCTACTGATGCACTAATAATAGAACTAATGATCGAATGATTCTGCTAATGTCCTAATAATGGATAGTGTACTAATAATAGAACACCTTCCTTGATTATTAATAATAGAATAGATGTATTAATAATAGAATAGATGTATTAATAATAGAATAGATGTATTAATAATAGAATAGATGTACTAATAATAGAATAGATGTACTAATACTAGAACTAATGATAGAATTATTCCACTAATGCACTAATATTGGGAAATGTACTAATAATAGAACATGATTACTAATAATAGAATAGATGTACTAATAATAGAACTGATGATTGAATGATTCTACTAATGTACTAATAAGGGAAGGTGTAATGGAACACTAATATTCGACTGAATGTGCTAATAATAGAACTAATTATAGAATTATTCTGCTAATGGACTAATAATGGAAAGCATACTAATAATAGAATATCGTTCATGACTAGCTGTATAATCGTAAAAGAAATTATTTACTTAGTCAGGAAAACTTCTTATCCTAGATAAGGTTTTGGGATTATATGTGAAAAATAAGCTGTTGAATAAACTTATTATGATTGACATTGTCTACATTTGTTTTTGAAATTGAATTAAGATGTCCATGTTGTAGATTTTTTAAGCTATCTTATGATATAGGACACTATGACAGAATAAATGGCAAATTTAGTGGTAGAACACTTAAAATAAAATTGTAAAAAAAATTCTTAAAATTTGTCCTCCTCAAAAGTTACAGTTTGACACATTGTTCGTTACCTCATACGTCAGTATATACATATTTTTTTTTAATGTTTGCCATACGGAAATATTAACGATTTGTTTTTATTTTATTTATTAAGATTTTTTTTCACGGCTTGGTTTACGGCTCTGAGCTCAATTTTATTATTTTACACTCAAATTGCAAATAAGAGTTCAAGTAACTTGAAAAATTTATCTTTGGATAAATCAAGTTCTCAATTCCAAATTTCATATTCACAAATAAAAAAGAGAAATATAAAATTTTTTGAATATTTTATAAGTTAATTGCATTTATTATAAAATTATTTGCAGTATCAAAGAGAAATAAAATTTATAGTTGGGGGAAAAAAAAGTCGCCGTTATGTATATTATAATGCATAGACTCAGACAACTATTCATTAGTATAGTGTAAATATTTTCAAGCAATTAAAGTTGTATTTTTGTAATTTGAACAAAAATAATTAAATCTGTATATTTTGTTAAAAATTGCTTTTTTCTTAATTTAACCGACAATTTTTCAAAGATATTTCAAAGTAAATCGTAATCGTAAGCAGTTTGCTTACTTTTTTTTCTTCTTTTAGTTCTAAAATTGTCGATGAATGATAGTGGTTTAAGACTATAACAATTACAGCTTGAGTATTTAATGAGAATGGATATCATCTCATCCTAAGACACCTATTCTAGATTTTACAGATTTGTTAAAAAATTTATTTATAATTTTTGAGAATGCGGTGCTTTTGAGGTAAACAACTTCAGCAGATCCCTAATAATTTACTTTAGTCACGTGAACATGCAAAATAAATAATAATAATAAGCATCATGATAATTATTGTTCTTATCTTAATTTTAAAAAGAATGGTGTCATATTAGAAACCTCTCCTTCATAATATTATCCACATTTATAATTTTTTTTTTAAGAAAAAAAAGTGTTTGATCTTTGAGGTAGTAAGTATTTCATACCGAAATCCCTCTCCACATTTTTCGCAAATCGACTTCTCTTGGAAACATTTTCCGAAAATTCTATGTGACGAACTGTTAGAAGACCTTTCCGTCGTTACGTAGATTGGGTAATAACTGTTTCGCCACTCTTCATGATGGGAGATGGACGATTTTCACACCTTTTACTCTTTTATTTCTACTTTGGGCCAATGGCGAAAAAAAAAAAATTGTATTTAAGTGCCATAGGCGTTGTTGTTATTCGCCAGGTCCTCGAAAATGGGCCAAAATTCCTTTTCTCCCAGATTATTTATTGTTAGAAGACTTCTTTTCTTTCTGTGCTCTTCTGTTTGAATAGTTCTTCTTTTAGTGGTATTGGAGAAAATTTTCTCTGTAGTTTATGGCTTTTGCTACCCCACCCCTCTCCACTTCTCATTCGATGAAAGAGGTTCGATTTTCGAAATGCTGTTAGACCTGCGTCCCTCCGGGCTTGTAATTATATTGTGTGATTGAAGTCTTTTCTATGTATCGAATATTTTTGTTCGTTCAGCAGAATAAACTGAGTTGAGGAATGTGTGGTGTTCGGGGATTTTAGTTGGAATAATGCTAATAACTTTTGAAATAAATCAATTGTAAGTTTTATTTGGTTCGGAAGTTAATTATAAGGTCGATGGCTTTTGCGTTTCATTTCTACATTTTGTTTATGTTCGTAAATTATTCATTCGTGTTAATATTCTCAATTGCATTTCCGTTTTTTGATGTATTAAATCACGAGCAACTCTTAGTGCTCGATAGCTTTTTGACCTTTCATATGAAAATAAATTAAGTAAATTGGAAGTCGAGGTATTATTTATGTTCGTAAAAAAATGCAAAATAAGTTGGGTTTTTATCATTATCAGACCAACATAAATAGGAGCAGACCAAACTTTCCTAATGAGATCAAAATTTAGTTGAAAGTTATTTTCGCAAACAGATAAAACTTCACGAACAGACCAAAATTTCATGAACAAACCACTTTTGAATTTTTTCATTAGACTAAAATTAAGTATTTGTGAGTGAGATATACGGACCTGATAATAAACTGGAACTTTTTTTTAACTTCATTCTTAGAAATGAACTGCTATTAATTTAATTACTTTGTTATTATATGGTACTTTTGTAACAATGCAATTTGTCAGGTTCATAATTCATGTCGAAATTTGTCGCGATTAGTCCTAAATAATCATTGGTTATGGCGTGGTTAAGTGCTTTAGAGCTTAAGCAAACTAGAACTTAAATTTTAGTGAATGTGAAACTGCAATACAAACATTTCGTCTCTTTGGTTACTACTTGAAGTGCAAATGATTCTTGTTAATAAGTGAATTCTTTTATACTCAGTATTATATAAGTAAGCAAATGTAATTTATTGGTCTTAGCAATAAAAATATTTGCTGTTTTAAGTGCTCGTGTATCTAAAACTTTCACCCTATTCAAAAATATTTTTTTCTTACTGACATAAGCTAAACTTTATTGCAAGACATTAAACCTAGTAAGTTACATTTATAAAAATTAGATGTTACGGCATAAGAGTTAATAAACTTATATGCGGTTGCATACTAGATGATTGCGCATTTTTAACGTAAAAAGTGTTTTTAAGATAAAATCATTTATGCCAAAGGAAATGCATTAATAATTTATTATTGTAATAATATTTATACGGAAATTAATTACTGTATAATATTACTGTATAATAATAATTATATTTTTTTTGAATTCGTGTTCTAAATATATATATTCTTTATAAATAAAAATCAAAGAACTATTTAATATTTGATAAAATCCATTTTATTTAAGTAGTCTAACAAATGTATTTGCTTAAGTGCCTTTTCCTTTAAAAAAAAAAAAAAATCTGGTACAACTAAAAGGAAGAGAAAAAAAAAGGTTTGACAGGTCAGATTTTATTATGTACAAAAATGAGAAATATATTTGTTTTGTACAACAAGGACAAATTAAATAACAACCGCATGGCATGTCATATAAATCCTTGTTTAATCAAAACAAATACATTCCCTGAATAAGTAACCGTTCAAAGTTTGAAAAATAATTTTGCTCTGTTAACAATTACAGTTACGGTTAAAGTGAAACGTTACCGACTCTCCAATTATGAAAACAGTCTATCATCCATAAGGTATTAAGGAGAGCGCTTTCATTAATCGTGAGTAGTACGGGAGAAATCCTGGCGATTTAAGAAGCAGTTGGAAAGGGAGAAGGGGCTTTAGGTTCGCGTAAAAGATCTCTTCTCAAAGAATATTTTAAATCCGCGAGAGGTGTGGAGCAACTAATCCAGGAGAGATCGTTAATTCTCCAAACTGACGTGACGCAGCAGAGCTCGCGTGCCTTTTCGATTAATAAGCCCCGCGAATTTTTAATCGTCGCCGCGGAAAAGGATTCTACTTAAAGCTGAATTAACATCTAGATTAAACATCGTATCCGCCAAGGTATCCCTCATCTCCATCTTCTTCTTCCTCCTCCCTCGCTTCCCTATTATTGATCTGATGGGAGAAACGGTCGCGTGACAGATAGGTGGCGCTGCAGTTCGCCTCCTCATGGTTTTCTGCTTTGGCGCGATTTACCACCTTTCGGCGCCAAAGAGGTATGTTTGAGTGATGATCTGATGAAGCATCTTCTTAAGTTGAATCTTTTGGACTGTTACTTAACATTTTGTTGAAACTTTGGAAATTGGGTATTCATTAAATGGTTTTTTATCTCCAAAAATAAAATCCTAACGAAGTATCAAATTTTTGTTATTAATGAGTTATAGAATAAATCAGATTATAAAAGTATATGAATTATTAATTGAAATTACAAGTAAAGGTAGCAAAGGTGCTTCGAATATCGACGAAATATTATTACAACTGAAAATTATTTGTATTATTAATGAAGCTGAATTATTTTTCATTGGGTAATAAATAATTTTACGTGACTAATCTGATATGAACTACGTTGAATAATTTTTTAATCATTTCTTGAAAATAGTGAAATGATTAAAAAAATTTTAATATTAGATATAACAGATTTAGAAATAAATGGAATTACAAATTCATTTATTTATAAAATAAACAATAATAAACCATTGTTTTTATTAAAAATGGAACATAAATACTCAGAAAATAAAACTGTATTGCGATTTAGGAAGCTGAAATTTTCTATAATTTTAAGCTTGTTGACTTTTATTAAAGCAAATTCTTTTATTAATATTTCTCATTAATAGTAATGAATTTTCCGTTATTTGGAAATTCTTCGAATCAAAAATTTGTACACATTTTCGAAACTTTCTTTTGTTCGATTTCACTTTCTAAGCTTTCAAATGGATTCTACTATCCACACATTGTATTGTATGAGTAAATAAGCGAATAATGACGTATTCTACACAGAACGTTATTAATTACCTCAGGCTTGCATATTTATGAGAATATGTTAATACTCACGGTTACAGATAAAAGCTTTCTTTCGTTATCTCTCAATGCCTTTTAGGAAAATTGTAATTTGAGATCCATTGTTTTCTGGTGACAATGTTCTTCCTTTTAATATTTGAATTTTTCTTATTTGAATAGAAACTTATCAATACTTTTTCCCTACTTTTCTTCAAGTTTCCCATAATCATAGAATTTTGTTTTTTTATGACGTATCGGGCCCTTGCGAATAATTATCTTTAATTATAAAAACTGTTTGAAAATGTAGTCCTTATATTCTAAAGAAATATTTGCTTTGTTCTACTCAGAATATTTTGAAACAATAGGCTTTGAATGATGCTTCGTTAGAAATTGTGTCAAAAGCAGCAAAAAAGGGAGAATATTGTAAAGAAGTATATTTTTGAAAAATGTGTTTAAAATAATTTTTTTATATTCAGAGAAAGAACAACAAAATTGTAATTTAAATCGTATTTTTTCAACTTCATTTTGATTTTGTAATGTTAACGGGAAGATGTTTTAAATAACAGTGATTAGTCTTAATATCATCTCTGCTTTTTAAGTTCAACGTGAATTTATATTTTTTTTTTAATATTTATCTCAACTTTGTTGTAGTACTAAAAATAATGATAATTTAGCTTTGAATAGTATTTTTATGTTTATGGTAGAGGCAAAAATGTTATGTGTATATAATTGTTTTCTTTACATGTACATTTCGAGCTCCGACTATTAATATTATTAAACTTTTGTAGAAATTAGAAAAATTATAAATTCATATTTGTATTTTAGTTTTTTTATGGCAGTAATATTTTTTATACATTAATATTTTTATTAAAAAAAAATGTGTTTTTCCCTTGAAAAATACATGTTTTAATTATTGATTTGTCATTATCAATAAAATACATTAAACCAACACATATGTTGCTACTGTTCAGAAGCATTTTTCTTAATGACTGTACAAGTTGGTAGCTATTGTATTCAAAACTGCCAACTTTCACAGGATTTTGCCTGTTTCTCTTCGCTTTATGTTTTAGAAGTTAATATATATTTAAGATTTTTTTTTATGTATATATTTAAGAAGCATCTTTAAAATATTGAAAGCTTCTAAAAAAATCCCCATTGAAAAAGATTTTTTTTCTCAGTTTATTGTTTGAATGAATATTTAACTAAATTTTACTGATCATTAATAAAGTATAATAATTTTTATTTATTCTATAATTTTCAGACTTTTTTGTTTAGAAATTTTTATTTTTTTAAAAATTATTTAATGAACACGTTTTGACTTTCTAAAATGAATTAAAGAAATAAGAAATTTCATTTTTTAAAATTCACAGGATGACATTCTAAATGGAAGTTATGGCAAACGATTTAAATTTATTGTTATTTCTGTAATATAGTTATTATATTTCATAGTTTATAAAAATTCCTACTATGTAAAACAATGAGTAATAATTAGCATGAAACTTATATGACGTAAAATCTATTGGATTTTTTATTTTTTAAGTTGTCAGCTAAAAGTATTGCATTATAAGATTTGAATGTATTATTATTTTCACTGTTTAATTTATCAAATTTTAAGAATTATTCACTTTTTTTTAAAATTTATTACGTTATAGGAATTATACTTTTATCATGTAATTTCGCAAAATTCCAAAATATGTGAAATATTTATAAAAACAGCAAGATAAAAATTATGGAGGATGAAAAAAATAAAACCGATCCTTTACCAAAATCTGTAACTTTTTCCATGTCCCCCCAACCGTTTTGGTTAATGTACTTCGGAATGAATCAAGATTTCGACTGCCGTTTAGCATAAATCAAATTTCAAGCGTGTGCGTGGGAACTAGATAACTGATTCTTCTCCATTCCTCGTAACCCTAAATCGTCAAATAATTCGACAAGAAAAGTCTTGGAGATGGATTTTTCATGGGTAAAAAAGCATGGCACTGGATGTAGAGCTCCATTGGACATCCAATGATCCGACGACTAGTGCATGGTTAGAAGTGTATTAAATAGTTATTAAAGGGGCGGTGCCTTTTGTCTTTTTTTTTCTTCCTCTTTATGGGGTGTTTCTTAACGCATTCCGCCTCGCAGTAATATTAATGGTCACTTACGCTCTTTAATTGCCTGCAGAGCTGACTTTTTATCGCGGCTTTAGCGATCTGTTTCGTTTTCGGAGACAATTTTTCTTCTCGATCCGTTGGTAACTTGGCTGGAAATTAATGGTTCGCGAATTTTGGCGCTGGAGAAAAAGGAAGTGTTATCTTGTTTCCGGATATGGACAAGCTAGTTTTTTTTATGTTTATTTTTCTCCTTATTTTGTGCAAAACAAAGTACGTAAAGGTTTTTTTTTTTCTTTGTAATAATATTTTTGTTCTCTATTTCTCTTACAAAAATATTGTTTTAAAAATTTGTAATTTTTTCTTCATCTTATTCTTGGTTTCGTAAGTTCGAAATTCCGATTTTATAGTTGTTTTTAAGTTGAATGACCTTCATTTTTATTCGTCCCTTCTTATTTAATAGTAGATTAAACAGTGCTTAACCTCGCCTGGTCAGCGGATGGTTGGAATTTGTAATTTTATTTGATTTTATCACTGGCGTGGATCGACTGAGCCACACATTATTTGCGACCGCATCAATACTCATCAGGGTTTCCGCGTGTCAGGGAAAACCTGGAATTGACAGGGAATTTTTTTTTACTAAAACCTGGAAAATTTCTTTATTGTACTTGGAAAATAACTACTCTTAGAATTGGTAGTAATTGAAATTCAAGTTAAATGAATTTGACATCTATTACAATTATTTGTGAAAATTCCACATTTTAGTGAAACTCATTTTTTTCCATGCTCATTCAATGATATTTTTTTACTCATAAAATCTAATATTTGATATTACGAATAAAATAAAAAAAAACAAGTTATCAGTCAGTCAGTTAGTCAGCGAGTTTGTTTTTTTTTTAGTTTTTTAGTTCTCAGAAATTAAGTGGGAACCCTGATTCATAGCCTTGCACTCTTAAACCACACCCAGACGACAAGTAAACTTCTGAATCATTCGTTACAGAAACCCATAATTTTGGAGGACTTTTTGGGTGATTTGTGTACAATTTGGGGTGTTTTGCTTTTACATTGTGGTCGGCGCTAACCGGGAGTATACAAATTAACATACTGCATCCCAGATTTGAACCTGGGTCATCAGTGTTGCCCCTCCACAGGGAATACCAGAAAATACAGGGAATTTAAAATGCTCCTAAAATAACAGGGAATTTTGATTTTTTCTTTTTGCAAACTGGGAAAATACAGGAAATTTTTTTCTTCTTATTTTTGTCTTTTAAAAAATTGTGATCACTCATAGCGTAATCTATGGGATATTTAACCATGATATTTCAGCTATACTAAACTATTTCATTTACTATAGCATTATTTAAGTATGTTCAGCTGTTTTTCCAGCAATTAAAACAAATAAATATAGCTCACACAAGAGCAGAGTAATTGTAGTTTCCACTTAATATACTGTGTGTAATATGTACCGGGAAAACACAGGGAATTTTTTTTCTCCAGATTTGAGTGGCAACCCTGGTCATCTTATTAGGAAGCGAGGACTGGATCTTGTTGTTTTAGTATGTTTAAAATAACGCAACTTTTACAAACAAAACAACTATTTTTTAAAATATATATATAAAAAGGAAAGAAAAGAAACCTTACAACTAGTAGCAGCCGTACGTATCTTTTTTTTCCCTTTTAAATAAATAGCTTGTGAGCTATAAACTTGAAAGCAGCCTGTCCTAATTCGATGAAATGCATCCTACCATTTCATGTTTAGAAATGGATTTGTTTGTCTCTCTCTCTAAGAGCCTCTTTACCCATCGCATTTTTCAAAACTGACCCTGACAGTGGTTCTGTCATGTCTCCACCACCAGCACTTTTCGAATTTTTCAAACCATTCATTTTAAACAACGACTGGGACCAGGAAAAGGACATGACGGCGCTGGTCAGAGGTCGCTCATCCCACCCATCGGGGGTGGAGGTGGGGTGGTCGTGAAGAGTGAGCACCCTCTCCTTTTACAAGTTAAAATATCTCGACGATGGCTGGGAGAAGATGTAGAGGTGGGGGGAAATAATGAAAAATATGACGAATCCATTAGGCAAGGCCTAGGCTGCAGGCCGGCAATTTCACGCTCGGGAGGATACAAGCGACCCCCGTGGGAGAGCGGGGTAGGAGGGGTCGTGGATCCTGTTAGTCTTTCCGTCCGTCGCCATAGCTACGTCTTGCATCCTCATCTCTCCCCGCATCCTGAACATCGTGCTGGAGAATACATCCCCGCGAAAATAGATATTTATCTTATATCCGAGGGAATAGAATATATCTGTAGAATATATAGATAGAAGGGATATTGTGACCGAAACCTTACCGTGATGGTGTGTGTGCCGTCGCGCGAAGAGGTCGTTTTCAGTTCCTCCCCCTGATCCACATAGATGCATTAAGGACACGGGTGAAAGGTCCAGGGCTTCTATTTCGTGTATGCTATTCCCTTTGTCAATGAATAGGGAAAAAATATTTTAGGTGATTTAAAGAGAGAAGTCGAAAGAATGGGATGGGTTTTATCGGTTTTGGTATGTATCTTGTCAGGGTTTATTCGTTAAATATTTTCATAGTTATATTTTCTGACCAATGCATTCTTTTTATTTAAAAAGAAAAAATTAGGATTAAAAAAATTTTTTTCTAACCCCCATCTGTGTTAAAATCCGTCAATTCAGGCATCTACAGGGCGATTTTGTTGACCTCTCTTACAGGGGCACCATATTAGGTGGGCCAACGTCACTCCCACTGTAAGGATAGATAGTACAGAGAAGGAAAGAGCATCCATACCTTGCCCGGGATTCGAACCCAGAACCTTTCTGATGCAAGGGCAGTTTCCTGCCTCCTACACAGGCCGGTTGGCGATTACAAATTTATAATAATCTGGTTAGTTTTACCTAGCCGCTTTATAGGGCAGCTAATTTGCAATCCAGGGCCTTGACTCGCTTTGTTTTTTGGAGATTTTCCTTCGCCGTAGTTGATTTCAGTACTTTCTCGTAGTTGATTAAAATTTGTTACCTGTATTAAAAAATAGACAATAATCAAATTTTTATTTATATATTTATTTTTATTTAAGAAAATGCTAAGAAGAATATTAATGCTGAACAAAACGGATCTTTAAAAGAATTAGAAAATCACTACCGGGCACTTACAATTTAGATTATTTCTGTAATTAATTCATTGTGTTGCTGTTAAAGTATTATTAAAAGTATGAAAAAATTAGATTGCGTTTAAATCTGAAGTAAAACATAAGTTAAATGACCGAATGATAAAATATGCTATCAAAATTTATGGGTGGTCATCAAATTTTGAATCTAATTTGCCATATTCATTATTAAATTAGAAATGAAACAGTGAGTTTAATTGATAATGTTTACACTTACATTAAAATTTTGTTCTTTAGTCATAGATGTTGACATAGAAGGGAGTAAATAAAAAATTAAAGACTATGAATGTTTCTTAGATTTACACAAATTTTATAATAGAGTTCTTGATCCTTTTTATTTAGTTTCAAACATTTGAAAAAACTAAAAGTTATTCGAAGTCTTTTTTTTGTTAATGTATCTTATTTGTTGTAATTTGAATATCTATGGTATGAATTAGGAATCCACTTGGTTATGCAGGTTGTGGTTATTTTTTGTTATTAGTTATGATCATACATGGCAGTACTTTTACTTTCGTTACTTGTACCGCCGGTACAAGTAAAAAGTACGTACTTTTACTTGTACTTCGTTACTTTTTAAATTTAGTACTTTTACTTGTACTTTCGTTACTTTTTTAGGGAAAAAGTAAAAGTATTTGTAACGGAAATATCGAATCAAATCGTTACTTTTTTCTAAAACTCGGTAAGCTTTCTTAAAAAAAAAAATATATATATATATATATATATATATATATATATATATATATATATATATATATATGCATTCACAGCTAACTTCGTGTTTAAATACCTTCTGTTTCAACTTATACTACAGATTCAATTATTTTTTACTAGCTTAAAGATCACAAAGCTATCTGTTTGCTTTGTTTATGTTTGTGTTTTTAAAACGCGTTTCTAAAGAGTAAAACAATTTTAAATCAATGGTAATTTGATTAAATAAAAATAATAAACTAAAAATTAAAGTCAATAGATAAAATTTCTTTTTCGTGCAAATCCATAAAAAGTTTGATATTAAAATTATATTTGATTTTAAAATTATATTATACGATTACATTATAAAATTATATTATAATATTCTTGCGAATTTAAAAATAAATTAATATCCATAACTTTCAAAATTAAAAATAATTAAATAAATAACAACAATTTTCCAAAACATTAAAGAACATAAGAATATTATTCAATGAAATTTCAGGTAACTTTGAATTTTCGATTTCCTAGAAATGTACTTTAAAATCGTTACTTTATTTTGTTTAGTACTTGTACTTTTACTTGTACTTTTTACTCGTTACTTTTTAAAATAAGAACTTTTTACTTTTTACTCGTTACTTTTTTTAAAAATACTTGTACTTTTACTCGTTACTTTCTAAAAGTAACGTTGCCATATATGGTTATGATTCATATTGTATTATAATTCTTAAAGAAACTGTTGAATCGAAAGCATAGTCTGCATAAATTAAAAATTTCATTTTAATTCCTATTTCTTAACTATGACAATTTGTTTGCCCTTACTCTTTTCTCATGTCTGAACTCTTGTTCCAAATTGTTGCTCCAATATCTTATATTCTTTCCTATGCACATATCTGATCTATCTTACTCCAAAACATATTTTTCCTCAATCTGCATTAAAGAAATAGTGGTTTCTGATGCGAAATAAAATTAAATAATTTTCTAAAACCCAATCCCGTAACTGTAATTGTTTTAACAAATTATTAACTGTTTTTATCTATTATTTAAAATAAATCTTACATTTCTATCCTTCGTAGTCCCCTTCACCACCACATCTAAACCCATCTTACATAATTCTTCCGACTCGAACATTGAAAAATCTTTTTTTTTTTTCCTAAAGAGAACCAATTCCAAACTCATAAAACCCCCGAAGGCTTTTAGATTTGAGCATCCTCTTAACCGCAGAGGACATTGATAAACTGTGAAATGCCCTCTTCCTTTTTCAGACGTTTTACTTCCTTCTGGTAGCAAAAATTGGCCATTGCCGTACTATTTGGATCCTGCCGTATTACACACACCGGCCGTCTTTTATATCTATATATACGATTTCTTCACTCAGAATGTCGTAAAAACGAGTGGTTCCACGGGTCCCGGACTTTCTGATAGGAGTCGTAAAATAGGAATGGCCAATAACAAGTATAGTAAGAGCCCGTCCCTTTTTTTTTTCCCATCCTATTTCTGTTTTCTCTTTTGCTGTTTCGTATTATGTCAGGATGTTATTAGAGGGGTATGTGTAAAGCTTTAGGTGATATGTTTTTTTTTTCTGTCTTGAATCTGACGGAGAACGTCTTGTGCTATTAAATTTACGGCTATGTCAGTGTTGCTGTTTTGTTTAACGTTTATTAATAGTGATGCTCGATTTTGTATCTTATAGTAAAAATTTTAAAGAATAAATTTAAAAAAAAGGTAAATAAAAAAACGCGTTTCTCAAACTGACTAAAAAAGAGAAAATATTTTTTTTTCACATCTAAAATAGAAAAAAACTGGGCCTATCACTTCAGCTATTAATTTCTATCACCACCTAAATTTCAACCACGTTTTGCGATTTATGTGTGTCAAAAATAACATTTTATTCCATTTGAAAAACTTTTACCTTTTTAGATACTTTTTTATTCCTTAAAAAACTTTTTAAATTTAGTTTGCGTTTCTTATTATAGGTTTGTATCTGTTACTGTGCAATACTACTACGTAATTAGCAATAAAAGGCCAATAAATACATACTAGCTGATTAGTTTGGATGCGATTATAACTTATGCCACCTAATGCAGGACTGAAGTTGAGTAGAGCAATCTAGCTGGTCAATATTTTGATTACTAAACTTTGTCCTAGCAAAGAACTCTACTATATATTTCAATATTCATTGTTGCAGATATTTTTTATTTATTTTTTTACTTATATTTTTCACCTTTTTCAGTTTTTATTTTTAGTTATCATTTTATGTCTTATAAAATCATTCAAACTTCAATACATTTAAATTTAAATAGTTAAAAAAAAAATCTTTTTTTAAAAGAAAAAAATACTACGATCTTACTGCCTGCCGGAAGATTATTTGGAGAAATAACGAACCTCTCACAATTTATCTCACAACCTTATTTCATCGCTAAAGCAGACTCTTTACAAAATATTTGTTTTTAAAAATATACCCTTCCCAAAATGAAAATCTGAGCCGATGACGCCATTAATTGGCGTTCTGTGTATTGCTAATAGAGTTAAATGAAAGCAGAAAATTACTATTTGAATTTTTAAAAAAATCTTTTTTTTACTAATTTTTTTTCTTATTTAAAATTTAAAATATCATTTTAGTGCGATGAATACATCTTACAAAGTCTCAAAAACATATCTTTTTGCATAAAGTCACAATGTGATCAAAGTCAAAATGTGATCAATTTATATCAGTTTTATCCTTAACCAATAACAACGCATGTTTAAGTAAGGAATCTATCCATTTAGAATCCTGAGGCCACCAACTAATAAGCTTAGTCTCATTTTACATCCTCCTATTTTGAGAAATTGCAACTGTATGCTAATGTGGCCCTATTGAGTGACAGGCCACAATGAAACTAGAGTAGGAAGAACAAGGGGAGTGAGCTCTGAGGTAAGCTCACCCCCCTGACTCATCACAATGGAAAGGGGCGATAGGATTAGTCACAGCTCAATTCGATTCATCTCAGAACTGCTGAATGTATTGCGCTCCTAAATTATCTGATCGTCCATGAAATTCATTCTCTCTATCTCTTCTATTGTCTTGTTGGACATGTTTTTAATCTTTTTAAATAAATCTCTCCACTATTTTTTTCAAATTTTTTTTCAATGTGTTTAGCTAAAGTTAGACATACTCTGAAGAAAGATTTGCACTGACACAATATTTTAGGAAACAACTTTTTAAATGCTTCTACTATTTAAAAATTGTTTAGGTTGTTTCCTTCGATTTCATCCTCATTTTATGCTAGTTTTTAATATTTGAACTACTGAGAACTACATTTTAGTATATTTACAAAGTTCTTAAATTTGAAAGAATATATTGTTAGATATGTTCTGTTAAATAAATTTCTTGTCTGTTTTTTTTTTAAACCTTTTTTTTAATATATTTTTAGTTATTGTTTGAGAGATATTTTGGAGCTCGGCCCAATATTATAGGAAAAAAACAGAGTAAAAACTTTTGTACTGTTTACATTTTTTTATTTTGCTTCCTTTAATTTTATTTCGTATTTTTTAACTCGCATTTTATATAAGAACGACTACCGTTTAGCTCTTTTACAAAGTAAGGTAGCGATCTAAATTTTTTAACTTATAAAACTTAAACCATATTATAATGAACAAATTTCTCTTTTCTTTTTATTATATTACTAGCCGCCTAAGGCGGCCAGCTGTCCGCCACGCTGAAGGTTTTCACAAATAAAGTTTTTTAAAACATAGCAGTAAATCTGAAGATTAGTGGACAATTAAACGTGTTCCCGTCCAGCAATTTTGTCTTCATATCCAGTTCTGCTGCAGATGTGTTATAGCTCTTGAGGATGTTTGAAATTATATAGCTACAACGCTGAAGAAAAAAAAACTAAAATGCTAAATATATGAAAAGAACACGAAAACGAATAAATTTTTTATGGTATCAATTTCTATTTCTATATAATTTTTTATGGTATCAAATTCTATTTCTATATCTGTTACGTCAAGCACTCAGGTATTATAATTTGATCTAGTTGTGCTTGTATAATTTTGATCTAGTTACGCTTTCTACGTCATTTTGTGAACATCGTTTGGTTTGTTATTTAACATCGTTTGGTTTGTTATTTCTAAGTTGACTTTCAAAAAATTGGCTGGCATCAGCATTTTTATTCTTTAAGTTGTTTATTTTTTCTTTTGGAATTCGTTCCTTTTTAGCGAAATGTTTTTCAATCTAATCGGATTCTTTGCCGACTGTTCTCTGTATATATAAAGAAAATAAAGTAAATATTTTTAAAGTGTTGTGAAAAGAATTTTTAGTTGTACGAAGTACTACAATATCGCTATAAAAATTATCGTCTTCGCTTAAGAAAAAAAAAATAGAGCGTGGAAAGAAGAAGAAAAACTTATTATAACAATTATGAACAGCGACAAATATATCAAAGCGAAGCGTTCTATTTACGTATCGAATATGTTGCCACATTTTTAATACAAAAGTTAAACTTTTCTCCACTTTAATAAATGTAAACTAATGCGAACTTTACAGTTAAATTATTAATTCCTTCGTATATTATTGGTTTAAGTTGTCGAAAATTAATATTTCAATTGTGAGGTTCGCATTAGCATACATTTATAAGAGTGGGGAAAAGTATATGCATTTTTTAATAGTTTTTTGAATATGGCTCTTTGAAGACGAAAAAGCAGACGAAAAGCATAGACTTACAAAATGACTGATAACTAAATAACTAATCAAAATTTTTGAAAAAGAAAAAAAATACTTCTTTATTATGTCAAAACACAATTATGGGCCGAGTTTCGTGCCGGGGCGAGGCTTCTGGGGCGATATATTGTGATTACAGACACACACACACACACACACACACACACAGCCGCTTTTATTATTATGTATAGATAATGTCCGAATTGGTAAGTCACACAAAATAACAAAACAGCTTACACTCCTAAAAAATTTGGTTTTCAGCGTTATTCCTGCTTTGAACTTTATAGTCAAACCAATTCGCTTATACCTACGTGTTAAGTTGTACCATATTTGCTTTGAAATTAAACCTCGTATAAGATTAATTCATTTTAATTCGACAATATTGTATTTAAACTCAACATCTCATTTAAGTTGCAATAAGTTTTCATTATATTATTGATCAGCTCGTACCAAATTGTTTTTTAGATTGTGTTAAGGCAGGCGTAAAATTTCCACTCTGTAGCTTGCCGTTGAAGATCAAATAGTTAGGGCTGGCGAGTAAGTTTTGTCTTATAAGATGTTAAGTTACATATGTAACTACCATATTTTTTCAAGAGTTGTGAATTTTGAGGTAAAAAATATTAAAAATGAGGAGCAATAGTTTCTGACTTTAAAAGGGGAAAAGTTAAATGTGCAAAAAAGTGCATCACAAAAATACTGTAACATATGTCAACAGATATGTTAACATCTCTGCATGTTTTTGACGTTTTGCATCTGTATCTATTTAATCAATTAGCGTAAATTTATGGAAAATGTGAGATTAGGAATTACTTCGTGTTATTGATCTTGTTCATCATTTCGTTGTTTACATTTTAAACAATCACAACTTAGCTTAAAATTTTAAAAATCTGCTCTGTAAAACAACTCGATTTGTTTATCCGTTTTCAATAAAAAAAAATAATAATTTTAATTACTGTAAATATGACTTATGAAAAGGTATTGACGTATTTCTTTTAAGTATGCAAAATTTGTTTTCTTATTAATTGCATTTTTTCTTATCACACACTTATCTCATAAAAATCCACATACGATTGCTAATCAAGTGGTATTTGTAATTTCATAAATTTTTTATGACAGCTATAGCATGAAATAAAGAATTATTTATGAAATATGCTGGGGGAGAAATAAAACTTTTAGAATATCCCATTCTAGTTTCGAAAACAACTTTCTAGATAGCGGCTGTTATACCACAGACGCCGATTTTTCGATTTTATCATATAGACTTTTCTTTTTAGAAAGAAAAAAAAAAGGGAGAAATCTTCCAAAATATTGAACGGGATAAGAAAAATTTTTTCTTCCTCCTCCTAGAAAAATTCCGGATAAACAGATCCAACGTCAGCGGTCCTCCAGTTGGCATAATATTTCTATTTAGGAACAAAAAGAAACTGCCTAAAATGCGGGGTTCTTTCAAAACGTATGTGACAGCCTGGAATATTTTCGAGATTGTAAATAACACTCTAGTGGGGTAGATTTGTTTTGGCGAAGGCTTGGCAGAACCCCCATTTACGATTGGAAAGAAGAGATTTAATCAACTTCAATGGCCCCACTTCAATGATGCAAAGACCTACGTTATGTGGTCAGTTTGAATGTATGATTTTTCTTTTCTTTTGCTAAAGAACACTTGCTCCTCACAATCCATTTCCTGAGAGAAAAAAGGGAGTGCTTTCTCCCATATTTTCACTCCCCGGAGTTGATATACTTTTCGGGAAGTGCTCACTCGTCAATTCAGAGCCAGAAGTATTTATGAATGGTTGTCCATTTTCGGACTCTTGTATGGAGTAGTAAAGTGGCTTGGCGACGATTTGCATTTTCTGGAAACGTGTGGTTTGGCGGTGAATAGTACATTTTTTTCTTGTTCTCTTTATGAATGGCTGTCGTGATTTCCCTTTCCAGAGGCCCTAAATGTGATGGAGTGGTTTTGCGTTATATCGTGCAATAAAATGGAATTCGTAAGTCGTTGTCGGAATAGGGCAGTGTTTATGTTCGTATTACTTCGACGATAGGAGGCTTGTTGTCTGTGTTTTATTTATATATTTTTTTTTATTTATCCAATCCCATTAAAGTTTTCTATAACTCAGATCATGGTGTAACTGATGTGTTTAAATAATTTTCTTTTGTGGATTTTAACATTAATATATTGATATTAGTTTAGTCTTAAGAATACCTATTCAATAAAGATACTGTAATGAATAATCCATATACTATCTACATTTATTTGTTTATTTATTCATTTTAATATATACAAATATTAGTACGAATATTAAAAAAATGGAATTTCTTTTCTTTCTTCTTACTGACTTTATAAAACGAAAAAAGATGTTTGGTTTACTTTTTTTTATTTTATTTTGTATAGAATTTTATTATTATCTTTTTTTTTATTATATTACCATTTCAAGTAATGGTAAATGTATGATTTTAAAATATAAATAAATATTAGCTAAAAATATTTTCTTTTAACCACTTCATATTCAAATAATAGACATTTAAAAGTAACCATCCTGATTCAAAGTTGTTACGCGTCTGTTTGTAGTGAAACTTCCTTTACATCGACTCGGTTTAAGCTGAAAAGAAAGTAGCTTGACAAAACTATTTAAATAGTTTTAATTATTTACACGTTTCATATTATTAGACTTTCCATCATGTTAAGTTGTAAATCGAGAAAACTTTACTTGCAATTCTTATTAGCAAATTTTGTTGTTAATTTGCCTATTTAATGCTGAAATTTAAAACTAAATCGGTAAAAAAAGCTTGAAATTATTTTCGTAACGTTACGTTGCCCGAATCTGTTTGTAAAGAAACTTCCTTGCAATTTAACGATACATGCAGGGAAACAGTTTTACAGAATTTCGCAGTGCTAGCTGTTGACGCAGTTGTTCTAAAATATTTCAAGATATAATTTGGCTTATCTCAAATCAACGTAGTTTTAATTATAATATCTCAAATTGACAGTATTCTAATAACAAATTATTTCTGTCATATTTATTTTATTAGTGTAAATCGAATAGGAAAATAACCGTCAAATAATTTTTGAGCCTTTGCCCCATTTACTTTTTTATACTCGTAGTTACGTTTCCTGAATCTAATTCTATGGAAACTTCTTTGCACTTGATAGGTCTGTGCAGGGAAACAGTTTTACAGAACGCATTTCAAGCTAGTTAAAGCATTCGTTTTACTCTTGTAATTTCAATGCATACTTAGTTATTTTTTAGTTTGAAGTTATTTTAATTGTAATAATAAACTGGAATTAGGTTTTAAAATTTAAAATTAATGTGTGAATAAACATAAAATCATTTTTTGTTGTTACGTTTCCTAATTCTGCTTGTTTCTTTACATTTTATTGATAAACGCCGGGGATCAGATTTACAGAATTCATTTCATTACAGTAACCCAAGCCATGCTGATGGTTCCTTAACAATTTATTTTAAAATATTTCAGAAGTGCTAAGTTAGAGTATTAATAAAAGAGATTTTCATTGCTAATCATTTTTAGGTTACATAAAGTGAACCGGAAAATAACCTTGAAACGATTTTAAGTTATTAGTGTATAGCAACATTTTTAAATATTTTAAAATTTCGACAGAAACTTTAACTTATGCATATTTATGCAATGACATCGACCGATTTTTCTTGCATCAAAACTTCGTTTTCTATTGATACTTGCATGGGAACAATTTTGGAGAATGCATTTTGACTGGCATTTTAGTGTCTTGAATATTTCTTGTATTAATATTTTAATGTATACATCTCAAATTATGACTTTATCTTAACCTTAAAACTATACCAAGGAGAAAAAAAAAAAGCACTCATTTTTGCACGTCAATATGTTTTGAAACTTTCTGGCACTTTCTGCTTAGGCAGAGAAGCAGTTTTACAAAGCTTTTCTTCGAGTATAGTTTCGAATTAATAAATTTTTTCTTACTCTATTATATTTAAAAATACAAACGTGTTCATTTATTTGAAGTTTTTACTTAGAAACATTATTATGCTTTTTTTTCCTAAAATAAGATTTGTTATTTTTCTTCAAGAATATAATACAATTTTCAACTTCTTGAATATATATATTACTTTATTTATATATCTTAAATTTATTTAAACTATCTTAACCCTTTTTTCCAGTTTATGATTTTAAAACATTAATTGAAATTAAATGCATAACCAAATTCCCTTCTTTTAACTTTACAACTATGGAAAATAAAGTTCCATTTGCGCTCAAAATTTTTTTTGTGTGTTTTAATTGCGGCTATTAAAATTTATAATGAGTCTTTAGCCCATTTCATGTCATAAACGAATATTAGCCTGTTATTTTGTAGGGAAAAAAAGCCTATAAAAATATCATTTCGCTCCTATGAATCCGAATTATTTCTAGGGATTATCCGGATAAACTTTTCACTCCCAAAGCAGGGAAGTATAAACGCAACAATTAAGAGAGAGGAAAACATTCTGTATCTTTACCGCGTTTCATGCTCGAAAACACTTCCCAAAAACTTTTTCCATCGCCAACAAACGTAATGGTACTTCAAACCAAGCCGAGCGAGCCTTCATATGCGAAAACAAGAAAACCTGACACACAAACAAGGCGAACATTTTAAAACAAAAGCGTTTGGAATGAATCCTGAAAACTTAAAAACCCCCGCCGGATATGCATAGAAGCAAAAGAAAACCCCTCTCTCTCTCTTCCCCGAAACCCCCCTCTCTCCAAACATTCGGGAGGGCTCACGCTGAGCAAACAGAATCTCGCTTGGTTGCTTTTGCTGGATAAAAGAGAGCAAAGAAAAGGAGTGGGATTTTGGCGAGCTTTTTACTTTTCTAACGCTCTTACCCTATAATGGCCCTTTCTCTCTCTCTGCATTAGTTCATTAGTTGTATTTCAGTAATTAACTGGCATCACAAGTTGCCCGCGCTGTTGGTAATTAGGGTTTTTCTAGCGGGTGTTCCTTATACAGGAGTCCCCCTCCCCATCCACCATCCCCCTCCTAATGAAACGCGCCATCGACTGGGAGTATTTCAAAGCGAGAGCAACAACAAACAAAATATAAGCGGCACTATATACCCATTCATACGCGCATGCAACCACACATGGGTGCAAGTTGAGATAATCGCGATAGTGGTGCAAGGGACTGGGATATGAGAGATTGATTTGTTCTCTTACCGGATTGTTTCATGAAAAAAGTTTATTGATTTAGGCGTACGTTATAATAATATAAGTTAATTCATACTTCCACGCAGAATGAATTGATGTTTCAAGAAGTTAAAGCTTTTAAAATGTAGGCTTAATGCATTCGTCTAATTATATTTTTGAACTTTATGTGTTATCTAGTTTTTAGTACTCTTAGTGATTCTAAATTGTATACGCAACATCAGTTATTAATCATCGTATCTGTTTTAAGCGCTGTTAGAAAATTTAAATGATATTAAAACTGTCCCTGCAATTTGTATTTCTATGGGACATTTATTATCGAGATCAGTTTTTAATGGCTATTTCATGCAAACTTTTATGTAATGTTGTAAATATAAAAATGTAAGAATAATATAATGATGTTATAGTGCTCTTAAATTAATGGCAATGGTTTATATATATATATATTCTTAAACACAAATCCGTTAATAATAGTTATTGTTTTTATTATATAGAAACATAAACATAGCGTACATAAAGCCCTTATCTTACTTTTTGTACTTATAACATCAGAAATTTATATTAATAAAAATATTAAAATAATTTTCAATCGATCATTTTTTAATAAAACTTTATTTTTCAGTACATAAGCTATAAATACGGATTATTTCTTTATTTCATAATTCTTTAATTCACATAAGATGGAGTATAAAATTTTGGGAGATAAATTAAGTTATTCTAGTCCTAGAAAAAATTCTCCCAAGCTTTCAAATTGATGAACAATTTTTTTCAAATATCAGCGAACCAAAGTTTTTATATCAGAAAGATTTGATAAATGTATATTGATGTTAGAGACAAACATATGTATCCTAGTTTTTACATGCTAAGTTTTAAAAATTAATTCGATTTCTCTTTCAGTTACTAGTTAATATTATATCGAAAAAATATACATTAAAAGATTTAAACGTTAAGAGACTAAATCTCATATCCTAGTTTTTTAAAAATTGTAAAATTATGTGTCATGCTTTTTAAACTGATTTTCTGCTTAATTTGGGATTCCAATGTAGAAATATATAAGTAAAAAAAATCTTTAAACTTTGTAAGTCGATTTTACTTTTACTTAGTCTTTGTGAAACTATCTGTCAAGCTTTTAAAATGTACTTGCCTAAATAAAATATTTGTATCGAAAAATGTAGGCAAAAATGAACTGTGAGATTCAAATTCATATGTCACATGGCATAAAATTATTTCTCATTCCTTTCAAATTGATTCTCTGCTTAATTGGGATTGCAATGTAGAAATATATAAGTAAGAAAATCTTTAAACTTTATAAGACTGTCCGGCTGTTAAAATTTACTTACCTAACTGGAATATCTGTACCGAAAAATACAGACAAAAAGATATGAAGTGTGAGGCACAAACTCACGTGTCCTGGTCTTTTCAACATTGCAAGTATATGTTTGAAGCTTTCAAGACAACCTAGATCAGGATCTCCGTACAAAGATTCAAACTTTGAGAGATGATGCTACACATCCTAGTCTTAGTTAAAACCTGTCATAATTTATTTACTGCCTAATTGGGATACCCATATCGAAAAATATAGATAAAAAGATATGGAACGTGAGGTTCGAATTCCACATATCCCAGTCTTCCAAATTTGTCGTCTGCTAAGCTTTTAAAATTGATTCGACTTCTCTCTCCCTAGACTTATCTTCAAAAAATTTATTCTTGTGTAGGAATCAAACGCGAACTCCGCTTATCATTCTCGTCTTTCGTTAAATATTGCCAACCCTTTTCACTCTCTATAAAAGGCTTTATCAACAGCATCGTTGCTGCTTGAGTTAAAAGCATTAATATTAGCTTGTGCCATTCTCCCGCGCAAAGCTTCAAACGCCCTCACTAGCACGCAATAGCTAGCGGCAGTAGCGAACACCCCCTTTTAGTTTTCCACGAAAAATCTTTTCTCTATTTACTAGAAGAGAAGAAGGGATCTTGGATTTAGCGCTATGCATTTTCTTTTAAGTCATGAGAAAAGAGCTGGGCTAGGCGGAAAACTATCGAGGGGGGAAAATTGCCCCCCTATCCCCCCCTTGTGTGTTTCTGTTACGCTCTGCAGAGTTTTGGTAAATTAATTTTTAGAGGCGAGTTAGTTGCGTTTTCTCTTCTCTCTCTATATCTAAACTTTGGAGAGTGGTAAAAATTTTTGTTGGTTTTTCGAGGAAACGCGCAAGTGGAAATCAAATGTTAATTTAGTCTGAGTTGGTTGGGTTTTTTTTAGCTATCCCCCCTTTTCTCCTGATCCTTTTTCGCTCAACAATTTAAGGAGACTTAATTTAATCTCTTTTCTATGAGATATACAATGAAAATTTATAATGATGAATGCGTTGGGGATTTTTTTCCCTACTTTTATCGGAGGAAAATACATAAAATTGGAGTTTGTGTATGGAGAAGAAAGCGTTTTCGGTCATTTAATTCCGAATGGAATTATAAATCGGAAAGTATGTTTTTGATTGTTTTCTATTAATTAGTTGGGGGATATGAAAGAAAATAATTTTATGTTTAATACTTTTCATTGTTGATAACTAAGCCATCAGATTCAAATGGCAAATGAAAAATATTGCTTTCCTGAAACATTTTAAAGACGTTTTTTTCCCTTTAAGTAATCTTGGCTTTTTAATTATTTGTGGAAAAATCGGTGAGACGTTGTAATTTTGCTAAAGTATGAGTTAAAGAATCTAAATTATACTTTTTTTCAAAAGATCTTAGTAAATTTAAACGTTCTTTTTCTTAAAATGATTATATAATTAATAGTAAATGATTATTATAATTAAGTGACGTAAGTGCTAAAAGTGTATGGTAGTAATTATGTAATGTCGCGTGAGAAATACTGTAAATTATGGTAATTTGAAAAATAATTCCTGGTGGTAAATGTCGTTATGAAAATCCTTTCAGTTTAAAATGGTTAACAGTAATGCTAACGATAATAATATGTATCCCGATATACGGGAAATTAAAAAACAACATGAAATATTTTCAGCAACAGGACCTTACTTAAATTGATCTACATTCAGGTGATCACAGTTCCAATTTCTCAATTTGTCTCCATCTCTTATCAAGTTTATCATTCAAAATCATTGTACTGGAGAATTAAATAAAAAAAAGTACCAAAAACCATTTTTTCTACCAAACAACTTATTTTTATTTTAATATCTTTTCTAAAATTCAGAAAAAAATTAAGTTTTTAATATATTTTTAATGATAATGATAAGAATTCCAATAGCAAGGATACAGCTTCCTTTTTTTAAAAAAAGAAGAAGAAAAAGCAAATGTTGCTTATTTCTTGCATACCTGGTGTTCCGTAAATGTTGCCCATAATAATTATATTAAACTACGTTTTATAAATTATATTAATCGAACCATCACATTTGTAATTGTAAAATAATGTTTAACGAAGAAGAAAAAATAAAATGTTTTGGAAAGACTAAGAATTGGTACTTAGGTAAATAACAATCGCTGTAGCTAAATAAAAATCCTGATATGTGATCCCTATAATAATTTAAACAGAAACGCGTTTTTATAAATGATCTTCTGTTTCAAGCAACTAATAAAACGATATTTAGTTTAGTATAGTTTTACTGTTGCTCTGAATGACATTAAAAATTTAATAACTTTATTTATTTCTTAAATATCAATTTATCTGCATTTTTAATCACTGATTTTTAACTAGAATTCTAAAAATATATTTCTAGACCGATTATTACGAAACACGCTGTATATCTTTTAACATTTATGTTTCTTTAAACACGTCGTAAATAAATATACAAGATTCCTTTTTTTTTATAATGAAAAAAAATCCATTCCTCATATTTCCAAAACAAAAGCTATAAATTGTGGCCTTTCAATAAATAATAGCTGTATAAAATTAAAGTTAATATGACGATAAAAGCACAAAAACAATTTTGCCTCATTTTCTTTTTTTTAGTTATTATCCTGGAAGCTTAATGAGTTACCTCAATGTGGCAATTTCGCTCTCCCATCCCCCACAGACGCCGACAGTTATTCCGCACATAAGACATAATATAGATGTGAGGAAAGCACGAGCTTCGAAGTGCGAAACTAGCTCACTCTAATGAAAACAGCATTAAACACTATCGAGCTGTCTGGTTTTATGTTCCTAAACGACGGAGATAAAAATATTTGAAGTGGCGCATTAACTTGGCGAGAGAAAACACGAAAAATGCGCAGACCGACCATTTCGAAGGATACACTCTGCTGAGTTACAAGCTCGAAGATAAAAACTGAAAATTACGATCCCCCCAAAACGAAAAGAATCGACAAAGAAAAAAAAAATATTTTAAACAGTCTTCATTTCAACAATATTGAATAAATCGAGAAATTAAAAAAAAAGAACGAAAAAATCATCAACGACCAGCAATTATCGCCATCAGAGCTTGGCTATTCAAAAAAAGAAAATGGCGATTAAATAAGAACAAGAAGAAAGAAAAAAAAATGGTTGAGAAATTATATCAGCGTTCTAAATCATATCGTTTGGAGAAAAGAGAATGAAATAACTCTTCAGCTTCTTGGTTTTTAACGGGGGCGCCGGCGAACGATTTTAGGGCAATATAGACGACTAATTTCCGGTCGAAATGGCTCATAAGCGCTAATTTGGATCTCTAGAACGAAAATGCCGCTTTAATTTTATGTGCGTCGACACTTATTTTATCGAGGAGCGAAGAGAGGAGCCATTTTATTTCCACCCCCTTTTCCTATTCCGTGGCTCGACAGGTCAATGGAATGGAACAAAGAAGAAGAGAACGAAGATGAGGACTTTTCCACAATAGCCGCGCCACTCCAAATTTCGAGATCGGTAATTCACGTTTGGGGCGACGTTGAGCTTGATGGCCCTTTGCGAAATCGCCTTATAATGGGGTGATTGGCGGGCAAAAGTTGCCTCTTTCAAAAAGAGGGAATGATGCTTTTAAACTTTTGGCTTCTGTGTTAGATGGAGTTGTCGGTAATCTTCCAGCAACAGTGTGAATGGGTTTGAGGATTTGGAGTACCTTTGTAGCTTCTTTTAAATTAAATATTGAATGCTTTTCGTTAAAACACATGTTTTACTCCCGTTATACTCGCATTATCGATGAGTTATGGGAATTCGTTTTCATAGACTCCGTAGAATGTACCCGCTAAAAGAAGATTTGTATTTTTAGTTAGCATTACAGTCGAATTCATCAGGATTATGCCTTATTAAAAGACAGTTTTTAAATGCCCTGACATCAAGAGTCACCATTCTTCCACAGGAATGACTCAGGTCTGAATACTGGCTTTGGCAGAAGTATTCAAAGAAGTAGAGAATGTATCAGTACCCACTTAGAAGATTTGTATTTTTAGTTAGCATTACTGTCGAATACATCAGGATTATACCTTATTAAAAGACAATTTTAAATGGCCTGACATCAAGAGTTACATTCTTCCACAGGAATAACTCAGGTTTGAATACTGGCTTTGGCAGAAGTATTTATTTCATATTCCTCTCTTTCATGTCCTCCAGTCCTGGTGATAAAGGCACTTAGTTCTAGTCCCGATAGTGGCATGAAGTCTACTCTTCTTCAGAGCTCTGAGTACAGCTTTTCTGGGAAATTAAGGTTACTGCTGCGAAATTCAGACCACATTACTTCCATTATGCCTTTAGTATCGATATTGTTGTGACTTAACTTCCACGACTTTCTCGACCAATAACTGGTTTTTGCGCGAGTGCCTTACATTTTTGCATATTAATGCTTTAAATGTTATCTATGGAGTAAGTTTCTAGTTTTGTGTTAAAATGTATAAAACTCGACGAATAATGTATAAAACTTTCGAATGTATAAATGCGAATAATGTATAAATGCGAATGTATAAATGCGAATGTATAAAACTTTCACATATTAAAGATAATAAAAATGCTGTGATTTTTAACTGGATTTACAGTTAATTTTCCTTGTGCTGTCACCTTTAAAAATTTAAACTAGTAGATTGGTAATGAAACTGCAAGTTCCTGTGAAGAATAAGATCTCTTTGCGTAATTCTTCTAGTAGTTTTCATTAAATGCTATGTTATTCATTTTAATATTTAAAAAAATATTTGTCTTGGTTTTCTTTACAAGCTGAGAATTTTTAGTAATAAAATTTTAATTATCGATACTAATAGTTTTAAAATTTTAAGCACCTAATATACTGTACTTTTAATTATAGCTTAAATATTTATTGAGGGAAATCATACTCTATTTAAGTAAATAATTTTGTTTCCGGCCCTCCTACATGAATTAGGCTATTCGGAACAATTCAAACTTGACGCCGCGAAAGTCTCCCTTTTGAGGGGAAGCACAGGCCCGCACCAGCACTTGTTAGCCGAGGGACCCTGTGGCATTCATTAAAAACAATTTAAAAGAAATTTCAAACTACAATAGCAGAAACTACTGTTTTTACTTTTTTAATAAATCAAACATTGCTAAAAATACTTAAAGCATTATTTTCTCCCGCTTACAAACACAAAAATTGCACTTTGTAAATGTTCTATTTATATATTCTAAATGATGTATTCATCGCTGGCTGGCGATAAATATATTTCCTCAAACTTTGCAAACCACTCCCAAAATTAAGTAATGATACCCATTACACAAAACATTAGAAGATAATAAAATTCTAAGATGATTCGTCGGGGTATTTTCCCCAACATGAATCAACATTCTTTTTGGAAAGCCACCAAGCTTTCATTGAGATAGTTTCGAACTTTTCCTCGACTGTTCGCCAACAAAGCTCATACTAGAAATAGAGGTGAAACCGGGGGGTGCGGCTTATTAATATTCATTGCATCCCAGAATGAAACGTCGCGTTAGCTACTGTTAATTTGCACGACAACGCTAAAGCTTCAAAATGCCCGCCACCGTCCTTTGGCGTTACAAACGTCAGAACCTAAAGCTGGAATTAATTACAGCTGCACGCAAAACGTCGGGATCCCCCCTTTCCTAAACCAGCAACCCCCTGCCTATACCCGTTCCTCCACCTACCTTCGCTATATTCGCGAGTTGGTATTTATAAGCCTAATTTTCTTTGCAGGCAAAGAAATTAAATTTCCGGCATAGCTGAACCGCCTCTTAGAGAAGAGCAGAACCAAGCGATTCTAACCTGCTCAACCCCTCCAGTTCCATGCATGCACACACTTATGCATTTGTGCAAGCACACATACTAAAGATTTTCCACTGTTTGAAAAGTAGAAGTATGGGTATGGGGAGGCACTAGGAATTTTCCCTGGTAGAACCCCCCTTTAGGAAAGTGTTGAAGCGAATTGCCGGCATTTTTAAGTTTTACCAGTCATTTATTTGTAAGCATTCCGTGCATTATTTCCGAAAGTTTAACTTTTAAGAGAAACGGAGGCATTTCGTCGACTCTTTCCACAGTTGTAATTATAAGCGCAATTTGACAAATCTCGGGAAGTTACTGAGAAATTGCTACTAGACTCCCGTTTGTTTAGTTTTGCCCGGCATTCAGCACCTCTTCTGCGTCTCCCAAGTATTTCGGTTCCTAAATGTGCAACGGGGAATTTCGGGAAATATTTTTAAGAATAATACGCCAATTTTTCTCTCCTGTTGTGTTGTGAAATTTAAATTCATATTTTGTGACGATTAAAAATAATTTTATTTCGATTTTTGAAATCAATTGTTTTATTACCAGGGTTGGAATTTTTAACTAACGCATACAATTCTTTGTATCAAATGCGAAATAGTTTAGACTCCACTCAAAATTTATATTACAGTTTAAATCACATAATTACAATGTCTGCTGAAGTAACAGAAAGATTTAGTACTTTCACGTAGAATCAAGTATGTTCGCTTACGTAAGCTCTACGCACTGCAGTTACCACAGAAAAACCTCAGTTCTTTATGGAGCTTAGCAAAGCTTACGTATTTGGACATTCGCAGTGCTATTTGAAAGTGCAAAATCTTTTATTATCGCGCTCCTTTAACATGATTTGATAGAGCATATTGCAAGTTTTCAGCAGTTTTGAGTTATCTCAGAAACCAACTATATGTCATTTTTTCTGAAATAAATTTACATTTGATTTACACTTCATTTAATGAAAAAATAAAGCAGGTGACTAGCTCAGATACTAACCACGTCGTTTAAGCGCGATTATAATTTAGTATATTATTGGATGTTCTTAGCGCGCGCTCAGAGACGGGCTAAAATAGTCTTAAGTATATTAAGATGTCTAAGCTGACGTCACTTCACTTAGCTGCCTGCTATCAATGATCAAAAAACTACTTATTTATAGCATTGTTTCATTTCACTTTAAGCAGTTTGGTGTCATTAACAATATTGCTTCAATTTATTGGATAATAATAATCAAGTGATTTAATCCAGCCTCTGGCTTAGACATCTATGTAATTGGATACCTACAAGTGACGTCACCGTAGGTAAATCAGAAATCAGACTCGACACAAGCGCATGACGTCACTTACAAGTATCCAATTAAATCTGATTTAAATCGCATGGTTTGGCATAATCACTTCGCTTTTTCTCGAGTTGCAAGTACTCAATTGTATAAATAGACTACTTTTATTTAAGAATAGGAAAATAAAAAGGAAAATGCATACTGCATAATCTATTTGTTATTGTAAACTAGAATTCAAAATTTTCTTCTTTTGGTTTTAATTAAATAGTACATCTTCAATTGTCTCAAATTTAGTTCTATTCATTTCAATATTGTTCATTTTATTGTGATAAACGACTGCGAATAAAAAACCATTTCACGTAATAAACTTCAATACCAAATTAATGTAACAAAAAAAAAGAATGAAATTAGGTGTAATATTTTTTCCCCTGTCTTATTTTTTGGCGCGAAACTAATTACCGTGCCTCAATATTCCAGTGGAAAAAAAGTACGCAACATTTAGCATTTTATTGCGAAAAAGCCAAATTCCTTTTATTGGCGGTGAAATGCCTTCACGCCTCTGCAAGTTCGGGCCATAGTTCCAAAACGCGATCGCCCGAAAAATGAGGGGCATCATAACATCGTCACTCACTAAAAACGGAATAAATAATAAAAGTTGAAAGAATGCAAAAAATAATACTGGCTGTCAAAGGAGGGAAAAAGAGGGAGGTTCGAAAAAGAAAAGCAATTCATTAGTGAGAAGAGTGAAAATGAACAAATCTAACAATGAGTTTTTTTACGCCTGCTTAACCTTTTAATTGAATCTTTCACGGCTTTTTGCATTAAGTCCTCTCTTTTTTTTATTATTATTATTTTCACCATCTCTTTTTCTAGGCTTTTACTTAGCTAAGTGAGCCCAAATTAGCTAGACAGCACTTTTTTAGGGTTAAATAGCGATAGAAAAAAAAAAATTTGAGGGGGTGGGTAAGAACTTATTAAGGTGTTGTTATGAGGTTTATGCTATTCATATTTCTGTTAGCAAATTGCTTTTTACGCAAAGCTTAACTTTTAATGTTGTTGTGTGTTAAAGACTGGCTCGGGCATGATTTGATTTACCTCATTTATTCTTGGTTAATGCATTTTCCATTTATAAAATGCTATAAAAATTAGAGTTTGAAACTTCTGAATTTTATTATTTTAAATTGCTGTGTTTTTACACTTTTAAAGTATGAGTTGAATTAGCTTTTGTTTTAGTTTTAAAGAAATGTTATCGAGAATTCTTAAACTGTTATCGATATTAAAAAACAATTGACTTAACTATAAGTAATTTATTTATTTTTAATTTTTGTTTTTACAGCACTTAAATGTTTTTTTTTTTCAGCTCTTAAATTTTTTTTGTATTCATTATTTTTTTATTAATATTTTTGCTGAGAGTACTTTTTTTGGAAATTGTCTATCATTTATAATTTTTTTTTCTATTTTAATCATCCAATTGTTATTCATCTTATTGTACTTATTGAAGAAGAATGAAAATTCCTAGCATTAAAACGTATAAGATGTATTTACTCTAACAATGAGCTGCGAAATTTAAACAATAATCATTTATGTGTGGTGATTTGAAACTAAAACAAATAATCTAAAAAAAAACACATATTTGACTGTTTTTTATTTACTAATTATGTGTTTGTTATTTGAGAAATTTAAACACATTTAACATTTAGAAAACTAAAATGCAATTTTTTTCAATTAGAAAAATTTATTCAAATAACAAAATTAACAAAAATTGAAATGAATATTAGAAGTTTATGTTTACAGTAGGAAACTGAAGAAACTTTTACTACTTTGCACCCAGAGTACTTTAAAATGCTGATTTAACTAATATAAGCATTGAAACATTTGAAATACATAATACAGCATTTTCATCTAATTTTTAAAAGCTTGAAATAATGCAGTTGCTAATTATTAAGGTATAAAAATGTTTAATTTTAGAATGTTGTCTGTTGCTGGAGCCTCAGAGGCGATATCAGAGTGCAAAGGGTTAATTTCAACTACAAATATTTAATCAAAAGTGTTTTTAAATTGCCTGCAATATTAACTTCCAAATACAAAATAATTGAAAGAGACTAAAGAACGTTTTTTTTTTCCTTGAAACTATTTTCATTTTAAAATATTCTGTTTTCAAATTAGGAAGGGAAAAAAAAGAGATTAAATTTTAGAATATTTTTTCAGATAGAAAAACTTTATAGGTTTCTCAGTATTTCTAAAGAAATACATTTATTTTTTACCTGTTGAATTTTAAGGAAGAAAGATTCGTCTTGAATTTTTTAACGAATTTCCAATTACCTTATTCATTTGGTGTTTTTCAAATCTGCCATTTCAAAAGAATTGCTTTGCTAAGTTTCTTTCCGTTTATTTATTTTTTTTTCGCTTTCCATTTCGTGTTGAAAAGGAGTTACATAAAAAAAGATTTCAATTTGAAAAGGAAAATTAACGTTTCTCACTTCATGAATATTTCATTTGTTGACCCTGATCACGAGAAAAACCTGTAACTTCAATCTTTTTACCTCAAAGAAATAAAAACATTTAAACACTTACATCCCCTTTCGTTGCCAAAAAGAAAAGAAAAAAAAATTTCCGTGTTTTTTGCACTAAAATGAATCCAAGAATTGCACTGCCATAGTTAGCATCCGGGGCCTAAGGAGGGCCATGACCTTTGAAGCGCATGCTCAGACAAAAATGACAAATAGAAAATATCAATGATTTAAAAAGAATTATAAAAATAAAATAAAAATTTCGCTAGTTTATGCAAAAAGTAGAGCTTTATGACCGAATTTGACTATTATTGAAATTATTATAATTTTCATGCTTTTCATTTTAAAAAAGAAAATACATTAAGAGAAAAGAAATATTTGTTGAATTTAAAGTCATGTTGAACTGTTAATTTATTAACTATTATAAAAAATAGTGCCTTTAAAAAATATTTAGGTAAGCTAAAGAAGGTACTAAAGAATAGTTAATATATTTAGGTAACTTTAGGTATATATATATATATATATATATATATATATATATATATATATATATATATATATATATATATATATATATATATATATATATATATATATATATATATAATGGCTGAATGTTTCTTTTGTTTTAGCCTGATGTGAAGCATTATTTATAGCATCATTTAACCTTTTATTTTATTATATTAAAATATCGTTTCGTTTTCTCAATATTTAGTTCTATAAAATGGCAAATGATTTTTAGACTTAAGTAAAAAAAAAAAAGATTATTATATGGATATTATTTAAAAGTCATTCATTCTTCGAAATTACAAATATTTAATGCTATTTTGAAAAAACAAAAACTACATTTAAAGAGGCCTATTATATATGTTACATGGGCGTTCTATAAAATACCCAGACATTTTATAGAAAACCTGTTATTTTTCATACTTGCCTGTCAGTTTTCGGTATTCTAGAAAATGCCTGGTTATTCTTTGCCTGATTTCTAGCTGTGCCGGAGACAATACATAAAGTGAAAACAAAATATAATAATTTTGATAATTTGTGTATATTAAGCAGCATGTTTAGTGATATATATTTATGCTTTTTGATCTTCGAAATATTAGATATTAAAATTGCTTTTTTTTTTCTTTTCAGGTAAGCTGCAAGCTAATTTCTTGCTCCAAATGCCAGTTATGTACTCTTAACTTTTTTCTCACTTCTCCATTTGGTAAGACCATGACTCAATTCCATTAAATTTAAACCAGTCATTCATAAAAAGCTGTTCTAAAGGTAATTATTCTTGAATCGATAGGCTTAACTTTGTTCGATTCTACATCTTCTTCCAGAAATTTTCTAGATAAAAAGAGGCATTACAAGTATAATTAAAAAGACATTTAAGTAACTTAAAACCAAATGAAAAGAACATTAGTAATGCGCAAGCTTTTATAAAAAGGCTTATTCTTACTTCTTTTCCCTCAATACAACATTTTCCCTTAGACCCTGTAATTACGCTAGTTTTGTGCTTTTACAAGCACCCTTCATTGTTTTCCTGAAAAAGAAGATCCTGAAAAATGCCTCTTTTGTTTTCAAAAACTTAAACGTTTACTTTTGTGGCAGCACTTCGGAAAGAAAACTGCCATTAAAGCAATGGTTCTTGCGATGTAATTATTTCCCGCTCTTTTCTAAATGAGAAAGAATAAGATGAATAAATAGTTGTTAAAAAACGTTGTTTCCTTAACACGGCGCCTGGAATCGTAGAGGACATTCATTGAATTTTTGAGTAATTAAATCATTTGCGAAGAGTGTGTATCAACAGTTAATTGGAGAAGATATATTTTTTTTATCTAATAGTTCGAACTAATTTGTTTTAAATTGTCATTTACGAATGTTTTTTATCAATTTTAATTTGCAACATAAAATTTATTTCGTGCAACAAAAAAAAAAATCTAAATTTATGTAAGGGAGTAGATATGAGTTCGGGCTCACTTTTGTAAGCCCGAGCTCGAAGAATTTTATTCCCGACACACCCTATCCCGAGATACATCGAATTACTTAGAGCCTGGATATACGATATATGGGGATGGACATACGTCAGATAAAAGTCAAATTTGCGGTCTCACTATTAGGCCTTTTCTGCCTAAACAAGAAAATAATTCATTAAAACCTTTTTACCACAGTTGATTTATATTATTTAAATTTTTTATGCTAAGTAACTATACTAAACGTTTGTTTTAAAGTAGTTAAAAAGTTTATCAAAATTTTCTCTCGAGTCCGAGCCCACCTGAGTCTGAAAACTTTTTACAGTCCGTGGCAGGCTCGGTCTAAGCCCGTCTCATCTCCAGAGGGGACAAATAGTGATTATTTCTCCTGTTAAGTTCCATTGTTAAGTTATTCCAATCTTTAGATTATATTCTAAAGCAAAATCTATTATAAAAATGCCTTCAAATTATTTTTTTAAAAAAAACTAAAAAATTTTATACTTAAAACCTAACTATTATTCTACATATTTTAATACGATTGCACTTACGATTATTAGCACACTAGCAAGCGCCACATATTTGCTAAACTTTAAACTATTTTTTCCATTAATTTAGTTATCAATGTTGGAGGCTTTAAATTGAAGAGAACTCGATAATATCTTGATCGCCGATTGGATATACTTCATGTAAAAATATATTCTCATTACTAGAAATATTCGAATACGATGCTCTCATAACTCATTTACAAAGTTCTTTCCACTCGTTTACCTTATTTCCGAGTCTTTAAAAATAAACTGGCTTTCTCAGAATTTTGTCCTCAATGTTTGAAATGCCTGATCGTTGCTTAGTCTATCATTTTCTGGTAAATAGTAAATCATTAAGTACTCGAAACAGGGTGCGTAGCGTTTTTAAAAAGTGCTTTAAGGTGCTTATTTTCGATTTTCGTTTTTTAAAAGCCCTTAAAGGTGCTTTTATTCATTAGGTGTTTTTAGAAAATGCTTAATTTTCCTTTTTCAAAATGATATTTTTCCTTTGCAATGTTGATTTTCGCCACGAATTATGCAAAAAGACGCAGTTCGTATTGTTCTATTCAACCTTTTCACAATTAATTCAAACCCAATCAATCTTATTCAGCGTATTGTCAGTCCGTAGCGTATGAAAACTCTATTCGTTTTACATGATTCAAAATTTCATGATTTTTGACAATTGTCAAAAACAATGCCAAAAATTCTTTTTTTCCCGACATGACGGTTAAAACAAGATAAAACCGTCAATTGTCAAAAACTTTCTAATCTTGCCTAATTATGATATTTTTTTAAAGTGCTTAAAAATATTTATTGAGTGCTTGAAAAGTGCTCAAAAGGTGCTTATTTTTTGTTGAACAATTTGGCTATGCACCCTGTTGAAAGGAGTGCACAAATTTCTCATAATACGATGTAATGTGACAGATTACGTGAGTTATTACGATTAATTCAATTTTAGGAGTATTTACTATATGAATGCCGTTAAAAAAATTATGTCGGTTATTTTAGTCTTCATTATAGATACATTGAAAACTAATATCACTAATAAATATTGCTATCAGTAAAAAAAATTGCTATCACTAATAAAAATATATCCCTTTACTTCTTTTGGACTTTATTTCAAAATTTGCTACCAACTTAACATATCTATTACCGTTGAAACGGAAAAACCGGTGCGCCTGTTAATTTCCAGAAATATTATTTCCTTAAAAAACTTTAGATTTGAAAAGCAAATAAGGATGACGGTCGCCCATTTAGTTTGGCATCGAAAATCATTTCATGCATTCTTACTGATCTTGAATCATGACGTCACGGTTACCGATAAACTGATTTAGCACCAGGTTTCTGTGAATTAATTAAATCCGGAGCCTTTTATGCTGCACCCGCGACGAGACGGAAGTCGAAGAGGGAATCGTTTTCCGGATGCGATAGTTCGACCATCTCCCCCTCCTTTCCCATGCCTGTCCCTCCCCCGCATTCGAAAGAATAAGGGGTGAACCACTCTGTTCGAAAATATTATTTTATAATTTGATTCCGACAACCTCTGCCTCATACAAAATGCCGTTTTGCATTAATCATCGCTCTTTTCCTTTTGATTTATTTATCCGATTTTAACAAGTGCTATCGCTTTATGTAGCTCAGCATTGCGATTTGAAAAATTGATTCCAGCTTAAATGCGTGTATATGTTGTCGACTGATTGTTAGTATTAGGAATCTAGAATACTGTTCTGTTGGATTTAAAAGATAATGAACAAAATTTAAAACGAAAAGAAGTTTATGTATGCTTTTTTTTACTGCGCTTGTTACGTTTGAAATAATTATGTTTACGTTTGTATGCTATAGTCTATACAGTAAAATCGAATAAATTTTATTAATTGATCCTGATGTTAGTTGTGATGAATACTTTGCTTAATTAAAGGTTTCCTTTTATTTTTCGTCATTTCGTATTTTTAAGTTAGATTTTAAATTATTATGCCATAATGTAAAATTTTATTTTAATTTAAGAATTCAATGTTATAGTTAAAATTATTTAATTATAAAAATGGATTTTATGCTGGTAAAATATCTATTATAATAATTTCTTTTGTATTAATGTGTGATATCATGTGAATATAAAAACAATACTATTTATAAATAAAAACTCAAAGATTTTTATTCATTTTAATCAATTTTGACCGTAATTTAAATTATTTAACGCAATTTTAGTGATTGAGACTATGAAATAAATATTTTATTTCCTTTCATATACTACTAATCCTTAAATAACGTTAACTTTGTGTTGATTTAGTGTAAAATTGTTTCTTGAACTGGAAAAGTTATTTAAAGAAAAAAGAATATATATATATATATATATATATATATATATATATATATATATATATATATATATATATATATATATATATATATATATATATATATATATATATAAACGGCATTGAATAGCCGGCCCAATTATAAGTTTACCTCTATCGATGTTCAGTTGCTTAGGCTTGTAATTTTGAACCCAATCTATAAGGCAAGGTTACTCCTAGATCAAACATTGGGGCAAAGTGGCTTTCGTCGAGAATTTTTTGATGGAAAACTACGTTAACCTCCCACGGTTAGCCCAACAGCAGGAGAATTTTAATCCATGATCCGTGGATATTTTACGTTAGCAGTGTGATGCGAGCCTGGAGTCGGCGAATCTTATTATTTAGCCTATTTTAATTATTTACTCATTTTGTACCATTTTAAACATGCAGGTTCGAAGCATTTTTGAAATTTTGGTACAATTAATTATTTTTTATTATTTTATTTTCTAAAAACTGGCTTCAATTCGTTTGCTATTTTGCTTTTAAAATCACTGCACTGCAATTTGTGCACCTGTCCCTTCAATAAAAGCTTTCTCCTGTTTTCCAACATTTACTCGTTTTAGAACAACAGTAGTATTAGGCTCGATACTACGAGATAAAATAGTAAAAGACTTCTGCCAGATAGAACGTTTTGTGGAATTGTTCGAGACGTGACTTTTGAGGCAAGGGGGGCAGACTAAAAAGGGGTGTATTTGAGAACGAAACTGATGGTGATAATTATTATTCCTCCCCCTTTCCCAAATGCACCACAACTTGTTTGTTTGTGATCCCTGGCATCTGGGCATCACAGGGACTTCAGACATACAAACGGACTAACTCTCTCCCGAAAATTCACCCGTTCCTCCAAATTTTCTGGAAAACAACAACTTTTCGGCGCGGTGCCGCATTTAATTAGTTCTTATCGGGTAGGGTCCCAGTAATTGCAATTGTTCGAGGATTTTGGCGAGAAATGAGATTGGTTTAGGTAGAAGAAGGGGAGGGTGTTGCGCGACTTTTAATATGACATAGGGGAGAGAGAACCGACTGCAGATATGGAAGTTTTCGAAAAGAGGCTTTCGAAGCATTGGATTTTTGTTTTTGGCGAGACCCAATTGATAAGGATTTCTCTCTCTCTGCCTATGCATTTAAAGCCGTGTTCAGAATTAATGAGGAAGGATTCTTCTATTTTTGTAATTTTGTGATCGCAGAGAGAAGATTTGATAATGTTCGTGTTGGTTCAGTTTTGAGTTTTTATTCCTTTTTAGAAAAATTGTTGACCTGCTCTATTTCAATGCAGTGAGTGAGTTGTCTGGTTTGAAATTACTCTCAACCTTGTTTGGAGTTGAGAAATTGGAAATGTCTGTTGATATCGATAGTTCAGGATTTATTTCATTAAGTGGTTGTGCATATTCAGCAAATATTTGTGAAATGTTTTTATTTTCCTGTGATTTAATCAAATTAGAAATAATTTGTTCGTTTTAAATGACAGCTGTGTTAAAATGTATAGTTGTAGCGAAAACAATGTTATTTTATTATCAAAATACATAGTTGCAGCTGCCAAAATAATTTGCTCCTAAAGTAATTATAGCTTGCTCAAATCGCAGTAATGACTGAATAACCGTATATAAATATTTTATTCTGTTGCAACTTCCTATATTATCCTATTCCAAAAGCAGCAAATAAGCGAAATGTAAATTCTTTTTAAAAAGTTTATTCCTGTAAAACTACAAATTCTGGAACTTATTTGAAGATAAAACTGCTTCATTAGAAAAAGTTTAATGCACAGAATAGGTATAGGTAAATTGATGTTAAGGTATATTAATTAACCTCCACTGATTTATCCATGAATCCCAACTCAATATGATGTTTTTTATTATTCAAACAAAGTGCGGAAATCAATAAAAAGCAATTTTTCCAAGCTACCACATGACCTCTTTTGAAAGTATACATTTTAATTAAAAAATAACTATTCGTAATTTAGTTTTGCTCTTGTAACTTAATATTTAACCCTTAAAACGTAACTTTATTTTTACTTTTCATTCATAGTTGTAATGTAAATTCTTCTTATTATCAAATGTGCTAATTTTGACTTGAGAACCATAATAAATTTACTAAGTTGTCTAAAAAGTTCTGTAACACTTGCAAGAATTTCAACTTTTATGAATTTCATTTTGTGTTTTTTTTTTTTTTTTTTTTTTTTGGTGTTCTTAGTTGAAATTTTCATCTATAAGCTCTAAATGACTTTTGATTCATTATTGCTACAAACGAGATCTTTCATCAAGGGACGTTGCAAGGGTGTTGAAGAACGTTTTGAGTTTATCTTCTTTAGATTCTATAACCATCGGAACCCGCATTTGCGTTACATGGCGAAGAAAACTACGAAAACCTCCCACAGTAGAGCTAACGGCAAGAAGACTCTAATCCATGATCCGTCTACCACTGAGGATATTTTACGTCAGTCCGCACTGTGGTCGATGCGAGAATTTTTATCAGCCAGCCGTCACTGAGATTCGAACCCGGGTTGCCTCATTGGGAGGAGAACGCTCTATCCCCTGAGTCGCCACAGCTCATTCTTTAGATTATAAAGATGCTTTGTTTTACTTAACACAATTATTTTTAAAATTGTTTCTCGATTTTTGTACTTTTGCCAATCACTACATACGTTTATTATTTTGCTTAAAAGCTGCTTCAAATATTGCTTTTAGGGTGAAATAACCGTAATTGAATATTTTAATGTATTCTTTCACGAGCCATAGTTTTTAATTACCCAAATAGTCTTCATTTTTTTTATTCTTCTTTGGCGAAGATAAGTACATTTCACACATACGCCATACAGATCATGTATGCGCCATGATGAACTTAGAAAGGAAAGAATAGATTTAATGTATATAGAATATATTTAATATATATATATATATATATATATATATATATATATATATATATATATATATATATATATATATATATTTAATATATATATATATATATATATATTTAATATATATATATATATATATATATATATATATATATATATATATATATATATATATTATATATATATATATTATATATATATATATATATATATATATATATATATTAAAATGTAATTTAAACGTTACATTTTCAGTAGGGAAAATAAGAACATTAGAGACTTAGAAAAATAAGAATCAGGATTCTTCCTTTTCAATTTAACTATCGAAAACTTATATGATCTATTTACTATAATTTATTTTTGGTTTACAGTTAAAATATATTCATTTCATTAAATATAAAACATTAGTTGCTACTACTATTATAAATAAAAAATATATAAATGGAAAAGAAAATACGTAGTATAAGATTTATTCTCTCAATATATTTCTAAAGAAATAAGCTTTTGTTACTTTTAAATAACGTTTGCTTGTTTTTTTCTTTTCTTTCTTTTTCCAATACTCTTTCGCTACTCTTTGCCCCGCAATATTGAAAACTTCTCTCCTTCTTTTATACCCGCCATTAACATTCTTTCGGCTTAGACTTCTAATTAAAAATTTAATTTCGGTCACACGGACTTTATATACAATTTTCTTTCCCTTATATGTTCCCCCGTGTTATCATTGCTTCTTCTATTTTTATTTTTTCCTTTTACACCCACCATCTCGAAAAATTAGAAAAGCCTTGCTGTTCTTTTGGTCAGTTCGCTTTTCCCTTTGGCTCGTGGAAAATAGTACGTAAAAATACTTACTATAGTGTTAATCGTTTTATTAGGATTTAAATTGGAATTTTTTCATTATTTTATTTATTTTTTGCACACAATTTTTTATAGATCAGGCCTCTGGAAATAATATTTTGGCTTTTAGGAGCTCCAAGGAAATTTCTCATGTTAATTAATTTTAAAGTTATAATTTATTTATTTTTTAAATTGAAATTCGTTTTAAAACAATTAATATATATTTTTCTTATGCGAATCATGTAGTTTTTCATGTTATGTTTTAGTTAGAGCATCATATTGTGTTCACTATTATTTTATCTTATTATGTCATATTATGTTTAGTTATTGATCATTGGAGGACTGCAAGTTAGGCATCTATTTAATGTGTGTCATGTTTTCTAGTTTTCGTATTTTGATGTGCAAATCTTGTTATTATTTTTAATTTAAAGCATAATTTTTTATTTAAATAATTTAATTCGTGTTATTCAAAATAATTACTCCGTAATCTAAGAACAAAAATAGTATAAATTATTTATTTATTGGTTTTTACTGGATTTTTTTAAAAGTAATTAGAAGCTGAAGAATCAGGAAGATTTTAACGAGAATTTGATATGAAAATACAAAACAAAAACTAGTGAAATAAAATCCGATTCTCAACTCAAGTTATGGTAAATTTAGTTGAAATTATGAAAATTAAAAAGCCTTTTTCTCGGGCATTATGCCTAAAAATCGCATTTATCGGATGGCATTTTTATTTATTTATTTTTAGAAGACATAAAATGATACCAAATTTAAGACTGAGACTCCTAATTTTCAATGTACTAACTACTCCTGGATTTTCTTTCATCAAAACTCACTATTGGTAATTCGATTTATAAATACCAAGTATAATTTATAAAAGAAGGGAGGTAGTCTTAAAATTAATTCCTAAACCATCATTAATTCAACATATATCAAAATGTTTTTGTTTACTTAGATTTTAAGATTTTAATAATCAGATTTTGCTTTCTTTAATCCCGCCAGACAGTTGTCGCCAAATCTAAACCGCTTCATATCAAGAGTATCTTCTGATAGAGGTTGGGGAGGGGGGGTTGTCGGTAATGGACAGGGTATTGTATGTTGTTTTGCTCTCTTTTTTTTGTTCTCTACCCCTGATTCACCTACCTCTCAGAATCCTTTTGTCCTCTTGCTCTTCCGTTGAATGGAGCAAGATCTCTTGCAAGAGGGGGGTTTAATGTTCCAAAAGACACCATTTTCCCATTACTTTAATCGAAAGCAAGCGTCTGTAACATCTTCGATTGCTGGATATGTGCGTAATTACGGTCGGAGGGAGCTATTCCAAGTCCCTCATCCTCCCCCTAACCTGACGATCCAAAGCATCACCACTGCTCTTTAGAATCTTCATCTGCTGTCTTTTGTTTCTTCGATCTTTTACTTGTTCCATTCTGTCGAGAAAATGGCGAGTGTCGTCTTACTTTTCTTGTATCTCAACTATTCACTTCTCGAAATCATATCAGCATTATTTAAATTTGTTTTGAGCTTGAAGTCAAACATGATCTTTTTTCATTCTATGAACTAACTATAACTTAATATAATTTACAAAATTCTTTAATTGGATTGTAGATCCTTACTTGTACGTTAATATCTAATTGTATTGCATTGTGTAAGATACTTAAACTGGATGACAATCGTGAAGTAACTATATTTTTCAAATATTGTAATAAAGGCATATTAAAACTTTTTTAACGTGATATGTCATAGTTTTTGCTATAAATGCCGAATATACGATAGTTATAGGCGGCATAAATATCGAATAATATAAATTTGCGAGAATTATCAATTGTAATATTGCGAGTATTATTGATTATTAGCGTAGTTAATTCTTAATTTCATTAGTGTTAAAATATTACTGAGCAATGTAAAATTAACTAAAATATGCTAAATTGTAAAAAAATAAAATAACGCGATTTAGCGAGAAATGTTGATAATTCCTCTCGATTTATTGCTATATTAAAATACTGATATCGCCCATTTACTATTGCGTATTACATGTGAGGGGGAAATAATGTAAGTTTTAGGAGATTTTTGCTTAGTAGTACAGTATTAAATATTTTTTTTGTTTTCATAAAATAGAAATAAACTCTCGTTCATTTTTCGTTTTTCATTGAATTATATTTAGTTGGATCACATATTTGTCCCAAATCTGTTGTTAGAAAATGTGTATCGTATTAATTACCATTTTCTAAGATTATTTTTCGCGACTTAGAGTTTAAATTAAACCCACAAGATTACATGTATTTGCAGACAAACGTGAATAAAATAATTGTACTAAAGTCTCCAATATAGTTTCATTTTGTGTGTTACAAATTACATTTTAAAAGGACATATTTATTTAAGACATAAGTTTACTTGCACAATGATTCAGCTTGTGCTTATTCTTACGCCTATTTATAATATATATTTTAAACTCTATAAATTCTTTTAAAACTTTAACACTGCTTAATAAAATAAAATTAACTAATGCCAGGATTTTTGTATAAAAGTACATACATAAAAGCAGCTAAGCTAAATAGTTTCTTAAAAAAAGTTTACAAATAATTAGCGCGATGCACGATTACTGTAACAACCTATCTTTTTTCCCCTTTTCTTCTCTGTATTTCGGCTTCTCAGCATATACCCAACGTTAGCAGGAAAACAACTTTTAGTGGGGCGAAACTCCACCTTTTATTTATCACACTTAATCGCAGATAGCGTTTTTATTATTTTTGTTTGTGTGTAAACTTGTCTACTGAAATCGTGTTTCATTTAAAACTAATATGAAACTCATAGTTTAATACTTTGCTTTTGTGCGCTCTACTTCAGACTTTATGCTTGATTCAACGCTTTTTACCCTTACGAGTGATATAAATTAATTCACCATTCCAATCGTTTCAGTTACATAATTTTTATGAATCGAAAACATTTATTTTAAAATCAAACTAATAAACAATTTTGAAAACACCACCAACTTTTCCAAAAGTGCGTCAAAATTTAGAATCATTTTTCCATCTAGATTTTAAGTTAAACAAATCCCCATGAAACAACCATTATTCATTTCCATAACCCAAACAACCTCATGCTATATCCATTTTGAAAAGTAGAGAAATTATTCGCGAATTAATTTCAGGCACGGTTTAATGGCCGTTAAACCCCACTAACATCCATGTGAACTCTAGCATGAAGCCCTGGTCGAAAACTTTTCCCAAAACTTGCTTACCCTCCCAGTCCCCCATGATGCCGCGATAGAGTACTCCAGGGCCGCATAGACGACATCCATGTAAAGACCAGAACATCATTCATTCCTGTATGTAGACTTCGCTTCTGAAAATGGCCATAGCCGGCCTGCAGCGACAAAAGAGGGTTTCTCCAAATCACTTTTCCTTATGCGACGGTGTGTGTTTAAGAGCTGTGGGGGTGTCCCATGAGTCCTCTGAGTACCACCAGAGGGCAGTGGCGGACGCTCCATCAACGTTTCGTGGATATGTCGATGGTGTGTTTTCTAGTTCTCAACTTTTGGCGACGTAAGGCTCAGAATGGCGGGTGAATACGGATCATTTGAATACTTCCTGAATTTTATTCTTAAAATGTGTTTTTAAATGTTCTGAAAAGCTTTGTTTTGTAATTGTTCTACTATTTAGTTTGGACGGTTTAATGATTTTTACTAATATGTTTATGAATGATGCTCTTCTTTAAACTTATAACTTTACGATTTCAGATATACAAGCACAGTTCGAGAAAGAGAAAAATAAAATTAATTTGACATTAATAATAAAAAAAAATTCGATTTTCTTTTTTCTAATTAATAATAAAAAAAAAATAGATTTTCGTTTTTCTAGAAAATAAAAAAGATTTATTTGTGTGCTTTTTAAAGGTTTTCATAGTGTTTGCTACTTTGAACATTTTTAAGTATTCGTGCACTGTGAATTCTTTTTAGCTGTGTTAGTTATTTTATTTTGAAATAATAACACCGATGATTCAGTTCTTTTTAAATCATGCTGATATTCATATATTTAACTTATTCTGGATGAGCAACTATTAAAAAATTGATAAAATTTAAAAAAATGGAATCATTTTCTGAAGTATTATTAATTTATCGTACTCTATGCCATCATTAAAAATCAACTCATATCAAATCATACTGATATCCTTATTTAATTTATACTGAATGGTTAACTACGAAAAAATGGATAAAATTTAAAGCATTATCTGGAGTATTATTAATTTGTTATAATCTGTACTGTCTTATAAAATCAACTCATATGTTATATAAATTCAGAGTTTGTTCCGATAATTGTTACGCTAAATTTTCTGTTTTGCAGCTCTTTTTTTTTAACTATTATTATTAAACCTTACAGTGGCATGCCTTTCACAAATTAAACTAATATTCTGATCTAACATGGCACTTTTTGAATTTTTCTACTCTTTTTAACAATGTTGTTTCGTTTAAGAAGTTTTTTTTCTTTTTTTAAGATTTTTAATGTGTTTTTATTTTTTTCATTTTTAAAGTTGATGAAAAATTTTCTTTTAACATATTTTTAGCAATGTGTCTCCCTAACCCTTTTTAAGAATTTGAGCTTCGTTTAACATTTTTAACAGGGGGAGTTTTTTTAATTTTATTTATTCATTCGTTTATTTGTTTTTGTGTGTATTGAGTACCTTACAGTAGCATGTCCTTCCTTACCTTACTTACAGTCCATTTAACTATTATAGACATTTTAAACAATTTTATGTTTATGCGACACTGGTATACATAATCTGTGTAAAGCCATATTCTGCTGTTTTCAGTCATTAAAATCTTTTTTTCAATGGATTAATCCATTAAATTAATATATTTTACCTGAGTACTCCGTCAATCTTATCTTTGAGTTTCTTGGCTCTGTCCACACCTTTTTGGCGATGCCGAAGAAAGAGAAAAATCGGTAAGCAACCCTGCAAACCAGGGATGGTAAGAGGTTGGCAGCAAATGTAGGATGCTTCCCGACCTCTGGTCCATTAACCTTTTCCCTAGCATCCCATGGGGGTGATTTGGGCCTCTGCTGTAATTAGAAGGAAGCTCTTTGCTTTTCGCTCCCGTTCACTTAACGTTAGTTTCTCTCTCATCCCGCATCCCCGACTGATCCATTTCCTGCCTTTATTTTCACCCAAAACTTCAAGAATAAGGCCTTTGCCCAAATTAAACCCCTAGAATTTTCTCTGCTAAATAAGAGTTCTGTTAGTTGCTGTTTCTCAACTTCGAGGGGCACCGCAAACCTCTATTTTATTTTTTGCTTTTTTTTTCTTCCTTTTAGAAAGTATTAATCTATACATTTCAAGGTAAATGAATTAGTTTCGGTTTTATCCATTTTATTTATTTCCTCAATCAAAAACCAGAAGGTAAAAGAAATAGGATAGTGCTGATGCGTTTTTCTTCACGTAGTATTGAAATTCTCAATTGTACCGAAAAATTTATTATGTATTTTAACAATTTTTGTAATTTCCACATACTTTTACCACACACATTAATTCTATATTTCAAGTTTTGCTTCAATAATGTTTTCTAGTGACTTGATTTGAAAATCATATACCTTTTTTGTCAAATACTGCTAAATAGAGAAACATGATACTTTTGTTTTACTATACATATTATTTGATGTTAAGCTAGCGCAATGCTTATAAAATTAGAATTTAAAGCAGATTTGTTATAAAAGCGTTCTTAAATGAGTGAGTGCATATTTTATTTTATTTTATAACCGTCGTTGAACAGCCGACCCAATTTCATGGGTTTACGACTACTTACGTTCAACTCCGTAGCCTTGTAATTTTGAACCAATCTAGAAGACAAGGAAACTCCTGGATCAGTACCCCCAGAGGTATTAATTTGTTGTGGGAACATGGAGGACTTTGAGACTCGACAGATTTAACGTGCATCAGTCACCATTTACTACACGGGGAGTCTTCGGCCGGCGAGGATCAAACCCACGACCTCTTGGATATGGGCCCAGCGCCCTACCGACCAGGCTATCCCGGCCCTAGTGAGTGTATATTAAAAATATGTTACATCTTGACATTTAGTTTCTTAAAATTTTTAAATCTGTTGAATTAAATCTTTAACTTTCACATCCTCGCCTACGCAGAGCTGTTGTGTGTATATATATATATATATACACACAGGGTGGTCCTAAAATATGTGTCAGAAATGTAAAGGTAGGTAGAGGGGACCTAAATAAGCATATTTCGTATAGGATTGTGTGTGAGGTAATGCCGCCTTGAGCCGGTAGGGAATCGAATTTTCTTATGTCTTGACTTGTCTTTTCAGTTTCCTTTGATCCATACTGCTTTACAAGCTAGTGCTTTAATGTGCCATTACCGCACATACATTCCTATCCGAAATATGCTTATTTATGTCCCCTCTACCTACCTTTACATTTTTGTCATATATTTTAGGACCACCCTGTATATATATATATATATATATATATATATATATATATATATATATATATATATATATATATATATATATATATATATATATATATATCGTGTGAGCTGTTGACGAGATTATAATTTTTCCTTATTTTGTTTTCCGGCATTTTATTTATTTTCAATTTTAAAAATTTGCGAATATTTTTTTAAAATTTTTTTTCATAATTTTAAATACATTAATAATAATAATTTAAAAACATTTACATTTATTATAATAATAGATTAATAATTTTAAAAATCTCTATATTTTTAACTTAGATATATATAAATAAAATTCTCTTAGTTTTGTTTTATTTTTTCCACTGCTCGCTCCAGGTTAGCAAATTTCCTTAACATCATGTCGGTTTTCCGATCCGGTTCGAGGAAGTGGGAGGAAAGAACGTTAAAATAATTTTATTAAAAAAAAAATAATCTTCGAAAAGAAGCGTAAAAAAATCAAAACCACAAATCACGTGGCCATGTACTTCCGGTTTCGGATTGACAGTCATATTTCATGGATCGAGAAAGCACCCAAAAGTGATCTTTCACCCTGAGGCGTCATACAATGATATCCAGTGACTGGATAAGGGGGTGACGGGACACTACGACCCCTCCTGATGACACGAACCGGACACGACGTGGACCACGACATCTCTTTTTTGACTGTCATGCTTCTGTTGCGCTGTGGTCATCACTTGGCGACAAGATTTTTTTTCCAAGATAGTTTTTCATTTATCACTATTATCGGACATTTTCAGCGTCTACTTCGAACTTAGGTTCGGGTCATTTCTTTTACGCTGACGTTCGAATTTGGAGGAGGGAGGCTGGAAGTTATTGCTCGAGATGTATGACTAAAATAGAAAAATGAGAATTTTTCTCCTTACTTGAGGAAGTTTTTTCTTTGAGGCTCGATGGTGGGGGAGGTACTATCTAAATCGTTTTACTTTCTTCACTCTGATAACCCTCATTTAAGAATTTTTTTTTATGTTCTATACTATAAATATTAAAGCAAAATTTCAAATGCTTTTAAAATGATAAAACTTATTAGCTTTCTGTTTATGTAGAGTTTGATAATGATAAAATAAATTGTATTTATATTTTCATTTTATGATACAAAAATATTTAAAATCCTTTATTAATAGTACTCATATTTAAAGTATAAATATAATGTAATAAAATGCAAATTTACTTGTTTTATTGATAAACAAAATTTTTGTCCTAATAGTTTTCATCACGATCACTTTATTATAACCACTTAACTGTCTTAGTGTTGTTTCTGGAACGCTTGTATTATGCTGGTATGGTTTATGACCTTAATTTCATATTCATGTCAGTTTGATCATATCCTAATCATATAATAATCTTGATAACCTAGTGCATCCACTAATGCTGATGACCAATCTCTAGGATCTAATGTCAGGAATTAATCTCACTAGGATAATGCATATCTTATATCTCTTCATCGGTATTGTAAGTGATTGATTTGAGATATATAATGAAGACTACTTTCCCAAAATCTCCCGAAATCTTCAGATCCGAATCTTATTGAATATATGTGATTTGAAAATGAAAAATAAACATACCGTCATTTAAAAGCACAACTTTGGAGATTGCCTTGAATGTGCCACAAACGACACCACTCATGAGGTCACTTCCTCAATTTAGTCATAGATCTGAAGGGGAAGGAAAGAGTTCCTTTGTTTTCCACTTTTGCTTCTCATAATATATCGGAAGAATATTATAAAATACTATGTATCACAGTACTATGTACCTATGATATATAAAATACTATGTACCCATGTATCACAGATAATTTTATTTTGACTCTAAAAAGCTAAAAATAGTGAGGGAAAATTTTTTTTCACTCAAACCTGGAGCATTTCTACACTGAAAAGTAACCAGTCTTAAAATTGGCAGTAACAGTAATCAGTAATTATTGAGACTCGAGTTAAGGAGTTAAATAGTTCTAGCATCTAATCCAATTATTTAAAGTCCACATTTTACTGAAACTTTTCCATGTTTCTATCCTCATTCAATGTTATGCTTACAAAATCTAATATTTGACAACAAATTTAAAATTAAAAAAAAATTATAGTTTTCCGGCGAAAAATCGCATGGTATAGATAAAATATGATCTGGATTTACTTTGAAATTTTCCTGAAATACATGGGAAAGTCAGGAGAATTTTTTTTTCTGAAATTAAATAGGATCATTGTAGTAATAATCGATAGCTATTATGCAATAAACTATTGTTAAATACTTTATTATTTACTATCATAGCAAAATCTAATATTTGACAACAAATTTTTTAAAAAATCATAGTTTTCCGACAAAAAATCGCATGATATAGATAAAATATGGTCTGGATTTACTTTGAAATTTTCCTGAAATACATGGGAAAGTGTGGAGAATTTTTTTTTCTTCTGAAATTAAATAGGATCATTATAGTATTAATCAATAGTTATTATACAATAAACTATTGTTAAATGCTTTATTATTTACAATAATAGCTTGATAGTGAATTCAGAAATACTGATACTATAATTATAGTTCCATTTAAATATAACTATTAAAATATGTTACATTCTTTGGAATTGATACTTTTTGTTTAAATCCTATTTTTTTTTTGTTTCCATGTATCCAAAATATGGTCTGAATTTAGTTTGAAATTTTCCTGAAATACATGGGAAGAGAATTTTTTTTTTTCTGAAAATAAATAGGATCATTACAGTAATAATAAATTGTTATTATACAATAAACTATTGTTAAATACTTTATTATTTACAATCATAGCTTGATAGTGAATTCAGAAATACTGATACTATAATTATAGCTCCATTTAAATATAACTATTAATATATGTTTTAAATTCTTTGGAATTGATACTTTTTGTTTAAATCCTATTTTTTTTGTTTCCATATATCCATCTTTGCTACATATGACTTCGGATGATTTTATGCATTTTTCAAATGATTCGTTGTACGGGAATATATTTTTTCTTAGAGCCAACCAAGTGTTTCCCCCCTCCCTTTTCTAAGTGGCTTAGAGGGGGAAATATTTCAAGCTTCGTTTTTATCGTGTTTATCCTGATAAAAGCACAACTTCTGGCGCTTACGTTTGGGCGATAATATGAAAACGGAAGACTTCAGATTCCACTGCTATGAAGAAAAAAAAAAAAGAATAAATAAAAACAGACTTTACTCTTAAGTGAAGAATATTTTAGGTTAGGCAGATGCTTTCTGGGAGAAGAAGGAATTCTTATAAGGAATATAAATGGTAAGAAATATATTGTTTGGAAATTCTTTTTCAAAAATAAAAGAAAGAAAGAAAATACGATAAACAACAGTCTTGCGGAGCTCGGAATATAAAGGGGAAAAGAAAAGAAACAGAAAAAATCATAAAACCCGATCAAATAATGCCTTTAAGAAAAAGAAAAGAAATGCCTAGTCGTTCTCTATTCGAATTTTAAAAGGTGAGAGAAAAGATAGACACACCGCCCCCACCACCGTTTATTTTTCTCTTTATTTATAAGAACGCATTCGAAATTTGAAACTGGGTGAGGGAAAAAATTTTTTATCTTTTGGGAATTTGTTCCATAATCCCGTAATTCTTAGGAAAAATGTATAGAATTTATGCTAATAAATAGAATTGTGTTAAATAGTTTTAAAGCGTGAATTTATTGTATTATTTCCATTTGAATTAAAAGCAAACATATTTATAACGTATTTCGAAATTGTATATATTTATGTTGGTAGTATTAAGATACCTCCGTATGTATATATATTTATAACTTTTTTTAAAGCTGCTTGGTAAACATTAATAATGCATAATTTATCTATTATTGCAATTAATAGCCTAAATGCTAAACATGCTAGCTGGTGTTTAGACAAAATAGAAAAAATCTGATTAAAAACTATAAAACAAAGCTTGTAAATTAAGATTTTCTTTTAAAAATCCTAATTCATTCTAATTAATCCTATTGAAAGCAAATGACATTTTAAACAAGTATCCTCGAAACTACTTAATACCATGATATTTTCTTAAAACTTTTTTTTTTAATGCTTTTAGCAGATTTTCAATTTGGATGAATCATAGGATAAAACGGAATAAAACATTTGCTTTTATGCCACTTGCTTCTCGTTTTTGTTTTCTAAATTTTTTCCTGTCTTTCTCTGGCGTTCTGGTGCTGCTGTAAATTTACTTTATACTTTATTTTTGAGAGCCTAAAAGATAAATAATGTGTTTTATCATTAATGCATTGAAATGTGTAAATATGATTACATTCTTCATGTTTTGTTCATAACTATTTATTCAACACTATACTGCTTTCTAGTTAGCTGTTTTGTGCCGTTTATCGAAAATCATTTTGCGTTATTTGCTCTTAAAATTTAGTTTAAATCGATACATGCTTTTTTTTTCTCCATATCTATAATATATGGAGAGAATTAAATCTTAAACTACAGAAGGCTTAAAAGGCTACTTAAGTACAAAAGGCCTCTTATATTATTCTGCTTTTGTTTGTAAAAGTTACTGTAAAGTTAGACTTTAGCTATATTTGTTTAGTGCCGCAACACAAAAAACACTATAGTCACAATTTGCATTAAGTAATTAAATATGCACACGAATGATACGCCTCATCCATTACTAATCTTTACATTTCGCTTTCAAAATCGGAATTAATTATTATAAATTAATAATTTTATTCGCAACTCTTCTTCACATTTCAGAATTATCAGTTTTAAGAAAGTCACGTTTTAATAAACCTTCAGCGTATCCTTTTCTCTAAAAATCAAGTAATTCGAAAGCCTCGATTGGTAAGACAATAATAATAAAAAAGAAGAAAAAAAATCAAGGCTTTGGGTATATAAAATCTATTCTGAAGCACGCACCGTTGACTCCTCGATTATGTAAATTTTATGATGGGGCGATATTGCTCAATAATACACCCTTCTCACATCTGGCCCCCTTATCTCCAATATTTAAAAGATTCTGTCCTCCCACAACCCCCACCCCCACTAGCTATCATCGAGTGTGGAAATTCATCTCCCCGCCTTTTGCATAGATATCCATACATACATACCATCGCGCGTTAAGAGGAAAAAGTGAAGTGGGAAAAAATTCTCCCGGAACAGATAGGGAGTGAAAGAACGGGAAAAAAAACTGGATTTCGCCAGTGCACGGATGGGAATTTTATTCAAATTTCCGACGGAAAAGAAGAAAAAAAAGTGCCCGTTGGATAGTTTGCGATTTCTTATTGTTACGCATTTCCTATATATTCCATTTTGCCCGTATTCCATCGGCTTGTTGCTTTTGCCATTGCGCCATTACTGCGCGATTATCACCCCCTTTTGAAATTCAAGCTTTTTTTCGTCTCCTTGGTAGTAAGAAATTGATGGGTCACATAGATTAAAACTGGGAGATAGTTTTTCTCTTCTGTGGGGTTTTCTTTTCTAAGATATGACCAAGTAAAAGAAAATAAGAACACCACCCAATGTTTTTCTTTGAACTTCTGTTAAAGTCTGCTGTCGCTATTGAAAAAAAGCTTATTGGAAACTAATGTAAACAGCAAAATTTTCTTATTTTAATGTCTTGAAGATAATTAATATTGACAGAACAATTATTTTAAATTTTAAAAACAAGTTTATACTGCCTTTTCTTCCAAAAACTTTCTTTTTATCAGGAATTTATCATAATAACTCTATTACGTTAAAATAGTAGTGAAATGATATTTAAAAAATAATAAAAGATGATCTCCTTAAGTTAAGATTACTATTAAAATAGTTCAAGTTTTATATTATTTATTACAGTATTCTTTTTATTTAATTTTCTATTTTTATTGCATTTTTAGTGTGTTTTACTTATTGTAGCTTTCTACAAACGTATCTAACATGCACTAACTTAAATATAGTAGTGATCTGCAGAGATCTTAAACTTTATTAACTTGTTCCATTAAAGATTGAGAAACAACGAGAAAGGAATAGATATTAAGTTTTGTCTTTTAGATTTAAGAGATTAAAATTAAGCATTAATATTTTAATATCAAGCAATTACATAGTCTTAGTTAACGATTGAGAACTAAAAACAAAATAAATTATGAGATACTTTTTTTTTATTTTACTTCATTTATTTTCTCGGAAAAAAATCGATACAATAATCGATTAAAAAAAATTTGATATTTTGTAAGAAAAATTCGAGATATGAAAATTGATTTGCTATTCCATGTTAAAATATCATTTTTAATTATTGATGTCATCTAAATATTAGTCATGATTTAAATTTCGTTGTAAGTACAAAAAATAACGAATTTAACAACTACATCCCATGAAATTCGAGCTTTCTTTTTTCCATTCCTTTATTGTGCGAAATTGATGGGCCACATAGATTAAAACTGAAAGACAAAAGTTTTTCCTCTGTAATATATGATTAAGAATAAAAAAAGAAAGAAACTGCTAAATGTCACCGAAGGATTTTTTTTTTTCCTCCATCCCCTCTTTCTTTTTCTTTCTGCGACCTTTACCCACTCTTTCTTCTATCAGCCCCTGTTCTCACTTGCCTTTTAGTAAGTGATGTAATTTCTTTTAATCTCGCTTTCTTTTTATGAATTGGTAGACATTGTTTATGAAAAAGTACCCCTGTCCACATCTGAACATGGAATTATCGTCCTCTCCTCTTTTGACTGATTACAACTCTTGAAGGAGTATTGCTTTCAGCCATTTATTTCGTCTGGATATTGTCCCGATGTTGGCCCATGGTAGCTAAAGTTTATCAGGATGACTGATGTTTCCTCATGTGGATTTCAAGAGGAAACATTCTTTTATTTATCTAGTAAAAAGATCCCTTTTTTATGCTGTTATAGAAATGCCTTAAATTAAAAGGCTGGATTAAAGCTAATTTTGGAAACAATACCCTTTTGTTAATATTTCTGTGCTTTGCCATTCATTGGATGTGATTTTTAATATTTTTTTTTCTTATTTGATAATAATTAGCGTCTTTAACAATATGAAAAGTATGTAAGATTTTTGTTTGAAAGCCAAAGAGCACAAGTTCAAATCCCTGCTGTGGCTGCTTTCGATTTACATCGGCCACGGTATTAATGTAAAATATCCTCAATGGTTCATAAGTTTTTTCACGTCAATGGACTAGCTAATAGAAGTGGTTTTTTTTTTTTTTTTTTTTTTTTTTTTTTTTTTTTTTTTTTTTATGTAACTCAAATACGGGTTGATTTTTCTATAAAACCTTTACAACAATACTTAATTTGGAAGTTCTATATTCTGGTTTGAGTTCAAAATAACAACAATAAGAAAATTTCAATGCTCTTAATGAATTTAGTTTTGCGTTTTAGAACCAGAAAGTTTTCAATATAAAGTCATGAATGAGAGTTGTATGTTTCTCAAAATTGTTCAGTAAACTCTTTTCTGTAAACTCTTCTGCTCTGCAAGTTTTTTTTTGAAATATTAGTCATCAAACAAATTGTATCAATGGTAAGGATTAACACCAATTATGTGGTTATTCCTTTATCTTTGCGCAATTTTTTTTAAAAATCATTTTTCTGATTTTGGTTTAGCAACTGTTTAAAACCACAAGAAAAATTTTGTTCAGAAATCATAAACAATTCTTTTTAACTGTGAATAAATAAACGAATCTTGCTTATCTTTTAATAAGTTTTCGGTGACGGCTCCCCCGGAAATGCGGAACCGGACAACCAAAAATTGCTCTTTTCAAACCGGTAGTGACGTAGCTAACAAAGTGTGCAGTGTATCTTTCACGCCTGTCTGATCTCCCATGCCGCAAAAGGAGTCTTTGCACAGTGTGCACATCTTCCCTCCTCCTCAATTCCCTCATCTTCATCCTCCCGAAGATGGGGAAGGAAGCCCAAGAGCAGTATCAGACGCGAGTGCGAAAACCCCTTCCCCATCAAAACCATCTGCTGAAGTCGCATAACCACGTGACCATTCAAACCTTTCCCCTCATCCCCTTCACCAATATCTTCCTGTCAGTTCGGCTTATCGCACCGGAGAAGGCAGTGGTCATGTGACACAAATCCAATCGTTTTGCCCCCCTCGCCCCCATATAGAAAAGATACCTGCTTCCAGCCCCCTTCCAATGCGAGAATATCACTGTCAGCAAGGGAGTCAGATAGCCATGAAGACTTTCGGGTGTAGCGTAAATTGAGAAGGGGGTTCTTCTAGTCTTCTCTGTGCTATTATTTTTGGTTGGGAAAAGGGAAGCTTTTGTGCGAGGCAATGTCCTATAAAAGTCTTGTCGATGTCTTGGCGTCAAAAACGATTATAGTCCGAAGAATGGTATATCTGTATGGACTCCTTACCGCCTCGTTTACCCGATACTGCGCCGCCTTCTTATTAGCCACTATCTATATGGTTTAACGTATTAATTTATTATTTTGATAAAAATATTCAAGATGCATTTTTCTTGTTTTGATTAGAATGTTTTACTATTAAATATATATTTAACCAGGGGTCTGTCCAGACATTTTGTGAAAGGTCCGTTTTTCGTGAAATTGTGAAAAAATTACTCACATTCTTTCAACCAGGTCCGCTTTTATGAATTTGTAATGGCAAATAGGGTCCGGTTATTGCAAAAAACTTTTTCAAGGAGTTTTTAAATTGTAAATAGATACAAGATTATGCTCAGCACTGTAAAATTATAATAAAAAAATTAAATTTTCAAGAATAAACAGCAATTGCTGCTCCTAAATTAGAGATGCAACATACAAATATTTGGTATTTAGCCTATACTGCTGAACGCAGAATATTCATTTCGGACGAATAATGGAAGACTCGTCTGCGGAAGACAAAACTTAATTCGTTTACATCCATCTTTCTTGTTTTCTGCCCTGGGTAGGGTTTATCTGATTAACAAAACAATAATGAAGATTAACAAATTTGTGAAGGGTCCGATTAAACGAAAAATCATTTTGTGAAGGGTCCGTTTTTATGAAAAGATATTTTGCGAAGGGTCCGTTAACTGACCCAAATTTCTTTTAAACAGACCCCTGATTTAACTAACTAATTTGCATTGTTCTGAATTGAAATTTTGGGAACATTAATTATAAGCAGCATATAACATCTATTATACATCAAAAGAAAGTAATATTGTTCTAATGACTCCTTACCGCCTCGTTTACCCGATACTGTGCCTTCTTATTAGCCACTATCTTAACGTATTAATTTATTATTTAGATAAAAATATTCAAGATCGATTTTCTTGTTTTGATTAGAATGTTTTTCTATTAAATATATATTTAACTAACTAATTTGCATTGTTCTGAATTGTAAGTTTAGAAACAACATTAATTATAAGCAACGTACAACATTTATTATATATCAGAAGAAAGTAATATTGTTATAATTCTGGAAATTTGTTAAGTATTTATCTGGACCAAATAGCAGTTTGAGGTGAAAAATAATTACCTTTTATAAAAAGTTTAGGTGTATCATTTTAAAGTCCGTAGTGCTTCAATTATATTATGAAATATCTAATTGAAGGACTTGGAGTAATATAATGAGTTACATTTGTATACTGTTCAGAGAAAGGTCATCTAGTGGTAATTCCAGATGTTCGTTTAGTACTTATCTAGAAATAATAATTAGCAACAGTTTGTTGCAAAAAAAATACCTGTATAGAAACAGTTTTTATCTCTACATTGCCCTTAGCTTTTCAATTAGGTTGTGGAATACATGTAATTGAAAGGGCTTAAGACAATATATTATTCAAAACATTTTGTTGTTTGTTATTTGAATTATTACGCTTTAATTTTTTTTTTTTTTAAGAATATAGGATGCAGTTTCTAATAGTTTTTATCTATTATAGATTTTTATTTTAATAGAATTGTTTCCTTTATTCTAAAAGAATTCTGATTTGTTATTAATACTATACCAACAAGTAGAAAGCTTAAACTCTTGTTTCTATAATTGTAACGATATCTAATATTATGATATGCTAAAAATAAAATGTCAAAATATTTATGAAATAATTTCTATCTATGTCAATCATGTCTATGTTAAGCATTGCTTAAAACTGTCTATAAAAATTATCTTACTTTAAAATATTTTGAGTATTATGAAAATAAAAATGTAAGTTATTTAATTTTTTCTTCGTTATTTTCAGAAAGAATTTTACTGTTAAAATTTTTCCTTCTTAAGGTCTAGAAATTAAATTCATTCTTAATGACTTAAATTTTAAAATATATTTATTTTCTTTCATCTCTAAAATAACGCTACAGAACGACTCTCTCTCTCTTTCTCTCTCTCTCTCTCTCTCTCTCTCTCTATATATATATATATATATATATATATATATATATATATATATATATATATATATATATATATATATATATATATATATATATATATTAGTTATCCTATTTAATTCCTTATTTATTGGTTACACTTAACACCATATTCAAATTTTATCAAAAATTATAAATTATAATTAAATATTTTATCGATTATTATTTTTCATTTTATTACAAGTTTATTGGTTACTTTAATACTATTCATTAAAAAAATTTTTAAAAAAATACTTATTCCATTTAATTAAATTGTTTATATCAATCCTGCATTAAAATTTTCTATAAAATATGGAACCTAATCAATAAATAAATACAATTTTTATGTATTCAGTGGATAAAAGTTGAATTGTTAATGAATTTGTTTAAGTTATTAGTAATGTTTACAAAAGAATATTTTATTCTTTAAAAAAATATATATATAATGTAATTATTTATTTACACATAAAATCCTGAAAAAGATATTCAATAAATTCTATTAGTGTATAGCCTGAAGTATTTGTAGTTATCAAATTTAACCACGCCAAATAAAAGCTGCGTATGTTTTCTTAAACTTTTTCCAATCCCATGAAATTGTTTCATCCAAAAACATCTTACTGCTAATCAAACATTCGATCAAACACACATAAAACCTTAGAACTCCTTTAACAAAACATTCCAGCGGTATGATTTACGAGAAACTTATTTTATATTTATAGTCCTTGAGTGTGATTTCAAAGTGCTCCAGAAACTGCAGATATGAGATATCTATAGAGGCATAACACCCTCGAAATCGAATTTTAGGTATTGAAAAGGAAGATTCCGGCGAACGTTATTCTGGATTCTCCTTCGCCTGATATGGCCCCAAAAAGAACTTTTCCACATCCATTGAATATTCTTTCTATTTTTTTCCCACTACCAATTTTTCCCATCAGTAGATAGGAAAAATAAATATAAGCCGTTAAGGATATCAACTGTAAACAAGTTGAGAAAGCTAGGACGAAGCTTACAACTTTCTTTTTTTTTTCTTGGAATTCTCTTTTGGAACTAGACGAAGTCATTTCTTCCTTTTTTTATTTTTATTTTCAGGAAGACATTTTAATCTTCTTTATACCCCACTCTTCCGAATGAATTTCTTAGCTCTTTCTACATACCACTCCCACACCCCTTGGAAAATCCTCCTCCACCCCCCATTTTTTTTTTCTTCTCCTTTTTGTTCTATCTCATTTCTCGTGTATTTACTATATTCAGACCCAGCAACAAACCATTCGTTGTATAATTTATGTGCCAGGATTGGCTGAGAACCAAGAAAATACTGCTGCCTCCTGAAAGAAAAAAAAAGGAGAAAACGACAGAGAGAAAAAAAGGAAGCGAACTGAAGAGAAGGAAAACGATAGATGGAATCCCTGGATAAGGAATACAGACAGAGAAAAATATTAGCGCAAGAATGGCTTTTTTCTCCTCTCCACCCCCTTTTACCCAATACATATGAGAATATATATAGAAAAATACGACTGCCGGGATATGTTCAAACCGTGAACACATAATCACGCCAGAGTAACCTTCTAAAACCTATTCTAGAAAGGAAAGAAGATGTGTATGTGTGTACATATATGGGGAAAAAATGCTTTTCCTTTGTGCCCGCTATTCCAATAAGCTGTCGTGAGATGTAGGATGCGTTGGATCCCCAGACCGAACCCCTCCTGCAATCTCTCTGCTCACCCCCTTATACATTTTTTCATTCCCCTGGCCCCACTGCATCGTTTTTGATTCGGCGACGTTAAGTCTTTCTTTCTGGACTGTCCGGAGTTATTCTCTATATCTGCTTTGTTCCTAACATAAAGAACAGTGAGAGAGATTTATAGAACTGCTGACTGCCTCTTATCTTAGCTCTGCAATAGGCCTCTCTCCACATTCAGACGCCAATTTGGCGTAATTTTTCATTCAATCGTTTCTTTGGAATTGCTGCTCTTCCAATTCCTTTTGTTTTAGCCACACACATTTAGAATAGTTCTCCGCATTATTACGATTTGAATGGCCGAGTGCATTTTATTAAAATGTTTAAACAGCAGTTATCCTATAGAGTACTGATCTCATTAATTTATGTACATCATTAGGGTTATGCTCGACAAGATATTTTGCCTCTTTCATTTTTCTTAAATTTAAATTAAACTTCTTAAATTATTCTAATAATTATATATATGGTTCGAATGATATAAATTTTAATAATTATATATATGGTTCGAATGATATAATGGTTCGATTTGCTTAAATTTTTTTATGAGTTTTCAATTATTGCTAGAAAAGAGTTTCTGCTTGCATGGATTGTGAGTTAATAGAAAATGTTCTTTAAATAAGATTTTTCTTTATAAGGATTATGTTGAGTCAAGTGTTCGCTTTAAATTTTTGGAAGCTTAGCGCTTATTATTAACTAATATCCATTTATAATGCGAACGAACGGCCTAAAGTGCCTTCAGTTTAGTCGAGTCGCTCAGAACTTTGAAAAAGTAACTAGTGTTTCCAAGCTTTCAGTTTACACCCCATTAGCCTGGCACCAGCTCTAACGCTCCCTCTCTTCAGAATCACTCCTCCATACTCAACTCTCGTGCCAAACCGGACGCTTGACCCTGATGGTCAGCAAGAGAGAATTGGACGCCAGTTCATTCCCACTTCTTCCCTCATTAACCCCTTTTCCACCAACAACTCGACGCTATGATGTGCGTGCATAAATCAGATGCATGTTTGAATTCCTCGCTTCACATAATCTTTGGCTGGAGTGTCTCTTTGCGAAGGGATTTGCTCGCCATGCAAATCTTCGTTTTAATCAGAGAAGAGAGGTCCATAGCTTGTTTGGGCTCAAAGCTTTCTGCGTGTGTCCCTATTAATGCTTCCGCTACGGCACTACAAGTTCGAAAGAGAGCCAAGAACCGGGTGGATTTCTGTCGGTACATTAACTCCCCCCGCACATTGCTCGTTTTGAAATTATTTCCTTTTGAAGTACCTGCGCATTGTTTAAAATCGGTTGGAGAGTTGAGTCACTCATTCCTTTCAACGAGATGCTTTAGGTGTAATTCGAAACGCTTGAGAAATAAATGATGTTGTAATTTACCACAATTATCGTGTTTGCCTTTTTTTGGAGTGGCACTTTGAAGTGCCATAAATTTAAATGTTTTTTTTTTAAATGTTTCAAAAATGACTGATTACAGCTGTTTCTTAATAAAAAAAATTGTAAGTATGACACGCTGGATTTTTAAGAACAGACGTTTTAATAAAATGCGTATAACCAATACTTCGGCAAGCAATAAAATTATTTCCGACCCGTTTTTGGGTTTACGACTCTCAATGTTCAACTTTGTACACTTGTAAATTTGAATCCAACCCAAAAGACAAGGGAGCTACTGGATTAAGTATGTGAACAAACTAGCCTTTGGAAGACTTTTTAATGGGATAAACATGGCATGAAAAGAACAACTTCGTCAACCTCTATAGGTAAGCCCAGTGGTATGAAGATTTTAACCCACTCTTGCCGGCAGGCAACGCGATTTTATATTTTATATTATCTGCCTTTTTTTTTGCCCTTTTTTATTTCAGTTTGTTATCACGTTCATTTGTTGATAAACAACTACTCATACAGTTTTGTTAGTGACATAAACAGAAGATCTTGTATTTTTAGTTTTTTTCTTTTTTTTCATTTGTTTATTCAAAAAATAAAATTTTAATATCGTCTAAATTTGAAGCGGATCTTATATTTATTAAACTGGGGTAGTAGAGCTAAAAATAAATGATCATATAAATTGGCTGCACCAGCTTAATCCCATCAAATGTATTGCTTCATATGCATATAGTATGGAATGTATTTGTATTATTCTTTTTAGATGAATGTCATAATCTTTACCCTGTCAAAAATTTGTTTCAATAGTAGTTTCATTTCGCGTCTGTTATTTTTTTATTTTATTTTTTCTCTCCTAATGCAAAACCTTTTTATGATTTTTTTTCTTACAATTAGTGATTAAAACTGGCTGTATACGTATAGGAAAAAAAATTTGGTTAATAAGTTTATACATGTTATTCCCTTCTGTATGTTAAAATCTGATTGCCCCTGTCGATTTTCATTTATTCGTGTGAAACCGATAGATGGCGCCGAACACTCTCTAGGTCCCAAATAAATACCATACACTAGAAAAAGATTTCTCCATCAAAGAAATAAGAAAACAAAAGAAATAAAGGGAAGAACAGAAGAAACTAAGAGAAATTTTTCTTTTTCCAATAGGAAGAATTTCTCAAGAGGGGAATGGAAACTGCCAAAAAAATAATAGTGTCACAAAGTCATTTTCCAGTAAATCGCCTGAGAGGCATTAAATTGTCCACGTTGCCTGCTAGGATGATGGTGGTAGCGGCAACCCAACCCCCGGTACAGGACCATGGCTTTTATACATTTTTTTTTCCTTCCTGTTTCTATTTTGTGTTCCGATCACTCCCCTGCCTTTTCTCTTCGTTTTCTTTTGTCTTTATCTTCAGACTCAAAGAAAAAGGTGCGAGTAGCAAATAAGAAATCGTACTATTTCAATAAAGACCCCCCTCCCTCCCCTTCTCGTTCAAATATACCCCTAAGAAAAAGGTCCGAGATTGGGTAGTGCCGTATTATTTCGTCCTGGTCCCTAAAGTTTAAATTGGAGACAGGTCATGTGAGTAGGAAAGATGTGTTACTGTGTTGTATTTTTTTTTTCTTCCCTCTCCACTTTTGTGCGAAATTTCCATCCTGCTCTTTCGTTTTTTTTTTCCTTCTGTAGAATATATTCTTTAAGTCCACCTGATACTTTCTCTGAAATGAGGTAGAATCTTCGTCGCTGTTACCAATCTTTCCACTTTTGATTGTTTATTTATTTGTTTTCAACTCCGTTCGATGCACGGATGGATGTACGAATATTCACTTCACACACACACACACACATATATATATATATATATATATATATATATATATATATATATATATATATATATATATATATATATATATATATATATATATATATATATATATATATATATATACAGAGATGAATGTGCTCCGGAAAAAATCCGGATTTTTCGCTAACCGCGATCCGAAAATCCAAGGTCCAGAAGTTTCAAGAAATCATCGATCACTTTTTTGTATTAAATTCTTGTACATTTTATTTAAAAATATTAGAACTAGAATTTATACTTGGCATCTCTTTTATTTGGAAATATTTTTTTCCTGCTAGAATAATAAATGTGATTAGAGATGAAAGTAAACGTATACATAATTATTCATTTAAATTATGCTGCATATAATTAATTTAGAATTTCATGTTTTGAAAATATCAATGATTTAAATTTATAAGCACATTAATGTTTTGAAATGAATCATTAATGATTTTCCTCAAGACATTTTCAGGATTTTTGAGTTTTTATGCGATACTGGTAATTTTTTGGTAATTTATCTTGATTTGTGAAGTAAGAGAATCGACAATCTACCTCCATTGACGGCCCCGTCACTCAATATATATATATCTATCTATATATATATAATGAAAGTAGATTGTAGATTCTCTTACTGTCGATTACACGAATCGAAATAAATTACCACTGCTCATATAAATTACCGTTGTATGCTATATTGTTACTAACAAATGATCGATAATTTATGATCACAAAAGTAATAATTTTTTTTACACTAACCCACTGAGCGTGCTTGCCAATACTATCTCCACCTAAAGGCCAGTTGATTGAAACTTCTGTAAATGATTGCCTTATTTTCTCTTGAAAGCCGAATAACTAAATTTTCAGAAAACAGCTGTTTTTTTAAACATCAAATCAGGATCATCCATCTTTTCATATGAGAGAAACTCGCGTATTTCAAGAGTTACTTAATTTGTGCTTGGAATTGGAGTCTAAAAAAGATAAATGAGTAGTATGTACCAAAATTGACATCTCTGGAAATTGAGCAAATATGTGGTTCCGTGTTTCTGGCACCTAAAATTAGGAAATTTAACATGTTCGTACGTTTACATCCCACTCGTTCAAGTAGGGTGTGTTCAGCGCAGTTACCGCAGCGCGATCTCGGTTCTCTACAGTGCTTTTACAGAACATACATATAGTTTGCCTAATATAAGAACTCCTCCAGACATTCGTCTGGACCTGTGGCTGTGACTATGGTAATGAGGTATGATTATTTCAAGTAGGGGTGCGCGGTCCCTGTTTTAGAGTGGTTTCGGGTCTGGTCGGCGAGAGAAAGGGAATCTCTACGGTCTATTGTGTTAGTCCTAAAGAGAAGCTACCCTCCTTAAAATGTGCCATTCTTGTTTTCATAGAGCCAGACAGCCTCAGACTTTGTGGCTTGAGGAGTTTTTTGGGGAATCTTTTTCGGTCTATTGTGTTAGTCCTAAAGAGAAGCTACCCTCCTTAAAATGTGCCATTCTTGTTTTCATAGAGCCAGACAGCCTCAGACTTTGTGGCTTGAGGAGTTTTTTGCTTAGACAAACAGTATGTGAACTTACAGGAATCTAAGTGATAGTGTAAAATTTCTCTGTTGTTTATATTTCTGCCAGCCTTTATCGGAAAACTCTGTTCCTTAAAAGTGTAATAGAATATCTGCCATATTCACGATTGCGATGTTTGAGCGTATCATGTTTTACAGCAGATAGATTTACCACTTTCACATAACTTTGCTCTCGTTCACGTACGTATATATCTGAAGTGATCGAACAGCGCTGTTTGAAAAATCTGTGCCACGAGCATGCGCAGTTGGTTCAGAACCATACGTACGTGAACGTGCAGGATGGTAAGTGAAAATGCTAATTTTCTCTTTCTTATTTTATACTTGAGCAAGATAAATGATGTTTGCATTTTTATTGCACGTTTCATGACTGTCTTCAACTCATCTACGAGTGCTTTTATAAATCCGCTGCTTTGTATCAATGTCTCATTCTTTAACTTAACCTTACCTACTCCCACTCATATACATTTCTTGTTCGATTAGAATGTGCACACTTCATTAAAATTTACGTTTAATACCCCTTCGAAAACTGATACCATCGATTAGTAATATAATTGTATCTTAAACGAATACTTTGAAAGGTTGCCTATTCACGCTATGGCCTGGTGCTCGCGTGGTTTTGGGCACTTTCCACAACCATCAACGATAGACCCCCCTTAATTGAATGAGAAGTTCTCTGAACATTATTAGGGGGTGAGTAGGTGGGGGGAGTGCGAGAAAAAGATCCCACATAAATATTAATTCCTGTTCTTTCACTCACTTTCCGTGCATTTTTGCAGTAAGCTTCTCTTGCACGCGATTTCCTCTTTTCAGCTGTTCGATCGCTTGTCCACCCCATACTATGGGTTTTTCGTGGGTTTAGTGCTTATGTTGTCTGTTTCTAAACTGCAGCATTGTTAACGCCGTGTTTTATTTTAGTTTCGGGTTGTTTTTAATTCAGATCGAGTTTCTTGTCAATTACTTTATCACTTTATGTTTCTGAGTTATTGATTAGACCCGATATTATAAATATGCTTTTATTATTGTATGTAGCTGTGGTTTTTCTTCCTGTTGATACTTCTGATAGAATTAAAAAGTTGATTTTAGATTCATTTTTTTAAGGATTATTATGTGCAATCAGTTCAATATTTCTTAAAATTGCTTTATTGCTCACATTGTTATTTGCTCTCTGCAGTAACATTTGGTGAAGATATTGCGTTGCATTTTGCACTTGCTGTTATTTTTATTGCTATTTAAACAAAATAGCTCATAATTCTGTCTTTATTTTCGTGTGACTAAATGTAACATTCTCGGTAAATTTTATGATAGTATTTTTTTCGCATGGATCAATCTCTACTTTTTACGATACCATTCTCAGTTGAATGGTTGGAAAAGTTTGCGTGTTTAAATTGAAGAAATAATTTAATGAACTCGAAACTACCGCAGTTAGTATTACGTAAATAAAGCTGTTTTTAGTGCAATAAAAGTATATAATTTATCCTGCTACAGTTTCTTTTAAATCACTTTGCACAATCTACTATTCTCAGTTCTAAATACCAAGACATCCCTTTTAAAGATTGCAATTCTAAACATATAAATCGTTTATGCAAACTGAGTTTAAAAAAACACGAAATTTAAAGTACTCCATTTAGTTGATCTTAAAATATTGAGTGAAAAAGCGTTTTTTAATACTTCTCATCGGCATTTAACAATTAAATCTAACCATTAGTTAAAACCTTTTAACAATTTCAATTTGGTCTAAAATTATCGATAAGAATATACCTCACGATGATAACTGATGATAATATATCAATTACAATATTATTTAAGAGGCTTTGAATTAACTAATAACATAAAATTATAAACAAGAATTTGATTAATGTTCATATTTTTAAATTTAAATAAAGTGTATTTTATCTTTCATATGCATATTTCATATTTATTCTTTATTTCTTTTCTAGTTCTAAGTCTACGGAATACACAAGAAGAAGAACCACCTGACCCTCAGCTAATGCGACTGGACAATATGCTTTTAGCTGAGGGTGTTGCTGGTCCAGAAAAAGGCGGTGGAGCTGGAGCTGCCGCTAATGCTTCAGCCGCAGCCTCAAGCGGTCCTCAGTCAGAAAACGCAATAGAGCACTCCGACTACCGCGCCAAATTAGCACAAATTCGCCAAATATATCACCAAGAGCTAGAGAAATATGAACAGGTTAGTTATTTTAAACTTTATTTCTTGACTTGACTGTCAACTATTTCGATTTAATTACATCGGCAATATCAGATACTAAGGAAATATGGATTTCTAAAAACATAGCAATGTTTTGAGGAATATTCCAATGTATGTCATCTTACAGACATAAATAGGACCATTTTCTAACGAGAAACTTGGGTTAGTTTGCAAACTATATATAAAATTCTAAAGACCTCAAACTTGATTGCTTACAAAATCCCAAGAATTTTTTTTTTCATTTAACATAATAAGCAATGTCTTATTTTTCTATTAATTCGCAAGTTTGTTTTGTTGTACTATTTCGCTGTTTATTTGGAAAAAATTAAGTAAATTTAGTTTGTTTTTATGATTACAAATTCATTTAAATAAAGCTGAATGCAATCGACATATTCTGTTGGAAAATAGTTAAAATCAATAGTTTAATAACTAATTAATATTCTTATTCGCAGTTTTTTTTTCCTTAATTTTTTTATAGCGATTTGTAGATTCTTGGGGAATGGTTCTTCGCTGATTTCTTTCTTAAAATTTGGCGTGTTTTCCACATTTCATTTCTTTTACTACAACATATCCATCAAGTTCAAGAAAAAGTTAACATTTTGGATTTTTTTTTTTAAAGGTGAGCGACTTAATTCCTGATGCTGCCTCATTACATCACCGTCCCGCCAAGATGGTTCTCTCTCTAAACGATTCACTGAATAATTTCATTAGTCTACTGACTCGTAAGTTCTGGCAATTAAGAAAGATTCTCGCCAATCCATCTCACCCTTTTTTCGCCATCCTTTCATGCCAAAACCTTTTCTCCTAGTCTAGAAAGTCCCATCTCTTATGGATGCTGCTAACCTTTCTTCTTGTAAACAGGATGGAAACTCTGCTACTATTTCTATTTACCACGAAAGGAAATTAAGGCTGTATGCCTATGTATATACCTTTTGCTCACAAAAGGCACTTCTGGGGGATGGCCGAGGGGTTAGTGGAAAGGCAGCACCGCAATAAGGCAAGGCACCCAGTAATAAAGCTTGATGGATTGCAAACAGTAATTGCTTGGGTCTTAACTCTCTCGTAGCAAGTGGTCCAGGCAATTTGGTTAGCCCCCTTCGCTATTTAGCATACAAATTGCGCCCGGTGACGACTAATTACGAAAACTTTTGGAGGTTTGGCTTTCTGGATGGTTGGGAAAAGGCGGGAATGGGATGGACTATGCCTCGGATTCTGGTAATCGGTCTGACGTTCATATTTTCTGCTCGGATTTATAGCTGAAGGATGGGGATAATTCTTGAACCCAGGGTGATTCTGGGTATATAAACTCCCACTTTCGTATAATCCGTCAAGTGGTCACTCGGTGTTTGTTATTAACCCCTGGCCTGCATATTTTATGAGCTTTCTAGGTCCACATTCCAGTCTCTTGAATATGAAGTGATTAGGGTTTTTGACTGACAGGTACAAGTGAGACCAGCCATTGAATTTATTTAGACTTGATAGGAAGGTTTTAATCCTTAATATTTCTTTTCTCGTTTGCTTTGCCTTAATATAATTGCAAATGTATTTTCTATATTGTTTAACTTACGTGCCTCTTCACAATTTTTAAAAAAGCTAAAACTTAAAAATTATGGATTTTGAAGTTTTTAGCTTGTTGCACCATTTCGTTGTCCTTTTATATGTACGTTGTTCTTACACTCTTTTTAGTCTAACTTATGCTATTGTCTGTCTTTTTTAATTTTTCTTCGTTGATTTATTCCTTAATATTTTTTACTGTGCCTTTTTTTTCTACACAAATTTAAAACTTGGCAATATAATAATAAGCCACATTTTCAACTAGTACAGGAGAGCGTTTTTGAAGACACACTATTTCGGTGTAGGCAATTATTTCTGTGTATTGTACTGTTATCCAGTGAAAGTTCCAGTAACTTCTACCGTACTGATACTGAAAAGAAAGAGACAGTTTGTTATAAAAATGTCATCTTTGAAAAAAGTGAGGTTTATTACTACTTCACCCCAAGCACTTCTATTGTAAAATTTCTTTGAATTGAATACCTATATTCTGATTATAAGAATAACTAAAGTGGCTACAGTAGTAAATTTATTTCTGAAAACAGAAAAAATAGTGCAGGTATTTGAAGAGCAATCAGTTTAACATTTTTATCTTTTTCATCAAATAATTACTTGTTAATTTCTCCTCAAAGCAAATAACGAAATTCTGTAAATTAGATCTTTAAAAAATGCAAACACTTCATCATACTTGATAACATCTCAGCAGGCTCAGTTTTCACAAATGTGTCCAAGTGCAATAACCCTTCTTTTTTTTTAAAAAAAATTTCTATGGAGTGAACATAGGCAACAACAAAAAAAAAGGCAACTTCCAAGATTCTGTTTTGACATCGGGAGACGGATCACATGTTCCATGTTAGACAGTTCGAGATTTGCCTTGAATCGAGGGTTTTTGTCAGATCCGCCAACTTGACAAGGAATGGTTCGTCTCCTCCATTCTCGCCAAGGGGTTTCTATTTGGTGAGTGAGTGGGCTCATTCCAACATCTATCTGGCGCGTCCAACTGCGAGACGACTCAGTGTAGAAAATAGATTGGAACTTTCTGTCTTTGGAAGGATAATCCGTCATTTCTATTTACTTGAAGCAGTTGTGCTTGTTTTCATTCAACTGCTCGTTTTGTTGCATAATGTGTGAGGAAAATTGGCTTTGTAATAAAATTTGAGTATGAAAGTTGAGATTTCAGTTAAAGTTGATCATATGCTTATTGAAATTTATTTTTGGCTGAGGAAAATTGGGGTTTTCATTTCAGAAGGAAGTCTGTGATACCACTGTTTATATTTTGTTTAGTTTAAAAGTAATTTTAAACACATCTGTTCGAATGCTTCTGTATTCCCAAAGATCACGCAATCTCAATAAATAACAAAGACGTCATTAGAAAATGAAAAATAATGTGCTCCTCGCATATAAAAAAATAGGCAACTTTCTTCAGACTGGAATAAGAAAATCTGTACATTTCAATTCTACTTCCCTGTCTTAAAACTAAAATCTGGTGTTTTCTAGATTAATTTATTTTTAGAATCTTTGTATATTATTAGAATCTGTGTCAAAAATGAAATTTATTTCATTTTTGACACAGATTCTAAGTGTGTATATATACACTTCAGTGTATATATACACTTTGGGCGTAATGTAATATTTCAACCAGGAAGGGAAAAAAAAAAGTGTTTAAATTCTGATCTCTGTTTGAGAATTAATGATTTTAAAAAATCCATTTTGAAATGCTGGATGAAGCTTGAATATGTTTATAATAAAAGCCACCCACCTCTTCGTTAATTCTTTGTCGTTTTTTCAACCTTTCATGTTATTAATCCCGTCATTTCAATTGTGACAATGTGTTTATTTTTTACTTAATTATCGTTTTCATTTTCGTTGACGATTTTTAAAATATACATTAAGAGTGGTGATTACTGAACACCGTGCATATGTAACTACTAATAATTGTATAAGTTTACTATTGTAATACACCGTATTTTTTAAGAAAAAAAGCATTTCGCCTCTAGTTTACAATAATCCTGAAGCTAGAACTATATAAAGCACTTAGCATTTTTGATATCGTTATTAATTTATTTCACGCATTTATATCACATTTTGTTGTTGCTATCTAAAACTTTTCTTTAATGCTCCACGATGTAAGAATTAAATATGAAGGGGAAAAAATCAGCGTTAAACATTAATCAAAGCTTGTGTTTTATATGTGCGGAATATAATAAATATTTGTTCTTAAAAAAGTTAGCGAATATTCTCATTCTCGATATTCTATTAGTTTTATTTTATTCTGGTTTTAGTGGTCAGTTTTTTTTCATAACTGTTATCTTTTTCCACAAAAACAAATGAACCTTTTCAAAGTCGTTCTATTCCTTTCTCTAAACACTGCCAAATAGTAAATTTTGCCTTCTCTCATAGCAACCCCCCTTGAAATTTTCCCAAGCTTTTCAATAAAGAAAGATATAACTAAAAAAACAAATGAATAGAGAACAGGAATGAAGCATTATATATATAAAAAAAGCGAATACAGAGAACGCCAATCAGGACCTAGTAATTATGAAAAGGATGGTCCCTCTCCTGTGAAGAAAATGCTGAGATAATCGAATTCCAGACGCGGTAATTAGAACGGAGCAGAGTAGGGGCTCTTCGGCTTTTACCTCCCTACTCAATTAGAAATCTCCCCGACTTTAATCTATCTCCATCCTCCGATATATCTATAAAAGTATAGGTATATGTATAGATATATACTAGATGTATAGGCTCTTCTTACTTCCACTATTTCGTCAGGTTTCAACCTCTAAGCTTGCCTTTTAATTCCTTCTACCAAAGGAGTAAAGCTATTTTTAATTTTGGTTTGCACTTTCCCCGTTCTGGAAAGCAACCCTTGTCTCATTGTGTGTCAATTGTTATCTCAGAAAATGTGGAATTCTTGGAAGAATTTTCTACTGGCTTTAATTTCTTTTTTTTATATCATAGTATTAAGCGTTTTTTTATTGATTTTTTTTTCTCATTTATTTTTATCGTAATTGTATTACACCATATTTTCCTTCTTTAATTTTTTTTTTCTTTGCATATTTGAAGTTATTTTGTGCATAAATGTATTTACTGTAATTCACTCGTTCGTTGCTGGAAATTTTAAGGCCATAAGATAAGTTTAGCAAAGCGTTTAGTTTAAATAATGCCGTTCAAATTTGGAGCCATATAATATGGTGTTAAGTTTAACCTTCTTATCGTACTTCTTAAACTTGATTTCGCGATATGCAAAATATGCGATAAACGATATGTATGAAATACGATACCATAAAATTGCTTGAAATTTTGAGGAGTTTAGATCCATAATGCTGTTCAAATTTGGAGCAACCGTGATTTGCTGTTAGGTTGATTTGCTTATATCGTACTTATATCGTACTTATATCGTTTTATATCATAGTATTAAGTGTTTTTTTATTGATTTTCTTTTCTAATTTATTTTTATCGTAATTGTATTACACCATATTTTCCTTCTTTAATTTTTTTTTTCTTTGCATATTTGAAGTTATTTTGTGCATAAATGTATTTACTGTAATTCACTCGTTCGTTGCTGGAAATTTTAAGGCCATAAGATAAGTTTAGCAAAGCGTTTAGTTTAAATAATGCCGTTCAAATTTGGAGCCATATAATATGGTGTTAAGTTTAACCTTCTTATCGTACTTCTTAAACTTGATTTCGCGATATGCAAAATATGCGATAAACGATATGTATGAAATACGATACCATAAAATTGCTTGAAATTTTGAGGAGTTTAGATCCATAATGCTGTTCAAATTTGGAGCAACCGTGATTTGCTGTTAGGTTGATTTGCTTATTATCGTACTTCCTAAACTTGATTGCACGATACGATAACTCAACATAAATGGAATACTTGATTCAATTCAACTCTTTATTTAGGTTGCGGCTTGTTTGTATCGTATTATGGTTCAATGTATCAATGTCAGGGTTCTACTTAGAATTAATTTCTCTATGAGTGTCTATTCTAAAAGGAAGAGATGAAAGTTAACCCTTCCTATTTCATTAATCTTGTCAATATCAGCTAGTATTTAGGATAATTTTCTGAAAATTGGCTGTAATTATCTAAATGTTCATTATGTTAGAAGATGTCTTTATTGCGTTATATATCATAAATTAGAAGTATTATTTGAAAAAAAAAATATTTTTTATAATTTTTTAACTTATGAAATCTCAATTTCTCCCATACATCTCTTACCACGTACCAAAAAAATATATAATAATCATAAATGAATAAATAAATTCTTTCTAAAAACCTATACTTTTTTTTTTGTTCAACTTTTATTTTTTTAAATTAACACTTTTATGCAGTTTCTATGCATTAAGTAAATTTTTTGGTCTATGAATGAGTTTTTTATTTAGCAAAACTCATATTTCACATCATTCCCTTAATCATACCGATTCAGAATGCTCCAGCTTTAGATTTATTTGCATAGTTATTCATCAGGTGGCGATGTTAACAGATAAACATAATCACTCAACCATGGCCAAGCACCTAGTACCTTTTTCAGAGCTAGATCTTTTAACAGCCAAGATAGGAATGCCGCGTAATTTTGACCCTGGTCAGACGACATGGGCAGCGCCTGAGTTGATACCCCTATCTCTCCAAACTTCCACTCCACAATTAACGAGAGAACTTTCAGCCACGACAGGATAGAACTCACTGCCCCCTGCTCTCCAATTACACAGTGAAAAAATAGAACTATTTTAAAATTATTCTAGTCAGCAGCTCTATCTTTATTTGTATCTTAAAAAACTCCCAACAGAATGTAACAAGGCGTGTGTTTCTATCTTTTTCCATATCTCTTTATTTGATTTTTTTTTTTTTCAAATCGTCGTTTATTAGAAAAATTGAAGGGTATCTTAATCAACAAAGAGCATTGATATTTTTTTAATTCGTTCTCTGTTTTAATAAAGTTTAAAATAGATTTCAGAAAATTGTTTATTATTTCTTGTCTCTTAAAAAATTTTTTAGATTGGTAGAAACCTCAAGGAACCATTTTCTGTATATTAAATTCCTATTTTTTTCTTTATAAACCTTAAAACATTTTTAGAGCCACATTTTTGTCATTTCTATCGCTTTAACGCAAATAAAATCTCCCAATTCTTTTAAACATTCCTTTATTTATCTACGTTTTTTTTTTTTTTTTTTTTTTTTTTTTTTTGTCAAAACCTAAACCGAATCTGAAAAAAAAAATTTTTTTTTATCTGTTGGCCATATAAAAACTTTTATTTATTTAAAGGGGAAAAAAAGATAGAGGGCTTTATTTAGATTGACGCTTCAAAAAAACCGCGGCAGACTTCACACCGGGTACCTTTTTTTTTTATGTACCCTAACTCAATCGGCCGGAACGAGGTACAAATGAAAAAAGAATCCAGGTTAAACTTCTTTACGCGTTCTTCTACAATTAACCCCCTAATCTTCTACCCGGGCTCACACACTATCAAAAGGGGAGGGTGAAATTCCTGAAGGAAAACCGGAATTTTGTCCCAGCTGCACTCGGGATCAAGGATGTGACAAGCTGTCGCAGAACGCTGTCAGCCGCCGATCCTTAGTTGATCCTGAGCATCTTGTGAGGAGGTGAGCCTTGCTTGTCACGCTTTTAAAATCCCCCCTTCCCCTTCATGTACGCCCCACGTAGGGCGCTCACTATCTGAAACAAGGGGCATGGATGAAGTGGATGAAAATGCCCTAAAGATGTGTTGTTTACTGGTTTTGTTTCGCATTATTGATGTTTTCGAATTGGTTTAAAATCGTTTTCTTTCGATCTTTTTCTTCGCTTAAACTATTTTTGTTACAAAATGATATCTTGTTTTCATTTTGGAAAAAAGGCTGGATAAAAGTTTAGTGATTTAAGTGAAACTGTTATTCTAAAAAAAATTTATTTTCTTTCAAAGCATTCGAACTTCTTTAAAATATTTTTTTATGTGTATGACTGTTAAATATATTCAATCTTTTATTGAAATTTAGCTTCGACCGAAGGCGGCTTTTTATTTAATGATCTCATAATGATGTTAAAACAAAATACTGATTTGCATTTTTAACTGAAATTTTCGGTTTCATCTTATCGTTATTATAAGAAAAAAAGTTATTTTAGATTTAATTTTTTTTTTAGTTGTAAAATTAAGTACACTGGTTATCATAAATTAAGGAAAATTCACAAAAATCGCGATAACTCAAGAAATTACACATGGAATTTTATGAAACTTACCCACAATATACAACACATAGTAAGGTATTAAACAACATAAAAAGAAATTATCAGACATTAATAGTAGTATAGAAATTAGCACATGTATAAAATAAACAAATTGGAAGTATCAGTTTGCAATAGAAAAAGTACCTTTAATATGGAATATGATTGCCTCTAGAAGCAATACAGCACAAACAGCGATGTGTGATGCTTTCAATTATGCGGTCTATCAGTTCAATAGGAAGTGAGAGCCATTGCTCTTGTAAAGCAGTTGCAAGCGTGGCAAGGGTCTGAGGGGGCGGATTGATGGCAGATACACGCCTCCCTAGAGCATCCCAAACGTGCTCGATAGGATTCAAGTCCGGGGATCGAGCTGGCCACTCCATGCGAGCAATTGTTTCCTGTTGAAGATAATCACCAACAATGCGAGCTCTGTGTGGTCTTGCATTATCGTCCTGTAACAGGAAGCAATCACCAATTGCCCCGGCATATGGGCGCACATAAGCATCAAGGATGTTGTCTCGATAAACCTGAGCATTCACGGTTCCCCTTGGAAAGACATGGAGGTATGTGCGCCCTCCTAAGGATATGCCTCCCCAAACACAGACACTGCCTCTTCCGTATGCATCTCTTTCACGGATGTTTGATGGATGATAACGGGTCCCAGGTTCTCTCCATATCAAATAACGTCTACTGTCACTTTCTAGACTAAACCTGGACTCATCCGTAAAGAGAACAGGCCTCCATTGATCTGACGTCCAGTGGACATGTTGTCGGGCCCACTGCAAACGGTCTCTCCTATGGCGTGATGTGAGCGGCACGCAAATGGCTGGTCGTCTCGCATACAGACCACCTTCGTGGAGCCTTCTGCGCACAGTTGACGTTGACACCAACCTTCCGGTGGCTGCAGCAAGAGAGGATCTAAGATGTGTCGGAGTAGCGGTTCTATTCCTGCGTGCACTTAATGTCAAATATCGGTCATCGGCACTGGTCGTAACAGTTGGCCGTCCTTGACTGAACCTCCTAGATGCCGAATCTGTGGTTTGAAATTGCCTCCAAAGTCTATGAACCACAGATGGACTCACATTTAGCCATCTGGCCACTTCTGATTGACTCTGCCCTGCCTCTAGTCTCCCGATGGCTCTCCATCGTAGTTCTTCAGGCAAATGATGCCTAGAGGTCATTATTACGAATTGGCTATCTCAGATTTTCAATGTCGCAATCACAGTAAAATTTGTGTGCTTTCTCTCAAACTTGGACTTTTATGCTCCAGGCAGATGACGTAAGCCGAGTGCAGCGCCACTAATTTGCATATTGCAATTTTACTCAGCTACTCTTAGTGGACAACATATGCAAATTTTGCACGGTTTGGCTTACTTTTGAAAGAGTTATCGCTATTTTTGTGATTTTTCCTTAATTTATGATAACCAGTGTATTTTGACTATCCTGATACAATTGACATGGCGTTGATTACATCCTGTAATTTTATCGCATCATTGCTTAAATTACATCGTGTTTAATTGATAATAATAACAATTCAAAAAAAATTTTGTTCTGATTCTTAAATTCAGCAAAATTATTTTCTTTTGATTGCTATTTAATCGGTTTTGATTTTAAATCTATATCATGTATCCGACCATGTAAATTTATATCATCTAATAGACAACAACAAAAAAATATTCTGTTTAATTTATAAAATTTAAGAGCTGTAAATAAATTTTAAGAACGTGAAACATGGAATGCATGATTGCAAATTCGTATGAGTGATTCATGTATTCTGTGAATACGAATCGCTTCCAATGTATTTATGATGCAGCGTTGAAATTACACAGTTCATATAATTTCACATAATAGTTATTTTTGATAATTTTACTCATAGCTAAATCTTTATGCGCCTAACAGTATATGCACTTAAAAGGACATTGTAAAGTAATTTTCTCCCAGATTATTTTAATTTTATATTATAACCGTCGTTGAACAGTTTACGACTACTAATGTTCAACTCCGTAGCCTTGTAATTTTTTACCATTTCAAAAGACAAGGTAACTCCTGCATCAGTACCCCCAGAGGTATGATTTGTTATGGGAACATGGCGGAATTTGTGACTCGACAGATTTTAACGTGCATCGGTTACCATTTACTTCGGCCGGCGGGGATCGAACCCATGACATCTTGGATATGGGTCCAGTGCCCTACCAGCCAAGCTATCCCGGTCTCCCGAATTATTTGCAGATTTCGATCTTCTAACATTCAACCGGTCTGTTCACAAAATTGCGTCTTACCTCGCTGAACAATTTATAACCAAATCGCGATGGAAATTTTGCACGCTTTTAAAAAAATTTTATTATTCAGGGATTTATATAGATTTTTTTTTTTAGAAATTAGAGGCTTTTTTCGTTTTAATAGTTTTTGAAAATAAAATTATTCGTCATTTAAAAGAATGATACTTACTTAACTGAAGATAGTTGTATTTTTTATTTTTGGTGAAACCACAAAACATTTTGTGCAGAATTTGCTGATTTTGAAAAAAAATTTTATTTAAGGTGGAAAGCACATGATTTTTAATTGTGTGGCCCATCTTCAACTCTAGGGGGAAATCGATTTTCCACGTTATTTATTTGTCAAAGGGAAAAAAAGGTGTAAGAAAAATGTGTTAGAAAAAATTTCCTTCGTTTAGTTTTCAAATTTGTCAGTGTTTTTATTTTTAACTGCGAGCGAATACTTTGTTTTATATATTATTTTTTTCTCTCGATATAATTGTCCATGAATAACCATAGTTAAAAGATTAAAACTATTACAGCTTACATAGTTAATATGTTTTTGCATAATCTCATATTAGGACACTTTTTTTTAGATTTCGAAGATTTGAACTTTCTTATTTTTTTTGCAGAAAACACTGCAGTGCTTTTGAACCTAATGATTTACACCAGTCTCGTGAATAATAAATGTAATAATAAACATCCTGATAATTATAATCTACATTTTAGAAAGAGTGTCTCATATTAAGGACCTTTTCCTCTAACAAAGCACCCAGGGTGATAGAATTTTGGAAAAGACTTTTGGTCTTAGAAGAAGAGTAAAAAGAGGGGTACTTGAGAGATGAGAAGGGTAGGGTTGGTGGTAAAAATGGGGTGGAAAAGATTTTCAAGCAGGCGCTAGGGGTAATATAGTTTCGATTTTCTTTTCCTTCAAACTCCCTCCATTCCGCCGCAAAAGCCATGAAATATTCAGGCACTTTTCTGCTTGGACTTTAAGTAGGGAGCTTCGACGATAATGATATTAAGTTGGTTTCAAGATTGATGGCTCCCCGGGGACTTTTGTATAACACGGGGAGCTCCTTCCCAGAATTTGAAAGGGGGAGAGAAGAAAAGGGTTTTCCTGTGAATACCGCACAGTCACCTGAGGACAGATGAAGAACGTTCTTTAATGAATTAGTTGTTGACCCCCCTCTTTTCTATAGGAACGTGCCTCTATGCTGATATGATTAGAACGACAATAGAGATGAAGGCGTGGGTGTATCTCATAAAACTTAAAGCTAAAGGGAGTGTGTAGAACGGGAAAAAAAAATGTGTCCTGAATATGCACTGGGCTAGTTGGTCATCTGTCACAACTGTCGTTTTTGACCTCCCGCTACTACTTTTCTTCGACCTCCTCTCTTGGAGGCGTGGGTGCTGATTGGGCAGACGAGGATAGATGGAGTTGAAAGAATGGTGGGGGTGGAGGACGATCCCTTGCTCCTGTGATGTCAAGGTGGGAGACAACATCATTTGTAAAGCGTCAAGAGTGCGTTGCTGTAAAGCCCAACTACCGCGATTTTATTTATTTCTTGTCCTATCTTGGTTTGTTTTTGTTTTTGGAGAGAATGGACGCGAGAAAGGTGGCTGGGCTGGACTTGGCTTTTATCATGGCGCGAGTTTTATACTTTTATTTTTTGGGTGTTAAAAAGAAGCATATTTTTTCGAAGAATTTATGCTCTTCTGTGAATTGAATGTTCTGTCAAATTTCTAAGAAATGCATAGCTTGTCACTGTGATGAGTTGCGTTTGAGTGGGAATGGGATAACTAGATTGTCTGTTTGTGTTGAGGTGAATTTACATTGCTGTAATTTTTTTGTTTCAGTATTTTAGAAAATGGAGTAATAAAAAAGGGTGAAAAATTATTAGAGTATATTTCTGTATTTAATAAATTGTATTTATTTTTGTTAAAAAAGGCTTTTAATGGAATTACTTTAAAAAAATTCCTAAATCTGATTAAAAGGCACATTCATTTTTATTAAGAAAGGCTTTTAATGGAATTTCTTAAAAAAATTCTTAAATCTGATTAAAAGGCACATTCATAATTTAAATTTCGCATTGAATTTTATTTTCAAAAAAAGTATTTTCTGTTTAAATATTCTGCGCATATTTTAATTGAAAATATTTTATAACTGTGTCCCTAAAAAAGAATAATTATATTCTCAAGTAATTCTAACGTTATGATGCACATGGCGTGTTTATAGTTTATGTATGTTTGACTTGTTTTTATTAAAAGTTTTGAAAAGAAATAATAAATATCCTTGTTTTTATCGGTATGCGGTCATTAATTTTATGTTCATTTTATTATTTTCAAATGCTTTTGTTGTGCTCCGTGTGTTAATCGTTTATTCTCAATTATTAACCTTCTATTATTAATAACTAATACAGTTACAGTTGATAATTCTTAAGAATTTATCACATTAACGTGTCGTTAATAATCACATTTGAAGATTGTTAATTCAATATTATTGCCGGTAATTACCGGATACTATTTATTATTAATAAATTCTTAAATGCTATTAGCCAGTTAATATCATTAATTTTCTTTACTTACCCTAATATAAGTATTTATTTTTAGTTAATATTAATTACTAACTGTAGCATGCAGAAAATAACTTTTAACTCTTTTTTTTCTGTCCCGAATTTACTCAAAGAGAAGTGCCCCGTTGACAGTTCTATGCTTTTGTAAAAGTATTTCCTTCTTGTTTGTTCTCTATTTGAGAAGAAACTAACTTTACATATACGCGTTGTATAAATTGCTCTATTCTGCTTATAATGTTGAAAATATTCTTTAGGTTCTAAAACTACTTCTGTGTCTCCGTAAAAGTGTTTCCTCCTTGTTGATTCTCTGTTTGAGGAGAAACAAACTTCGCATATACGCGTTATTTAGAATTCTCTATTCTGCTTATAATGTTGAAAATATTCTTTAGGTTCTAAAACTACTTCTGTGTCTCCGTAAAAGTGTTTCCTCCTTGTTGATTCTCTGTTTGAGGAGAAACAAACTTCGCATATACGCGTTAAGTAGATTGCTCTATTTTGCTGATAGTGTTAAAACCATTTTGATTCGAAAACTACTTCTGTGTCTCTGTAAAAGTGTTTCCTCCTTGTTGATTCTCTGTTTAAGGAGAAACTAACTTCGCATATACGCGTTAAGTAGATTGCTTTATTCTGCCAATACCGTTATAACTATTTTAGTTTGATTTTTGAATGATGTTTTATAACATTTAAGTTAATTTGCTAAAGTATAGATGTTAGTTTAAATTATAAGAATGAGCCTTAAAACGAACATTATTGTTTACAAAAGTTGCCTTAAATACGTAATTTCATTTACTTGGGCGGATTATATTTCTACTTCATAACTGTATTTTGAAACCAATCCTAAGTTTCGCGTGATTTTCTGACATAGAATAAAAAAAATCCTCCGATTTTCCTTTCTGATATTGGATTGTCCTTTGAGAAATTTAGCGAATTAGTTTGGTTAATATTTAAAAAATATATTTTATTTAAATTTCATTAAAAATACTCCTATCACATTCCTTATGCTTAGAATGTTAAAGAAATCATATTTAATAGCTAATTTTGGAAATAAATACAGATAGAAATGTTATTGCTAATAATATAGTTTAGAATTCAATAAAGATAAATTAACGTGTAATGCTCATTGTCTGTATTTTTACAAAATCTTTTTTATATCTGTAAAATTTTCTTAATAAATGCTTATTTCTCTGCAAAAGCATATAAATATTTTATCTTGAAGCATTCATATTTTTATATAATAAGGTTTGTTTTATGTGCTTTTAAGTAAAATTTCAAAAACCCAAGCATCATAACACATGGAATAACATCTACCGTTAAGCTTTGAATATATTTAATTTCACTTACTAAAAACCATAGCACTTTACTGTCGGAAGCATGATCACGAACACCCTTAAACAAAGAATTAGCACGAAACTGGAATATCTCTTGCACAAAAGAATATTTTAGAACCGGTAAAATTTTTCTTCGCCAACCTTTTCACCCGAAAGCTTGCAAAACTTGGGGAGCAAAGGGTTAAATATAACTACGACTGCTTCTTCCACAAAACTCGAACAAGGAAAATCTCTTACACTCCTCTGAACACGGAAATAAAGGTGCACCTAAAGTTCACTTCGCCATTCTTTTCATTTCAGTGAGAACATCTCCCCACCCCCTGAAAATCGCCTCAATGCCACATGGCGTTAACGGAGCGCACATAGCACTAGGCACAATAAAGGAGAGGGGTAGGCATCACATCAGATTAGCAAACACCAGGCTTAATGTGTGCCTGCAACTAATGTAATGTGCGGGCATAGGGCTTTGTTTAACCCTAATCTTTTGTCTAGGAGCTGACAGGCGTGAAATGCAACGTCCGGCACCCCCTGCTTATACCCCCCTTTCCCCTCTGTCGGAATTCTTTGTTCTCTCGCTCCAAATGAGCCTCCCTTATTAATTTGTCCGCTCAACGAACTTTTAATTGGAAACAATATGGAAAAGCTTGATGAAGCGATACATGTAAAGTTTGGGTTCTGCAAAACCCATCTATGGGAGCTGTAAGCCAAAACTTTCGGTCAACTACCCAGATAAAGCAAAATTGGGATTGCTTTTTGTTCCGTATGAAATGAAGCGGCAGTTTCAGTCATTGTTTGATATTTTTGTCTTTTTTAGTAAATGAGATAATAACAAGGAAGGATGTTCTTTTGTTCTGTTCTGTACGAAGTGTCTTTGCGTAAAGAGAACGAAGAAGGAAAAAAAATCTTAGTTATCTGAAAGAATTATTACGATTTCAATGAAATTTCCCCAGTTGCAGAAAGGCACATCAAGTTTTCGAATCATTAATGCCAAAAAATTTAGATAACACAGTATTGGGCTCGGTAACCAGCTCGTAATCGTGTGAATTTATACTAAATATGATAAGTGAGGCAGGTTTCAAAGCCGACTCAATCAATAAACTCTCTCCATTTTCATACAGTATCTATATTTTTAGTTTAAAGGCAAGTTCTATGCCTTTTTTGTTATCCTACTTTTACGATTCTGGTTAAAAGCAGTTCTTCTTTGTTTATTTTATTATCTTTTTTTTAAATGATCATAACTTTACATTTTTTTAAGTAACCCTCCAAAAGAATTTTTATACAAAAAGAAAACGGTACAACGAGATAACAAACATTATTTTTTGTCGCTCAAATTAACAAATCTAGAAATTTTCATAAAAAAATAAATAAGTAAAAATAACTGTTTAATTAAAATTTTTCGTTAATATAAATACTCAAGTGCTTACAAGAGGAGAAATGTTCTAAAACGATCGTGAATCTTGATCAATTTCAAATGTCCTGTCTACTCCTCTCCCACCCTATTAAATTGGAAGTTTTTTCAGAAAAACTTGTAGCCTTCCTACTGGACCAACATCACTTCAAATAGATTTGCTATAATGAAGCTCGTTAAAAATGATCATGACTAATTAGTTCATCAGAGTAAAAATGATCATGACATGGAAACTTATATTTCATTTATGGGAATAATTTATTTATGCTACACTTTTCCGCTTATTTGTTCCATAGTTTTCTGTAAAAATTAAATCTGATGGATTAATTGGTATTTTTTCATACCTTCTTTGACTTAGGTTTGAATTTTTTATGCATTCTCAGTGTTGTTAGAACCATAAGATATAACTGCACGAATAAATATGGAGTAATAGTAGTATTAAAATGTAACTAAAAAAAAATAGCAATTTTATGAACGTTAAAGAAATATTCCTCTTTTTTGTTTATTTGTACACAATAATAAAATAGATGATCATTTCTTGATTCGAATAAATTTTAAAAAGTATAATATACTGCCGTGCAATTGAAAAAAAAAAAAAAACAACAACAACGTAAGTGCTTCACGATAGATTTCGAGAAAAGTAGCTTGACAACTATTCTCTTCCTATTGCTAATGCTAATGCTATGAACGCCAAAATAGAATTTCATAGAACTGGTGGAACAAAATTTTTAATAGGAAAACTTTTTTTTTCTTTTTGCAATATGTAGCTTATACATAGACGCCAAATATATAAACATCTCAATTTTGAAATTTTTTGTCGCTTACGATTATTTTTCGATTGTATGGCAGTATATATTTAATGAGTTAGCCTATGGAAGAAAATAATATTTCATCAAAACTTTTGCTCAACAACTAAATAGAGAAACTCATGAGCTTAAGGAACGTTCATATTCTTGCACAATGGCTACCTTAAACCCTTCATCTTTTTGTAAAAATCGTATTAAATTTCTGTGTGGGAGAGAACCGTAACTGGAAGAGAATAATTGGAGGAATTTTAAAACACCATCCTTCTCCTCAGAAAAATCTATCAGCAGCAGGTGTCGAGCCAGATCCACGTGGTGGTTAACCCTCCTGACCTCTGGTCTGTGTCATTAGTAAGCAGGATTTTGATTAATAGCCTTTACGCAAAGGCACGAGCAAACAATCGAGAGCCTGATTACCCGTGATTGCCCCCTCGCTTTTGCTAACCTCCACTCTTTCTTGATTAATGGTCGCTTGGAACCCCCCTGTCGCGATTTCAACTCCAAAGCGTTCGCAAAAATAAAGATTCTAGTTAGGTATTTTGAATTATAATCGAAGCTTTACCTGTTATTGCACATTTCGGTTGACAGGGTACAAGATTTCTGGTTTTAGCGATTCTTAAATGCCAATGATATATAGTTTTCGTTTGAAACGTAGGGATTTAATGTTTATTTGCTTTTCTGGGCGCACATTTTAGAACTAATGGATAAAAATTATTGCCATAGGCATTTAAACTTCAATGCAATTGGTTTTCCTAAATTGGACCAAAAGCTAGTTCTTTTTTAAGACAATTGTATGTTTTAGTTGTTTAAAAAAACTTGTAATTGCTTTTTAAAAAAGAAAACTTTGTGTATCTTAAAGAGCTGTAAACTATAATATTTAGCTTGTAATTATAATTTTTATATCCGAGTGCAATCGCCAAATAAGAATGAGCTTTGAGTATCAATTTTAATATTTGTCTGCATTGCAAACTGGAAGATTCCAAAATTAGGATTATATAGGAGCTCATTGTAAAAATTTGTTGCAACTTCTACAATAAATTAACTTTAACTAATATAATACAAATTTGCTGCAATATTAGCAAGGAATGAAAGTAGACAATAATATTCGCAAATGAATTACGTTTAATTATCCAACTTCAATCGATCTAAATGTTGAATTTGTTTCTATAATGTTTGTTGCAATTATTTAATTCAAAATACCGGTATATTACGTTTTAATTATAAAAGAATTCTTCTGAAAATCTCTCGTAACTTATGTATTCTTTCTTTTTATTTTTGGACCTACATATGTCTGCTGCGTATTGTTTATAAAACTAACTGCTATAAATTTAGTATATTTATTATAATTGTTGAGAGTTTTTATTGGTAATAATGTTGATTTTTCTCCATTAAAAATAACCTTAAACAGATCTGATTGTTTAAATTCTTACTTTTTAATTATTACCTATTCTCATAAAATCCAGCAAACGGTGTTAGTGGATCAAGATTTGTATTTATATTGCCAGGGCTTCGTATACACTACTGAAATTATGAGAAATTGTTAACAAATGTTAAGCTTGCAAAATTCTGGAAGTCAGCATGTTACAAACCATTTTTAGTGTTTTCGCTGTGAAATTTTAGACCGAAATACTTCATTTCACTTTTGATAAAGGAGAAACCTATATCCAAAAATTTATATGTTTACTCCTCTGTCGCCATTAGTTGAATCGCTGAAAACACTTCATCTCAACATCCTGAACGGGCAGCGTTTGCTTTACCGGATTGTTCTTTGTTTTCTTTTTTTTGCCTTTTCCGAAACATAAAGATGCGCAAGAGGAATCCTGTTACTCATTCAGGTGGCTCTTCCAGCATCCCAAGACAGAAAAAGAAAAAGAGACGTTTCATGGAAGGATGCGTTCAAAGGAACGAGCAAGAGCAGGAAAAGAGCGTTAGCTGTCAGTGGTGAAACAAAACACAGCCTCCCCGAATGTGATTAGCTTTTCCATAAGCCTTATGGAATATCTTCCCCATCCCCTCTTCTTCCATCTGAGGCACTTGATGTGGGACTAGATTAGCTTTTTGCGCTACCAGGGAAGTATATAGTACTTGGCCCGAAAACCCGGGCAGGCTAAACTAGTTAAGCAACCAAGAAGCGAGGGGTGCGTGGATACGGAGAGAAAGATATCATGAGTTATATCAGCGCTAATTGGAGAAGACGTAAGCCTAGGTTTTGGTGGATATATAAATTCCCCCCATGAGCCACCTGGTGGTGCTGCACCCCTCCTAGCGTTAACACCATCTATCGGAATAAAGATAAGAATCGGGAATATAAAGATAAAAAGAAAAGCGAGTTGGTATTATGTTATAATACTGTACCCCTTCATTCTATGGAGGGTTTTTCTCATAAAACCTGACCAGTGGAGTTTATGGGGGTGGGCCGGTCAGCTATCGATTTTTTTGTCCTATACTTATACCCTTCCGGATAATGTGGGAGATTATTTTGCCGGATCTGGATGATGCTTGTCATATTTAATGGTGCGCCCAAACCGGACTAGACCTCACCGTGGTTAGGAGGTCTTTTTTTTTTTTTGGAAGCTTTGGTGTGGGTGGGGGATCTCCTAATTGGAAGTTTATGTATCATGAAAACCGCTGATGCTATAAAAACAAGGAATGCCTTTTGATGTGGTTTCTACCGCTTTTTGTTGGAATGAGGTTGTAAAAGTTCGGCCGTCTGGAACTCGCGGTTGCGTGAAATTTGATTACGGCTGGATGTCGTTTGCTTGAACGGTATACCGTTTTTTGCAGTGTTCTAAGACTTTAAACATTTTCATTCAGTTTTTATAGCCAATTTGTGTTTTGTTATGTACCATTTTCTGAAAATTATTTAATCGGATTTTAGACAATTCTTTTGTGAAAAATTTTTCCTCTTAAGAGTTTTTTTTTTTTTCCAGTTTGTTTTTCTTATTTTGTTGTTTCTTGACAGGGATGTTGTTATGCATGCTTAACTGTATCAGCAACAAAGTTTTATCCGTCATCAACACATTTAATGAACCGTTTGAAGTTTGGACAGTTGAATATTGGAAAATATTGCTTGCTTCTATCATCTTCTAATTAGAGTGGCTTTTTGTGAATCAAAGTTTTAAAAGAAAATGTATTGAAATTTAATGTAGAATATAAATAAACGGATATAATTTCAGTCCAAATAAACCACTTCTTAAACTCTTTGGATTACCTGGTATTTAGTAAAACAATAGCCTATCTTGTTTCAATAATTGCAAATACTACTATTTTATTGGGCATAGCCGACATAAGACAAAATTGATTTAACGAATCATAATATCTGTTATTTAAATTGTAATATGGTGCAAAATTGCCTTTTTTTTATGTATATATAAATGCTTTTTGGATTTTGGATTTTTTTATTTTTACTACTGCCGCGATTTCTATACTTTTTCATACTATCTACAGGTCACTAAAAAATACTATCTGCAGGTTTCATAGTATCTACAGGTAACTTTTATCTAAAAGATAGCTACAGGTTTCATAAAACGTCATATACTGATCTTTAGCTGCTTTTGTGTGTCATTTTGTGCTTTTGTGTGTCATTATTATTATGGCCTGTTCATTAGATTTCTAAATATTTTATTTGTTCAATCCTAGGCATGTAACGAGTTCACGACGCACGTAATGAACCTGCTACGAGAACAAAGTCGAACAAGGCCGATAACGCCGAAAGAAATCGAGCGAATGGTTCAAATAATCCACAAGAAGTTCAACTCCATCCAAGTCCAGTTGAAACAGAGTACGTGTGAAGCAGTCATGATCCTCAGGTCTAGGTTTCTCGACGCCAGGTATGTTAATCTTTCTTTTTATTTAAACTGTCACTTACCAAAACCTGTCACTGATGACCTTAGACCTAAATAGCTTAACTTACTCTCTAAATCAACATTAATAGTTTGTTGACTAGGAATTTAAAATGTGTCGATTTTTATATTTCCTACATTTATATCAAAGTATGTAACTTAAAATAAATGCTCTTGAATTTTTATTAAAAAGCATTAGGGTAACATCTGGACTTCACAAAACTAGCTCTCAGTAGCTTTAAAGACGAGTAAGGTTTTACTCAATATTCATATCAATTCTATGAGTAAAATTATTTTAATTAAAGAAGGATTTGAACTTTTTTTTGAACTATAATATCCTCTTTTACGTAACAAGTTCCCTAAAATCCTCCTTTTCACCTTTTTGAACGAATAAACTGTTTCTGTAAAATATTTAGACAGCATAAGTTGGATTCAACTTTAAAAAATTTAAAATTATAATTTGTAAATTTCAATTATGTTTCAATATGTTTTTCTTTGTCGTGAGTTTGTAATATTTCATATTTGTATGTTTAAGTTTTTTTTTGATAATCAGCTACTTACTGCAATATACTAATGACGAAATTTTGCCATGCGGTTTATGTGCGCTTCTAGCAAAATCACGCTTGTAAAAAAATAACTTTTCTTAATTAAAATATCTTTCTTTTTCCTTTAGGAAACAGTGCTTATTTTATTTTGATAGATTAATCAATTAAATTACGTTTAACATTAAGTTCCATCATTAAAATTGCTTTATTTATTTATTCATTTTTTTTTTAAATTTCCACCCGTATCTACGGACTTAACGGTTTATTTTATTAAAAATTTGTTTTGCGGTCAGGGTTTGCGAATGAAGATAAAAAATAAAAAAAATTTGAAGAACCAAAATATATTCGGTAAACCGTTCCACATGGACCATATCCCTTTATCCACAAAGTCAGCATTATTCGACCTTCTTTTTCCCAAACATTTAACAAAAACTTCTTTTCCTTCCCCCCATAAGACCAGATAGAAAACAATAATGGCTCAAAGCATTCCCGGACGCTTGGCAAGGGGTAAAAGGCCGGACGATGACAGATCCGACCATGACGTACGCATGACAAGCAGAATAAAGTCCGGTCACTGAGGATTAAGGCTCCGGGACCCTGAATTGCGTCATTCCGGAATGCCTGACGCGGAAGAATTAAGCTACGCCGGGCCCATATGGGCGTGTAATGGGCCCTGCACTCCGTCGACCGTGGGCTACTCCCATAACTCTCCATCCCTGCTCTCCCACATCCCTTGATGCCTCTCTGAGCTTCATCTTCCGCATCACTTGGGGATGGAAGGATGCTGTACTGCTGCCCGTTTATTGGATTTTGTTCCCCCTTTTCCTTCTAGTGTATTGGGAAGATTTCGATGAGGATAGATTAGAGGTCTTATATATTGGAAAAGATGGCATTGCATGATCTGGTTTAACATAGAATGTTCGCGTGGCATTTCTTTTGTTTATCTAATGAAATGATTTTTGAAGTTTAAAGTACAAATAATATTATCTGTATTTAAAAAAAATGAATAAAAATAAGGCTTTCTCTCACATTAGACTTACATCATTCTGAGGCTATTTTTCATTTTTTTCTCAAATCAGATTGATCATATTTAAAAACTGTTTATTTGTTCCGCTCTATCAACATTATGTTTAATTTTTACCAGAAACCTATTACTTTTCTCAGTTTCAACCAATTTTTAATGCTGACGATTTTTAGTTTTCGGCCCTTATTAGAAATCCTTTTACCAATAAAATATGATTTATTTAAAGCACGATAATAAGCTAAATTTTCATATAGTTCAGGAGAACGATTTTTATGAGCTTTTTTGTTGTTGTAATCTACTTAATTCTAGAGACATGTAAAGTACTTACCAGGAAACAGTCATAAGGAATAGTTAAATTTATAAATATCATCTTCGAGAGAAGTGTGGACTATAGGCCCATATTTAAAATTAGATTTTGATTTTATTAGCTTATTACTACTAAATTTATATAGCGAAACAGTCTAGTAACATTGTAAAGTGTTACTTTCGTTTGATTTGTACAATTATGTATTTGTATATTAATTAAAAACTTTTTTTTTTAAAAATCCAATTATTTAATTATAAGGTTTTCTGCGTATTCTTCTTTAGTATTTTAAAAATATCTTTTAACAAATAGAAGTGTACTCAGAATGACTTGGCTTCTTATTCCAGTAAAGAAATAATTTAAAAACTCTGGTTCACTTTATAAAAAGTTATCTTTTATGCATTTCCATGCAACTTATTCCTAGAAAGATCAAGATGGCGTCATTAATCTCTACAAACACCAGTGCTCCACCGCCAACTAGAACTATGAATTTTCTTGCTTTAATGAAATCCTCCTAATTAACAAAGATAAATGCATCACTTTTGCAATACGACTTAAACTTTTTAACGTTAACTTTTAGCTCTACTTTTTCTAATGCATCCTCATGTCTTTCTTATTGCGTTAAATATGATGATAGTTTGAATTCAGTACGCAAAGCGTTTGCTGGTGGTTCGCTTCAGGGACTTGAATGATACCGCCATTTTTAAATTCCTACATTTCTTCTTATGGAAGTTTTTTCTGACCCGTGTTAAAGCACCCTTCTCGCTTCAACGGTGTAAATTAAAACGTATGAAATTTCGAGCAATAAATTTTCCTGATTGCCTCCAATTAAAACTCGAAACCACCTGCCTGCAAAAATTGCATCGTTGGGAATAGGGTTTCCAACGAAGAAGTGCTCGTGAAGGAAAAAAAGAAGTTGTTTTCGCCAAGAAAATCACCTTAAAAATCCCCCTCCAAAAGAAATTGATTTTATGGGCTAAATTAAATCTTAAAGTCTTAAGACCCTGCGCCAAAAACGCGTAAACATTTTCTCTCTTTTAACGCACGTTGAAAAAGAAATTTAGAAAGAGGGTTGGGTTGAGGAATAAAAAAAAAAAAAGGAGGAATTTGCCATTTTTACTCCAAGTGAAACTAATGTGTAGCCCCAACGCAAGTGGTAAATAATTTCTAACCGGCAGAAAAGGATTAAATAGCCAGTGCTGCATTAAATGCTACTTGGGCCGGCAGCTTAGTTGTCGCTTGCTGGCTTCAGTCAATTATTTTGCTAACGAGTATAGAGCGTATATATACATGGTCTAGGAAAAGGGGATGAAATCTTAATCTTCTCAGCTCTTCCCCTCCCCTTCTTTATTGGAAAGAAGAGGGGGGGATAAAGTTGGTAGGAAAATAAGATGCTAAAAAGGACTATCCGAATAGAAAACGCATTAGTGCTCCCATAGAGAATAAAGAAAAAGATCTCATCTTGGAAAAGATGATTTTTTTTTTCTACTTAGGTTTACAGGTATGCGTCCAGTGCACCATTAAATATGTAACTTGAGTTCTTAATGGATGGAGATTAATTCCAGTGTTTATATATTTGGTGGAATGTTCTGCTTAATTTAATCGTGATGTCTTTTAATTGCTTTTGTTAGTTTAGGTACGGAATTTTCGGTTCATTTATCGAACTAGGGAAAAAAAAAATTTTTTTTTCTTCTTTTTTCTGTAGATTTTAGTTCATGTTTGGTGATAAAATATATTATAAATGTTCTGTAATGTGTGAAGTACTTAAATGAATTTTTATTTTTCGATGCCTTTGGAAAAAGTTTAGATAGCTATTTTTTTTATATTTATTTAAAATTCTTTTGGGTTTATTTTTGTCCACCCATCTTAAATGCTTATAAATACGGTAACATTTAACATGAGATGCTTTAATGTTTTGAAATCTAGCTTTGTTGTTTTTCTGAAAACTGAATGGAATAATAATGAATAAGAAAATTGAAGCATTTTAAATGCACTCATTGCCTGAAAATAAGAATTTATTATAAAGCTTTATGTTATGTTAAATTTAGTTGTAAAATTTTTTTTTCTTTTAAAAAAAAAAAGATTTTAAAAAAAAATTTCTGAATTTAAAAATTTTGGCACATAGAATGTTTTGGTACATGAATGTAAATAAATTCTTGTATAATAGGTGAGTAAACGTGATCTACTTTTGGGAGACCATAGCAAATAGGAAAAGAGCGTATTATTTATTTATTTATTAATACATGATTATTAATAAAATATTCAGTTTTTCTAACAAATTGACTGTGCTGCAGTCGAACTTAAAAGCTGTTAAAAAAAGAAAAAAAAGTTGAATCTTAAGGATCAACTTATAATAACTTTTTTGGTCTATAAAAATTTCGTAATTGCTATTTTGATCTATAAATATTTCGTTAACTAAACAAATTATGGAGATTTTATAGTTGGTGTATCTTATACGAATAATAGGGCTCCACCTTAATATATTTTTAGATACATAGCCTTAATGTATATATTTTTTATTTTTATTTAATCCATAGCATATATATTGTCTGTTTTGTGTTGTTTCTCTTTGACTCTATAAATAATCTGTACGTGTTTTTAAATAAGATGATAAAAAAAAGGACTTTTACGAACCCGAACGACATTTCTTTTTTTATAAATTTAATATGCCTGCTATACAAACAAGGGTTTTATATACGTGTATAGAATTTATTGCGAAAAAATGTAGTAAAAATTATACCAATTTAGCTATAAAATTTTTACAACAAAATGGGTTTCCTTGAATTAGGTTTTATTAATTTTTTTTCTAATTAATTTACACTTTAATCACTGAACACAAAATCCTCTTTTTTTTGTTAATAAAATTACCTTTATTTTTTAATATCTATCAATACATTCGGTTTATTTTACCTAAAATACTCTCTGAAAATGCGGTTCAAAATTCCTAAACTGCTAAAGTTATATTCTTACCAATAGCTTCATTCTGAAGATTCTTTTTCATCAGTAATTATTGAACAATATCTTTTCAATCGCCCCTGTAAGGATGTTTTCTTGTACACATCCCCCGATTTAAGGTAAAAACGGTGAAAAGGGGATTAGGCTAAGTTTCCTTTTAATGAAAATACTTGCCCCATTTCCAGTTTTCCTTTGAATCTATTATCCCCATACGACCATCCGAATCGGTATTGGGTGTTGATACTCTTTTTCTCCTTTTAATTCCATTCTACGATCACCCCTGTTTTCTTTTCTTCTTTCTATCTTATTCTACTTGTTTTTGCACCTTTAAACCAGGCGTGGAAATTGTTTTGCCCGTGGTTTAATGGTTGGAGACTGGAGAATTAGCGAGACAATGTAAATTGTCCCTTTCAGTTCTTTTTTTTTTATTTCTTAGAATGGTTGTTTTTCGCCTCGTTACACCTCTAAAACCCTAGTACTTGCTCTTTTTTTTTATCATCATGTTACCCTTGCAACGTCGGTGCTTTTTCTTATTTTGAATTTATTTTTATTCTGTTTTTTTTCCAAAAAAAAAAAAAAAAAAAGCCGTTGCATAAACATTTGCTTTCTTTGATACGAGTATTTGTGTTTCATTTAATTCCAGCAAACTATGGGAAAATTGCGCTTGAAGAGAAATATGAATACATTTAAAATGTTTAAGTTTGAAACAATGTTTTTTCTTCGTTAGTATTCTCATCAATGCATAAGTTTTGTAATTCTTACCTATTTCTATTATCTCTTAAAATCTCTTTTGAACTACAACTTATTCTAGAGGAAAGTTCCTGCATTCTTTTCAAATTTAAGAAATTATCGTTTGCGCCTAGAGTTTTTTTTAATAGTTCTTGTTTTTTCGACTTTTAAGGATTATCGTTTGCAGCCACAAACAAAAAAAAAATTAAAACGATAATTTAAGCTTAATGAAAAAAACTTTAACTGCTCCGATTTTTTTAATTATAACTTTTGCTACAGCATTCCAGTCAATGCTAGCACTAAATAATAAAATCTATTCACAATGTTCTTATCTATTTATTGTGTTGTAAATTATGCTTTTTTGTTCACCTTTTTATGATGTTTTTCTTGCAGGAGAAAAAGGCGGAATTTTAGTAAACAAGCAACAGAAATCCTCAACGAATACTTTTATTCCCACCTCAGTAATCCCTACCCTAGTGAAGAAGCAAAAGAAGAACTGGCGAGGAAGTGTGGTATCACAGTCTCTCAGGTAAATATATACCTTTGCAACATAAATAAGTATCTTTAATTCTTGTTTTTAATTAGCGACAATTTTGTTCAAAATTAACAATGTCAATAGTCAATAAGTTGCTGTCATGGGCTTCTAGTAGTCAAATTAATATTAAGGTACTATCACAGGCTGCGTAGCATTTTTAAAAAGTGCTTAAAGGTGCTTATTTTCGATTTTCGTTTTTTAAAAGCCCTTAAAGGTGCTTTTTTCATTGGGTGTTTTTAAAAAGTGCTTAATTTTCCCTTTTCCAAATTGAGATTTTTTCTTTACCATGTTGATTTTCGCTACGAAATGTGTAAAAAGACACTGTTCACATTGTTCTATTCAACGTTTTCACAATTAATTCAACCCCAATCTATTACTACCGTAGCTTATGAAAACGCCATTCGATTTACATGATTTAAAAATTTTGACAATTGTCAAAAACAATGTCAAAAGAATTTTTTTTGACATGACTGTTAAAAAAAAACAGATAATACCGTCAATTGTCAAAAGCTTTCCAAACCTGCCTGATTATGATATTCTTTTAAAGTGCTTAAAAATATTATTGGAGTGCTTGAAAAGTGCTTTCAAAGGTGCTTATTTTTTGTTGAATAATTTGGCTACGCACCCTATATTAGAGTTAGTTTTAAAGTAACCAGGTGTAATTTAAATGGTGATTTTAATTAATTTTTTTAAATATAAATATAATCAACAACTACGGATGCCAGTATTCAATTCCGAGAGTTGCAGTCTGAGATAACATTTAAACAGGTAATGACAGTGATATTAAAATTTGAGAGGCTTGTATCAAATTTAAAAGCAATCTCTTGTTGTCCACAACTATAGACCGTAATATTGGTTATCAAGTACAGAGTTAATGCCAAAAATTATCTACTCTGTCCTCTAAAATAATTGTGGCGAGGTCAATGAAACTAAAATTGAGAAGGGGAAAAAAAAATTCGGCTCTGTAAAAGTATTAAAAGAGGAGATTTTAATTCCATGTTGATCATCTGTAAATTCTAATAGTCAAATTAATTTTAAGCTTTAATACCAAAATGTTTCTGGATATATAGTTGTAATTGAAATAGGGATTTTATTTTCACGCTTGCGTTTTAAAATGATTTTTTCATTCTAAGAAAAAGTCAATAAGTTCTAATACGATAATATTGAACTTTTATTGAGTTAAATAATAAATGCATTGTATTGAATAAGTCTAAGGAATTTTAAATTATCTAAACCTAATGAATTTCGAATTAAATGTATATTAATCGTTTCGAATATCACTATTATGGGTTTCAAATTTAACCGAAACAGCATCACAAAGGGACTTTGTCCAGTGACATTAGTGTAAACTAGTCACTAGACTAGTGACCAGACATTCTCATTCTTTTCTATAAAGTAAGATTGATAAAGCATTTATTTAGAAAAGGAAAGCGAAAAGGTGAAAAAAAAAGTTACTGTAATGACCCTATTAGCAAAATGACTTGGGCCCTCATTGCGCCAATATTCATTAATTGTCCGATTCACCCCATATTTTACTTCCAATATCGGCCCTATCTAGAATGGTTAGATTCACGATTCACCCGATGTTTTATATTCATTATTCAGCCTATATAGGCTGATATTGGCCCTGTATATGACTAATATTAAATAATCTACACATTCCAATATTGGCCTCTCGGTGCATGTTCATGAATTTGAATTTGCTGAACCTAACTTCTAAGTTATGGTACCTAACTTAGAAAGGTACCCAACTGTGCTCTCTGGTGAACTACCTAACTGTGCTAAGTAATGATATCTAACTGTGCTTTCTGGTAAATTGTATTAAGTATTTTTGTTTTTCATCTTAGATATTTTACTGCCACTTAACTTCGAATATCGGCCCTATCTAGAATAGTCAGATTCACGATTCCCCCGATATTTTATATTCATTATTCAGCCTATATAGGCCGATATTGGCCCTGTATATGACTAATATTAAATAATCTATACATTCCAATATTGGTCCCTCGGTGCATGTTCATGAATTTGAAGAACCTAATTTCTAAGTTATGGTACCTAACTCAGAAAGGTACCTAACTGTGCAAAGTTATGGTACCTGACTGTGCTTTCCGGTGAACTACCTAACCGTGCTAAGTTATGATACCTAACTGTGCTAAGTTAAGGTATCTAACTGTGCTAAGTTAAGGTATCTAACTGTGCTAAGTTAAGGTATCTAACTGTGCTAAGTTAAGGTATCTAACTGTGCTAAGTTAAGGTATCTAACTGTGCTAAGTTAAGGTATCTAACTGTGCTAAGTTAAGGTATCTAACTGTGCTAAGTTATGGTACCTAACTGTGCTAAGTTAAGGTATCTAACTGTGCTAAGTTATGGTACCTAACTGTGCTTTCTGGTGAATTGTATTAAGTATTTTTTTTTTCTTTTTAGGTGTCAAATTGGTTCGGTAATAAACGAATTAGGTACAAGAAAAATATCGGTAAAGCTCAAGAAGAAGCCAACCTATACGCTGCCAAAAAAGCAGGTCAGTTTTCCCCTCCCACCGATTATTATTGAAATCAGTCGTGTGTGTATGTCCGTTTTTGTCCCTGTGTCGATGTGCGCGACAATGTGTAGAAAGACTTTTAAAAAATTTTGTACAAAGGAACTCAAGTTTTTAAATAAAAATGTTGTTTTTTATATAATAATGTTTCCGTAGTCAAGTTTTTTATTTTCCTTTTACAAATTTCATTTTTAAAGTTCTGTTTTTAATTTTTTTTAATTAATATTTTTGATTATTTTACATTTTAAATACAATTTTTTTTTCTTAAATTTCATGACAAGTACATTTTCTTACGTTAATAAACATGCAAGCTTTATTGAAAAATACTAAATTATTCAATTGCTTCATAAAGGTTCTTTTTGCTAGTTTTTATTTTTTTTCTTCTTCAGTTTCGTTATTAACGGTTTGACATGAATAACAAAATTAAATTTTTAACTAAATAGTTTAATTTTTTTTTTCTGAATTTATTATATTTTAATCAGCATATATTTTTTTATTTTTTACTCAGAAGTCTCATAAACACTTAAAAACTGTCAAATTTTCTACAGATAATTTATTATTAACTTTTTTAAGTTTATATGTTACAGAATATTGAAAATAAAGTTGCAGGTTGGAATTAATCGACACATTTTTATGAATCTCTTTAAAAATAAAATTACCTCAAATTTAAATTTGTTGTGCGAGAAAGGTTGTGTGCATGGTTTAAATTATTATAAAAATTAAACTTATATTATGCATGTTATTTAAAAGTGCAAAATGTTATACATTTCATTTTAACTAGCAGATACATATGCAATTTTTTTTTTTAAATCTGAAATTGTCATTTTTTTTTATAAAACGTTTTACGGAGTTTCTATTTTAATTATTTTATAAACTCACAACTGCATTACTAAGAAAATTGTCCCTTCCGCACAGGCGGATGATTTTATTACAGTTTAAGATATTTTATATGAAACCCTACCAAGTCTATAAAAAATAAACCCTTATTTTTTCGCATATGAATGATTTTATTGAAATGTTCGAAAATAAAAAATTAAAAGCAATCTTTACAATATTTTTTTTTAAAATTTATACAAGCAATATTCATTTTGTCTTTCAAAAAAAAAATTTATAAATAGTGCGTATAAAAAAAATAATGTTTTATTTTGCTTTACGCGAACTTGGCTGGATTTGATATGCAACACTTTAGTATCATTATTAATTATTTTAATTCGAATTAAAAAAAGTTATCTTCATTAACTTAATTATCTTTTCAATAATTTTTTTTAACGGTTTTCTCCGAATAGCTATCAGAGACATTAATAGTGATTATTTTATATTTTTTCGATTAAAATTAGCCCTAAATATTCAAAATCTAAATTGTCAGAATTTATCCATTTAAGAAATTATGTATTTTCAGGTTAACAATAGAAAATCTTTTTACGATCAAATTCCTTATTACTTTTTATAATAACTTAAACCATTCTTTTCAATGTAGTTATATACTTGAAATAAATTTCTTTTGCTCTGTTAAAGCATTTTAGCATTCAAAAAATAATGATCATCTTACATCGATTTGTAAATTACATAATCTTTGGTTAAACTATAAAAAATTTGTAAAACACATAATCCAGACAAAATATATATATATATTTTTTTTTTGGTTTAACCATGAGAATTTTTTTTAAAAAAGCATATTATGAACAAATTTCTGATTTGGTCAAAGTAGCAAAGATCCTTGTTTTTCAACCTAGTAAGAATCAAACTTTTATTTTAATTATTTGTTTTAACGATTCAACGTTAGTGCTTCAAAAAATAATTATTAGCGGTGAATTATAGATTAACTATCCATATATTTTAGTTAAACTATTAATAATTTACATTGCACATCATACCATCAAATTTTCAACACGAAACCATTATTTTAAAAGTAATTGCATTAGTTAAAATAAACTTTATATAATTCCTACTAAACATATGTACAGCTGTATTTATGTCACAAAATCAACGAACCAACAAAAAACAAGCTTAGCTTTATTTCCTTTGCATTGAAAGAGCAAGAAAAATAGAAGCAAAATCCGAAACTAGCCCTCTTCGGTATTTCACACACATAACAAACACACTCCCAGAAAAGAGCTCACACTAATCACCCCCTCCACACCACCTTTCCTCGTTCCTGCAGCAACATGGCTAGGGCCTGCACCAGGGCTGATAAAAGGCACTCCCAGATTAGCACTCTCTCTAACACCGGGGCTTCTTCTCTTATCTACACTGAACGTCTGTTCACCGGGCAAACAGCCGAAACTGTCCCCGGGTGGCCATTGCTTTTCGGCGGCACGCTCTCACACTCTAGCATCGGCCGCGCGATAAGGGGGCGGCCCGGTGTGCCCACCCCCCTTTTACCGTTCACATAGGGGCTCAGCCCCTGCTTTATGGGACAGTTAAATGGGAAGGAAGACTGTGAAGTTTATATAGGAGAAAGAAGAGGAAGTTCGACTGTTTCGTTCCAGGATAATAATGCCTTACCATCTTTCCCAATATTTTTTCTTTTTTTTTTTTTATTCCTTTATTCTTTCCATTGTTATGGAACTAGAATTTTTCGCGTCTCCGGCTAGAGCTTGTGTGAATTATTCCACCTTTTATTTGAATTAGTCTAGAGCAGTGCGAGAGTTTGAAGTTTATGTAGATATTGTGATTTTTTTTTTTTTTTTTTGGTAGCTGTATTGTTCATTTTGTGTAATGGGATATGGTTGAATCCACGTGCGTTAATAATGAATGACGCTTGAAATAGCTATAAAAATAAATATATTGGCGTTTTTTTTTTTTTTTTTTTTTTTTTGTTCAATGTTGTCTGCTTGTAAAATTAAATTCTTTACTTCGTTAATATGTTGAGTTGTGTAGTTCAACTTGTACCGTTTCAACGTTTTATTTCAAAAGTATATACAACCGCACAAAAAATTAGCTTTTTCGTAGGTTTTTATCAGCTACAAATCTTTGATTTGAAATGTGCGTACTGCATTTAAAATTGATAATTAATTTCAAATACTGTTTTCTTTAGCCTCTTTAATTTAGACAGTTCATTAAAGAAAAAAAAAACTTTTTTGTTATGTGTATTCAGACGAAATTAAACCTTCCGGACAAAAGCTATACATGGTTTAAATTAAATTGCCTCTATTAAGGGATAAAAAGAATAATAATTAAAAAATGAACTTTATTTTTATCCCTTTATGTTCCATTGAATAATAAAAATAAGTAAAGAAGGAAGAGATTGCATATTAAGAAAAAATACTCTTTGATAAGTTAATTGTGAGAGAATCATCAATTTTAAGAGTAAATCTACAGTTATCTTTTTTGTAAAATTGGAAAAGTTTGTCGATGTAATAGTTTTTAGTTCATGAATAAAATTGTCCGAAACGATAAATGAAAATCTTAAACTAACATTCATGAGTTTCACCTTAATCCTCCCCCCCCCCTTTAACTTTAAATAGTAATGTCACTGCTTGAAAAAAACAAAAAACTGCAAAAAATAAAAGGGGGAAAATTTGTATGTTACTATAGGAAAAAAAGCAATAATAATTGTTAAATGCATTGATTTTTAGTGCAAATAATGGTACCATAGGCTAGCTTCCATAACATCATGGTTCTCATGCTTCTGAATTAAACAAACACATTTTTTTGCAGATGCTGTTGCAGTTGGCTAATGAAAACTCCAAAATTTAGATTTTTTCAAACCTTTGATATTTATCAAACCCTATTTATTTAATTTAATTACCTCTTTTTGTTACCCAAACAAAATTGGAATTTTTCTGTATACAAATTGATTTTTACCTCAATCTACTCCACGCACATACACTACTTAATTAAACCCCACCAATAAAAAAAGACGGGCCAGAGTTATCAAAATATTACAAACGGGCATTTAAGAACTGTCAACAATCCCCTTGTTCCTATTTACACATTTACAGTCGGTACTTGTCCTCCACCTCCCTAAATCTAATTCAGCTCTGCTAGAAAACCCTTCATACATATACATTCTACTCTAAAAATCAAATTCATTCTTTTCTTTGAAAATTCCCTCTTAATACCCTCAAGGAGTATAGGTTGTCTCCTGCACAAAAAAAAAAGAAGGAACTTGTTTGAGTTAGTAGGTATCTTTGGTAACTGCACAAATGTTTGTGCAGGCATGAAGAGAAAAGTTGTGTGCCCAACTCTTTTCTGATGGCTATTGCTTTCCAGCATGGGCTGCCTACTGCCTTTATTGGTTTTCCTTCCTTTTTTCCCCACATCTAGCCTTTTATATTGTTTGTTTGCTGTCTATCTTTTGGCACCAGGCTTTGGCACTGCTTATATTCCTCTTTTTCCGTGGGATAAATATCAGACTTTTCCCTACTTTTTTTTTTCTCCCTTTTCCATGGATGAGATGATGTTGGTGAGTTTTGTTGAGGTTGTGGATTTTTATACGAAGTTTTCTTTAGAAAAAAAGTGGATTGTTAGTTTAAAGTAAACTCCAGGTGGATGGTAATTACTTTGTCAATCCCTTTTAATTTGGTGTTTTGTTTATTTTTGATATCTTAATTTGGAGGGTATGCCTTGACTTAATAAGTTTTCTTTGCAGTAGATATATTTAGAATATCTTTTTATTTTAGTAATTTAATATCAAATGAGCTTTTTTTTTCAGTAGTTTGGCTAATCATATTACTGAATTTTAATTTACACTCATGGATAAAAAAAATTAGCTCACCTTAGCTTGGTGCGCTAATTTTTTTGTCCATGAGTGTATTATGGCTGAGGTTTAATATTCAAATTTAAAGTAATAATGTAATCATTACTAATTGCTATCGATTAAAGTGATAACTGCAATATATAGTTACGATTTGAATATATGCATTTCGTTAAAATAATTTGGCAACTTTTAACTCAACTCTTGGCAACTCTTTAAAGTTTCGTTGTTTTTTTTTTTTTTTTTTTTTTTTTGTTTTTTTTTTTTTATATGAAGGGGGAGAATTTTTTAAATATAATTTAAGAGAGAAACATGGAGAGAGATTTTTTTTTTTTTTTTCAAATATAATTTTTTGGAATTTGTTAACATCCATCTAACGATCGTGTGCTAATTAGAATTTTTTTATTGGGTAAACTAAGGAATTGTTTAGAGATTGTGTTATAAGAGTGTTATAAATATATGGAATTTTATTTTGGTTGCGAAAAGAAAAAAAACAAATCTGGCTATAAACCAATAAATAAAAGTTGGAAATAAAGAAAGAAAATTCCATAGATCTGTTTGAACAGATAGAACATCAGATATAACAATTTAATTAACAATGCTTATAAACATAACTGAAACAGATCACTATTCAAGGCGATTCGTGCCTTTCTCTAAAAGTTTAGAAATTTAGGATTACTCTAGTTGAGCGCAAAAATGACTGACTGCCCAGCACCAGCTCATCACTACACTGCAGGGTTAGGTGTTTTGAGTTCTGTTATTGTCCTTTAGAACAATATTTTATAAATATTCCGAATTTTTATCAATTGATATAAATTTAAATTTCGCTAGATCCAATTTGTCCTCACAAAAATTTCCGCATAATCTGATTTTAAGTTTTTTTTTTGTACATTCTTGTTAAAAAATAGAAAGGTTAATCTGCTTTATTATTATTTTTTTTTGTGGTAACTTAGGATATACTTTATCAAGCGAGTCAGTGATAGTTTAATGTTTACTTAGTCTATTCATATACTTCCCTTCAATTCCGCCGGTTTAGTTTCTGTTCGTAAATAATTTTTTTTTAGAAGACATCCCCACAAGTCGCACATTCTAGTCTAGGAAAAGCCTGTTTCCTAACTAGGAAGGAATCCCGGAAACCGGACCAAACTTCCTCCCATAGGTTCTCATCGAGGGACGCTGCTTCCTTCTCCACCACCCCCGCTTAAAAGATTCTGGAATGTTTCCGTTCTTCTCATAGCACCCACTATTTCCTTCCCTTTCTAGCTTTTTTTCCAGTTTCTTCTCTCTATTTTACTTACTTTCTGTCGTTTTTCGACTTATTTTTCGGAAGGATCAGCAAAATCTTTCTCGCCACCTCGTTCATTCTTTTTCTACTTTAGCTATTATCTTGGCTACTTCCCCTTTAGTCTCATCCGGACTTTTGCTTTCTTCTTTTTTTTACTTTTTTTTTTTTACCCCCTCTTCAATTTTTTCGGTAGGAAATTCTGTTTTTTATTCTTTTTATTTAACTTTCATGGTTTGAAGGTAGCCGTTAACAGATTTATAAGAGTTTTTCTCTCGGGTTATCTATTACTCTGGCTTTTTTTTTTTTTTTTTTCTCTTGTGGAAAATATCCATTATATGTTTTAATACTCTGGCCATTGCTGTTTCCTTTATGCTAAAGTAAAGCTGTCAAAATGGGTTAGTTTTGGAAACTTTTGCTTCTGTAAAATAAATTTTGCTTTGGAATAGATTTTCATATTGATCTCGTGTAACCAATCTCTCTCACTCAAATTCAATGCTGCATTTTTATGTGCACATAACTATGAGTGCGATAACCCACCATGAAATAAAGAAGGAAGTACATGGGGTTCTATAATGACCTCCTACATAGCAAACATTTAGAATCCCTATCAAAAATAAAGCTAAAATATATATATGAGCACATTAGTAGTCCTCTATGCAATACGTTGGCACTTATATACATAAGTACATTAATTTGGGGGCATATATACCACTATTGAGGACAGAAGATTACTTGCGTTTAGTTCCGACTTTCAATAAAAACTACTTGTAACAATTTTGTTAGGTTTTATTACTTCGATCTCTACATAGCTGTAAGATTGATGATACGAACTAGTTAGGCATAAAGGTAACCATTTATGTTAAAGTCAAAAAAAAACTTATACCGATTTTTAGATAGCATGCTTCAATTAAATTGAAATAACTTATAAAAGTCTTAGTTTAAACTCAGACAACTTCCCAATAAGTTTTTGCTTTTAGATCGTTTCGGTTTTCTAACACTGTTGCGCGAATTACTTTTGATACTTAAAGCAACAATTATGATTAATTTTTTTGCGATTTTAATTTACAGTTAGGTTTTTTTTATAATTAAAATAATAAGATTAATTAATTTTGCTATTTAAAATTACAACTTAAAATTTTGAGACAGTTATTCTTGGCAATTCGTTATAAATGTGATTTTATAATACAAAAAATAAACAAATTAGTTTTATTACTACAAATTAGTTTAACATTGAATTAAGAAATTTTAATATTACATTTTTATTAGTAAAATTTCATTACTATCCGAAACAAAATCATTGCATGATTAACTTACAAGAAAAATTTGTTTTTCCTTACGAATCAATTCTAAGCCACTACTTTAACAAAAATTAAACTACTACTTAAACAACAATTAAACTACTTTTGCAACAATTAAGTTTTTTTGTAAATAGTTTTATTAGATTTACTATTTAAAATTACAATGTTTTAAATAGAATGAGATTGCTTAGCGAATTATAGCGATTTTATGTTTTAAAAAAAAATCTTTATGACCATAAATTTGTCTCGCGTTCAATTAAGAACTTTTACTATTACATTTTTATTAGTAAAATCTCATTACTATCCAAAATAAATGCACTGCATGAATATCACACACAAGAAAAACTCACTTTTCTCTTGCAAATCACTTTATTTCACAAATCGATTGCAAACCCAAAATCAGCTTTGTTCTTAACTGTAAAACTGGGGTTCTGGTGTCCAATTTGTGATACCACCACCTTCCCACTCACGCCTCCTCTTCACTTAAGAGAACCCAAAATACGTGACTTTGCTATGGAGACCAGCAACTATTCCACGATACTCTTAACACTTCGACACCACCGATTATTACGACGTGTTTCAGCAGGCATTTCACCTCACTCCTCTCCCCTCTTCTCAGTGATATCTCTTTAATTACACCTCATTAGGATTTTTCTAGATTATTGTATATACTTTTTTTTTTTTCTTTTGGGTCTTCTTATTATCATCTCACTTCAAATTTCCTTCCTGAATGCGTTTAATCCTGAAGTTCCTCTTAAAAGCGATTTTGGCGCGTTTTTGTTTTTTTTGTCGCCAATTTTTTTTTTTCGTTCATCGCCAATTTATTTATTTTATTATTATTATTTTTTATTTCTCTTTAAAGGAGAAGTACCCATTTAGTCAGTGTCCTCGTTAAAAAGCTCTTTTCGATGTTAATTGGTGCAGATAGAGGTGCTGCAAACGATATTCAGTTTTCGCGACGATTTTCTTTTGAGACGGAGTTGCATATTTGAGTACTATTTCTGGAAAAGAATTTTAAAAAAAAGTTTCACATACTTCAAAAGAAGTCATTATGAAAAGTACAGCCCTAATTAAAATGGAATTTCTCTCCAATTTAATTTCCATTTTGTTACTTGTAGACGGGCTGTGATTGGCCAGAAAGGATTCTCATTTCAGTGAAGTTTCAAAAAATTTTTTTGTCTAGAATTCTGATTAAGAAGCTTTTAAATCTTCTTTGCTAAATGAGCTCATTAAATTCTCTATTAAAGCTTTTATAAAATCGCAAATCCTAAGTTTTAATTGCCCTGAAGTGTAATTTGATTGTCTCATTATGCTATAAATATTTTTATTTGAACTTGAAAAAATTTTGTTTTTTAAAAATTAGTTAAATTATAACATATACTACACTTAAAAGTTTTTCTAAAATTTTGACGTAGTTATTTTTAAGTGAAATTAAACGTCGAAGTGAAGTTAGATGATTTGAATTTAAAAAGAACAGAATCGTAGATGTTTAAATCAAAATATGTTTGATGTTGTTTTGGTAATAGCTTTGTTATGACTGGTTTAATTCAGAAAACTGCATGCTAATAAATGTTCGCAAACTAAATATGTGTCTTGAGTATTAAAAAATCGGACATTTAAAATTGTTCAAATATTTTGCCATTAAACATTTACCGGTTGATATCCTTGTTGTCCTTGCAACGTCAGGTTATGGAATTCGGGAGCTGTAATTAAAATGGAATGTTAGTTTATTAAATTGTTTGAGCTCTTCTTTTTTATTTTAAAAGTTTTGACTTTGAAAGGTAAAGTAAATGTGAATAAATGCGCTAAAAAATACAAAAACGCGAGTGTAAAAAAATTTTTTTTGAGAAATTTCTGCAAGTGATGAAGTAGCTTAAGTCTTGTCAATTTAAGTCTCCGAATTTGAGTCATAATTCACCGACTATCTCTACCCTCAGTTTTTATTGCTCGAAGAATTCTTTTATAGAAAAAAAAAATTGAATTTTGACAAAAAAACAACAACAAAATAATAATTAAATTTGGAAAAATTTCTCTAAAATGGTATTTTTTTCTTGTTGCTTTTCATACCATTATGTAATTGAAAGCACAGTGTATGACAGTACTTTTAGCATAGAAAGAAGTCGAGACAATATAATGATAAACCTCATTTTAAAAGCTTTCAGGAGCGCGTTTTTCTTAAAAAATACCAAAATTTCCATATAGGCAATAAAATGTTTTCTGTGTATTCTGCTGTTTTGTAGTGAAAAATCTGGATCTATGTAAGAGTATCTGCCCTGTCTGGAAATTATACTCAAGGAGAATTAAATATAAAAAAGTCATTTTTGCAAAAAGTATGGTTTATATTACCCAGCCTCAAATTATTTGATAAGTATCCAAATTTTGATACGTAATTTCATAATATATTTTTTTCCAATGCCCGCCTGGGGAATGACTTACGACATACAGGCATCTGAAGGGCAGATTTATTGGCCACTTTTCCAGGGGCACCATATTAGGTGGGCCCACGTTGCAACCACAGTAAGGATAGATAGTACAGAGAATGAAAGAATACCCATGCCTTGTCCGGGATAATTTTCGTAATATTTAGTTACACCAAAATCGCTATCTTAAATGCTGTACATCTTTTGGTTCAAATTATCATTAGAATTAATTTATTTCAAATTATGCCTCATTGCTTCAAAGACAATTTGATCCTACTACACACAATTTCCTATTATGTATAATGTAATTAGAATTTCAAGGTATACAATAAATATAGCCTGAAACACTATCGTTTTAAATAGTTATGTTCTTATACACTCAATTTACTGTATGTATCTAAGGAAGTAATTAAGATTTCAAAGCACACCCTCACTTTAGAATGCTATATTTTTTTCGACTACACACAATTTACTAGTATAACGAATTTATTGCATTTTCAATATAACCTCCTTTTAAAGACTATTTTTTATTCCACTATACACAATTCACTGTTATGTATATAATGAATTTGTTATTATTTTAAACGCATGTAATAAACCCTCAAACACCATCGTTTTAAAAGGTTATATTTTCCTTCTATTACATACAAAATTGCCCCAAAAATCGAATTCCTTCTCTTCAATTCATCTTAAAGTTTATTCGAATTCTAATCGAATTTTCTCATTCCAACGGAGAGTCCTTTAAATGAAATCATTGTTATGGAAAATTGCACATTTGAATAATCTTTTACTCCCTTCCCTTTCTGTTGCATAGAAGGAAAGCTGATTATTTCCAGACGGGCAGGCACATTTGTTCTGTTCTCAGCGATTCAAGGAAGCGCCGAAACAGTGGCCATTTTGCGCCCTTTACTAGCCCTATCGACCGCCGCGGACCACGGTCAGTCTGCTTTCTGCTTAGGGTTGCTTCTTTAGGGGGATGTCAATACTCGGGGCTGAAAGACAGCCGTGAGGCGCCAAATCTCATTCTAATGTAAACAGTTATTAAGATTTGTGGAATGTAATTTCAAATTAATAAGAATATTTAATGTCTGAAACTTCTGTTTTTAAAATATCGTTTGAAATTCAAAGTTACTTGATTAGTTTATATTTCTGAACACAATATTTGTTCATGCTAAGAGCCTGTTTTGATAAAACTAAATTGGAACATTTTAGACCGAAGTATCAGTAATTGCTAAGTTTTCGAAATTTCGAATATTTATGACTAATAAATTTAAAGTCACTTGTTTTTATGGTTCTTAACACAATGTTTTTCTTGTGTTAAGAATCTTTTTTTGATGAAAAGAAATTGAACATTTTATACCAAAAAGTCAGTAATTGTTAAGCTTTCGAAATTTCAAATATTTATGAATAATAAATTCCAAGTCATTTTATTGACTTATATTTCTGAACATAATGTTCATTTATATTAAAAACCTTTTTTGATAAAAATAGATTTGAAATTTTAAACCGAAAAACGAGTTATTGCTTAGCTTTCGAAATTTCATATATTTATAAATAACAAAATCAAAGTCACTTGTTTATATTTCTAAACAAAGTGTTTTTATTTTTTTTAAATGTTAGGAAACTTCTTTTAATAAAAAGGAATGTAGAAAATTTTATACCGAATTATCATATCAGTAATTAAAATTTCAAATATTTATGAATAACTGAAAATTTCACAGGAAAACCTAGAATTTTCTGGGAAATTCACTATAAGTATAAACTTTGGAGATTTTATAGAAAACAGTGTTTAGCAATATTTCAGCTGCCTAGTCCTCTGAAATCGCAATTAAAATTACACTAATTTAAAGTATTAAATATTGCCGAATGTCTCGAATTTTGCACACTCAAAGATTTTTGGTATTGTCTGTGAAATGATCTGTCTCTTTGATGTGGTTGTTTTTAAGCCTTTGGGAAAAAGACTTGCTTGTTTAGTAAGAAAGCGGACACGTATAAGAGCAAAAACTTTCAGACTAACAGAAGGTTAAATGTATTTCAATCGCTTAAAACTGAAATTTAATCCTTAATTTAAAAGCGTTTCAAGTTAGTAGTTTAAGAATTGATTGAAAAAAATTGATCTGCTCAGAATAACAAAATTTTTCTAGAAAAAAAATCTTCTATATATATATATATATATATATATATATATATATATATATATATATATATATATATATATATATATATATATATATATATATATATATATATATATATATATATATACAGAGATGCCAACTGCTCCGGACACGACAAAATAATTACAAAAACGGTAAATAATTACAAAGTAAATTTTGAAAATATTTGACTATTTTCGCTTGCTTTTTGAAAGGTATAGTATGCCTTAAATACTATAAAGTGGTGAATTATATAAGCCTACGAATTATTTAGAAATAGTGATGGATAAAAATCTACCAAATTTAATTTATTAAACCAAGAACCACAATTGATAAACTACCACTTTAAAATACATATTTGCTGTCCGGAGCAAGTTGGCAATATATATATAAATCACTTAATTACATCTGTGCTCACAACAATTATTAAAATAAAATAAAAATAGTATGATCTATATTTTATATATATTTTTCTTAATAAAAATTGAAATCGAAGGTGAAACGAATTTCAGCTATTCTTCAATTTTTTTTCAAGGCCATATAGCTATAAAGATTTCCCTATTTAACCAAAAGATGTGTGTGTTATTGCGAGAAAAATTGAGCTAAATATTGAAGTACATAAATCGATCGGCATATCAAGCAAGTATTACAATATTGTGCTGTACTCTTTTTACATCAAAAGTCCGGATTTAAAACAAAATTTACGTAGTGAACAAGAGCTTTGAAGTATCCTGTTCCTTTAAATAATAGTTTTTAATACCAAAACATGCCCTCTCCATAGATATTATTATATCGGACCAATTTCGATTAGAATGCATTTTACCCCTCTTTCTCCAATCCTTAAGGGCCGTAATAAAATGTGCTGGAGATGATGAAACTTCACTCTCCCCCCAACCCAACGGAATTCTCCAACTCCGATACAAGTCAAAAGATAATTACCCCTTGTTACCAAAACAACGAGAAAGCATGCCACGGGGGGCGATAAAGAGGCTAGAATTACCACCCCCGATCACTGGGTTGGGAATGAGAGGGTGCGAAGGTGTTACATATGCGATTTCACTATCAAAGCGGATTCTGTTCGGTGGGGTAAGAGGGGGGTATAACAGGGTGTGGGCAACGTCGCCTTCATGTCGCCAGTCCAGAGGAATGCATGTCCATCGGTCCGAGATTCCAGTCATCGTGATTACCCTGGCGTAGACCCCGCGTGCCTATGCTTGGCCAGGTCAAGGGGTGAGTGGCAAGCTGGATTGTTGGCAGCGGTTGTCATGGAGACAGCATCTCTACCCCCATCATGGATATCCCCTGGACGGATGCTGACTAAGCATAGTGGAAACTGTCAAGACTGGCGGGAAATGTGATGGAATTTTTTTAGGCTTAATGCTGACCGGTCTAAATCGATATTTTCTTGAATGGCAATTTTTCTTTCTAATTTCTTTTATAATTTTTCTATAGATTTTTTTTCCCATAAATGGTTTTACTAACTGTAAAGTAGTTTAAATTTGATATATTGAATTAAACATAAATATGATGATCATGAAATAGTAGTATAATCGAAATTTTGAAATATGGTAGATAACGAAATTTAATTTGCAAAATGGTACTTAAATTTCTGTTTATCATAACCAGCCACTGATGAAGTCAATTCAATGTGGAAATTTTAACTTAAAGTAATTTTTCCAAAATTCATCACATTCACTATATTTTGCATAATTTAGGAATTTCATGATCTTCAAACTGAGTTAAAAATTAAAAACTAAATTTCATTTTCTATTAAACCTATTTAATTTTTTTTTAAAATTAATAACATCATCTGAATTACAAGACCCAAAAATCAAAAAGAAATTTCCATAAGTCTCTATTATAGGATAATCTAAATTAAAAACCGCTACAACAAGGTTTATTTTATTAGGCTGCTTATAGCAGCGCCACCAAACAGCCTATGAAGTTTACTTTATTCGTTTCATTTAAAAAAAATTAGGCAATTTTCATTATGTTTAACCCAAAGAGCATTTTGGGTGAAAACAACAAAGCATGTTTAATATACCACTGAAAACAAACCAATTGGTTAGCATAATAAATATATTTTAAAAAAAAATTATATAAAAGATTGTTTAGCAGGTAGTCTATGTAAATTAAATTAGATTTCTCCGAGTAATAGCGCCATCTGGTGCTGTAGAATTTTCAATAGAAAAAAAAAACGTACCGCTTTTTCAGGACTAACTCTAATGGAAGTTTGATATTTTAATAAAATTATAAACCCGCGTGCAATAGAAACGAAATTGGCGCTACTGGAGCAGTCAATGAAGAATTTTTCTTAAATATTTTCATACTAATTTATACCAAAATAAAGGAAAGAAAAACCAGGATGAACATTTGGTTTAATTAAAATTAATGAATTAGATTAGATATATGTGTCTTAAGTTATTCCGGCTGTTATACCGTAAATTTAGAAAACATTTACTACTTGCATGTTTAGCATTAATTAATTTAGATATGCCTTTTAAAAGTTTCAAAGCTTAAAGACTATTATTGTGAAGTATTGTATCGATCAAAAAATAGTTTAGAACTATATAGTAATGAACAAAATTAGTAAAAAAAAAAAAAAAAATAAACCATTTGATCGCTGCCTTAAAATTATAATAATATTCTTATTCATCAGTTGATTAAAAATAAATCAGAGATAAGGAAATCTTTGAAAAATAGCACAGCTTATCACTGAAATTATTCGAACTTTATTCAAGGAATATACTTGTATGTGTCAAAACTCATACTGATGAGGAAAAAAAAATTATCGAATTTAAAATTGATGTTCGATTTGAATTGCGTAAAAATGTGATCAAAATGGCCTTGTGTGAACAATATCATCATTATTATTATTTTTAAAAAGCTTTTCACAAAAATATATAATTTATCTGCTAATAAAAAATAGATAAATGATTAAAAAAATGTGTATTACTTATATTTAGAATTACTTACGTTTAAAAATTTCAATGCTCTGAGATTATTTGAGGAAAGAACGATAGAAATATGTTTAAGGTGAAATGCAAAAACAGCCAATGTCACAATATTATCAACTAAGTTTCAAAAATTCTTGCCAAAAAAGAAAGAAAATAGCATTTAGTTCTCCTTTGTTTGAGGTCTGATATTACTTCAATCAAAGCAATTTTTTTCCTATTGTTATGTTGAAGTGGAGTTTTAATCACAAAAAAGCGGTTATTAAAAAATAAACTGACGTGAAATAGGAGGAGAAAAAATTTAAATTTGCTGCTAATGAAAGAATAAACCTGGATTTGATGCAAATTTTCAGTTTAGAGTAAAACTGTGGTCAATACGTTCTTGCGTTTCATTTTTTTAAAATATCCACAAATGCTTTTTCTATTACAAGCTGTGCAAACGATTTCTTTAAAAATTTCTGAAATTTACATAAACTATTTCTAAATGAAGGTAGTTGCATTAGTAAAGAGGTTTAAGTAAATTTTATTTTTCAAAGGCATGGCTTTTATTCCATGACTTGCTTCTCACCATTTCTTAAAGATGCAAAAAGTATGAGATCTGTAAAGGCCAGGAAAATATATCTTGTAAGTCCTCTTAGATGTTGAGACGTATTACTTGGCGAGAATTTTATTGGCGAAAGTACCTCTGCCCGGCAGGCAAAAGTTTGCGTTTTCTGTAATTTATCATATTTCTCTTTTGGGCTTTTGGGAAAGAAATAGTAGGTGTGTGCCCTCTTAATCCCCATATTCTGACAAGGAACTGACAGAAAGGGGCGCCCTAATTGAATAGCCACTTTTCTTGGGCTGCGCCCCTTCATATACACGTACTTTAATAAATTTTATCTTCCTAGAGGTTTTTTATTTTGTTTTTGATCTGGCTGTCTTCCGTTTTCTTTTGGTACTCACTTTCTTGCTCAAATGTTCCATTCTAATGCTCCGTCCAGCAAATTGCAATGCTCTCGGACGCTGGTGGGATGGGCTGGAAGCCAACCTCCTCCCCCCTCATGGTGACAGCAGACAAGATTCGGTCACGATTGGACATTGAATATAGCTTCTTCTCCGGAAACTACTATCTTGGTTTCGTTTTCCCTTTTATTTTTACTATCTTTTTCGTCTTCTTTTGGATGCTTTATTCCCTCTGCCTGGTATTTTTTTTCCCTGTCCCCAGAGCCTTTTTCCCTATTTTCAGAGTCTTGTCCGACACTTCGTTCTCTTACCACGTACTGGTTCTCGTCACATTATAAAAGCTTCCCAACCTAAATTCGCTTGACAACCTAGCTGAAGGAAGATATTGTGTGCCAACTCAAAATAAAGAACAGAATTTTGCTGGGGGGAAAATGTTTTACCGTGTCCAGGAAATTTACAGCTGTAAACATACCTGGGCAAATTTTCTCTGAACTTCCAACGACATTTCGATTGAATCTGGGTTTTTTAGACATTGAACTGAATCGAGATTTTCTTTTAAATCCAAACTATTGCTCTCTTTTACCTATTAATTCGATCAATTGATAAGGAAAGAACATACTTTGAGGCCTTTCAAAATAATGACAGCAGATTTCTAGCAAAGGTTTTTTGTGACATTTATTTCATTAGTTCGAGTAACTTATACCGGTGAATTAGGAAATTTTTTTGGCATTTCAATTATTCGACTTGCAATTTGCAAAGCATGGTATAGATGACATGCGTGTATATAGTTTTTATTTTAAAATTCACGGTAAGTGAAAATCTGCTAATACTTTTTATGTGTCTCATTATCTATTCACTTGACTTGGAATTAAATGATTAAAATAGCAATATCAAAAGCCAACGAAAAATTCACTTTAAAAAATAGATATTATCTTTTTTATTTAATATCTCAAAATAAATTTTAAAGATGGGAATTGAAACTTATCATTTTAATGCTTTTCAATTTTTCAACATAATGGCATAGGTGACGAAAGTATAATATTCATTTCTATTTACCTAATGTAACACCGATGATAATATTATCATAAAATTTAATTAATCTGCTGTTATTATTTTGTTAATCTCAATCTTGATTAGCAATTTACTGAATTTGATTTGGGATATTTGATTAAACGACAGCAGCTGTCCCCCTCCAAAACAAATTGAAAAATCTTCAGCATATGTCATAGATTGCAAAATGATACTTTTATCTCAAAATTACTCAATTTTATCTCAATACTTTTATCTCAAAATTAGATTTGTATTCCAAAACCTTCAATCCGAAAGTAGTAAAATAGTAATACGTATCGCAATAAAAATCTTTGTTTTATTCTAATGTTTAAGGCATATAACAGTAATAATTACAATTCTACATTAATGTAGTCGAGTTGTAATGTAATGATTTAGTAAGCAAATGTAAGTTACAGTATTTGTAGTATTTAGTATTGAAGGAAACAAAGCTCGCGAACTTGTTCGATTCATTAACTACTATAGTGTTCAAAAAATATATTCTATAAAAAGTAGTATTGTGAATAAAGTAAAACATAATTAAAATAATATAAAAATTCTAGCTTTTTCCTTTATATACTCTACGATATACCTATTCAGTTCCTTTGGATATGAATTTATATTTCCCCTATATTTTTCAATACATGAATTTTCAGCTTTTCAAATTTTCATAAATATATATATCAAGTTGAATTCAATTTTCGCCTTTCAAAAAATTGAGTCTAAAAGACACCAAATGCTGGAAAAAGAATTCAAAGGAAAATGCCTCAGTTGTGCCGTTGCTATGAACCTTGACACCAAAGTTATTAAATTCAGTGGTATCGCTACCTTCTTTTCCTCTAAGAATATATAAAATAACTTTTCCACACCGAACTTTAAGGTGCTTTTTCATTGTTGTTTTGATACTTTCTTTTTTTCACATTTCATAACATTTTTCAATCCCTTACTTTGAGAAATATCCTCGACACCAGAAGGTGGAAATATTTTTGAAAAAAAAAGAAATGGCTTATGCATGTTCTATGTTGGAGAATGCTTTTTTGGGTTATCCCTTTTAATATTCAATTTTATTTTCTTGAACTTAATCAAAACATTATACCAAAATATATCGTTTGAAATTAGACTGTCAAAAAATCGTCTGAATTCAAAATTTTGTTTGACTCTGAATCACACAATTATTTTAGTGAATGGCAGGTATAATTCTTCCTTTCTCCCTCCAGCTTAGTTTGGGGGATTGTTTTAAATTAAAGTACCAATACTTCCTCCCTTTTGCAATTTTCATTTAAAAAGTTTTTCCCCCGACTAAATGTTTCAATGCCAACGGCTGTTTTTACCATCCCTGTCTTAAATGATATTTCGTTTTTATATCCCCTTTTTTTTGGCAAGTTAAATTCGTGAAATATTAAAATTTTTCTGAAAGCTTTTATTATATATGCTGCTTCACCAATTCTTGACTACTTTGTATCAAGAACTATCTGTTTTGATTGTTATTTCTTGCTTTAACTTATAATTTTCAGATTATCTTTGTAATATTGCCTTTAATACCAACAACTTATAGGACTAATTTTCAAAATAATTTGATCGCCTGATTTGATCGCTGCTCTGTGGTTGAACTTCCACATTCCAGTAGTTGGCTGTTCGCAATTTAATGTCACATCTTAATTTAATGTTTCCTGAACAATCAACTGATATGTTCACCGTATTAATATTTCAACAGTACTGATATTTGTAGAACTAATTTATTCACAGTTTGAACCGTTAGCTTATAACCTTGAGGTTTTAATGACGTATAAACGCATTTTAGTTATTTGTTTTCATTATAAGTATGCTGTTCAGTTAGAATTATCTTAATAAACATAGACGATTAAAAATGTATAAAGAAACTTACCGAAATTGAACTTGTTTAAACGCGAATAATCAACTTATCATAAAAGAAAAAGAACTTGTCCAATTCATGAATTTTAAGATTTTAAGCCTAATTTTATGATTTTAAGCTTAATTCTCTGACTAAGTATAAACAAAATCAGTTATTCGTGTACATCTTTTGATGCTATTTATCAATAAAAAATTTTAATTTTTATTCTGAAATTCAGTGATGTATCTTGCTACTTTTTGTATACGTTCTTGTATTACCATTATCACCTAATTATTATACTCCTCACAAAAAATTAAAATTCGGAGAATATTTATCATATTGAAAAACTTAATGTGGGTTGTTTACTAACCCGCTACTAGATTTTCGACTAAATATGTTGATCATATACCAATAATTTTTATGATTTATATTGTAATGTTAGTGGCCTAATATACTACTGACATTACAAATATGTAACCTTTAAAAGAATTGGTGTTGTGGCTCAGGTGACACTATCCTCTATATTTCATGAAGTATTCAATAACGTAGTATGCATATAGTTCCATTATTACAACGAGACTCGTTACCATCACATTCTTAGAAGAAAAATAGAAAGGAGACACCTTAAGTTTCTCAAAATATCAAAAAGTAGACATTCAGACTAAATCTTTTATTTGCTATAGAAAACACACTTGCGTTGAATTTCATGCCAGTATGAATTCTCATGGAATCTCTCCTGGCTGTTTTCCATACTCATCGCGTGAATATTTATTTGAAAAAACCTCCTTAAAAAGGGTGCATTCATACTAAACTTCTTATTGGCCACTGAAAATGTACTTGCGTTGAACTTTAGGCCAGTATTAATTCTCATGGAATTGCTTAGGGCAGGGGTGGCGAACCTTTATGCACCAACGTGCCATTTTTTCTAAAAAATTGTTTAATTTGGTCATAGACGTGCCGTCAAACAATTTTGACTTCGTGATTATTGGGAAAATAATAACACTAAATACTATCAACTCAAAACTCTTTATTTGCTATGAAAAAGAATACATTTCGCAATGTCTCAGTTGCGCGTAATTCAACTTAAAGTAACATCAGTGTGACTTCTGTTGCTGCAGATTAGATGACAAATAACTTATATTAGGTTGTAAGATGTTATTTTAAGCAGGTCTGTTAATTTTTTTTTGCTAGTTATTTATTGTTAGCTTGTTTTTTGGTAACTAATTGTTTTTTGGCATTAATTGTAATTTTTTGTCAATAATTGTTTATTTTTTTATGTTTATTTCTGTGAATTTTAATTTAATTGATAAATTGCTTCAGAATGAACTTCGTGATCGGTGGCATGCCCAAAATATTATGTGGCGTGCCATAAATGGCACGCGTGCCATTGGTTCGCCATCCCTGGCTTAAGGTGTTTTCCACACAAACAGATAGCCATAGCGTGAATATTTTTCTGGTTGGAAAAAATATTTGCCAATATGTACGTTTACTTATTTTATGCGTTTGTACTTTCTACAGTAAATTACTCTTTAGTAGGTAATGTGGTTGCAAACACTATTAAAACCAGTTTAATTGTTTTATGGCCGTAAAGCTCTAAATAGTGTGATTTCACTACAACTATTTTAAATTTTAGCGTTACTGAATCAGCGGATAATAACACGTTAGTAATATAATTTTAAAAGCAAAAACTAATTCATATAATTTTCCGTGTAATCCAAAAAATTTTTTAGCTAATACTTGCAGCATCAACTAATTACTAACATATTGCTCATAATCCTAACTTTTTATAAATCACTGCTTACTGCCCCAACTAATTAATTGCCATTATTAATAATCTAGTAAGTGCAAGCCAATTATAGTTATTTTCTATTTTATGTTTATTTTTTCCCTTATACTGTCTTTTTTCCTTTTTATTTTTAAGCTTGGAATTTTATGCTTATTTCTTTTGTTTTATTTTATTGTTTTTGTAAAATGATGCTTCTGCGTTACTAACAATCGCAGATGGGATTCAGTTTTTGTGATGATCTGTGATTTTATTTTTTTCTTTTGTCCTTTAGGAAGCCCCCGCCTGTCATCAAGCTCTGGTATGATACTCTTATCTGAATTTTAAAATTTTATTTTTTAACAAAATGTATTAATGACAAAAGTTTTTAATTTTTAATAATCGGTTGTTAAAAATGATAGAGTGACATTGAAATATTGAAGAAAAAAAAACAAACCCGAAGATTTGAAGGAAAAAAAAAAGAACAATAATTGAATACAGAATCATTTTTTATTTAATGAAATAGTCAAACAAGACCGAAATTCTTTTATAAGAAATAAAGTTTATTATGTAACTACTGTGAATTTATTGTAGAGAATTTTTTCCACCCTTTGATTTACATGTCTTGAAAAGCAGACATTTTCAAAAAGTAACGATTTATTTTAAAAGAGCATGATATTTTAGATAATTAATTTTTTAGAAGGAAATATTTAAAGTCAAAGTTGATAGAAAGGCAGTGTAAGAGTTTATTAGTTTACATTATTAACTATGCATTTAAAATCGATAAAACTTGTAAATAGTTCAAGTAATTAGTTCTATTTATTTTTTCAATTTTTTTTATTAAAAAATTTAACCTTGTGAACAACAAAGAATTTCATATATAAAAATAAAACACAATGAAAAGAAGATTATAGAAACGAAAAACAACCAGATTTTAAATAGTTTAATAAAAATATTCTTGTGTTATTATTCCGTTTTTGCTATTAGATTTTTCCCTCTTGAGGTATGATTAAAAAACGTAATGTTAAATATAATAAATACGAAAAAAATTAATACAAATTAGAAATTAGAATTTGTCGCAGAATAACATTAAGATTTTTTTTAAAAATTTAGCTCTTAAGAGATACGATTAACATTTATTAACATAAATAGAAAAAAAATTCAGACTATGTAAAATTGATTTTAGAACTGAATTTTTAATGTTATAAAGCAGTATTTTGCTCTTAAATTTTAATTCACACACTCTAAGGTTGATTAAAATGAACAGAAAAGTTAGGTTGTGTAAAATTTTGGAACAGTTAATAACTAAAACGCTAACTAGTGTGCTAAGTTTCGATTTTTCAGAGAAAATTGGACTTTTTCTAATAACAATATTGACCTATTTTTGTCCCCCAAATAATTTGCTAAATTAATTGTTTTATTTATTATAATATGTTTTTTTTTCATTTATGTTAAAGTTTGAAATTGTTGCATTGTTTTTAATATAAATTAAAATGAAATAAAACAAATATTGAATTTTGAGGAAACTTATATTTAATGACATGAGTTTAAAAAAATTTGTTAAATTTAAAATACACACATCTTACTAATTTCATTTATAATTTATCATATTAAAAATAAAAATGAAAAAAGATAAAAGATTTAAGGCAAAATAAATAAAATATTTTGTTGTTCGAAAAGTAATTTTTTTCCCTATGAAAATCCCCTTTCTTTTAGTGAATATTCTATCCCAATTCTTATAGGGAATAAATATTTTATTGAATGCAAAATTGTTCATTCTGGTCCAATTCCTTTTGCTAAAGTTCTGGAAGTAACATTATTCTACGGTCTTAAATTTTTTTGTTCTTTTCTGACAAAAAATTAATCCGGGTGATTTTTAACCTCCTCATTTGAGGTAAGGGTTTTATGGTCTAAAAACTTTTGTAGTGACCGAAACATTGTTGTAGACAACCCCTTTCTCGTCCCCAGATATGATGCACTTCCAAAATGGATCATTTTCTTGACGTTTGAGAAACAAATCTCAGACGCCAACGAGATCTTATAGTAAAGACAGGAGAAACCCATATAGCGAGCTTTGAGATTTAACCAAAGGGCATCATGAAACAATCAAATTCGATAAATTTAATCTTTCAGTGATCTCAAGAACTCACCAGTTCGCATCAATGCTCGCCTTGATTGTATCTTCATCAGTTTTAACTGACCTTCCAGATCATGGGGCATCTTCAGCAGCAAGATTACCGGATCGAAATTTTGCAAACCAATTTTGGCACTGGCGTTCTGTCAACCTTCTCCATGCACATCGAATATTTTTTTTCTTGTTTGAACAACATTTTTACCTTTTCGATTGCAAAAAAGTAAACTATGCCGAAATTCTGCTTTTCACTTTTTATATTTGAAAAGGCGCCAACCAGAATAGAAATTTTTCTCAACCTATCCTTGCTATGTAAGCTGTCAAAATATATTATTATGCGGCTTATTTGGGAAACTAACTGTGAAAAAAAATACATTTAAGTCTTGGTCCTCTCTTGGGAAACAATGAAATTACTTTCCGAACAACGAAATATATATCGAAGGACAATTCCATCGTAAAAAATTAACAGGTGTTAAAAAATAAATAAATAATTAAAATACATAACGCTGATAAAAAAAATATGTAAGAAAAAATTTTTTAAGCATGGCTATAGTTAAGTATGTGACTTAAGAACTCGTGCTATTTATAGTAATAAAGGAAATTATTTAAATAATTATAATTATAGAGATGCTGTTGTAATAGACGAACACTAATTACCTTTTAGATTGATGCGTGTTGCATATTATATTATGTATATTTTACTGTAAAAATAATGTAATTTATTTAATGGGAAATTAGAACTGTTACATACATAAAATTACGCTACTTGTACTTTGTAAATTACTAAAACTAAACTAAACTCAGCGGAGCAACAGCTCTTGAGTGCCAAGGCCTACTGTGCCCATCTCAGTTTTCTTGACCTTGGGCTCTGGGGTGCAGGAGCAGATGTTCCGGTCAGGTGGTCAGCCGAACGCGGAACCCCCAGTGTTTAGTTCCCAAGCATGCGTGGTACTCATTTATCGACCCACTGAAGGGATGAAAGGCTGAGTCAGCCTTGCCCGGCCCGAGGATCGAACTAGGGACCTGGGGCACGACAGCGCGAAGCGCTACCGCACAGCCAACGGGCGTCTTTGTAAATTACTACTATTCATAAAATTACGCTTAAATAAACGAAAAGGAAGCAGACTAATATCTGGAAAAACAAATACATTTTTTCCCCAGTTTTTAGGATCTATTACAACTGTTGTAGTATTATTTACTACATTGATTACTTGCCAAGTAATTTTGTTAGTTCGAGAGGAATTAATTGCTGGGTGGAAGCTTTGATGACCCCAAAGCATCCGATAGTTTTTTTTATAAAAAAACTCAAAACGCCGAGAAAAAAAATTAAAAGTTTTGTTAGAAGCGTATAAAAGCAAATTCTATGAAAAGCCTTGAAATAAATTCAATGTTAATTTAGTACAGAAATTCAAAAGTCTTCCAAACTTTTGCATTGCAGGCAAATATAAATAGCATCTAAATATAGCATAATGGTAGTAGCATCTAAAAGAGGTTGTTTTGAAAGTTGAGTGAACACGTTATCTCAACATGCATCAGGTAACATATTATTAACATGGCGTATTAAGTATATAGCTTTTTAAAATGTTTCGTAACGTTTGAATAATAAACCCGTTTGATGACTGAAAAAATAAATCTGTGTATAATATTAGTATGAGATTTGAACTTATAACAATATATCTGCAAAATTACTTAATGTATTTAAAACACACAAGTAGTGCAACTTTTTTTTAAATGTAGTTGGGCATACTTAAGATAAAAATGAACTTACACTTCTGGATTAATACAATTGAGAAATTCAAAAACCTTCAGAACCTTTCGTCTAGCAGGCAAATAAAAAATGCTTTCAATCAAATCAACCAAAGTCCGAAGCACATAAAAAAACATTTGAACTTTTATTCATAACAGTTGTAAATTTTTTATCGCTGCGAAACAAATCTGTTTAAGTCTTTCTGTTTTATGTCTAAGCTTCAAAAACAACATGTTGAATGGACGATCTATCTTTCTTTTTTTTTTTTTTCTTCCTACTTCTTCCATCTCTGGCTATGCTTCATACTGGGCACAGTCAAAAATGGATTGCCTCTAGCATGAAAAAGCTTCGCAGAATGGTCTATAGCCTTAAGTGGCCCCACTCTTAACTCTGAAACAGAAAAATTGCCCTTAAAGAAATAAACTACACAAAAGAGCAGCAGCCAACTCTGAAAGGAAGGGGAAAAAATGCCTGTCCATTTGGGAAATTGATTTTTTTTTTGTCCTTCCTTTTTGCATCTCTTTTGTTATTTCCGGGATTTCCATTCTCTGTGTTCTCGGTTTTGGTGCATTTTTTCCTCCTTTTCTTTTATTTATTCCTACTTGCTTTGGTACTTAGTGCTGATCAACTTCTTTGGTTCCGTCTCCAGGGAGGATGGTCCAGGCTGGAGGAAAAAAAATTGGACCACCCATGCGGATTTCTTTTGTGCTCCTTCAATAGCTCTAAACACTAAAAGGAATAAGTAAAATGCAATCTGAATCTTCCTCATTAATATCTGTGACGGGAATGAGAGTTGACTTGCATCAAAAGTAAATAAATGGTATTGCTATTGAAGAAAAAGAGGCAGAGGTTAGATTGTAATATTGATAATGAAAGAGAGTATAAGGTTAGATCAAAATATAAAACTTGAATCAAAATATTGCCATTGAAAAAAGCGAAGGTTTTTCAGTGGGGCACGTAATCGCTTAATTTTATGATGTGGAGTGCTTTTTAATGATGAAAAGAGACTCAAAAATTAAATCATTGGCTGAAGATTTCAAAATGATTTCACGAATTGTGGCTGCTACCTTTAGTTCTACTCGTAGAAAACTTGAACATTGATAATACAATTTTCTCGGAATTTACTGTTTGTAAATTACTTCCTTTTTCTCAACCAATCTTTACATAGTTAATTGCTGTTCAAACTATATGAAGATTATCATATAGTTTGATTATTATATAATTTAGATTATATCTAAGTCTTAAACACAATTCATAACAATCCATCGAAATAAATGAACTTAAAATTAATATTTTATGAGGGCTGGTCAGAATTGTAAAAAGCTTGTCCAAAAATCCAGAATTAATGTTTTTCTTTCTCTGACACTAAAAGCTACATGATTCGAACATTAAACTAATTTATTAGTTTTATTTATCTATTTATTTGAGTAACAAAAACATATTGTCATTGAAAAGAGTGTTTATAATAGTGTTATGAAAAATATAACAGTGTGTGAAAAATGCTTTGTCAACACGTATTTCTTTTTTCATTTATAACGTCCTTAATATAAAATTACAATAAAATTATTTCGTGCCCAATATTTCATAAAAAAATGCTTTCACTTGTAATTCTGAGTTAATATCTTTTAATAATTTGGAAGAAGAAAAAAAAGTTACTTTTTGAAATCATAATATTTTATTTCGTATTTATTAATACAAATCCATAAAATTGAAAATATAATATAGACTGTACAGCAATAGTAGGAAAGCTATGAAAAAAATCTTTTTCATAAATAAATAATAGCATCTAAGTAAACTGTATCAAAAATAAATAAGAAAAGAAAGGTGCTAGTGGAGATGTTTATGAACTATACGAACGCAGTCAGCACATAATCTCACAGTTAATAGCGCCCACCATACATATAAAACATATAAGATGAGAAGAAAACCGAGAAGACATATCTCCCCCAAAAGCAATATCAGCAAAAAGCTTTCTCATCTCCCATGCCAGAGGTTTTTGATGCATTAATGCTATTCCATTTCGTTGTGTCATCGCTAGACGAATAGCAAGTCTTTGAAGCCATGGCGCACGCAACAAAAGGGGTACCCCATCTCCCTCACCTCCTGTGCATAACATCCCCATCCCATTCGAACATTTTCTTCCCTTTCTGTTCTTCTAAAGATACAGTATGTCAGCAATGGAATGCCCCATGATACATAGCCTTGTTATGTACCCTCACGTCTCAACGAATGTACATGCATATATACATCTAGTCCTAAAAGGGAGGGAAATTTACATGAATCCATTCTACCGGTCACCGTTTTTGGCCATTTGGATTTAGCATAACGGCGACCATGGGACTATCCCGCAGACATGTTCCTCGCCCGTTGGGCACTTCCCTATCCCCTTTTCTTTATATTTTTTAGATTCTGAAGGAAGTTATTTATTTACTTTGCAGTCACTCTCAATCTTCTGGTGTTATCGCTGGCTGTGTGTGTATCCATACTGCAAGGACTATTCCCCAATTGACCGTTGCCTACTACTTTGCCCCGCCGGGGCTCCGTGGCTGTAGGGCGTGGGTTGTAAAAGCAAAAAGAAAAAAAAGGAAAGCCCCTGCCGTATAAATTCAGACATGGGGGGATGATATATACTTAGATGGATGTTAAGCAGTGAGAAAGTTTGGGGTCATTGATAAATGCTATGGACACTCTGTGTCTCCTGACGACTTTAGTTGGGCTATTTGCTGCTATCAGCTCTTTGTCAAACATGTCCCGGATGTGAAGACATGTATAGGAGACATCTCGTAAATATGTACTTGCCTAAATCCTTTCCTTCAGACTCAGTTGACTCCCCTTTTTCGAATTTTTTTTCTTCTCCTTTTTTGTGCTTTTGTATGATCTGATTTGTGCATGATTTGATTTATAAAAGCGCCTTCAGTTTTGTTTATGCTATCAGGATTCTTAATAAATTGCCATTGTTATGACTAATGGTGCGAGATTTACATAAATGTCTGTTACATTAATACAGTTATTTTTATACAACTGTTAAAGATGCCTTGTGCTAAACACGTTCTTAACAAATCTTGTCTTCAAATATTAGCCAAACCCAGGCTACTTAAGTTAACTGTCTGTTATGTATTTTCTTCCCGTCAGAATTCCTCTATGTTGAATATATTTTTAACATATTTTCAACATTCTTTAACATATTTTGAACGTCTATTTACAATATGAGGGACATTGAAATCGCGCACAAGAACTAATTGTTCTTTTGCCAACTTAAAAACGTTAGCTTTATAAAATAAATTATTATTAGTGCAAACAAGAATAAATAGCAAATAAAATTTCTAAAATGAGAAAGACGGCTATTATCAAATGCTAACATTCAGCATAAAAGTTAATATTTTTATGATTGATATTTTCAATCAAATTCCAGATTTTAATTAATTTATTTTTTATTTTCGATGCAATTTTGCACGTATTGCATTATTTTTAAGAACCAGCGTGACTTTCCCAGCTATGCAAACTTCTTACTCTAATTTTTCATGAAATGGACATGATTAATTTACGGCAAATTAAATGTTTATTTCCTGCTTATTTGTTAATGATAATAAATCTCCATAAATCATTCAGTAGATATTCGTAATTTAAAGTTGCTCACAATTCGCGCATGTGCCTTGCTTGCGTTAGGGTATTTAATACACTTTGAGTGCATAAAGGATGTGACGTAACTTACATAAATCATATTTCTCTCTACAGTGCCATTATTAGTATACTACATATGGCAGCATTTTATTAACCGTCTGCTTGGGAAATTATTTTTGTCTACTTCCTATGGAAATTTTTATTTAACTTTCGCAACAAAATTGAATATGGCAACGATTAAAGCCCTGTTTGTTTCCTGTGTTCCTCGAAGGTCTTAATTGTTAATTAATTCTTTAATTTGGCAATCATAATAAATCTTCAATTGTGTAACCACGTCACTTCCGGGATTTCATTCAAAGTTGATAGCATGTTGAGATGACCAGATTTATAACTCATTCTTAATTGTGATATGCGGGTAATGATTCGTGTTTTTCCTCATCGTTTTGTTTAAAATGCATACCGTCTATTATTTTTCGGAAAAACTTCATTATTTTAGTATAATTGTTTGTTACTTTGATAAAAAAAAACAAGTATTTTATCGACCTTTATTTCTAAATTCGCATCTTTGAGTCATTTTAGAAATTTAGATTTTTCAATTTTTTTTTCTCTCTAAGAAATTCTATATTTAATTCTTGAATTTCATTTATTATTTTCAATTTGTTAGCATTTTATAAATATTCTTATATATAAAACGTAAATTGCAAAATAAAAACTCGAAGCAAAATAAAATTTTCTGTCCCCTTATTTATTCTTTTTTTTCTGTTTTCTATTCATATATATTTAAAATCTTGTAACTATTATAAAAATCTAGAGTTTTTTTTTATGCCTATAAAAAAAGTACTAATTTTAACCCAAATTATTTATACCTTTTTGCTGTCTACTTCGCCGTACTAAAAATTAAATGGTCAAAGAATTAATACTAGACAAAAAAAATTTCAAAGTAAGTTCGCGAGGCCGTAAAAATTCTTTTATAAAAATGCGCAGCATTGTTTTAAGAGGTACAGTTTTAAGTAATACACAGTTTTATATAATAGGTACCTAATGTACTAATATGGGTATCTTTATACCACTGCTAACTATTAAAACTGCACCAATTACCATTACATCACTTGCGCCAATTATCAAAATTTATTGCGCATCATTAGCGTCAATAACAATATGGAGAATTTTTAAGTTTTTCCTCAGTGAACAGCTACCATTTCTCAAATAATTTGGTTCTTAATACGTAGCTTATTTTTTTTTTAATTCGTGTAGGACATATTACCAAAATTAAGCATCATTAGCGTCACTTATAGTACAGCGATTTGTTATGCTTCTTTTTAACGAATTAGTACCATTTCTCCATCTATTTTTCTTTTCAGTACAATACTTTCTTTTTTTTTATTTCATATACCGTTGATTTTAAATTATTTAATTTAATAGAAGCACAATCTATAAGCAAAATAAACACTTGGTTTTAGATAACTTTAGAAATACTAGTTAATGGTGTTAACCACGAATCCTGCCACGCTCTCATTTATCAATTAGATTATATGACGTAACGACTAATGAATAATTAATTATTAAAGAACGTGCAATAAGCTCCTTTTTAAATAATGAGAATTATAAACTAGCTAATATCAATGATGTTATATTTAAAATATTTGAAAAAAAAATAATACCTTCTAATGTTTAATTAACACTAGAAAGACTGAAACTTGGTATATACCTATATTTCCCAAAAGCAGTCAAAATGACCGGATTGTAAAAGAATAAATAATGTGTAAAGAAATTTGTTTGAAATTAATTTTTAATATTTTTTATATTATTTACAGTTACATAACAAGTTATTAGTAAATATTAGCAATAAAAAAATTATATGTTGTACAAAAAGTCACGAAATTCTAAGAAATTGTGTCATTATATACATCATTGTTTTTCTAATTGAAATTAAAAGCAGTCAAAATGACTTCCTTAGGCAATCTAGAGTTAAAGACAACGGCTAATGCTATATTAAACAGAAAATTCAATTTTTCAAATGTCTCTCCTAATTGAAATTTTTAAATAATTTTAAGTTCTAGGGCTAAAATTAACCCTTTTACCCACTGTCCATATTTCAGGACGCTTACGCAAATGGTCCTGGAGATATAAGAGAGAGACACATACACAAAAAATCTTCATTTTATTATTACAACCTTTCAGCCCCTATTTAACACCCTGAGGGGGTGAAATATCGATTTTTTTTTTTATTTTGTTAAAAATAATGGATTCTTAATCAAGACTATGTTAAATTTTATCGTCTATTTTTATTTAATTTTAAACTTAATTTACATTTAGTGCAATAGATGTACTTATGTCACTAGTTCTATTTTATACTAAGGGTATTCTGGGTATTCATTTCATGATTTTCAACACATTTACAATGTGATACGAAATCAGGTAGCCACCACTCACTAAAGCAAGCGGAATTTGGCAGTAGGTTAACATTCTTAAAATTAAAGGGAGTTAAATTAAAACTTGCCGGACTTTAACAAATATCAGAAATAGACTATCAACCTCACCGTACCGTCGTCTACAAGCCCTAAAAATCTTAATGTTGCGTTTGAACTGAAAATATTGCCATATTAAATTTAGTTAGTTTAAATGTTAATTGATTCAGTCAAAATTTATAATTTTTTAAGACTAATAATGGTATATGATTTAATGTCTACTAAACTCAATGTTTACCAGATCATTATGTAATAATGACACATAATGGACAAATATATTTAAAAACTATATAAATTGATGATTCAAGCACGTTAAAAAAATATTGAACAAAATTTTGTTTATGTTTGTAGAGAGATGCGCGTAATCACCTTAGTGATAAAAACATGCACTTCAGTTTTATCACTTTTTTTTAATTGAAATATATATGTTATGTCTCGTTTCCTTTTTACTTTATTTAATTCATTTATGAATCAACTTATTTCACTTTTTTGATTAAATTTGAAATTTGTTTAATTATATAAAACTAAATTATATGTATAAAAAAAATTCAAGCAGACTATCGCAAACTATAAAACGCCAATTTTATGGACTGAGCCATGAACCATTGATTGAAGCACGTATTAACATGTTAAGTAACATTTTATAGGAATTGGTGAAATTATCTTAAAAATCTATGCTAGATATTATTTCATTCAAAGCGATTTGTTAGAGATTTAGTTAAGTGAGCTTAAATATAAAATTAGTTCGTTTTAACATGCTTATTCCCCCAGTTTTTTTGCCAGATACTATTTTCACATTTCAAGGATTCGATTATTTGTTCTATGTTTTTACCCTTCTATATAAATTGAATTCCTGTATTTGTTTCTTTACAGCGGGTTCTTCTCCTTACAATATGGTGCCAACTTCTCAAGGTCAGCAACCGGGTCAAATGATCAGCCCACCGCCACCTGGGGCACCCCAGGATTCTATGTATAACATGAGCTTGAATGGTGGGGACTCCTACCAGTCCATGGGGGCCAATGTACAGTCACAGGTAATTAATACATATAATTTTAATTTTAAAAAAACATGTAGTTGTTAGCTATTTAAAGAAAAGTTTAAAAGGGTAAACTATCACATTGCAAAAGGTAACATGCACCTTATTTATCGATTTCGATCTCCAAGTACAATTTTATTAAATTCCTAAACTTAAGAATTGGCATAATTGCATGTTATTCAACTAAATAGTGTGTACAGCTAAAATAATGATTTCAATGCAAATTAATTCATAAAAAAATGCTTTACTCGTAATGAAATTGATCCTTCGGACTACTAAAAAATTATTCCACCACACGTATTGTTATATCCACTATATCACATAATTAGATTCACTGACATTACAAATTAAATGTTGTTCACTACTCTTAAATATTATTAACTGTTAAATATTTTCACTAAATTACTTTTAAAAAAAATGGTCAGTTTATAACTTTTGATGATAAAAACGGCTTTTTAATCAATTTGATTGTTGGATAGTAATTTCAATGTTCCAGTAATTTCCATGTCTTTTTCATTAGCTTTTCAGCCGGGGTTAGACCCTGGCTATCCCAAGAAGTTTTTTCGAAGCTTTTCTTTTACCTGCTAGCGTTCTCCATTGTTTTGATCTTGGCAAACAAACCTTGGTGTCATTGATAACCAAGGTTTTGATCCACATTGTTTGATTCTATCTAACTATCACAAGCTAGGTCTGCCTTTCCATCGTTGGCCTGTATCCTGGCATAAAGGATTTTTTTTCTTTATGGTGAAATCTTTATACATTCGTAACCTGCCTATTCCATTCTTTGTATTTTTATTAAATTTATGACCTCTGGATCCAAAACATACTGTGAAAAAGTGCTCTTTCTGATATTGTTAAAAAAAAAAAAAAAATAGTTGTACCAGTCTACATTTTATAACCTCTGGATCCTTCTCATCAGTAGAAGTCACGTGTATATATTAAAAAGTCCCCCTTTTTTTACCTTTTTTTTTTTTTAATTTATTTCCCCATTTAAGCATAATACCTATTAATATGTTTTAGAAATGCAAAGTTAGTATTATTTTGATGACTTTGAAATAAATTAATGGGATTTCTTTTTTCTCATTTCATCTGCAATCATAGAAAAATTTCTCTAAATTCGATTTTTCTTTTTAACCGAGATCGACGATAAAAATCTGAGGTTGGAGAAATTTTTCATTTACTTATTTTCAAGGAGCTCTTGAAGTATAATCTTATTTTTTTTCCTTTTCTTTTCCTCAAAGTGATTTTTCAAGGCAATGCCAGCATAAAAGAATAAAAAAAAAGAAAACTTTTGAAAATCAGCAAACGATTTTTCCGCAATTAACTGAACACTAAACATAGTAGTTGAAGTTAAATTCAAAAACTTCTTTTAAAGTGCTTTTTGTAACATTTGATTTCTTGAAAGCAGACGATTGAGGAAAAATACCAATGTAAAACTGAAAAGAAATCAGTATTAGATTAGAAATGAAGTGAAGAGCACAAAAAAAGTTCTAAAAGAGGTCAAGTGAGCTTAAAGCGTGATCACGACATAAAACTGGCGGCACTATAGAAAAGTAGAGGGAATAAATGTAAAAATATGCAGTTAGGATGGCAACATAAAGCTTTCAAAAAGAACTTTTATCCCTGATTCGACTTTGTTCAAGCCATTTTTTTCCTTCTTTTAATTTTAAAATGTTCCGTCTCGTTCGTTCTTTTTATTTTTTTTAAACCAATCCTTTTTGTTTGTTTTTTGAAGGAATTGGCTATTTTTTTTAAACGCGTTTGTTTCTTTTTATCATCAAAAGTTGCGATAATCGACTTAAAGATTAAAGTTTGTTCGCGATTTTAAACTTCGTGTTTTTTTTTTCTGTTTAAATTGATGACTGAACTATTTATGTATTCGAGCATCTTTATTTTAAAATAAATCTAATCCTCTTTGTAAAGTGATAAAGAAAAATGTCTTCAGTAATTAGAGATTATCTTTTTTTTATTTATTCGATGGTTTTCTTAAAACGATAAAAATTTTAATCAGATTTCTTTTTATATTTCGCTTTTACATATTATTAAGTTGATTTAAAGAGATTAATTTTTTTTCTGTATGTTTAAAAAGTGAGTTCAAATTTTTATTGGAAATATCTTCTATAATTTTTTATCATTATCGGAATTATTTCTTCGTTTTATTTCTAAAGTTAAGAAGAAATTGTTATCTTTTTAATAAATGCGTTTGTAAAAGGATAAATATTTATTTTTGTTTTTGATTGAAATAAATTAAATAACTTATTTGAATTTATAAAATTATTTTTAAAGTATTTTGTGGCATTCTTTGAATGGAAAGGCCTTCTATCTTGTAATAACTCACAGAGAGAGAAAAAAAAGCCTATTTTAAGTAAACTAGTTTCTTAAAGTTTGTCAAAATTAGTTTATTAGGGGAAAAAATTTCAGTTAAATGTTTGAATGAGAATAATATTTCATAAATCAAGCTATTTACCTCAAAATAAATTTATTTTATTTGACCCCGAGTTCCAGGAGGCCCCCAGCTATCTTTATTTTTCCTCTGTTATTTGCGTCAGATTTAGTTCATAGTACCGTTTGATCACCTTACCTAGGACGCATAATGACGTTTATGTTTGGTGCAATATAGAGCCATTGCCATCAACCATTCTAGAGCCGCCGCTTAGAAGATAGAGCATTCGCCTTCCAATGAGGTGGACCGGGTTCGAATCCCAGCAAGTGCTGGTCGATGCGAATTCCGCATCTGGCTTGCACCGACCACAGGGCTGACGTATGGTAGACGGATCATGGGTTAGAGTCCCCTTGCCGTCAGGCTAACCGTGGTTACTTACACAATTACCCAATGTTCGGCGTCTGATTTTTAAGTCAATATTTATTATTACCCGCTCCACAGTCTTGTGCTCATTTAAAAATTCAGTTTTAGTCTTCAGTCCCAAAGCAGAAAACGACAAGTATTGTTGGAACATTCCCATGCTCAGTACCAAATTAAAGTAAAATACCTTGATATATTGAGTAGGAACATATACAGAGCTGACTATCGTTTGTCCAATTTGTATTTGCTAAAACAATAACATAATTGGTGTAAAAATGAACGTACGACTTTTAATTCCGTCTTAGCGAAAATTTTAAATCGATAGTCCCTATTTCCTTTAAAATAAATAAATAAATAAAATTATTAAACGTTTTCATCATCACGTTTCTAAGCTCTAAACATTGCTATCAATTTCTTGTAAAACTATCCTCTAATTTTTGTTTTGTTTAACTCGAACATTGACAATTGATGAAAAATTTTACGCATATACAGTGAAACTGACTCTAAGCATTCCCACTTTTTAATATAGCTGGTTTGCTTAAAAATGTATTTGATAAACAGATTAAGACTTATGATTTATTTTTATTAGCTGCATTAAGTGTACATGATATAAAATGTAAATATTGTCACCCAAATTCATTACGTGTCTTGGAACAACATCAGCTTTTTTGAATATTAAATGACTTTATCCCCAGCAAAAATTTGAAAAACAGCATCTACCGAATATAATTTCATATAATCGTCTCCTTATGTAATTGGTTGAAAAAATAAAACACACTATTCCATTTAGTAAGAAAGAGTAAAAAAAAAAAAACAAGTTATAAAAATTGAATGAAGCTCTAACACGCTGGCATCTTACACTTGCCCTACAATATTCAATATCACCGTTTAACTGGTGCTTCTTACCGAGGCATATCACATCGTCTGCTTAGAACTCTTTAAGATTCCCTGGGGGACACCCTCTAAGTTGACTGTCACCCACCCACAATTTAGCCCCAGTACCTCAAGAAAACGGAATTCAATTTAGTTGTGCGAGAAAACTCCATCTTCTGCGCTTTTACCGCTATCGGTTCTACCAGAAGTCTCCTTTGTTAGACTGACGTGGCGTGTCGCAGCTAATTCAATAAACAAGAAGCGCCCTACTACACCGCCGCCCCTGCACACAAGAAGAAGCAAGGGCTAATTCGGAAGAGGAAGATAAAAATATAAGAAGGCAAGTCCTGGATCCAAAATCCGATTAGAAGCCTACTAACGAGGCCTGTTTAAAGCGGCGGTCGGGATGTCTTGTCGCGCCCCACGCTGTGCTGGGGCTGTACCTTTGAGTGACAGATATTCCCCGGCGAGTTGGCTAATTTCTTCCGCCGATGAGCTTGAAGAGGTGATAGTGGAAAGAATTGCGAGGAGAAGAAGACAGCACCATGAGAAGAAGAAAAAAGTTTGTGTAAAATAAAAACCATCGTTGTAAAATTGTCGCCAAATAATTTTTTTTTTCCTCGCTGCAAAATGAGGTTGGAGATTATTCCCATGTGTTGTTGTTAACCATAAAACTACATCATATCATATTTCGAATTTTCTTTTTCTTCTCATTAAGTTAGTGTGGTTGTAGGTAAAATTAATTTCATTAGTTTACTTAAGTACTCTGATAATTCATTCGCGTTTTTAGTTCTATATTTTTCCGACGTGAATTATAATTAATATTTATCCTAAACCGTGATTTAAATTTTAGCTTGGTTTCAGAATTTATTTAATTTAGCTTTAAAAAAATGATGTTTTACTTTTCTTGATTTAAGCTGTTGTATTTCAAAGATTAAATTTCACTCATAATAGGTTCAACTTGGTTAATATTTCAATCAAGCAATTTTACCATGCGCAGCATAGATTTAAAAATCTTATACCTCCAAATTGTTACGAAATGTTTAGTTATTTATACACCGAAGAGCCATTACATTATGACCACCCTGCTAATAACATGTAGGACGTCCTTTAGCCCTCAAGACTGCTAGCACCCGCCGTGGCATTGATTCCACAAGGTGCTGATAGGTAGTCTGAGGTATCTGGTACCAAGCGACCAACTGGTCCTGCAATTCCCTCACATTGCAAGGGGGTGGCGTAGCAGCACGAATTTGTTTTTCCAAGTAGGACCACAAATGCTCCATTGGATTAAGGTCAGGTGAATTTGGGGGCCAAAACATGACTTGAAAGTCACTGGAATGTTCCTCGAACCAATCCATGACGATTCGACCCTTATGACGTGGTGTATTATCCTGCACCTTCCCCAGCAGGAAAAACTGGTGCAATGAATGGGTGAACCTGGTCTGCAACTATGTTCAAGTTTGTTCTGCGAGGATTATGGGTCCTAATGTGCCCCATGAAAACATTGTTCCTGGGCAAGAAACCATGAAAACCTGGTCGAGCCCATTGTTATAGATGGAGGTTGGTCATAATGTAATGGCTCTTCGGTGTATATAAATCGCTGATGTTATGCCTATTACTTTAGTGAAATGTCTAGTTTTATGTATGAATTTTAATGCAGCTTGAATTTTATTATGGTTTTTTTATTGCAATCTCAAGATGTGGAATGAATTATTGTTGTTTTTTTCTACATAGGCTAACGCCCTCAGGCATGTCATCTCCCAAACAGCGGGGTATGAACACGGATCGGGTGGTCTCTACGATCCCAGCATGCATCAGGTAAAAAAATCTATCTAACTATCAATATTGAATAAAAATAACTATACTTCATATAATGGAGGCATGTGAGTTGTTTGGCTTAAAGCATCAGATAGATCAGTTTTTCCAGAGAGAAAAATCATGTATTTGCATTTTAATAATGCTAGTTAAAAAGCCTGTTCGATTTAAAATGGTACAAGACGATGACAGAAAAGGTTCGATGACAAAATAATGCAAGGCAGACAAGAAAAAGAAGTGCGTCGCAGTTTTGCCGAAATAAAAATCACAGCCGCAAACATTTCTTTAAATGTTTTGATATTTTTGCATTTTAAAAACTATGCTAACTTTATTTATTTATTTATTTCTAAAAAAAAAACCTGCCTAAAAATTTAAAACTAGTTTGTTTGTTTTTTTATTTATTTTTTTGACAATTCTAGTCAAAGTTGTAAAGATAACTTTTCGTTTATCCTGAACTTATTTTTAAAAAAAATTTATTTTTTTTAATGGAGAATGATTAAATGGATGTGCGCTCAGAATGTTAAAGTATACCTGCATACACTTCCAAATAATTTTAAAAAGATTCATTTTAGAAAAAGAGAATCGGATTTGCTTGACACCTAACACCTCATATGAAAAAATATTTACAAATAAATCATGTAATAAAAATGTGAATACATTATAATTAATTATTTTTTTAATTTATTTATTTAATTGTGATTTTTTAAGTTAGTAGTGTGGTAACTGGTAAGATTTAAGTAAAGAAACATTTGTTACTAGAATATTGAATAAATTGTACTACACAAATTTTATGTTATAATCATTAACTAATAACTAGCTTTATCTAACTAAAGAGTATTGATATTTTAATTTACTTATGTGTATCATAATATTTTGCAATGATAAATAAATGATAAATAAGTTACAAATTTGGTTGACTGGGATCACGTGTTTCATTATACTGACAGTAGATTCTTTTTTATTTTTATTTGATAATTTTGTATTTAGTTTTACTTACAGTTGATTTTTTACACTAGGTTGTGATGGGATAGGTCCAGTTCTGTAACTCTTTAAGTCCCGGGTCGTCCTAAATCGTCATCGCTTAGAACCGATATCTTCTCCTAGTGATGACGTCACGGGACTTAAAGGGTAATTATTTTGCAAAAATTCGTTATTATTAAATTTTTAACGCCTACTGAATCCTTTTGGAAGTTAATCATTTCACAAGCTTCCGTGTAACTTTTGAGTCATTGATTTTGTGAAATTGAGTAATCTTAAGCTTAAATGATATCTCTTTTAATGAAATAAAAAGTATGAATCTAAAAATTGGCTGTTCCAGTAATTGAGTTAAAAAAAAAAGTATACATTCAAAAACGGCAATTCTAGCAATGGAGTTAAATAAAATGCCTCTAAAAATGGCTGTTCTAGTAATGGAGTTAAACAATATACATCTAAAAATTACTGTTCTAGTTCTGGACTTAAAAAAGTATCCATCTAAAAATGACTGTTCTAATTATGGAATTAAAAAGTATCCATCTAAAAATTATTGTTCTAGTTCTGCACTTAAAAAATATCCATCTAAAAATTACTGTTCTAGTTCTAGACTTAAAAAGTATCCATCTAAAAATTACTATGGAATTATCTAGTTATGGAATTAAAAAATATGCATCTAAAAATTGGCTGTTCTAGTTATAGAGTTAAAAAGTATGCAAATGAATCTAAAACATCACAGTTCTATTAGTGAAATAAAAACGCTTGCACTTGAAAAATGGCGGTTCGAAATGGATAAAAAAAATATTCCTCTAAAAATGGTAATTCTAGTTATGGAATCAGAAAGCCTGCATCTAAAAAATGATGGTTCTAGTGATGGAATTAAAAAAATATACGTAATAAAAAACATTTCTGATAAGGGTTTTAAAAGTACGCATATTACTCATAGTAATTATAAGAGGCAATGAAATAATAATAAATAAAAAAGTAGTTTTTCAGTTGGTTATGGTATTTCAGCTAATAGACTCAATCGGTTACAAAAATACCATTATATTTCTTCTTATAGGTTTAAGTATAGCATAGTTTGGGTTGAAATTAGCATCTATTTATTCCTTTATTATTTTATTTTAAAATTTTTGTTAACTAATTTAATAAATTAATGAGCATTTTACTGATATTTTTTTTCTTTCTTTTGCAGCCACCAGAATTACATCCATAGTAGCTCAGCCAATTTTCTTCTCTATTAAGGAGATCTTCTCCAGCAATCCGAACTCTTGTTATATAAATATTATTTACGAACGAACTTGTCAAATGAAGAGCCTATAGAGACCATCAGGCCCCGAAACGGTGGTTGATAGCCTCAGACTGACTCTCAATTTTTATGTGCCACTGTGAGTTGACTGCGACCGGGAAGAGTGGAATACCTCTGACCACTTCTCATCGTAGAACCTTCTCTCAAAATAACAAAATCCAAAAAAGAACTATTGACGTTTGAACTTAGTGTGAGAAAACACACTAACAAAAAAAAATCGTGCCATATTTCAACAAACAGAGGAACTTGGCGAACTTGTTATAAATAAAACAACAAAAAATTGTGGGGGTCGGTTTTTTTTCTTCAACCCCTCACCTTCATCATATACGTGTTAAAGCTTGCCTGTTTGATGACGTCACATCAATAGGGCCTGCGCTCCATCGTCCGTCATCTATATGTCGTCCATTTCTTATCATTGACATTTCTTCTCCGACCCGATTTTATTGTGTGATTTTTGTTTTTATTTTCAGTACACCCCCCATCAAATTTTATTTTGTTGAATTATATTTTGTACTTAGAATATGAATGTGTGATCCGTCTTGACCTGGAGTGTGCGTTGACCTACTTCACCTCTCCTTATGTGTTCAATCGTTCTCTCACTGCGTTCTGCTACGGATGGCCAGTTTCATCAATGATTTATTAGTTATGATAGTCTAACCAAAGAGTGAATTGCACCGTTATTTTTTTCTTCAGAAGAATCAACTCCCCGTTGAACTGCAGTGCAACGGTGACCTTCCTTCTCGCTCCCGTGAAAATGACGGGGTGAGGTTTCGCCCTCTATTTCTCGCTCCCGTGAAATTTCCGGGCTGGAGTGTTCAGTAGTAACGCGCCAATAAGAATAAAACTAATTCATTTCTTTTGCCGGGAAAGCATTTTATTTGTCATTTTACACACCAGATGGCAGTACCAGGATATTTTTTAAGGTAATTGTAGATAGTTAGTTTATTTAAAACTAGATGTCAGCACTAATCAAATACGTGTATTTGGCAAAATAGGCACTTTTATGACCGTTTTCTTGAAAATTAACCGATCGTTAAGGGGTTAAGAGGATGCCATACCGCGGAAGAAAATTTTCGTCCCAAATTCTCTTTATCCTTCATTACTAACTTAAAAGAAAGAAAAAGTAAGTTCAGGCATGCCTTGAGTATGTCATGAAGTTTCAGTTGTTGAAAAAATACTTCAAAAATATTGAAATGCAAACAAATTATTAGCAGAGAACTTCAACGTTGGATAATTCTAAGTTATCTTCTCATAATTTATTTTCATTTGTATATTTTAAATTTTTTTTTATTTAAAGCTAAATATAACTTACTTTAGGTTTGTCTGAACTCACTTTTTCTACACTTTAAATTAGTAATGAAGGAAAAAGAGAATTAGCGAGGAAAATTTTCTTCCGCTGTATGGCGTCCTCTAAATGCGATGCAAATTGGTTGCAGTCTTAATAGGATGTTAAGTTGAACTATGTTTCCGTTTTAGTTGAACCATAGCATTGTATAATCAAGTTTAAGAAATACAATAATATGGTCCATTTTTGCACTATATTAAGTTTTCAGAAAACTGCAGCGATATCGGGATTCAACATGCTACGAAACTTCTAATAAAGTAGTTCCAACTTAGTGCATTTTAGAAATATTTTATTTTAAAAAAGTAAAAATCTGATTTGAGTAAGAACTCTTAAAAAAAAAATCTTTCTTTGGAAGGATGTGTACAAAGTTGTAAAAGTAATAATAATTAAACTGTGATCTGAGATGATATTGAAATTAAATTACTCAAGGATAATAATTTATCCACTACACATGAATAATAATTTATACACTAGTTTGCCATGCGTTGCAATTAATATAAATTCAGTGAAAATGTAGCTGTATTACTTTTTTCCGGCACCAATTGCTTATTTCACTTATTTTTCGGTGCAATTCGCTTATTTCGTTATTTTCAACTCATGTATAACTTTTTTTTTTTTTTTTACTGTGATCAGTAGTTACTAGTTGTTATTATAAACATGATTTGAAATGTTAAAATCAAATTTTGTTTATTTACGTAAACTGTCATTACGAAATACTAATACTTACTAATTTAAATTTATATTGTTTTTATAACTATTGTTTTTCTGAAATATCGACAAAACAAACCTACTTGAATCACAACAAACTGTTTATATTATGAAGCTTTTTTTTTTTTCTGAACTGATATTTGTTTCTAAAATAGAATTCTACAATGTTTTTAAGTTCATGGTAAAGAAAAAAATACATAATTTTATAATTAAAACACTTTCATTTTTTAATTTAGGTTACGGGATTTAAACTCAACGTAACCTAAATTAAAAATCCATCTGCTTTGTTATAAAACTAATTTTTTTTGTGTTAATAGATAAAATCTATTATGTGTAGGACGATGATAATTTATTCAATAATTGAATACTTTGCTTTTTTTTTAAGTTAACGGCAAGTGATTTTTAACTACGCTGAATTTAAGCTAATATCTTTTTTAACAGATTTTAATATCACAAAAATAGTTTTTAATATAACATTCTCATTTTTATCACACCATTGATATTAATCATTACTCTTCATTATCAACATTAATTCCGTTTTTAGAGAGCACTTTTAACGAAAATAAATCTGAAATTTCACATACCAAGGCCATGTATTTAATGAAGTAATAAGGATTTTCTCGTTTGTTTTCTATGTTTTGCATTTACAATAGCTATTGAATATAATGGATTTATTAATGTTGCCTAACTTAAAACAGCCTTTTATTTTCATATAATCAGAACTTGGTAACATTTTGTGTTAAAACTAAAACGTTGATATTTCTTAAAAATTGCGAAATAAATTAAATTAAAAATTATTCGCATGTTTATTATCGACGGTATTATCTCGATAACTATTGATAAAAATCGGATACGATAATGTCGACAGGATTGCTGTTGATGATAATATCGTTACCGTTATTAACTATCTAATTTTTTACACTCTAACTTCTTTAAAACTATTTCTGAATAACTTATTACGCAATCTTGGTTATAATTACTCAATGGTTATAATTCTGAAGTGTTCTTAAAAAATTTAGATTTTAAAATATGTATTTATTAAAAAAAATACGTGTTTCACGTATCCTTCACAAATTATAGATTTTTGTTATTGCATGCGCAAAGTTTTTTAAATATCAATATTCATTGCAATATTTAGCAAACAAAACTTCTGAAATTGGCAGGCATCCAAATTGATTCTTTTAAACATTAATATACATTATTCTTTTTTAGAAAATATAAATTATTCATAAAAAAATGTTTTTCACATTATGTAATGCTGTGTTATTTATTTATGTATTTATACTTACAGAATGCAGTGAGTTAACAAAGACCGCAATTTTTTTTTATTAAAAAAAATGCTCAAAATAGTTTCTGTATAAATCATAACATTTCATTATTTGTACAGTTAAGAACATAAATGTTCTTTTTAAAATAAAATAAAAAAAATGAAATTGATCTTTGCATCGTTACTACGTACGTACACCCAGGTCTAAAACAAAATCTTGTACAGTTTTAAATGAGAGACAGATAATGAAAATATAAAATTGTTGGCCGCGGCCATTTTTGTTTTAACTGACATCATCAAAATTGTTTTGTTTTTATGACTGTGAATACTGAAAATAAATCAATGACTCGAAAGAAGAAGAAAAAAAAACAATATTGGACATGATTGACCTGTCCGCTTGTGCAGTTCCCGATCCCCTCATGTACAGTTCCCCCCAATCGTTTGTTGCGCCCCCTACTGTTATACATTTCTTTGTTTTTTCTCATTCCTCTCATGTGCTGTAGAATATAATGAATGATATGTGAATATCGGGCGAATGCGTCGCCCTAATCGAGTCAAGAACGGAAATAAATATTTTGACTTTTTGTTACTGTGTTTTGTTTCATTACGTGCTCACTTGATTACATCACTCCTTATTTATTATCACGACAGAATTCTTCAAAATCAACAAAGATTTGATGATCACTCGAGTATAACATAAGTTTTACATGGTCGTTTTTAAAAAGCTTAGTAAGAAGGTCATTGAAATATGACACGAGGTTTACATAAATTTCACTAGTTAGAAGGTCACTGAAATATAAAATGAGTTTTACACGTTGGAAGGTCACTGAAACATGACACGAGTTTACACGTTAGAAGGTTAAAGAAATTTTAAATAGGTTGTACAAAAACTTTATTCGTTAAACGGTCACTGAAATATGACAAGACTTTTACATAAATTTCACTAGTTAGAAGGCCACTGAAATTTAAAATGAGTTTTACACGTTAGAAGGTCACTGAAACATGACACGAGTTTTACACGTTAGAAGGTCACTGAAACATGACACGAGTTTTACACAATCTTTACCAGTTAGAAAGTTAAAGAAATTTTAAATAGGTTGTACAAAAACTTTATTCGTTAAACGGTCACTGAAATATGACAAGACTTTTACATAAATTTCACTAGTTAGAAGGTCACTGAAATTTAAAATGAGTTTTACACGTTAGAAGGTCACTGAAACATGACACGAGTTTTACACGTTAGAAGGTCACTGAAACATGACACGAGTTTTACACAATCTTTACCAGTTAGAAAGTTAAAGAAATTTTAAATGGGTTGTACAAAAACTTTATTCGTTAAACGGTCACTGAAATATGACAAGACTTTTACATAAATTTCACTAGTTAGAAGGTCACTAAATTGTAAAATGAGTTTTTCACGTTAAAAGGTCACTGAAACATGACACGAGTTGTACACAAACTTTACCACTTAGAAGGTTAAAGAAATTTTAAATAAGTTGTACAAAAGCTTTACTCGTTAAATAATCACTGAAATATGACACGAGCTTTACATAAATTTCACTAGTTAGAAGGCAACTGAAATTTAAAATGAGTTTTACACGTTAGAAGGTTACTGAAACATGGCACGAACTTTACCAGTTATAAAGTCACCGAAATTTAAATTAAGTTTTACAAAAACTTTAAACGGTCACTGAAATATGACACGAGTTTTACACTAATTTCAGATTTAGTTAGAAGGTCAATAGAGTATTATATAAACACGTGTTTTTTTATGAATTATGAATATGCGTTTTGCGCAAATTTGATTATCTAGTTAATAGTTGGTCACTGAAATTTAAAATGAGTTTTAAACTAACTTTATACATTAGAAGGTCACTGAAATATAACAAGAGTTTTACACAAACTTTACAACTAGTTAGAGAGTCAGTGGAATATTATATAAACACGTGTTAACGCATGAAATTTAAATATACGTTTTGCAAAAGCTTTACAATCTAATTAATAGTTGGTCACTGAAATTTAAAATTAGTTTTACACCCAGTTAGAAGGTCACTGAAATGTAACATGAGTTTTGCTCAATCCTTGTGATCGTTTAAAAAAAAAAACTTATTAGATCGGAGATCACTGTAGTATAACATTAGTTTTACAGAATCACTATGATCATCCCAAAACACATTTTAAAATGAGTTTCACACAAGTTTTAAAACTAGAAGGTCACAGAAATATGACACAAACTTCAGAGAGCTTTTAAAAAATAGTTATTGATTAGAAGGTCACTTAATTATAACACAAGTTTTACATAAGCACTATGACCGTTTCAAAATGCTAGCTAATAGTTTATAATTATGAGGTTACTGAAGTATGCCCTAATTTTTACTCAAACTTTGAAATTTTTTATAAATCAATAGTTAGGAAAGCACTGACGTATTATAAGATTTTTAAGATAATTTTCAATTAGGATAATGATAGTTAACCTCTGAATTTAACGATAAATTTGTTTATCGTTTGATTACTGTAAGCGCTATGCATATTTTCTGAATATGAGTAGTTAGAAAATTTCTAAATTTCATCACGAATTTTATGCATTCACCGGAATTGGGGAAAACATAATCGATTACTCGTAATTATGATTACAACATATCATATTAATTCCAACTGCAATCATGATTATAATAATCAACTACAGTAATTAATTACTTGTAATCATGGTTACAACTTCGCATAATTTTGATTAATGCTGTACTCTGTAATCGTGATTGCAAGTAATCAGACTATACTATTACAAACAAAGACGATTTTATACACTGGTTATCACAAATTAAGGAAAAATCACAAAAATGACCATAACTCAAAAAGTTAAACATAGACTTTAATGAAACTGACACACATTATGGGGCTCATAATAAAGTATAAAATAACATAAAAAGTAACTGGACAATTATGGTGTTACAAAAATTAGTATAAGTATGAAATGAATAAATCAGATGTCTCAGTTTGAAAAAGAAGAAGTACTTTCAATATGGAGTAGGATCACCTCTGGCAAGCAACACTGAACATACAGCGATGCGTGATGTTTTCAATTTAGCGATCTACCAGTTGCATTGGAAGTGCCAGCCATTGTTCTTGCGAAACAGTGGCAAGTATCTAAAGAGAAGAATTAATAGCTACACGTCTTACTAAAGCATCCCAAGCTAGCTCGATAAATACTGAAGTCCCATGATCGGGCTGGTCTCTCCCTGCACTGAAACGTTTGATGCTGGAGATGTGGTGTGAACCATGTATGACGTTGTGTTTTCATCCTGTAACACGAAATCGTCATCTATTGCTCCAGCATACTACCTAGAGAGATAGCACAGCGCACACATACACTGCCTCCTTTGTATGCATCAATTTCTCGAATGCTTGACGGGTGATATGAGGATCCAGGTTCTCTCCAAATCAAACAACTCCTACTATCGCTTTTTGAACTAAATCTGGACTCATCTTTGAAGAGAACAGCCTTCCTTTGGTCAGCAGTGCAATGGACTAACGTTCCCTTCTATGGCGTGACTGATCGCAAATGGCTGATATCTTAGCGAACAAACCACGTTTATGAAGCCTTCTACACACAGTAGACCTTGGACACCAATCTTCCGGTGGCTGAAGTAAGATTGAATCTGAGCTGACTGTAAGTTGAGGCTCTATTCATTCTTGCACATAATGATAAATATCATTCATTGGTCCCCATCTTAATATTTAACCGTCCATAACTGAAATTTTTAGGATGCCAAACTTGTAGTTCGAAATTGTTGCCAAAGTCTATGAACCACAGAAGGATTCTCATCTCGCTTCCTAGCCCCTTCTATCTGACTTTGTCCTGCCTTTATTCTTCCATTAGATCTCCATCTCAGTTCTTCGGACAAATGATGCCTGGAGGTCAAATTGTTACAAATTGGCTATCTCAAATTTCCAAATTCGCAGGGTTGCGATCAAACATACAATATTATGCTCATTGCTTTTGAATTCATTCTACTGCAGCGTCACTAATTTCAATTGTACAGTTTTACTTAGCAACTCTTATTTGACAATATATTCAAATTTCATTGGGATTGGCTTATTTTTGGGAGAAATACCGCTATTTCTGTAATTTTTCCTTAATTGATGATAACCAGTGTATTATACAATACAGATTGTATAATGTATTGTAAAATGATATATTTTGTTCATATTTACATATAAGTATGTACGTATGAATACAAATTACATTACATTGGACAAGCATATCTATATACATATGCATACTACATGTGTGTCCAAAGTAAGAATGCATATATGTACGTACAATATAATGTCCATGTGTACAATATACCCAATGTATGTTACAATTGAACATACATACATCGTACAGTGTGAGAAAAAAAGCGGACCACCCTGAATAACTTTTGATCTAATGATCGGTTCTTCACGTTCTAGAACTCAATCTTAATGGTTTGAGGGGTTGACCTCAAATATGCTAATGAATAAGTGCAGACGATAGTTCAAGTTACGAAATCCGACACAAAAACGTACTTTCTCTGAACAAGCATACCTTTTTATCAACGAATTCGGATTTCTGACCCCCGAAATACAGGGGCTTGCCGCAATCTGGGTAACATGCTTCCCATAGTTTGGTTAGGAGAGAGAGATCCAAAGTTTGGACCCCTTAAGATTAATTTTTCTTTTTGCGTATTTCGCCATAGCTCGCGAACTTTTGAAGAGAATTAAAAAAAAAAAAATTGCGCACAACTAAATTAGCTTGTCCAAAGATAGTTCTATACGGAAATTAAATTTTAGTAAATATTTTTTTTTGTTATTTTATTTAATAATAGTCGAAAAAATTTTGTATTGTAAGGTATAGAATTTTTTACATCATTTTAAAGTATCTAATTTTAAATGGCAAATTACAAAATTTGAGTGAAATCAGTTGAATTGTTCCTGAGGAATCAAATCTTAGAAAATAGCATATTTAAAATTCGATTTATCAGGAACTATCCAATTTTGTTCAGAAAATAATGTTCCACTGAAAAAATATTTGAACTTAGTTTCTAAATCACTAGTCACTTTCTGAGCTCTAATCATCATCCAACTGGCACTGACAACACTATATTCTCCACTTGAATGCAAAGTGGCACACTTTAAAAAGTTACTTACATCGAAACTATTTTTCTCTTGTCTAGAATATATTGTTTCATATTGAAAATTTTTGAAACGAACTTCTAAATTGTCCATTATATCGGCATGGTTTTGTTATCTTTTTGAGTAAAATCACTCGAAAGCTCTTCATAAGAACCAGCAATTTAAGCGCCATATTTTCTAAGAATGTTTAACGTTCAGTTTACAGCTGTTCAAAAATTTTTCATGACGAAATTCCGTCAGCATTTCATTCGTTTCTTTTAAAATTTAAATAATATCTTACAAATATTATATTAATAAGATATTAATAATGGAATTATTAATAATATTAATACTATAAATATATTAATAATGGAATCGCTATAATAATGAAATTATTAATAATGGAATCGCTATAATAATGAAATTATTAATAATGGAATCGGAAAAATATGCACATATTAATGACAGTGATAACGCGACAACCTCTATAAACATTAATAAAGTTTTAAAATTCTTTTGCGCTTCCCAATAATTAATGAAGTCAACAATTACTTTTTTGCGGTGATGCACTAGCTCTATTTAATTTAAATATGCTATTTATTTTTGCGGAGATCTTATCTTATTGTATAATTTTAAAAAGATGCTACTCTCTCCAAGTTGGAAGATATATTTCGGCGAAAAACAAAGAAACTGCGACAATAATCATTAGACAGTTTTTCCAACAGCAAACTTTGAATAATTAACGAGAAATATCAAGACTAATAAAAATAACGACAAACAGTCCTCAAGCAATATTAATCTTAATTTTAAATGAGCCGTAACCAAATTATTGAAGTTTTTAATATTGCGACTCGAAGAAATACCTCTCACTTCCTCCCTTTACCCTCCAACCTACTGGACAAGCTCTAGAATATGAACAGGGAGAAAAAAAAATGACTCCGACGAATTTCAACTTGGATAATTTCAACTGGGGTTGTTCGATTTTTCCAAAACTTTCAATACGCTTCAGAACATTAACAGCAACGGCTTTGCACATACATTTACCACCCCTGTCCCCTTGCATATACATTCGACCAAAACCTCTTAAAGTATGCGGAGACAAGAAAAGGAAAAGGGAAAAATTTTTAAAAAACTTTTCCCTTTGAGTGCTGCCTTTTCCCCTCGGTCATTCTCACCCTGTATTTATCCAGTACGGTCCTGCGCCAATTTAATAACCAGCTTCGCTGGATCGAGAAACAAATTCCAGTTTTTTAAAAAAGGGCAAGGAATGGAAAAATTTTCCATCCCGACTTTTAAGGGAGAGATGTATGGGTACTTTTTTTCCTTCTTTTCTGAGGGATAGATTAGCGTGTATAAAGTTGCGTACTTAAGGACTAGATGGGTATTAGCGAATGTCAATGGAGTAGCGGTCGCTATTCTCTGGTCATTAGAGCTGTAATTATTTTACCAATAGTGGCGAAGATCCCTAATGCATCGTTATTGAGGATGGAGAAGAAAAGTGATGAGATATTGGCGAGTGTTATGTTCTCTTAGGGGATGGGAAAAATTTCGAAAAAGATTGGATTCGCGTCTTTTTCAAAGACTCTCAAGCAAAGGAAGGAAAGATTAATAATATGCATTGTATAGTCTTATTAATTTTAAACTCTAATCAGATAACTATTAATTTGATTATGCAGGACCAAATGCTTACAGGACAAATATTAGAAATGCACAAAATATTAAAAATGTGTTAACCAATTTAGAGATCTAATGTCAGCTTCATCATTTCTTAATAAGATGCATTTTATAGCCTTAATAATTTTAAACTCTAATCAGAAAACTATTAGTCCGATTATGCAGGACCAAATACTTACAGGACAAATATTAGGAATACACAAAATATTAAAAATGTGTTAACCTATTTAGAGATCTAATGTCAGCTTCATCATTTCTTAATAAGATGCATTTTATAGCCTTAATAATTTTAAACTCTAATCAGAAAACTATTAATTCGATTATGCAGGACCAAATACTTACAGGACAAATATTAGAAATGCACAAAATATTAAAAATTTTTTAACCAATTTAGAGATCTAATGTCAGCTTCATCATTTCTTAATAAGATGCATTTTATAGCCTTAATAATTTTAAACTCTAATCAGAAAACTATTAATTCGATTATGCAGGACCAAATACTTACAGGACAAATATTAGAAATGCACAAAATATTAAAAATTTGTTAACCAATTTAGAAATCTAATGTCAGCTTCATTATTTCTTCATATAATGTTTTTTAATCTGCATATGAATTTTTTACCAAAATTGAGCATGAATATAAATAACAATTCAATTTTATGCTCATAGAATCCCAATTTTTGAACTTTTCATGGCGAGTTTGATTTTCTTGCGTAAAGAAAATGCTAAGTGAATTTGGAAAGTGTTGTTTAGCCTCTATAGATAGTGATATCAACAAAACCTCGTCCTGTAAATTGTGGATCAGTCACCAAAACTGACAAGTCTCTGACAAATGGAATTTATTTTCTTTCTATCTACTATTGATTAATTTACATTTGATAGACTATTTTTAGAGTATGAGTGCAAAGCACTCAGAACAGTGCAATTGAAAGCAACGGCTCCCACCCACCACTTTAATTGCAAATCCTTTGCTTTTCTTAAATTACTAATTATTAGATTATAAATTAAAAACTCTTTAAAAAAAATCAATCGAAAGTTACCAGCATTATTGTTCAGGTAGAGTTAGATGTTTACATTGACTCCAGACTTGCTCTTTGATTGAGGAACACAATTGAAAATTAAACCAGATCTGTTCAAGCCCAAGTGGTGTTTCTTAGTCTAATAATCCTCTCACAATAATTCAATTTATACATCGAAACTGGTTGTTACATTAAATTTTGTTTTTAACTTTTCATTATCCCTATGAAAAAGGCATTAAAAGAATAAACATGGTTGCGATCTGTATAGCAACAAAATCAATTTTTTTTCCTTCCGATTTCTTATTTGTTTAAATTTTGTTGTTGTATCTTGTCTCAGATGGCGTAGCTTAGTTACACCGAAACTGTAAATCTCAAAAAAGTCCAAAAATAAAGTTGGATTCTTTAAAATCTCGAGAATAAGTTTAAGCTTATTAGAATATGGGAGAGAGAAGCTTGATCTACTTTGTGCGAATGACACTAAGAAAAAAGTGACCAGTCGTGCTAAGGAATTTGAAGGAACCGCTCAAAACTCGTGAAAGAGCTGTTTGCTGTTTCAAGGGATATTGAGTTGGTGTCATCATCATGGTCTTTTTCCAAAGTAACATGAATAAGCAGATGGGGACTTGCAAAAGTGCATTGAGTTCTATCTCTTTGGTTGAAGAGATTTCAATGTATGTTAAACGCAAGGTATCAGCAGAGGTGGTCTTATCGTCCATCTCATTATCATTCAATCCAACATTGGAGGGAACCCTTTGAAATTGTATAGAGTGTCTTGAAGGAAAGGTCTAGAATATTCAGGCTTGTCTTGTCCCTTAGAATCATCCATTGCGAAGGATGCTATATAGAAACAACAGAGGTGGTCTTATCGGCCATCTCATTATCATTCAATCCAACATTGGAGGGAACCCTTTGAAATTGTATAGAGTGACTTGAAGGAAAGGTTTAGAATATTCAGGCTTGTCTTGTCCCTAAGAATCATCCGTTGAGAAGGATGCTATATAGAAACAACAGAGGTGGTCTTATCGGCCATCTCATTATCATTCAATCCAACATGGGAGAGAACCCTTTGAAATTGTATAGAGTGTCTTGAAGGAAAGGTCTAGAATATTCAGGCTTGTCTTGTCCCTAAGAATCATCCGTTGAGAAGGATGCTATATAGAAACACGACTGTCCATTAAAATACAAATTCCCTTACAAAGTCAAGTTCAGTAGTAGTCGTGTCAATGAATTCTGATGCTTAAACTGTACTTAGATTAATCTAAATATTTCATGATAACAAATAATCCAACCTCTACAGGGTTCGGAACGACGAAAACAATCGAATCTACGAGTCTTTGCCCAAAGTGGACTTGGACTGTCGGGTTAAATTAAGCTTAATTCAGCAATGTATCAGTCAGTTTCTTCTTACAGAATGTTCCAGCAAGGATGAGAAGCTTAAATTTGAAATATAATGCATATTTTTGAAACAAATTTAATATTTTTTTTCCTATGAGCTGCACAATCAGTCTTCCCGATGAGCAGACCTAGTGCGTTCTCCAGAAGTGGTATCCGCTCTAAAAATTTAATATTGAAGTTCTTATTTATGATGACATAACACCTCTAGTTAAGGCCTTCCCTTATATCCTGGTATGTTGCATTATTTTATTGTATTTTTTTAATCACAGATTAGTGTAATCGTGACTATGTATCAAGGGAACAATGGGAAATATCTTCCTTCGGCGATTAGGTGGTCCTACTCTCCAAATAATTTCTGATCAAATTACGGTAAAGTACCTTCATCCCGGGTACATCATCCGTAAAATCCAATTTTATCATAAAATTTGAAGCTGTAATTTTTACAGTAACATTAATTTAATAACAGTGATTCAATAAATTTGGAATAAATATTACTGTAAAAATTACTGTACATCAGATTTTATGTTCCATAAAATTTGATGTTACAAATATGGTAAAAAGTACCCTCAACCTGAGTGCCCGAACTTTTTATCTTAATTTGATTCTGAATTTTTTTTAGTGTATGCATTTTAGGCTAAACCTTTGAATTCTAACTACCATCAAAAAAGGCATAAAAATGGGATAAAATCACACAATCTAGACTGTTAATTTTGTTTTTCAAAATAAAGGCAAATTACCTAACCAGGAAATCGCTAAAGACGTTTCATGTATTAATATTTGGTTCTATTTTTTATAAATACAATTTAGAATGATCTTCACTTCCACTACACGCAAATAATTTTAATTAAAGTATACAAGCCCTGCCTTTAGGTACATTTTTTAAAATGTTATTGAAAATAATTTTTACACAAGTTTCCGAATTCAAAACATTTTTATCAAAAAACACAGATGTTGGCAGATACGATATAATTAAATAAAAAAATTTTGTATAAAGTGAAAATGAGCAATGAGTCCTTCTACTCTTGTTAAAACAAACTGGAAATCTTAAAAAATCTTTCAATTTAAAAATTATCTGCCTATTCCTAACATCAATTGTTCAGCAATATTGTATTTACCCGAGATCGCTTTAACATTTTAGTCATATATGATTGTTTCAATAATTTTGGTCACTCGGGATAATTTTAACATTGTTAGTCATTCGATATTGTTTTAATATAATGTTAACTTATGATTTTTTTAACATTGGAACATTTGATGGATATTTTTTTTTTTTTTTTACATTTTTAAATGATGTTGAAATTAATAATTTTTCTGCACGTTTGTAAATTCAATTATTATTTACCTATCTCTAAAAACATTTTTCGTCAGGAATTTCTGATATAATATAATTAAATAAAAAATTCAATGTAAAATAAAGAGTAGGAAGAAAAACATTTTACATTGTAATTCTATAACTCTTGTTAGATCTGCTTGCAAGTCTTAAAAAAAATTTCAGTACAAAATCACCTATTTGTTCCTGCATCAGTTGCTTAGCAATATTTTTCTTCACCCGAGATCGTTTCAACATTTTAGTCGTTTATGATTATTTTAATACTTTGGTAACTTGTGATTATTTACACGTGCTGGTCATTCAGTATTGTTTCAATACTATGGTAACTGGTGATTTTTTAAAAATTTTGATCACCCATGATTGCTGCTTTTATTTACATAATAATTATCTTTGCAGCATTTTAGTCATAATTTCTTTACTATTCAATCTTTTTTTAAAAATTTCTACAGGTAACAAAAAGACCACCATCTTTGTATACCTTTTTAATGCTTGAAATTGGAGATTGAATTTTCACGATCATTAATTATGATTATTTTAATATTTTGGTAACTCGTGATTATTTAAACGTATTGGTCATTCAGTATTGTTTCAATACTGTGGTAACTGGTGATTTTTTAAATATTTTGATCACCCATGATTGCTGTTTTTATTTACATTATAATTATCTTTGCAGCATTTCGGTCATAATTTCTTTACTATTCAATTTTTTTTTAAATTTCTACAGGTAACAAAAAGACCACAATCTTTGTATACCTTTTTAATGTTTGAAATTGGAGATTGTATTTTCAAGATCATTACCCTATAAATGATATTATAGAAATATGCATAATATATATATCAGTGAGAATATGAATAATATGCATAGCTATATACAAAATAAACGATATCTGATATAATGTAATGTATCAATCCGTATCAATGTACTTAACATATAGCAGTGGAGTACAATGTATTACTGGTGACATATACCTTTCAACCCATTGTTTTTAATTAAACCCTAGATTTCAAGTTGTCTAAGGTTTATCATGGTATTACTTCATAATCGTATGCCAAACCTGAAGAGGACATTTCCAACAAATTTAGCTCCCTACTTTTCCTGCAATAGGAAGGGGACAATTATGGAGACCAATTAAATAGGTCCTCTGCTTTTCACGGAAGGGGACTGCACTGAAGTTAGGGAAGGGGGGTCGAGACGGAGTAAGCGATAATTATCGATTAAACGATTGTCGTTTGGTGCTTGGTCCATGACGTCATGTGATGAGGTAAAAAAAAAAAAAGAATTAATTCTTCGAAGTTGATGGCAAATTTATTTCTCCATCCAAGATCTAGATGATTTGTAAAGGAGGGGGTATATTTTTTACCCGGGTCCTTTCTAGAGTTCTTCTTAAATTCATATATTTCTAAAAGAGGAGTATTGGAAAACGGTCCTAGGGATCGGGTTAAGTGGAAAAGTTTTTAATTTCAGAGATGGTATTTCTTGAAGAAGGAAAAAAAAAAATTTTTTTTCTATCGTCGTTCTCCATTTTCATAAGATGGCTATCAAATATTTCTGATTTTTTTTTTCTCCCTTCTTCGTCTCCACTCTTAAAATGGTCAAAGTTCGAAAAAAATGTCGAATTAAAAGGAAAGAATTTGAGAGATGATAAAGAAAAATCTCATTTGGTAATCTTCTTGACTTGAATATTTGGATCAATATTACTTTAATGATTTCATTTCTTTTTTCTTCCTCTTCACTTGGAAAAAAAAATTTATAGAATTCTTTGAAGGACTCTTTATAAGGATGACATTAAAATTCTATTTAATTTTCGTGAATAAATCGAAGCACGGCAAGCTTTTTCTTAATTTATAAAAAAAGTAATAATTGAGGAACTTAGTGCAAGGACATAAGTGGCATTTTTGTAATTTCGGGAATATCTGGTGTAGAATGTATAAAACGTCACATTTGGAAAACTTTATACAAAAATTATTGCTTATCCTTTAAAACGGTTTTAATTATAGTTCTTGGAGTGATAAAGTGCTATTCGATTTTCAAAACTAACCATCTGCTTTTAAATCCATAAAAATTAAGTAATAATTTCATTAATAAAATAGTACTCGTCACACGAGCTTTCTCTCAGATCTTCAATTTGTTTGATTATTTATTTATTTGACAGAAATTTTAATAAATATAGTTCAATTTATCGCAAATTAATGTAATTAATCCAAAAAAAGTCTTAAACTTAAAAAAATTTTTTTTGAGAGGACCTGCATGAAAATACATATTTGTGTATTTGTGTTCATAATTAAAAATTTATTTTGTTAACTACACTTATAAATTAACCATTTGTCCTGGTTGACCTCTTTCCCCCAGAACCAAATTTATCCTAAATAGTAAAAAAGGGCAAAAGCTTTGTAAATCGATAACCCGTCTACCTTGCACGTTGACCACTAAGTTTAATTCGCTTAAGACCCTAGAAGTGTATTTGAATGCCATTCGGAAATTCATTAGATGGCCAGAAACGGAAACTTTTCTTCAGGAAATTACTTTTTTATGCTATAATGTCACATATTAGAATTTCATTGAAATCTTATTAATGGCTAATTTAAACCCCTTAGTGCAAGTTCACTGTCTAAGAAGCAATTAATTGCTTTTGCAACAAATTGGTTCAACCTAAAGCAAAATAAATTTTATTATTGAAATTAAAATAATGCCAAGTTTTCGCATTGTATATATATTCTTACGTGCTGATATATTAAGAAATTATTTAAAATTTATTTTTGAATTATTTAAAATTTATTTTAAAATTATTACATCACTACACGGTAATATATGAATAACAAGACGTATATAAAAGTAACATGATTCTTTAAATGATTTAAAAATGGCGGTAGTGGTTACCTTACTCAGGTTTCACTGTATGTAACTGATTTATTGTTATTAGTGTTATCATTTATCTCAAAGTATCATATAAACGCCTAAAATGGTTTAGGTATGATGAATAATAGAAATCTGATCAAAACAAAAAATTATTTACATAATACTGGCAATAAACATTTATCAGGTACAACAAAATGCAGTTTCCGTAGTATTTTATATTAATAATGTTTATAATGCATAATAATAATATGATTCATAATTATAATATTATTTTGTGTTAATAATCATCGATTTATAATTACTGTTATAAGTTATAATAATTGCAACAATGTTAGTAATGCATTAGGAAATGTCTTGCTGTTCATCTTCTTAGCATTCATGACCCAAAATAAGTCATGAATCAAGTTTGACGCTAGTACATAAACTTCATGCATTTTTTGTACTTCTGATAATGATTGAGGTCATTTATTGAACCATTTGAATTTTAAATAGATAAAGTTGTGGAAAAAAAACTTTTATAAAAGCCAGTATTAATAAATAATTTTAACTGCAAAGGAAAAAAAAATACATAAAATCTCATTTTTTGGTCTAACTGATTCCATTTTAGTACTACAAGGGTTAAATTTAGAGACCCTTCTTATTGTAAAGGAAAAAATAAACGCTCACCTAAAACTTAATTTGAGACCTTGAGCTATTAAATTTTGCAAATGGTAAAATTGTTATCACAAAGAAAACAAAAGATGGCCCACAGAAATTATGAAAGAAAAACACTATCGAAGTTATTCTATGAAAGGGAAAAAAGAAAGAATTGTTGGGGGGAAAAAAGGAAAGAAAAGCGTCCACGAAGTTGTTATGAAATCTAACTGGATTCCTCAATTGCAAGCGCGTGCTTCCAACAGAATAACAACTGCAGAATACCAACAAGGAATTGTTGCCCCAAGTCACGTGTCCTCTTGCCAGTCTCTTCGGGATTATGGACACAGCGTTGGCAACGGTGGAGAAGAACTCGTATAGATATATACGTGGCATCAGCAATGGCACCTTTTTTTCCCCTGTACGTGGGGAGGTGAAAGTTTTGAAGCTTGGCGGGGAGTTGGGTCGGAAATAATGAGTGGACGCCAAATAACAACGAAGCTTACACGGCTGCCATATTTCTCGGCCGTTTCCTGGGCTTACCAGGGCGTAATCTTTTGCTTGGCTGGGGTTAAACATTTTTAGTGGGCTGCAGAAGTTTCGAGAGCTGAGGTTGAACGAGTCCAAAATAATCTGCTCTTTCCACGGAAATTCCTCCAAGAATTTTTTTTACTGTGTTTTTTGTTTTGTTACTCAACAACCTTTATAATTCCGTTTATGGAGTGGATGGGCCGGAAACTCGTCCAATAATTTTAAAAGGCCGTAAAAACAGGAATTTAACGAATCCAACAGCTATTTCATTGATACCGTGTCTTGAAAAGCGTGGAAAAATTGCTTGTATCAACAGGTGTAGTTCAATGAGTCTTTCTTTCCCTTTTTCACGGTGTTGCCAACAAAAAATTTTAAATAGCGAAATATTAAAACACTGCCAATGGAGGTAATGTCGCATCTTTTAGCGAAACTACCTCATTAAATTAAAAACCTTAAAGGTCGAAAATTTAAAGTCTTTGAATATTATTACTTCTTGCATACAAACAGTTCAACCAGTGAAAAACTTTTACCTGAAAAATTCTAATGTGGGTTTCATTTCAAGGAACTCGCAGATATTAATAAATATATTTTCATTAAATATTAAAAATAATTATTAGCACCATTGCTATAACACTTTTTTCCCTGCATTTAGATAATGTAAACAGTGAAAACGTCATTCGTGGGAAATTCTAATGTGGGTTTCATTTTAAGGAATTCGCAGATATTAATAAATATATTTTCATTAAAAATTAAAAATAATTATTAACACCATTTTATTAACACTTTTTTCCCTACATTTAGATACTGTAAGCAGTGAAAACTTCATTCGTGGGAAATTTTAATGTGGGTTTCTTTTTAAGGAACTCGCAGATATTAATAAATATATTTTCATTAAATATTAAAAATAATTATTAGCACCATTGGATTAACGCTTTTTTCCCTGCATTTAGATACTGTAAGCAGTTGAAACGTCATTCGTGGGAAATTCTAATGTGGGTTTCATTTTAAGGAATTCGCAGATATTAATAAATATATTTTCATTAATAATTAAAAATAATTATTAGCACCATTGGATTAACACTTTCCCCTGCATTTAGATGCTGTAAGCAGTGAAAACGTCATTCGTGGGAAATTCTAATGTGGGTTTCATTTAAGGAACTCGCAGATACTAATAAATATATTTTCATTAAATATTAAAAATAATTATTAGCACCATTGAATTAACACTTTTTTCCCTGCATTTAGATACTGTAAGCAGTGAAAACGTCATTCGTGGGAAATTCTAATGTGGGTTTTTTTTTTTAAGGAACTCGCAGATATTAATAAATATATTTTCATTAAATATTAAAAATAATTATTAGCACCATTGGATTAACACTTTTCCCCCTGCATTTAGATACTTTAAGCAGTGAAAACGTCGTTCGTGGGAAATTCTAATGTGGGTTTCATTTTAAGGAACTCGCAGATACTAATAAATATAGTTTCATTAGATATTAAAAATAATTATTAGCACCATTGAATTAACACTTTTTTCCCTGCATTTAAATACTGTAAGCAGTGAAAACGTCATTCGTGGGAAGTTCTAATGAGGGTTTCATTTCAAGGAACACGCAGATATTAATAAATATATTTTCATTAAAAATTAAAAATAATTATTAGCACCATTGGATTAACACTTTCCCCTGCATTTAGATGCTGTAAGCAGTGAAAACGTCATTCGTGGGAAATTCTAATGTGGATTTCATTTTAAGGAACTCGCAGATACTAATAAATATATTTTCATTAAATATTAAAAATAATTATTAGCACCATTGATTTAACACTTTTTCCCCTGCATTTAAATACTGTAAGCAGTGAAAACGTCATTCGTGGGAAATTCTAATGAGGGTTTCATTTCAAGGACCTCGCAGATATTAATAAATATATTTTCCTTAAATATTAAAAATACTTATTAGCACCATTGGATTAACACTTTCCCCTGCATTTAGATGCTGTAAGCAGAGAAAACGTCATTCGTGGGAAATTCTAATGTGGGTTTCATTTAAGGAACTCGCAGATACTAATAAATATATTTTCATTAAATATTAAAAATAATTATTAGCACCATTGAATTAACACTTTTTTCCCTGCATTTAGATACTGTAAGCAGTGAAAACGTCATTCGTGGGAAATTCTAATGTGGGTTTCTTTTTAAGGAACTCGCAGATATTAATAAATATATTTTCATTAAATATTAAAAATAATTATTAGCACCATTGAATTAACACTTTTTTCCCTGCATTTAGATACTGTAAGCAGTGAAAACGTCATTCGTGGGAAATTCTAATGTGGGTTTTTTTTTTTAAGGAACTCGCAGATATTAATAAATATATTTTCATTAAATATTAAAAATAATTATTAGCACCATTGGATTAACACTTTTCCCCCTGCATTTAGATACTTTAAGCAGTGAAAACGTCGTTCGTGGGAAATTCTAATGTGGGTTTCATTTTAAGGAACTCGCAGATACTAATAAATATAGTTTCATTAGATATTAAAAATAATTATTAGCACCATTGAATTAACACTTTTTTCCCTGCATTTAAATACTGTAAGCAGTGAAAACGTCATTCGTGGGAAGTTCTAATGAGGGTTTCATTTCAAGGAACACGCAGATATTAATAAATATATTTTCATTAAAAATTAAAAATAATTATTAGCACCATTGGATTAACACTTTCCCCTGCATTTAGATGCTGTAAGCAGTGAAAACGTCATTCGTGGGAAATTCTAATGTGGATTTCATTTTAAGGAACTCGCAGATACTAATAAATATATTTTCATTAAATATTAAAAATAATTATTAGCACCATTGATTTAACACTTTTTCCCCTGCATTTAAATACTGTAAGCAGTGAAAACGTCATTCGTGGGAAATTCTAATGAGGGTTTCATTTCAAGGACCTCGCAGATATTAATAAATATATTTTCCTTAAATATTAAAAATACTTATTAGCACCATTGGATTAACACTTTCCCCTGCATTTAGATGCTGTAAGCAGAGAAAACGTCATTCGTGGGAAATTCTAATGTGGGTTTCATTTAAGGAACTCGCAGATACTAATAAATATATTTTCATTAAATATTAAAAATAATTATTAGCACCATTGAATTAACACTTTTTTCCCTGCATTTAGATACTGTAAGCAGTGAAAACGTCATTCGTGGGAAATTCTAATGTGGGTTTCTTTTTAAGGAACTCGCAGATATTAATAAATATATTTTCATTAAATATTAAAATTAATTATTAGCACCATTGGATTAACACTTTTCCCCCTGCATTTAGATACTTTAAGCAGTGAAAACGTCGTTGGTGGGAAATTCTAATGTGGGTTTCCTTTTAAGGAATTCGCAGATATTAATAAATATATTTTCATTAAATATTAAAAATAATTATTAGCACCATTGGATTAACTCTTTTCCCCCCTGCATTTAGATACTTAAAGCAGTGAAAACGTCGTTCGTGGGAAATTCTAATGTGGGTTTCATTTAAAGGAACACGCAGATATTAATAAATATATTTTCATTAAATATTAAAAATAATTATTAGCACCATTGGATTAACACTTTCCCCTGCATTTAGATGCTGTAAGCAGTGAAAACGTCATTCGTGGGAAATTCTAATGTGGGTTTCATTTAAGGAATTCGCAGATAGTAATAAATATATTTTCATTAAATATTAAAAATAATTATTAGCACCATTGAATTAACACTTTTTTCCCTGCATTTAGATACTGTAAGCAGTGAAAACGTCATTCGTGGGAAATTCTAATGTGGGTTTCTTTTTAAGGAACTCGCAGATATTAATAAATATATTTTCATTAAATATTAAAATTAATTATTAGCACCATTGGATTAACACTTTTCCCCTTGCATTTAGATACTTTAAGCAGTGAAAACGTCGTTGGTGGGAAATTCTAATGTGGGTTTCCTTTTAAGGAATTCGCAGATATTAATAAATATATTTTCATTAAATATTAAAAATAATTATTAGCACCATTGGATTAACTCTTTTCCCCCTGCATTTAGATACTTTAAGCAGTGAAAACGTCGTTCGTGGGAAATTCTAATGTGGGTTTCATTTTAAGGAACACGCAGATATTAATAAATATATTTTCATTAAATATTAAAAATAATTATTAGCACCATTGGATTAACACTTTCCTCTGCATTTAGATGCTGTAAGCAGTGAAAACGTCATTCGTGGGAAATTCTAATGTGGGTTTCATTTAAGGAATTCGCAGATATTAATAAATATATTTTCATTAGATATAAAAATAATTATTAGCACCATTGGATTAAAACTTTCCCCTGCATTTAGATGCTGTAAGCAGTGAAAACGTCATTCGTGGGAAATTCTAATGTGGGTTTCTTTTTAAAGAACTCGCAGATATTAATAAATATATTTTCATTAAATATTAAAAATAATTGTTAGCACCATTGGATTAACACTTTCCCCCCTGCATTTAGATACTTTAAGCAGTGAAAACGTCGTTCGTGGGAAATTCTAATGTGGGTTTCATTTTAAGGAACTCGCAGATACTAATAAATATATTTTCATTAAATATTAAAAATAATTATTAGCACCATTGAATTAACACTTTTTTCCCTGCATTTAGATACTTTAAGCAGTGAAAACGTCGTTCGTGGGAAATTCTAATGTGGGTTTCTTTTTAAGGAACTCGCAGATATTAATAAATATATTTTCATTAAATATTAAGAATAATTATTAGCACCATTGAATTAACACTTTTCCCCCTGCATTTAGATACTTTAAGCAGTGAAAACGTCGTTCGTGGGAAATTCTAATGTGGATTTCATTTTAAGGAACTCGCAGATACTAATAAATATATTTTCATTAAATATTAAAAATAATTATTAGCACCATTGAATTAACACTTTTTTCCCTGCATTTAAATACTGTAAGCAGTGAAAACGTCATTCGTGGGAAATTCTAATGAGGGTTTCATTTCAAGGACCTCGCAGATATTAATAAATATATTTTCCTTAAATATTAAAAATACTTATTAGCACCATTGGATTAACACTTTCCCCTGCATTTAGATGCAGTAAGCAGAGAAAACGTCATTCGTGGGAAATTCTAATGTGGGTTTCATTTAAGGAACTCGCAGATACTAATAAATATATTTTCATTAAATATTAAAAATAATTATTAGCACCATTGAATTAACACTTTTTTCCCTGCATTTAGATACTGTAAGCAGTGAAAACGTCATTCGTGGGAAATTCTAATGTGGGTTTCTTTTTAAGGAACTCGCAGATATTAATAAATATATTTTCATTAAATATTAAAATTAATTATTAGCACCATTGGATTAACACTTTTCCCCCTGCATTTAGATACTTTAAGCAGTGAAAACGTCGTTGGTGGGAAATTCTAATGTGGGTTTCCTTTTAAGGAATTCGCAGATATTAATAAATATATTTTCATTAAATATTAAAAATAATTATTAGCACCATTGGATTAACTCTTTTCCCCCTGCATTTAGATACTTTAAGCAGTGAAAACGTCGTTCGTGGGAAATTCTAATGTGGGTTTCATTTTAAGGAACACGCAGATATTAATAAATATATTTTCATTAAATATTAAAAATAATTATTAGCACCATTGGATTAACACTTTCCCCTGCATTTAGATGCTGTAAGCAGAGAAAACGTCATTCGTGGGAAATTCTAATGTGGGTTTCATTTAAGGAACTCGCAGATACTAATAAATATATTTTCATTAAATATTAAAAATAATTATTAGCACCATTGAATTAACACTTTTTTCCCTGCATTTAGATACTGTAAGCAGTGAAAACGTCATTCGTGGGAAATTCTAATGTGGGTTTCTTTTTAAGGAACTCGCAGATATTAATAAATATATTTTCATTAAATATTAAAATTAATTATTAGCACCATTGGATTAACACTTTTCCCCCTGCATTTAGATACTTTAAGCAGTGAAAACGTCGTTGGTGGGAAATTCTAATGTGGGTTTCCTTTTAAGGAATTCGCAGATATTAATAAATATATTTTCATTAAATATTAAAAATAATTATTAGCACCATTGGATTAACTCTTTTCCCCCCTGCATTTAGATACTTTAAGCAGTGAAAACGTCGTTCGTGGGAAATTCTAATGTGGGTTTCATTTTAAGGAACACGCAGATATTAATAAATATATTTTCATTAAATATTAAAAATAATTATTAGCACCATTGGATTAACACTTTCCCCTGCATTTAGATGCTGTAAGCAGTGAAAACGTCATTCGTGGGAAATTCTAATGTGGGTTTCATTTAAGGAATTCGCAGATATTAATAAATATATTTTCATTAAATATTAAAAATAATTATTAGCACCATTGAATTAACACTTTTTTCCCTGCATTTAGATACTGTAAGCAGTGAAAACGTCATTCGTGGGAAATTCTAATGTGGGTTTCTTTTTAAGGAACTCGCAGATATTAATAAATATATTTTCATTAAATATTAAAATTAATTATTAGCACCATTGGATTAACACTTTTCCCCCTGCATTTAGATACTTTAAGCAGTGAAAACGTCGTTGGTGGGAAATTCTAATGTGGGTTTCCTTTTAAGGAATTCGCAGATATTAATAAATATATTTTCATTAAATATTAAAAATAATTATTAGCACCATTGGATTAACTCTTTTCCCCCTGCATTTAGATACTTTAAGCAGTGAAAACGTCGTTCGTGGGAAATTCTAATGTGGGTTTCATTTTAAGGAACACGCAGATATTAATAAATATATTTTCATTAAATATTAAAAATAATTATTAGCACCATTGGATTAACACTTTCCCCTGCATTTAGATGCTGTAAGCAGTGAAAACGTCATTCGTGGGAAATTCTAATGTGGGTTTCATTTAAGGAATTCGCAGATATTAATAAATATATTTTCATTAGATATAAAAATAATTATTAGCACCATTGGATTAACACTTTCCCCTGCATTTAGATGCTGTAAGCAGTGAAAACGTCATTCGTGGGAAATTCTAATGTGGGTTTCTTTTTAAAGAACTCGCAGATATTAATAAATATATTTTCATTAAATATTAAAAATAATTGTTAGCACCATTGGATTAACACTTTCCCCCCTGCATTTAGATACTTTAAGCAGTGAAAACGTCGTTCGTGGGAAATTCTAATGTGGGTTTCATTTTAAGGAACTGGCAGATACTAATAATTATATTTTCATTAAATATTAAAAATAATTATTAGCACCATTGAATTAACACTTTTTTCCCTGCATTTAAATACTGCAAGCAGTGAAAACGTCATTCGTGGGAAATTCTAATGAGGGTTTCATTTCAAGGACCTCGCAGATATTAATAAATATATTTTCCTTAAATATTAAAAATACTTATTAGCACCATTGGATTAACACTTTCCCCTGCATTTAGATGCTGTAAGCAGAGAAAACGTCATTCGTGGGAAATTCTAATGTGGGTTTCATTTAAGGAACTCGCAGATACTAATAAATATATTTTCATTAAATATTAAAAATAATTATTAGCACCATTGAATTAACACTTTTTTCCCTGCATTTAGATACTGTAAGCAGCGAAAACGTCATTCGTGGGAAATTTTTACGCGGTATTTGTTTTATGGAACTCGCAGATATAAAAAAATATATTTTCCTTGAATATTAAAAAGAATTATGTGTTAAAGATCACTTATGTTCAACGATTTTATACAGAATTGATTTGTTACCCGTTAAAAATAACATTGTGTTGCACAGTGAAAATAACATTGTTTGAATATAACTTTCTTCCCTGCAAAAAGACTTCGCAAGCAGTGTAGACGCTATATACACATTGGAAATTCTTGTAAGGGTTTTTATTTTCTGAAACTCGCAGACATTAATAAATATATTGCCATTGAAAATTTAAAATAACTCAACACTGAAGATCATTGATGCTAATCTTATTACTAGTTAGAATGCTTAACACATGAAATCAAATAATGAGTATCACCGAGTGAGTATCACTGTTTCCCCTGCATCAAAACAGTCTAAGCAGTGAAAATGTTCTACATGAGAAATTCTTGTAAGGGTTTTTATTTTCGGAAACTCGCAGACATTAATAAATATATTGCCATTGAAAATTTAAAATAACTGAACACTGAAGATTATTGATGTTAATCTTATTACTAGTTAGAATGCTTAACACATGAAATCAAATAACGAGTATCACCGAGTGAGTATCATTGTTTCCCCTGCATCAGGACAGTCTAAGCAGTGAAAACGTTCTACATGGGAAATTCTTGTAAGGGTTTTATTTTCTGAAACTCGCAGACATTAATAAATATATTGCCATTGAAAATTTAAAATAACTGAACACTGAAGATCATTGATGCTAATCTTATTACTAGTTATAATGCTTAACACATGAAATCAAATAACGAGTATCACAGAGTGAGTATCACTGTTTCCCCTGCATCAGGACAGTCTAAGCAGTGGAAATGTTCCACATGGGAAATTCTTGTAAGGGTTTTTATTTTCGGAAACTCGCAGACATTAATAAATATATTGCCATTGAAAATTTAAAATAACTGAACACTGAAGATCATTGATGCTAATCTTATTACTAGTTAGAATGCTTAACACATGAAATCAAATAACGAGTATCATTGTTTCCCCTGCATCAAGACAGTCTAAGCAGTGAAAATGTTCTACATGGGAAATTCTTGTAAGGGTTTTTATTTTCGGAAACTCGCAGACATTAATAAATATATTGCCATTGAAAATTTAAAATAACTGAACACTGAAGATCATTGATGCTAATCTTATTACTAGTTAGAATGCTTAACACATGAAATCAAATAACGAGTATCACCGAATGAGTATCACTGTTTCCCCTGCATCAAGACAGTCTAAGCAGTGAAAATGTTCTACATGGGAAATTCTTGTAAGGGTTTTTATTTTCGGAAACTCGCAGACATTAATAAATATATTGCCATTGAAAATTTAAAATAACTGAACACTGAAGATCATTGATGCTAATCTTATTACTTGTTAGAATGCTTAACACATGAAATCAAATAACGAGTATCACCGAGTGAGTATCACTGTTTCCCCTGCATCAGGACAGTCTAAGCAGTGAAAATGTTCTACATGGGAAATTCTTGTAAGGGTTTTTATTTTCGGAAACTCGCAGACATTAATAAATATATTGCCATTGAAAATTTAAAATAACTGAACACTGAAGATCATTGATGCTAATCTTATTACTTGTTAGAATGCTTAACACATGAAATCAAATAACGAGTATCACCGAGTGAGTATCACTGTTTCCCCTGCATCAAGACAGTCTAAGCAGTGAAAATGTTCTACATGGGAAATTCTTGTAAGGGTTTTTATTTTCGGAAACTCGCAGACATTAATAAATATATTGCCATTGAAAATTTAAAATAACTGAACACTGAAGATCATTGATGCTAATCTTATTACTAGTTAGAATGCTTAACACATGAAATCAAATAACGAGTATCATTGTTTCCTCTGCATCAAGACAGTCTAAGCAGTGAAAATGTTCTACATGGGAAATTCTTGCAAGGGTTTTTATTTTCGGAAACTCGCAGAGATTAATAAATATATTGCCATTGAAAATTTAAAATAACTGAACACTGAAGATCATTGATGCTAATCTTATTACTAGTTAGAATGCTTAACACATGAAATCAAATAACGAGTATCACAGAGTGAGTATCACTGTTTCCCCTGCATCAGGACAGTCTAAGCAGTGGAAATGTTCTACATGGGAAATTCTTGTAAGGGTTTTTATTTTCGGAAACTCGCAGACATTAATAAATATATTGCCATTGAAAATTTAAAATAACTGAACACTGAAGATCATTGATGCTAATCTTATTACTAGTTAGAATGCTTAACACATGAAATCAAATAACGAGTATCATTGTTTCCCCTGCATCAAGACAGTCTAAGCAGTGAAAATGTTCTACATGGGAAATTCTTGTAAGGGTTTTTATTTTCGGAAACTCGCAGACATTAATAAATATATTGCCATTGAAAATTTAAAATAACTGAACACTGAAGATCATTGATGCTAATCTTATTACTAGTTAGAATGCTTAACACATGAAATCAAATAACGAGTATCACCGAATGAGTATCACTGTTTCCCCTGCATCAAGACAGTCTAAGCAGTGAAAATGTTCTACATGGGAAATTCTTGTAAGGGTTTTTATTTTCGGAAACTCGCAGACATTAATAAATATATTGCCATTGAAAATGTAAAATAACTGAACACTGAAGATCATTGATGCTAATCTTATTACTTGTTAGAATGCTTAACACATGAAATCAAATAACGAGTATCACCGAGTGAGTATCACTGTTTCCCCTGCATCAGGACAGTCTAAGCAGTGAAAATGTTCTACATGGGAAATTCTTGTAAGGGTTTTTATTTTCTGAAACTCGCAGACATTAATAAATATATTGCCATTGAAAATTTAAAATAACTGAACACTGAAGATCATTGATGCTAATCTTATTACTAGTTAGAATGCTTAACACATGAAATCAAATAACGAGTATCATTGTTTCCTCTGCATCAAGACAGTCTAAGCAGTGAAAATGTTCTACATGGGAAATTCTTGCAAGGGTTTTTATTTTCGGAAACTCGCAGAGATTAATAAATATATTGCCATTGAAAATTTAAAATAACTGAACACTGAAGATCATTGATGCTAATCTTATTACTAGTTAGAATGCTTAACACATGAAATCAAATAACGAGTATCACAGAGTGAGTATCACTGTTTCCCCTGCATCAGGACAGTCTAAGCAGTGGAAATGTTCTACATGGGAAATTCTTGTAAGGGTTTTTATTTTCGGAAACTCGCAGACATTAATAAATATATTGCCATTGAAAATTTAAAATAACTGAACACTGAAGATCATTGATGCTAATCTTATTACTAGTTAGAATGCTTAACACATGAAATCAAATAACGAGTATCATTGTTTCCCCTGCATCAAGACAGTCTAAGCAGTGAAAATGTTCTACATGGGAAATTCTTGTAAGGGTTTTTATTTTCGGAAACTCGCAGACATTAATAAATATATTGCCATTGAAAATTTAAAATAACTGAACACTGAAGATCATTGATGCTAATCTTATTACTAGTTAGAATGCTTAACACATGAAATCAAATAACGAGTATCACCGAATGAGTATCACTGTTTCCCCTGCATCAAGACAGTCTAAGCAGTGAAAATGTTCTACATGGGAAATTCTTGTAAGGGTTTTTATTTTCGGAAACTCGCAGACATTAATAAATATATTGCCATTGAAAATGTAAAATAACTGAACACTGAAGATCATTGATGCTAATCTTATTACTTGTTAGAATGCTTAACACATGAAATCAAATAACGAGTATCACCGAGTGAGTATCACTGTTTCCCCTGCATCAGGACAGTCTAAGCAGTGAAAATGTTCTACATGGGAAATTCTTGTAAGGGTTTTTATTTTCTGAAACTCGCAGACATTAATAAATATATTGCCATTGAAAATTTAAAATAACTGAACACTGAAGATCATTGACGCTAATCTTATTACTTGTTAGAATGCTTAACACATGAAATCAAATAACGAGTATCACCGAGTGAGTATCACTGTTTCCCCTGCATCAGGACAGTCTAAGCAGTGAAAATGTTCTACATGGGAAATTCTTGTAAGGGTTTTTATTTTCGGAAACTCGCAGACATTAATAAATATATTACCATTGAAAATTTAAAATAACTGAACACTGAAGATCATTGATGCTAATCTTATTACTTGTTAGAATGCTTAACACATGAAATCAAATAACGAGTATCACCGAGTGAGTATCACTGTTTCCCTTGCATCAGGACAGTCTAAGCAGTGAAAACGTTCTAAATGGGAAATTCTTGTACGGGTTTTATTTTCTGAAACAAGAAAATATTGCCCAATAAAGAAAAAACGTACTTTAAAAATTTAAGAATTCGCAAATATTAATGCAATATTAATAAATCTACAGTCATTAAATATTAAAAGTAATTATTCGCTAAAGATAACTGATTTTCGACAGTTTTATTTAGAATTAATTTCTAAATTGTTAAGCCAAAGGAAGACTAGCATTGCTTAAATATCACAATTTTTCGTATTTACTTACAATCTAAGTAGTGAAAACCTTTTGCATGGGAAATTTTCATGTTGGTTTTATTTTATGGAACTCACAGGTACTGTCACTGAAATTTAAAAATAGCAAAAATAACAATAAAAATAACAAAAATAACAATTTTAACATCATTGATGATAGTCTTGAACATTCTTATTTAAAGACTTCCAACTGACAAAATAAAACAACGAGTTGTATTGGTGAGTGTCACTTTTTTCCCGCAGCCAAACAATCTAAGCAGTTCTTGGGAAATTCTTATGCGTGTTTTATTTCAAGGAATTCGAAGATATCTATTGTCATCAAACATTATTGTCATTATACACAGTTATATGTTACAGATCATTGATGCTCAACAATTTTTGGTAGAACTCATTTGTAACTTGTTAAGTCAAGCAATGAGTACCTCCATTTTAAGTATCACTCCCCCCCCCCTTCTTCCAGAAATTGTAAGCAATGAAAACGTCATATATGAGAAACTCTCATGTAGCTATTATTTTATGGAACTCACAGTTATTAATTTTCATTGAATGTTCAAAATAATTATCCGTAAAATATCATTGCAACTTTTTAAAGTAAACACAAGTTTGTATAAAAACATTCTTGTTTAGAAGTCCTTCAGATATTATTAAATGAAAAGAGTATCAAAAAGTAAAAAATAAAATAAAAAAGCACCAGAAGATTATCACTTTTTCTCAGTGTCCAGACAAGTTAAGCAGGAGCAAGCTAATTTTGATGATAAATAATTCAATAATCAGTTTTAATTAAAAGTAATTTATAAATCAGTTCTAAATGCAACTCTAAAATTAAACAACGAGGAGCGCCAAGTCAGCGTTTCTTTGCCTGCGTTCTGATAGTCTCAGCTGTAAAAATGATTTACATGCGATATTCTTCTGTGAATTTATCCCCTATATATATAAGCAAAAATAATATTGAGCAATTATGCAATAATTATACTTGTAAGAAACATGTTTATAATACTGTTTCTTTGCTGTTGAAGATTGTCTTCACATATGATGTTTAATTTTTACACAGAATTTACAATTCTCATAACTTAATAAAATGTTATATAAACCTCTTCAAAAGTTTAAAATAAAAAAAAAATTAAGTAGTTTTTAAGAAATGCTTTAGATCAAAGATAATTTGTAATCTTTCAAGAAAAATTAATAAAATACTTAGCATAAATCTAGTTTTTGATAACATACATTTTAAGGCTAATTAACAGGTTAATATATAGGTAACAATTATAAAAAGTAAATTTAAAATTAGAAATTCGATAAACAGTTACACATTCTTTTTTGGCTGCTTATGCCATTGAACAAAGTAAATCTTACCACAAAGGAGTATCTTTAAAAGGAATTTTTCTCACATTTTATTAATCCGTATTCATATATCGAATCAAGATTATTCCTTTTAAAATTCTTTACTGATTCTGCATACAAATAAAATTTTAATTTTTTACTTCGATATCTTTAAATTTGCCCCAACAATTTGCCCCACTGTAAAAATTTTAATGTGTCTTAACGATGACAACTACTTAACACCAAAGTATAGAACCAGAAAAAGCTTCTGGCTTAGGGAACCAATAATTTTCTTTACACTACTTGGTGAAAAGTGGCTGCCAAACATTTAGTATTCAGTAACAAAAATATTTATTAAGTTATTTTTATGAGTTTATATAAAGTAAGAATCATTAATTTAAGATGCATCTATACAAAATTTCCCGAAATAAAATTAATTTTTAAATCAAGCATGCGTGTAGTACAGAGGCAATATTAAGACAAATTCGAATTAGGCTTAAGAAATCCAAAGATATTAAATTATATAATGTAGTTCACAGAGACTTATTAATATCCTTATTAGACAACAAAAACATACATACTTATTTAAACAGCTAACTTCTGTTTCAGTAAATATATGGCAGCATTGACGACAACAACGCAATCTCGCCAACAATAGCTTTCCTGAAACAAAAATTTTTAACGTATGGTGTGAATACGCTTAGCTTGGTGTAAACATATCCCATTATAAGAGCTTTAGATTTATTTACACTGTTCAAATTGTATATGAAAACTCAATTTGGCATTAACTCGAACAAAAAGTGTTCCATTACCCAATTTTTGGGGTTGTTCAACATCGAATTTGGTGACATAGTATACCAAAAGTTTTTATTGTGTATAGCCGTAGGATTATTTACAAGCCTTAAATAATAATTAGGGTTGGAAATAAATATCGATATCATGTGGGACATACAGCGTGTTAAGGTTATTATTACAGGCCTTAATGCATATTTTTTCATCACGTGATTCGTCCAATTTCGATAGCCTTTTATTCCATACTTCAATATTAAATTACGGTATAAATATGGAGATATTTTTGAATTCAATGGTGACAAAGATTAAAAATAATACATGTAAGGTGATCATTACAGAACTCTCTCTCTATACGAGTACGAATCCTTAAGAGATTACGATATTACAAACTATTTTTCATAAATTTGTCTAACAGTTTCGTTGCCTACAACAATATTATTATTAGATATGCATTATTATTACTATTTTTAATTAAGGATGTTGTTAAAAATTTTTGAGTATCTTAGATATTGTTTAGTTGAATCATTGAATTTATGCCAAAAAATGAATACGTTCTGCCTAATAGATTTCAATATTATTTTTATTTTTAATTATTGATGCAGTTAGAATTTTTTTATATCATTCTAGATATTGTTCTTAAGAGGTAAATTATTTCCCACCCTAAATAAGAACATCGTTAACAGATATTACTTCTATTTTAAAATATATTAGTTAGAATTTCTTTAATATCTTAGACATTACTTTTGAGTACGTTTAATCATCGATTTCATGCCATCGTCTCACTTAAACAAGTTGCCAGGACTCTGTCAACAGGTACTTGTTTTTTTTTTTAAATTCTTTTTCATATTTCTTTGCTGATATTCATTTTTCATACTTACACAGCTCTTCTAATAAGAAAACTACTACCGGTGTGTGAAATTGAAGGGTTGGGGGGTAGAAAACTCAGAAATCCGTCGCCTACAATTTATAAGCGGACCCAAGAGGTGGCAAGGCGTTCGGAAAACTCCCCTGCTGCTTCTCAACCCCTCCATGACAAATGGTCGCCATGATGGAGTGTCAAATTTGTTGGCCAAGCCCAGCAGTGAAAAAAACACGACAGGGGGGGGCCAGCACAGGGTAATTATTTTGGACCGCGCTAAGCGCTTCACTTCACATCCTCCCCCGCATCCAGCATCCTTTTTCGTCTCGTTGCTATAGAAACAAGAAAGATTCCCCTAACGAAATGAAAAGAACGAGCTACTCTGGATCGCTGGCCATTTTTTATATTAAATTTTGCTTTTATATTTATCATTATTTTTTTTTATTATCATTATTATCCCTGCTCCGCTTAAATTTATTTTTCAGTTAATTAATCAACATTTTTATATGACTCTGAGGATTATAATGTCTCGTTTATATTTCCGAAATTAAATAACGATTAAATTCTAAGGTTGGGGATATAATTCTTTTTGATTTTTTTTTTCTTCTTCTTCTTTTTCTTCTGTTAAATTGACTTCGTTTTAGCTTGTTTTTAATTTGAATGTCTTACGTTTTAGGATTTAAGTTTTAAGATTGGAACTAATCGTTTGTTTTCTAGGTACAGATTTATAAACTTTTTTTTTATCGTTGCATTTTCACGTTCTATTGTTATTCATGAAACTAAACTTAAATAGATTTCGTTACTTTGGAGAAATAAGTATAGTCGAAACCACGGGAATATGGTGAAATTCACCGTGTTTCTGGACCAATGGAAACACCAAAAAGCTGAGTAATTTTTACCGAAGCGCTTTCATAAGGATTTTGGTAGAATTAACAATAAAATATGTTTTTTTAATATGTGATAAAATTTGGTAAATATGGTAAAATCTGGTAATTTATCATGATTTCATAGAGCATGGCATAAGAAAACTATTTATTTATTTAAATTAATTTGTCTCCCCCCCCCCTTGATAGCAAAAATAAGAAACTCACAACCCCTTTGTTTGTGAAAGAAAAACAAACCTTTCTTTCTGTTCTTTTTTTTTTTCAATTTTCAACTTTTATTTATTTATTTTTATTTACTTTTATTTCGATATTTTCATTGCAGCTATCTGATTTCTGGTTTAAATTCAAACGTCAATTTATTTTATAAAATTTTAGTTGTATATCCATTAAAAATCTTTTGCACTTTCCTTCTGTGGCTAACACTTCTGACCTTTTATACATATAGAAGAATTCTTTTCGCACTTTTCTTTTCCCAAATTTAACTGCTATTTGAAATTTGAATCTTTTCCAGTTAAAAGTTTTTCCTAATTTCTTTGATAATTTCCTTTTACTTAATTTTGAAATTTTTGAAAATAATGTGATTATAATAACTGACATCAGCATTGTAGATGCACTCCGTTTCCAATTTCAAGCAAAAATAAGCAAACAATAACTTCCTACTGCATTAAGTGCTTATACCATATTTGAACAACCTCTTACAGAGCATTAAAAATATTTTAATCTTGAGCAAAATATTATTTGCCTGCACATATTGCACACATTTATTTGTTACGTTATTACGTTATGAATATATTTATTTTTTAATATCTTTCAGCATCAAACATTTCATTTATCATTCTGAAATATTTAATTAATTTAACAATTTTTTTAAATTGATATTACGAAAGAAACTCAAGAAAAATTAAATTTTTACTTAACTACAACATAAATATTTTTAAATCATAAATTCAAAAACTAATTCTACCTATTTAAAACGCATGGATTTTTAAAAGAAAAGCATTTCTTCGGAGCAAGCGATGCATTCAGTAAAGGATACAAACGAAATTATTTCGAAATATTCATATTTAAAAAATCACAGTTTAATGTTTCAAAAATCCCATTTTAATATTGCAGTTTTTAAAAATTTAAAACAACGAATATAAAACAATAAAAACAATGAACAATAAGGAATTTTTTCAAAAATTTAAAACATTGAATTTAAAACAAGGAAAAAAATGAATAATAATGAAATATTTTCAAAAATTTAAAACAGTAATAAAAACTTACGTTTACTTGAAATCATCCCGACTAAGTTAAAATTCAACAAGAATCTTAAACATTGACACAAATCAGCTTGAAATCAATCACAAAATATATTGCTGAACCTCAAGGGCAAAAACTATTAGTTTAAGAAATTAAAATTTTAAAAATTTAAAATAATGAAAACAGTGAGCAATAATGAAATTTTATCAAAAATTTAAAACAATGACAAAAATTTACCTGAAATCATCCCAACTAAATGGAATTACGACAGAAAACTAAAACATTGACTCAAATCAGCTTGAAATCAATCATAAAATATATTGCTGAATCTCAAGGGCAAAAATTATTAGTTTAAGAAATTAAATTTTTTAAAAATTTAAAATAATGAAAATAGTGAGCAATAATGAAATTTAATCAAGAATTTAAAACAATGACAAAAATTTATGTTTACCTGAAATCATCCCGACTAAATGGAATTACGACAGAAAACTAAAACATTGACTCAAATCAGCTTGAAATCAATCATAAAATATATTGCGAACCTCAAGGGCAAAAATTATTAGTTTAAGAAGTTAAAATTTTCAAAATTTAAAATAAACAGTGAGCAATAATGAAATTTTATCAAAAATTTAAAACAATGACAAAAATTAACGTTTACCTGAAATCATCCCAACTAAATGGAATTACGACAGAAACCTAATACATTGACTCAAATCAGCTTGAAATCAATCATAAAATATATTGCTGAACCTCAAGGGCAAAAATTATCAGTTTAAGAAATAAAATTTTTAAAAATTTAAAATAATGAAAACAGTGAGCAATAATGAAATTTTATCAAAAATTTAAAACAATAACAAAAATTAACGTTTACCTGAAATCATCCCAACTAATTGGAATTACGACAGAAACCTTAAATATTGACATAAATTAGCTTGAAATCAATCATAAAATTTATTGCTGAACCTCAAGGGCAAAAATTATCAGTTTAAGAAATAAAATTTTTAAAAATTTAAGGTAATGAAAGCAGTGAGCAATAGCGAAATTTAATCAAAAATTTAAAACAACGACAAAAAATTTACGTTTACCTGAAATCATCCCGACTAAATGGAATTACGACAGACACCTAAAACATTGACTCTAATCAGCTTGAAATCAATCATAAAATATATTGCTGATCCTCAAGTGCAAGAACACGCGTATTTCTATTGACCCATGTAATTAGTATAGCATACTTTTTGGCACCCTTGTTCCAAGAGGTAGACAAGGGGGGCTTTCAGAAGAATAAAACGATGGGAGGAGGAGGGAATGATTGAGAGCTGAGAGTTAACAAACTTTTTGGAGTATAAGGCTTTTGACACTCAGGAAAGAATGAGCCTGTGAAAGATGGAGAGAGGTTGTGCTGGATGAAAGTTTCTTCCACGAATGTACCGATTAATCACGGAACAAGAGAAAACTGGACGAAAATTTTGTTCCCTAAAGAACAAACGAAAATGTATTTGAACTGAGGATGGATTCGTTAAACCTTCAAATTGAGATTTTGGAAAAGAGTAGCGCTATAAAAAAAAATTCATTACTATTTTTTCTGTTTTTATCGTTGTTTAATTATATTTAACACAATTAGGCTTTAATTTCCGTTAGTTTTTGAACTGTCAGAGTTTTTATTCAAAAATTACAGTAAACTAACTTTCATCAGTCTGCCTACCCAATTCGCATTAAAGTTTGCGGTTAGGAACATTTTTTAGTATTACGGTTTTAAAACCATTTACAACTAGAATGGTTTCAAAACTAGAAAAATTAAATTTAACTGGACTTTAAAGTTAAACTTTTCGTTTGGTAATGCACATTTGAGTTAGTCTTTTCGTTAAGTTATGGTCCCTAGAGTTAAATTGTGGCTGAGTTGTCTTCATCATATGAACAATGGGATATGGCTTAAATAGTTTATCTGGTAGCGCCATCTATCATGATAGAGTAGAAATGCTAGACTTTTTCGTATTCTTATAGTTCAGGGTCAAGACTGGGGAGTGCTGGATACTAGAAAATTTTCATATGTTGAAGGAACAGAAGAACCACCGCGGTTTCAGCGCTGGGATACGAACCTCCGTTCAGCCGGTAACGAGATTGACAGATTAGCCCCCTGGGCTACAATATGTGCCCAACTGCAAGGAACTAAATGGCTTTATAATGTTGGTCTAGTTGGTGCGGATAAAATTCTAGTTGCTTAACCGTATTAAGTGAAAAAATTCAATAAATGGTTTTTCACTCATTTAACAGTTTGAATATCATTTTTTGTTGTTATTTAACTGTTTTGTTTAAATATGGTAAAATAGAAATTAAATTAAATGTTAGTTAACCATTTTTTCCTAGAAATTTCTAACAGTGTGTCGTTGAAAATATTTTGTTAAAAGTGAATCGATCTTAATTAGAATATATAGAACAGAGCAAAAAATTTTTAGTAGTTTTTTTTTCCAAATAAATATTTTATGTATATTATTTATGAACCGAGTTTTTTGTAAAAAAAAATTTGAATCAACTAAAAAAAAATTTTTTATTTTTAATGCTTTATAGTTTAAATGGAAGAGGGCTTGATATGCTCTGAGCATCTAACCTAAAATATGATTCTTGTCAGGACGAATGATAAGTTTCTAATAGTTTGAAGTTTACAATAGTTTGACTTACAGTGTTTGCGATTCGTGGATCAGCCTAACGTGAAGCGTCGTAAATTTGGAGCTCTGAACATGTCAGCTTTCTTTTATGCAGCAATGACGAAGAAACAACGACCGACGACGACTTCTAGTCAAAACGAAACATGAACAATAAGTTTTAAATAGTTTGATGCTTACTATAGTTAAACTTAAATTTTTCGAGAATCGTGGAGCGTCGTAATTTGGGCTCTCTAGACACTTCTACTTTTTCTCTGTATCAACGATGAAGAATAAGTTTGGGGCCGGGATAGCCTGGTCGGTAGGGTGCTGGACCCATGTCCGAGAGTTCGTGGGTTCGAACCCCGTCGGCCGAAGAATCCCCGTGTTGTAAAGTGACTGATGCATGTTAAATCTGTCGAGTCGCAAAAGTCCTCCATGTTCCCATAACAAATCGAAACCTCTGGGGGTACTGGATTTGAGATCGATTTTTCTCTGATTCAGGTCAAAATTATGATCTGTGGATGAATGAATGTATGAATGGGTCCGCCCTATAAACGGGTGCGACGTATGGTGTGGCAGAAGTCGAATTCTTGGCCATAGGTGGCGCCACTGAAAAGCAAGAAACGCACACTCTGCCTTAAATTTGCTCGGTTTCACCAAGCAGGCTTGCCCGTATGGCAAGTGGCATTGGAAACAGCAACAACAGAATAAATAAAAAATTTCAAGCATACTTTTCATTTCAGTGTCTTGGAATTATTTCCATAACTTAAAGCTTCAATAATTTTCTTTCAAAAGGGAAAAAAATGGAAAAAACTTTAGCATTTTAAATTTAAATTGCACAAAATAAGAGATCAGAAAACAAATATTTTCTTTTATTATACTAGTTGATTCAGCTTTCGCTGTGAAAAGCGGGAGTTTAATTTAAGATTGCTGAGTCAGATGTCGTGCAATGTAAACAAAATAATAAACGCACTTTTTCAAGCAAAATTTTTAATTAAGATCTTTAAAATTTATGATAAAATAGAATGTAAGAAATAAAGATAAAAGATCAACTTAGCTTCTTACTATAATTACAAAAATTTTATTTTTATTAAATTTTTACTCCTAGTTCTTTTATTTTTATTTTTAGGAACAAATTACGAAAAATGAAGGATTCAATTAGGTATAAAACTTCTCTGAACAACGCTACTAATAATAGCAATGAAATTCGATAACTAACAAAAAAGTCCCATTTTAACTTGCAATAAATAGCTTAAACTAATAAGAGGCAGACGCATTATGTCCCATGAAAACCAACCATCAAATGATTCACAAATATATTTGATGTTATGTGTCCGAATTGAACCAATTGAATTGAGATCATGCAATTTAAACTTAAGATAGTTTGAATTTAATGAAAATATTGTTCTACTTTACCCTATATTAAAGAGCCGGCATATTTATATATTATGGTTTAAAGCGTAATATCTAACATCAATGCCACTACACTATCAGAAAATTTAGTTCAATTTTATACCGTGATATCGATATCTTGAACAATAATGAAATGAAAACTTTCAGTAATATTAATAAGTATTTAAATTAAACCAAGATATTGTTTCAATTGAACCAATTAAGTTGAATTCATTTAACCAAATTTAAGATGGTTTAACTTAAATGATATCATAGTTCGATTTGGCACAGTATTAAAATTGAGAAAAATTTGTCAGTTAATAAGCAATGTCTATTACAAGAATATCAGAAATTTGGCTCACATAACATTAATATTCCAACCCATAATGTTATGAAGGTTTCGGGAAGCCTAAATAAAAAGTACGTCATGTTTTCTTTCGAATTAGACCAATTTTATTAAATTCGTTTAAATCAAGTTTAAGATGATTACATTTACTCGACAATATGATTGAACTTGGCACTGTATTAGGGCCACAATAAATTTAATCAATATTTAAGTTAAGCGTGCTTCAAATATTTTTACATTGTACTCTGTACAAATATACATGTACCAACAACATGAGTAAGCAGTCATATACAAATATAGATACAGCCCCAGAAATTTAGGAGCGTGATGCACCATGATATCATTAAACTTTGCTGTTCAATAAGGCACTTAATTTAACCAAATTAACTTGGTTAGAGGATACAATGGTTCTATTTAATGCCTCAATAAGACTATCTCTTCAGTAAAAGGCTTAATTGAACCAAATTAACGTTCTTAAACTTTGTTGTATGATACTATGGTTCAGTTTAATACCTTAATATGACTCTCCGTTCAATACGGCACTCAGTTGAACTAAATTAACGTCCTTGAACTTGATTATATGATACAATGGTTCAATTTAAAACCTTAATAAGACTGTAGCAAATTTGCATTGTACTTGAACCTTTTTTTCTAACAGGATTTTGTATAATAAAATAATGTAAAATAAAAACTGTCTCATTTTTTATGCCCACTATCATGATTTGCACCCCATTTGTTGAAAGAAAAAAAAGGGAGGATTACATCTCTCTTAAAGTTTTCATCTGATGTTCTCATGTCAGTTTGGGATGTTGAAATGGAGTGAGAAACACCCCTAAGATTAAGTAATATCTTGCTCAATACTTCCCCATACCATACAACACTTCCCATAGTGCCTTCCATAACACCATTTATATTACTGACAAGTTAATTTTTGTTGAGAGGGGGAAGAGGAGGGGCAATTACGTCTCGAAGAGAAAAAGTTGGACCATCAGGAAAATGGAAAATAAAATAAATACCAGCAACACTCTCGTTTTTGTCAGGAATTGTTGCCAGTATCGGTGGGGAAAACTATGTCTTTGGAAAACCTCGGATACGGTTATAGCAGAACTCTGTCTCCTAGAGTGAAAAAACGTATTTATTTTATTTGGCGGGTTCTTCAGCGCCCAACACCTGGTGGTAGAACGGAAAAAGTTGTTCCACCTACCATTTTTCTTCGGGCAATCACATATACTTTATATATCTATAGAAAGCGAAATGAGTTTTTGGGATGAATAGCTTTTGGGAAGGCGGAGTGGGGAATAACGGAAAATATCTTTTTTTTTATCATTTTACTTTCTATTTCGTTGCCAACATCTTCTTTGAAAAAGTTGTTATCATTATTTGAGGGGGATGGGGAAGTTTGGGTCATAAAAAAGGGAGAAATGATTCGGGGGAAGTATCATGTATTGGTCAATACGAGGGAAATGTTTAATTCGAAAATACAAAGTCGTTTTTTATATGAACAGGTTCGAACATGATTTTTATAGCATTATAAAACTTTATATTTTTAATACTTTGGAAAAGGCGTGAAATTTAATTTATTTTTGTGAGTAAAATTTCTCTGCATTTTTTGATTAACAGATTTACAAATTATAGTTATTTATAAGTAAGATTGCGAAATTCTTTCAAAACAATTTTAATGTCTTTATAATTTGTTAAATTAACATAACTGCATAGTCATTTAATTGAAAAATACAAAGGAGTCAGCTTTAAAAAATTTTAAAATATTTTAACGAAAGATAATAGTTAAAAAATAAAACAATATTTTCTTTGAACTAAAAATCTTTAGTATTGCACACATATATCAGCACGCACACATGCGCATTATACCTTCCTAATTTTTACTAAGGAAACATACTCGATATTTAGTCTTTAATTACTTCAAAAATTATTTTTCCCAAAAAAGTTTTTAAAATATTTATTTTCGAAACTATGCTAGCATGAATTATTTTCTATGAACATTAAAGAAACATAGTTTTGAAGAGAAAATGAATCGGCATTGTTTTAGTTTTTTGAGAATAAAATGTACAAATTTAGCTGCCAGTAAAGTACAGAAGCTGTTTGGCAAAAAATAGGTAATATAACAATGATCTTACCCAAAATATCAATGGTTCGTTGACTCGATTTTTTAGTATTATCAATTGATAACATGAATGACATAATTTCGAGGGGTTTTTCAGGATTTGAAAAGAGAGGATTAATGAATCTTTTCAATGCTAAACGTGGTACATCTTTTAAATGTTCAATAAACGCCCTTTTTTTTAAAAATTTTGGGACCCTTTCATCAGCAAATGTGGACTCGTTATTGCCCTAAGAAGACTGAAGAAATCTATGGGTAAGATATCTTCATTCAAATTCATGGGTTACCAGTTTTGACATATAAATTTTACGACGAAGGTGCAGTAGAAAGAAATTATGTTCCTATAGAGAAAACAATGCAGTTAGTGAATTTTTTCTTGGATATGTTGTGTTTTTAAGACATTTTAATGCTACTTCGTAAATCATATATTTAATATTTAATTTAATTTAATATACTGAGTTCGAACTTCCTTAATTAAGCCTTTGCCTAAATTATTTCTTAATCCTCGTGACTTTTAGCTTTGTTGCCACCTTAAATCACTAAATTATGCAACTCCTGTGAACTCATCGAAAGATCTCATAGCTTAGACAGTCACTGCCTTGAACACCTGCCATCTTTGAGCACGCTGGGGAATCATTTTTATGTCGTTGTAGACATTTTCAGAAAAATCTGTTCAATATTGATACTCAAACTGTGCTATCTCGCAGATTTGATGCCATTTTTAGAAGAGTTTGATTTCTTTCAAACTGGACCATCTCACCATGCAATTAATTTTTTAAAATAAAATAATAGCTAGTATAATAAAATTTTTAAACTTGGCACATTATTAAGATCTAAGGAAACTTGCGTGGTGAGATTTAACATGCTCCAGTGTTTTTATCAGAAAAGTAAGATGTCTCACATTTCGCTATTTTAATACCTGATTTGTTGAAACATACTAGATACAAGGTCAGTTGTTAATAAGTATTAACATTGGTTATAGAAGAGAATAGGTGAATACGTAGTGGTATGCTAAACGAATAAAACTCACTGTTAACTGGTTTTATAGGTTAAATAAATAATCCTAAGTATCTGAAGTGAAAATAAACCAGGTTAACTTCATTGACTTAAAAAAAATATGAAGATGATAGTAAAAGTCGATATGTTCCAAGCCCTCAAAAATAGGTTCCCATTCTCAAGACCTGAATGAAGGCAGTCTTGTTTAGCAAGGCTTGATAATGGACGCCTATTTTTGAATGTTTGAGACATGTAAACTTTTATTACCACCTTCATATTTATTCGAAGCCGATGAAATTTTTAATCAGTTATACTGCTGTTTTCTAAATCTCTTTCTTCAGAAATAATAATAATAAATAAATAAATAAAATAAGGTAAAAAAAGCGACTGTTAAGTGCCTTAAACTTGATACACAGCTATTATTTTAAATTATACATGCCATCTAGCTGTAAATAATTATCTGGGATGAAAAACGGACAAATAACTGATATATTTAAAAAGTTATTAGACCTTTTTAAAAATCGTCAAGTTGGTGATATTCTTCTACCTAGATGAAAAGCATTAAAATCACTTTTTGCAAATTTCTATATGCCATAGACAATACAGTTTTGGAGTAACTTTACAAGTATTAAAAAATTAAATCACAAACGTTTTTTATTGTTGCAAAAGGAAGGGATTTTTCTTCCTATTGAAGTTTTGCAACATTTTCATAAACATATCGGAGTTTCTGACTAATAGGCAAATTTTAACATTCCAGTCATTAATAGCTGTTACATACTTACAACAATACCATATTATTAATAACTAATTTGTATGACGTAAAAGCTTTCAAAAAATAAATTAAATGGAATTCAAATTTTATACCTAAATCCTTGAAAGTAAGAAACGTAAAGTGTTTGGTATATTATTCTTGTAAAATATAGTTCAAGTCTAATTCAAAAACAATCATATACGTACGTATATCGTCAACTCTAATTCCTTCATTTATCAAAACAAAATATTTGACAATATAAAAAAAATCCCACAAGAAAAACTATCTTTTTAAGCTTCCCCCATCAGTATTATGGGAAAACACCACAAATGCCCCCCCGAACCGAACACCATCATCGTCTGCAGTACACTCAAGGACCCATACAGGATTTCGCCATTAAGGAGGGGGTGGGCGAACTAGGAACAGAAAATGCTGCACTCTCCATCATAGCAGGCTGTACTATGGTCATCAGAAAACAGGGTTGATTGAAAAGATAAATCTTCGTGGGTGCTGGACAGGTGATCCGGCTGGACACAGTTTACTGCCCTCATGTGTCATGACGGTCCCTATTGTGTTCGCTTCCATATCCCCCCTCGTTACGATATCCTCTCCCATCCACCCACGCTCATTGCCTTACATTCTATCACAATTTCATAAATCAGATTCGAGAATTTTGTTCCTTTCTATAAAGAATCTTCACGTCTAGGTGTTCCAAAGCTCCCTCTTGTGGTACAGCTCTGTGGGGGATTTATTTGTTGCAGGGTTCTTTTATTATGAGGAAATTTTGCGCTACAGCGATTTTTTTTTTCGTGCTTGCTTAATAAAGTAGTTATAGTTCAATAAGACATCTGCTTAGATCAATGGCATTAAGATATTTATTTATTTAGTATTTATTACAAACTATCGTTTTAATAAGACTTTTTATGTTAGATTAACAATTTTGACTTAAACCGATATTCAAAAAAAAAAAAAAAAAAAATACAAATTAAGCATATGTAGCGTATCTCATGTTTAAACATTTCGATTGATTAAAAAAAATACTGTAAATGGATACAAAATATTTCAGAAAAAAGTTTCCTGAAGACTTTCGAACAATAAATACAGCGTATCCCAGACATAAACGACATTTCAATTGACTCAAAAGAACTGAATGTAGGCACGAAATACAAGAAAAAAGTTTCCCAAAGATTTTCGAACAATAAATACAGCGTATCCCAGACATAAACGACATTTCAATTGACTCAAAAGAACTGAATGTAGGCACGAAATACAAGAAAAAAGTTTCCCAAAGATTTTCGAACAATAAATATAGCGTATCCCAGACTTAAACGACTTTCGAATTGACTCAAGAGAACTGAATGTAGGCACGAAATACAGGAAAAAAGTTTCTTGAAGATTTTCGAACAATAAATATAGCGTATCCCAGGCTTAAACGACAATCGAATTGACTCAGAAGAACTGAATGTAGGCACGAAATAGAGGAAAAAAGTTTCTTAAAGATTTTCGAACAATAAATATAGCGTATCCCAGGCTTAAACGACAATCGAATTGACTCAAGAGAACTGAATGTAGGCACGAAATACAGGAAAAAAGTTTCCTCAAGATTTTCGAACAATAAATATAGCGTATCCCAGGCTTAAACGACAATCGAATTGACTCAAAAGAACTGAATGTAGACACGAAATACAGGAAAAAAGTTTCCCAAAGATTTTCGAACAATAAATATAGCGTATCCCAGACTTAAACGACTTTCGAATTGACTCAAGAGAACTGAATGTAGGCACGAAATACAGGAAAAAAGTTTCTTAAAGATTTTCGAACAATAAATATAGCGTATCCCAGGCTTAAACGACAATCGAATTGACTCAGAAGAACTGAATGTAGGCACGAAATAGAGGAAAAAAGTTTCCTCAAGATTTTCGAACAATAAATATAGCGTATCCCAGGCTTAAACGACAATCGAATTGACTCAAAAGAACTGAATGTAGACACGAAATACAGGAAAAAAGTTTCCCAAAGATTTTCGAACAATAAATATAGCGTATCCCACACTTAAACGACATTCGAATTGACTCAAGAGAACTGAATGTAGGCACGAAATACAGGAAAAAAGTTTCCTAAAGATTTTTGAACAATAAATATAGCGTATCCCAGGCTTAAGCGACATTCTAATTGACCCAAAAGAACTGAATGTAGGCACGATGTTCAGAAAAAAAGTTTTCGAAAAATTTTCAAACAATTAATATAGTGTATCCCATATTTTAACATAATTTTAATCGATCTAATAACCTGATAAAATATACCGGAAAAACGTTTTCCAAAGGTATTCAAACAAAAAATATAGCGTATCCCAGATTTTTGGCGACACTTCAATGGACCCAAAACACTAAAAAAAAATATACAGAAAAGAGTTTTTGAAGATTGTTTTTTAGGTTTTTGGTAAAATTAATTCCTGGAGGTAATTTTATTTAAGCTGTGATGGCGCGGTAGTTTAGGCACTTTACTATTATTTTATATTTTATAACCGTCGTTGAACAGCCGACCCAATTTTTGGGTTTACGACTACTAATGTTCAACTCCGCAGTCTTGTAATTTTGAGCCCAATGCAGAAGACAAGGGAACTCCTGGATCAAGTATTGAGAGTAATTTGCCTTCGTGGAGAATGTTTTGATGGAACTAACCCGCATTTGCGTTGCACGGAGAGGAAGACCACGAGAACCTACAACGGTTAGCCTATCGGCAAAGGGACTCTAGCCCATGATCCGTCTACCACTGAGGATATTTCACGTCAGCACTGTGGTCAGTGCAAGCCGGATGCGGAATTCGTATCGACCAGCCATCGCCGGGATCGAACCCCGGTTCACCTCATTGGAAGGTGAACGCTCTATCCCCTGAGTCATCGGCTCCACTTTGCTATCATTGTGAAGGACTAGGGTTTGATCCCCAGTGGCGACTTGAAGACCATTCAGATGAAAGTCTGCCAGCTTGCCTGGGAACTAAAGTTGACACTGCGCACAGTGCTGACAACATTGCCACAATCATGCCGTTGGTCCCGAAAGTGTGGAACCTTAACCTTCATACCTCACAACGGGCAGTTGCTGGAATGTTTTTCTGTTAGGTAATTTCATTTACCAATCGAAATAAGTAAATTTATTAGTTGGATTTAACTTTCTTCAAAACCATAATAAATTTATTGACCTAGTCAATTTTTTTTTGAATTTCCAATGGCAGAAATTGACAAACTCTTAACAAGAAGAATAAACATAGATAAGAGAAAAAAAGTCAATGACTCATTAGCAGATGCCTAGCACTCCAATATCTGTTCACTTCGGAGTCTCCGTGTATAGCCGAACATCCCATCAAGTGCTTCCTATCCATTAGTTCGAATTTCCTACAGAGTGGGCAATTTGGACTCGTAAAAATACCAATACGGGGGAGTGGTGCGCAAGACAGTCATGACCCATGACCTAGTCTAATAGATCAAGCTATTCCGATTTTCAGAGATATTTTAAAATACTATTTACTCTTAAAGAAGCTTAAAATTCGACATTTTAAAATTTTAGATATTAATTGTCATTTTATTTCAGTTAAAAATAAGAATTAAATTGCAATTTTATTGAAATAGTAATTTTATTATTTTAATAATTTATTTAGTCAAAATAAGACGAAAAATAAAATAAAAAAACTTAGTTTTTTTTCCTGCTCTAATAATATAATATCATAACAAATGCGCGCTATTAAAGTACGATGTCCCTTAAATATATCTACATTTAAGTTTAAATTAATGTTTCTAGAATATCACTCAAATTTTAATTGAAAAAATTACAGCAACAAAGTTTCAAAAAATCCATCAACAAAATGTCCCCCTAAGGATTCAACTAGTTTCATTTCCAACTTCAGTTTCATTAAAATCCCTAAAGTAATAATCCTATACCTACTTGATTTTACCTAATTAAAAGATCCTAAGGCTACTGCGAGCGAAACGATCATTAATTCTGATAATATTCTAACAATAAAATAAAACTTAATAATACGAATCAGAAATCCAATACCAGATCATTATATCTTACTCAATTTATGCTTCGCCTATAATGGAATAAAGCGAAACTTGTCTGATAAATATCATTTTCTTAATAAATACATTTCATTTCTCCGTTCTTTTTAATTTTTTTTTCTCCGCCAAGTTCCCCCGCTTCGGGAGCATAATTACCATCAAATGAATTGGTTAATTGGATTTCTTGCAGAAATAAAGAGCATAAAAAATGGTGTATTGAAAGCTGAAAAAAAGGGAATAAAAAACTGAGGGAGAGGAGAAAAAAAAATTGTGTATAAAAAAAAAGACACTTGATTTCTTGAAACAAATAGTTAATGACAGTTTGGAACACCGCACAACAAAATCATTGTGTTGGCTTTGTCTTTTGACGCCAACGCGCGCCGACAACCGGTAAATTTAACACTAGAAACCACAATTTGGTGGGAGAGCGGGAGTGATGCCATCTTAAAAAAATTGATATCAAAAGAACTGTCCACAATATTGTCCCCACAGACTTTTTTTTTAAAGTTTTTTCCGCGGTGGCATCATTTTTTTTATTCTCAGAGAGTAAAAAAAAAAAAGCAGACGATGTCATTGGCACACTTAAATTTCAAAAGATGGATTGAAGTTAAAGTTTTATATAAAGTTCCTTTTTGTTTTTACGTTGCAATCTCAGCGAAAGTTTTGCTCTATTGTAGAACATGCATTCATATTGAAATGAAGACGCGATGCTCACAATGGCCGTGTAAACAAAAGGGACACCCGGGTTTTGGGCGATGCGTTAAGTTGTCATTCTGCCAGCAGCAAAGTAGGGTAAAATTTTTGAATTTTGAGTAGTTTTGTTTTAATTAAAGGAATTCATAATGAGGAACTGAAAGACACTGAGTTCTTGTCAAGAAAACTTGTTAGTTTTACATCGTGTTATTACTTTTTTTTTAATTAAATAAATTAATATGCTACACATTTTTTTTTCTGTGTGTGTGTGTTTTCAGCTTTTCTTTATCCTGAGACTAAATTTAAACCTCTATTCTTTTAATTAATTTTGCGAGACTAAATATTACTTATGTATATTAAATTTAAAACTAGTTAGGAAAATATGCAAAGTAAAGAACTATGTTTTTAATTGTTTTCCTAAACTATTAGAAAGGAACTGGAAAAAGGATATTAAGGTTGTTTTCTCGAAATTCCTTTAACAAACAATAATAAAATAAAATGTAAATAAGAAACACAGCTTGTGTATCTAAGTCCATAGCAAATCATTAATTTGAAACTTTTTGACGAAAATAATTCATTGTGTTTTAATATGGACTACAATTTCACATATTCTAAGTCTATTTGATCTATTTGATGGAAGAGCAAATTTGGCAAACTTTTTCCATGGAAATGAAAACGATGAAAATTTATCCTGAATTGTCAATTTTTTTCAGAATTTTAAGATTTTAAATAATATAAGCATGAAGCAACTTTTCAAAAAATAAATTAACAAATAAATAAAATTAAAAAAAACTCTTTTTGAAGGATATATTACTCGTTTTTCCTTATAGCACAGAGCGTACTTACTGAAATACGATGAACATAATCTAACAGAAATAACTGTTACTAACTCCGCATCACTTATAAAAACGGGGTATTATTCGCTAAAATCGCTATTTAATATGAAAACAAAGCTTATATATATATATATAAAATATGTACCAAGTTTGAGTTGTTTGGGACTAAACACTGGGAGTTTTTGCGTTCGGCTGGCCACCCAACTGGAACATCCGTTCGCGCGCCCCAGAGCACAGAGTCAATAAAACTGAGATGGGTATAGTAGCCCTTGGCCCTCTATGGGCTGTCGTGCAACTGAGTCTAGTTTACATATATATATATATATATATATATATATATATATATATATATATATATATATATATATATATATATATATGTCAGCAATAAGATTTAAAAGATAAAAATAGGACGGTAAACTATTGCATAAAAATATATGAAAATGCTCATTAAATGAAATGCGCAATTAATAAAAAATCATAACAGAAAGTAACAACTAATTTTCATAAATAATGCATACGTAGCAATAAATAAAAACATATAACAATAAATCTAACAAAAATTATATATTAGGTTAATTGAGTAGTATTTCCTAATGCTGTTACAATGGTAAGATGTAAAATATAAAATTATCAATTTAGACTATGATAAAGATAGACAAAATAAATATTAAACAAATAAATGTTAAAAAATAGTAATTAAATTATAATTCCTTATTACAATAATGATATATAACATATAAAAATATGCTTTCTATTATTTACAAATGGATTAAAAATCTAGGAAATCAATGAAAATATAATAAGCTGCATTTAACTATGTAGATAAATTTCAAATTTTCCAAATAATTTAAAGGTAATAATCAACAAAAATGTATATCAAAAATAAAAACAAATAACATTAAATAAAAATGTGCAGTAATTGAAAATGTATAATGTATTGAAAATTAAATATAATATAAATAATAAGTAAGGGTGATTAAATAATTGTTCAACATTAGAAACTAACTGATTATTGCGGTATGTAAAAAAATAAAGGATAAAAACATTTTATTTATACGTTAGGTAAATATTTAAAAAGCTAATTCAAAAAATAACGATAAATAAATAAGCAAGTTATGATATAAATAAATTATACACTTTAAAAAAAAACTCCTAGAACTAATTTTTTTAAAAATTCTATCAGTTTTTTATAAATAGCCAAAGCAAATCACAGATTTTTCACGTTTAACTATATAACACACTTTTTAAGATTTGTCCTTCCAGCCTATTAGAAATAAATATATAAAATAAAAATGTAAAATATATTTTAAAAAAATCATTCTACTCTATAATAAGTAATGGTTAAGGCTCTGAACTCTCATTTGAAGAACTGGACTTCCATCCCCACTGGCGGCGTGAGGCCCAACCAGCTTCAAATTGATGGATACCACCTTGTTAGGTAAGTAAGGACGGCCTGTGCGCAGTGCTAACCACATTGCCACAATCAAGTTATTGGTTACACGAGATTATGGAGCCTTAACCTCCATTACCCCTCTTGGCCAACAACGGGCTATTGTGAGAATACTTTACTTTCACTCTATAATAAGTAAATGTAAATGTAGCATGATAAGTAAATTTAATTAAGCTACAAATCTATACACCGAAGAGCCATTACATTATGACCACCCTGCTAATAACATATAGGACCACCTTTAGCCCTCAAAACTGCTAGCACCTTCCGTGGCATTGATTCCACAAGGTGCTGATAGGTAGTCTGAGGTAACTGGTACCAAGCGCTCACCAACTGGTCCTGCAATTCCATCACATTGCGAGAGGGGAGCGTGGCAGTACGAATTTGGCTTTCCAAGTAGGACCACAAATGCTCTATTGGATTAAGGTCAGGTGAATTTGGGGGCCAAGACATGACTTGAAAGTCACTGGAATGTTCCTCGAACCAATCCATGACGATTCGACCCTTATGAGATGGTGCATTATCCTGTTGGTAAACACCATCCCCCGCAGGAAAAACTGGTGCAATGAATGGGTGAACTATGTTCCAGTAGCTTACAGACGTCAGGGATTGTTCTATGAGGATTATGGGTCCTAATGTGCCCCATGAAAACATTGTTCCTGGGCGAGAAACCACGAAAACCTGGGTGAGCCCATTGTTATAGATGGAGGGTGGTCATAATGTAATGGCTCTTCGGTGTATATTAGAGCAATAATATTCAATGGATAAAAATAAGAACATAATTATTCATTAATAATAAATATTTTACGAATTATTTAAGTTTCAGTAAAAACTATTTTCAACAGATTAATTAAATGTCACTCTAAAAACGATTAAATAATTTGTCAAAGAATGTCAAAATTGATTGATAAAATTGACTTAGCACGTTTTACCCTGAAAGGAAATATTTCTATCAATTCTCCAATTCTTAAACTTCCATTCAAATCTATTAGCACTCTTCTCCGTATTCAAAATTTTAACACTTGTGTAGCGAGAATAAGAAAGCAAAAAATTTTAAATTCCATCATTTTTCTTCATAAAGCCGAATCAAATCACAGACTCTTCACATTTAACCATACAACACACTTTTTACGCTTTGTCCCTCTCGCCTTCAAAAAATCCCTACACCCAACCCTTCTTTTCCATTTATTTTGAGCCCTGTGACTTCCATCTCGGCATCAAAGGGGTGGGGAAGGTAAAGGGGGAAAAGAAAATTCTTAGGGAATAATGATAATAATAATAATAACATAGAAAGAGAGAATGTGAGAAAAAAGTCGAGGAAAAAACTGGATATCACTCCCGGAAAAAGGAACAATGACATCTTTTTCCCGGCACTCGATGCGTATAAAACCCTATCAACATCTTCCCGAAAGCCCTCCCTTTCGCCCTTTTTACACCGGAGCAAAAAGGGAAAAAAAATCCGGGACTGGTGTGCGGAGAGGAAGATAAAAAAGTAATTTGAATTTGATTACAGTCATAGATTAATGCGATGAATTTTAACGAGACTAAGAAGATGAGAATGAGAAGAAGCGCAAGAGCAAGAAGATGAAGATGAAACTGGAGGAAAGAGGAAAGTGATCCTCTTCGTCTTTCTTTCATTCTTGGTTTTTTTTTTTTCGCTCTCTATCTTAAAATTCCTAAGCTTCAATCCTTTTAGGTATAGCGATGGTTTATTCAAATATCTTGGAATTTATTATTTTTTTTAAGTCTTCATCCTTTTCGGATATCATTGCCCTAAGGTTAAGAATAGTTTCGCACGAAAGTCAAAAATTTAAGAAAGCATTCTTTTATGGGTTTTTTTTTTTTTTTACCTCTCACCCAATTTAAATAGTCGAATTTTTAATGAATCTGTGCGACTTCCATAAAAGTTACTTAAAAAAGAACATTGGTATTTAATTAAGATAGAAATGGTGGTATTAAAGGAGAGAGAGGAAAAAAAAGAAGAAATCTTTAAATATTTCTCTAATTTCTTTTTTAATAACATACGGATTTTTCCAGCTTTTTTTCCTATTGTTTAGTACTTCAAATATGAAGTTTAAGAGCTTAAATATTTTTAATATAAGTTTCAAATCTGAAAATTATTTCGTATTCCGGGAAATATTACAAATTAACCATAATTTCAATAATAATATTTCATTGATTTATTGTAGTTAAATAATGAGTTTAATTTTTTCTCAATTCGTATACTCATAAATTAAAGTAGACTTTGTGACTATTATTTAAGAAACAATATGCTTATTGAATATGATACTTATATTCCATTACGCCATGATTACACAGACTACAAGCACCTATGTCCATTTTTAGGGCTCTATCTTTTAACGGCCGTGGAAGGAGCGCCACTTTATTTTGACCGAGGTCAGATGACGGGGATAGCACCTGAGCTGTTACCTCTTTCTCCTAACAACCACACTACAACCAACGAGAGGACTTTCATCCACGACAGGTTTACCAAGCACCTTTCTGCGTATACAAGTCGGTTTATTCGTCTGCTGTCGGGATCTAATTCACCCCCAGCTGAACCAGCGGTGTGGTAATCCACTATCCCCTTGAGGTTTAGATACTCAAATAATGCTTACATAATTTTTTAAGAAATAATTTTTCAATTATGATAAGTAGAAATTCACGTGGTAGTTAACCATACTATAATATTATATTATATATCATCATATTATATATCATCATATTATCTATCATTAAGACATCATATGATATAAGATATCATATCGTGATAAACTTACTAAATTTTACAACATTGAAAATTTTAACTCAGATAATAAAACTATATTTCATTGGTTATTTTACCAAAATCATTTGAACCAAAGAGCTTCGACAAAAATTACTGAGCTTTAGATTTCTTATCGAGCAAGAAACACAGTTTTTTTTTTTTTTTTTTTACCATATTCTGGTAGTTTTCTCCATACTTTCATATTATATTATAATCATATAAGATATCATATTATATATTATACATCGTTAAGAAATTATATATCATTAAGATATTATTTATCATTACATTATATGTCATTATATTATATATCATTAAGATATCATATGATATAAGATATCATATCGTGATAAACTTACATTACCAAATAAGATATCCTTATTGTGATAAACTTACATTTCCATATTTACCAAATTTTAACTTAGATAATAAAACTATATTTCATTGGTTATTTTACCAAAATCATTTGAACCAAAGAGCTTCGTAAAATTTACTGAGCTTTAGAGTTCTTATAGAGCAAGAAACACGAAAAAATTTTTACCATATTCTGGTAGTTTTGTCCATACTTTCATATTATATTATGATCATATAAGATATCATATTATATATATTACATCATTAAGATATTATATATCATTAAGATATTATTTATCATTATATTATATATCATCATATTATATATAAGATATCATATCGTGATGAGCATTTCTAAATTTTACCAATTTACCAAATTTTAATTCAGATAATGAAACTATATTTCATTGTTTATTTTACCAAAATCATTTTAACCAAAGAGCTTCGACAAAAATTACTGAGCTTTAGAGTTCTCATAGAGCAAGAATCTCAATTATTTTTTTTACCATATTCTGGTAGTTTTGTCCATACTTTCATATTATATTATGATCATATAAGGTATCATATCATATATTATATATCATTAAGATATTATATATCAATAGGAAATTATTTATCATTATATTATATATCCTAATATAATAAATCATTAAGATATCATATGATATAAGATATCATATCGTAATAAACTTACTAAATTTTACCACACTTACCAAATTTTAACTCAGATAATAAAACTATATTTAATTGTCTATTTTACCAAAATCATTTTAACCAAAGCGCTTTGACAAAAATTACTGAGTCTTAGAGTTCTTAAAGAATAAGAAACACGAAAAATTTTACCTTATTCTAGTAGTTTTGTCCATACTTTTTTCTCAATGTAAAAATTGAATTTTTAAATCTTATATATTTTAAATTATTAATCAATAAAATCTATTATACTCCGAATGCTTTTTTCTTTAAATTTTACGTCACTACCTTACCTTTTCTTATCTTGAGATTAAATTGCTTCAATATATCCTTATTTGCTAATCAATTCCTTCAAGAATAAGATAAGCATCACTGAGTACCTAAGTTGCTCATAAATCAGTAACTCAGCAATATGTAAACGATCCCTCTTTAACTTATCCACAAACTCTTGAAAAGAAGAGCCGTTTTGAGCAAGAAGATGAAATGAGGAGCTAACATCAATGGGTTATGATTTTTACTACTATACGCTCTATTAATTTTAGTAGCCGTAAAACTTTTACTGAACCTTTCCTCTTTATTTCATTCTTTCCTACTTGGCATCGAAAGGTGCTTTGTTGAAACTTTCTTTTTTTATACTTTTAAGGTGTTATTTTTAGTATCATATAAGTTGACTATTTTTCGAGGGAGATTTTAAGGTCCTGGAAGAAAAGAAGAAAAAAAAAGTGTTTGTCCAAATGAAATTGAGATTTGATAGCGTTCGAGTATAAAAGAGTAACCGTGTTGATAATTTTATCCATTGGATTTGGATACTATAAAATTGGAATCTCGAAGAATATGGTTTCAAATTACGTTCTAGAAAACAAAATGTTCCTTTTTTTTTCGCCAACTGTCGTAAAATTTACAGGTTTTTGCTTACCAATTTCCGAAGATTATTTGAAGGAAAAAAATTTAAAGGCTTCAGCCTCGTTTTCTGAAGATATCAAAGAACAGTTTCTTTTCTTATTATTTTTAATTTCTTCTTTTTATGAACATTTATTTTGAATTTTTTGTTTTTAAAAATGTTTTAGGTAGTTTTTTAAACAAAAAAAAATTATGAATGAAATAATTCCAACTGTTTAGAATAATTATAAAAAAAACGGTATTTGACTTATAACTAATTTTTAGAGAGATTTTTTTTTACTAAGAATTTTATTAAGAATGAAAATTATTTTAAAACAGTTTAAGTTAATATTGAAATTATATTTAAGGTTTTGATTTTTTACTTTTATTAATATGTCGATTTTATTTATTCATTTATAATGGTCAAAATAAAATAGTCTTTGCTCAAGCTTATTTTTTATATTTATTATTTTTTGGGTGTTATTTTTAGTATCATATAAGTTGACTATTTTTCGAGGCAGATTTTAAGGTCCTAAAAAGAAAAAAAAAGGGTTTGTCCAAATGAAATTCAAATTTGATAGCGTTCGAGTATAAAAGAGTAACCATGTTGATACAAGGAATTTGTATAGATTGGATATTACAAAATTAGAATCTCGAAGAATTTGGTTTCAAATTACGCAAAAAAAATTTTTTTTGCCAACTGTCGTAACATTTACAGGTTGTTGTTTGCCAATCTCCGAAAATTATTTGAAAAAAATAATTTAAACGCTTTAGCCACGATTTCTAAAGATATCAAAGTACAGTTTCTTTTCTTATTACTGTTAATTTCTCATTTTTAGCAATATTTATTTAGAATTTTTTCATTCTAAAAAATATTTTAGGGAGCTTTTTGAACAAAGCAAATTAATTTAGGAAAAATTTTAAAAGAAATAGTTAATTTTTTAATTAGTTTTTAATATCTTCTTTTTATGAACATTTTAGTTTAATATCTTCTTTTTATGAGCATTTACAATTTTTACATTTAATTTCATATAGTTCTTCATGCAGAAATTCTTTTGAGATTATGGATACCTCGAGAACGTATTTTGCAAACTAGCATCTATCCATCATTTGGATCAACAATACAATCTTAGCAGGCTATCCTTGGTTTTTTTTTTTTTTTTTTTACCTTGGTACTTGAGACCCAAAACCATGCATCCCAACCTATCCTATTTTGATTACTATCTATAATTCATCGGTCATGGATTGACAACCTGATGCTTCTAGTTGGTGTACTTTTAATCATGCTATCCTTGATTTTATTTTCCTTGACGCTTGAGACGCGATCTCAAGTGGACCCAAAACTCTGCTTCCCAACGTGTTCCATTTGAATCACTATCATTTAAGAAATTCCAATAAGTCAGGCTAAGCAAACAAGAATCGCCCAAGGAATAGATCGATGTCTTCTCGATGGGTGATCAAGGTTCTATCCCAGCGATGAATGGTTGATGCGTGTATTGATTCCGGGTCTCTAAGATCACAATGCTGAAATAAAATTTTCCCCAATAGTAAACGGGTTATGAATATGAGCCTTCTCACTGTCAGTCTAACCATGGGTGGGTTTCATCGTTATGTACTCCATGTAATGAAAATGAGGGTTAGTTTCACTCATACCCGAGTTTCCCTCAATGCTTGATCTAAAAGTTCGCCGACCGGCCTGTGTAGGGGTCAGGGAACTGACCTTGCATCAGAAAGGTTCCGGATTCGAATCCCGGGCAAGTCATGGATGCTCTTTCATTCTCTCTCCTTGCTGTGGAAGCAACGTTGATCAACCTAATATGGTACCCCTGGGAAAGTGGCCAACAAACCTGCCCTTCAGATGCTTGTATGTTCTCCAGGCGTTGAAAAAAAAATATATTACGAAATTATGCAATAAAATGTGGATATTTATCAAATAATTTGAGGCTGGGTAATATAGTGATAAACCTCACTTTTTGAAAAATGACATTTTTACATTTAACACTCCCTGAGTATAATTACCATAATTTCCAGACATTCTCATATTTTCTAAGTTGGGTTTAAAATTACTATCCGACAGTATACAATAAGAAATGCATTAGGAATAAGCAGTTTAACGGTTATAAAATGAAATAAAAGGATTTAAACCTAGCAGCATAAAGCTTTCTATTAATATAAATATTATTGTAAAAGTGTACATGTTTTAATTCACGTAGACATTGAACAAAATTATTTCACATTACTCGTAAAAAAATTTCTTTTTAAATTCACTTATAAATGCTAATCTGGACCTTTCAAAACAAAGAAAACTAGATTAATTCTAATCATCTAATGAAAGGTTCTAAAGTACTACTACTGCATAGTATGCTGCCCAATATGATGCCCGAAAAAAATTTCGATATAAGGAATAAACGCTGAAATTTAAGAAGTTCCAAGATGGGCCGTGTTAATGGGCCGAGATGGGCCAAAACATTTTTTTTTTCATTTTAGAATTAGCTTAAATTTGATCTTTTTTTAATTTACTCATTTTCAATGTACACCGAAGAGCCATTACATTATGACCACCTTCCATCTATAACAATGGGCTTGCCCAGGCTTTCATGGTTTCTCGCCCAGGAACAATGTTTTCATGGGGCACGTTAGGATCCATAATCCTCATAGAACAATCCCTGACTTCTGTAAGCTACTTGAACATAGTTGCAGACCAGGTTCACCCATTCATGGCAACAGTTTTCCTGCGGGGGATGATCTTTACCAACAGGATAATGCACCATGTCATAAGGGTCGAATCGTCGAGGAACATTTTAGTGACTTTCAAGTCATGCCTTGTCCCCAAAATTCACCTGACCTTAATCCAATAGAGCATTTGTGGTCCTACTTGGAAAACCAAATTCGTGCTGCCACGCTACCCCCTCGCAATGTGAGGGAATTGCAAGACCAGTTGGTGAGCGCTTGGTACCAGCTACCTCAGACTACCTATCAGCACCTAGTGGAATCAATGCCACGGCGAATGCTAGCAGTTTTGAGGGCAAAAGGTGGTCCTACATGTTATTAGCAGGGTGGTCATAATGTAATGGCTCTTCGGTGTATGTAAATATAAGATATTTTATATAACTTAATAATTCCTATTTCGCAAATGTATATAAAAAACACAATTTCTGCGGAATATAATCAAAATGCTGAAATGATATTTTTTTACCATGATTCATAAGTTATATAAATATTCCTTTTTATAAAAATTAAATTAATTTTTTTTAATACTGGAACTCAAAATAAACTTTATTAAATTATGTAAATCACCAAATTTTTGGAATTTTCTAAAAAATATTTTGCAGAAAAAGAGTTGTGTAATATTCGTGTGCTTTTATAGTGTACTTCAGCATTCCTTATACCTCAACAAATATAAAATATGTATTTTTTCGACTAAAGTTGTTTTGCATTCTTTTGTTGAGATGATATTCCATTTGTTCGACATACGTTCAATTTGTTGAAATTTCACAATGCAGATTTTTTATGTAAATGAACTACTAAACATATAAAACAATTATTTTGTAGCTAAATTATGACTTAATCAAAGAAAATACTTTTGCTTATTTTCATTGATTTTAATCATTGAGAAGATAGCTTACGAAAATACGTAAAGCAGTACATTAAAGTTCACTTAGTAAATTCAGTTAATAGAGAAATGTTTTTACTTTCTCCTGCGCCAAAAAGAATTCTCGAGATTTGAACTTGGTTTATTTAATCAATGAATATACTTTGTTTCTTTAATAACGCGTTTTAAAATGCATATCTTTATTCAAAAATGTTTATTCAGAGAGGAAATTTTTAACTTTTGCATTCTTTGAAATAAATTATACTCTGGAGAAAGACAGTAATATCTTCAAAGAATTTTTAAAATTTCTATTAAAATTCTTTCCACTGTCGACAAAAGTTCCTTCTTTTGGAAGGAAATTCCTTTGAAAGTACTTCAAATTACTTACCGAAAGAGAAACAATCCTTCTTAGAAGCGGAAAGCCACAACAACAGAAAACGATACACTTTCATGATTTGAATCAAAGTAAAATGCAAACGATACTTTTTAGAAAAACGAAAGAATTCGCAATTTAAAACATCGCAATGATTCCCTTTAAAAGCAGTAAAACTTTGAAAAGAGTAGGGAGGAGGGGAAACAATTCCAATAAATATTTTCCTTTAAGGGAAAAATGTCCTCCATTCGATTTCACGTGCTGCCAAAAGTATTAATTAAATCTCAATCCAAGAGAGGTAATTTCACTGTAATGGAGCCGAAATCGTCTGCGTTTTTGAAGGCGCTGCTACTAGCATAGATGGTGATTCTTGAACTGGATTCAATTAAAGCAGTAATTAAATCAAGCTCAAGAAAGAAGTTTTCGCAGGAGGGTAACAATGACTGAATGATTTATCTGTTTTGCCCAAACAACGACTATTCCCCGTTTTATCCCCGATTTGAAAACCCTATTCAGTATTCGGAAAGGGAAAACAGAGCAAAAAGAAAGGGTTAATAGTCTTTCCCGCGCTTTTCAATGGGGTTCCTTTGTCTGGTTGGAAAAGGAGGCTTTTCGTTAATTTCTGATGGAGAAAAGAAAATTTCCTTTTCCTTTATTAGTTCTCATTAACTCTACTAAGTTTCTAAGCCAAAAATCGCTCATAGAGAGAGAATTAAGGACAATGCCGAGCTTCTTAATCGATGCCCTTTTAGAAAATTCTTCTCTATGAATCATTGGACATCGAAATAATCCTTTAATATTATTTATTCTTTGCCTAATGAAATGTTCTACGCTTATGAGACGTCATTACCATATAAGCTTGATCAAGAAAAAGAATTCATTTGTAGCATTTCCCTCCATTAAATACAAATTCCACTTGCACTAAATAAACTTTTGGTGGTGAAAATAGTTGTCATTGGTCGTCATTCAGATGAGTATAACAATTATTTCCCAATTTTTCTAATCTGTTATTATTTTATATGCAAATTAAATTGTATTAAATTTGAAAACCTTAGTTGAAATATACTTTCAATTGAATTTATTCTATTATATAACATTGTATTTTGCAAGATTCTATTTTTCTATTTTTAAAAGACTAAAATATAGTTTTCAAAAATTAATGTAGTAAATAAAATTCTGTTTTCTCCAAATAAACTTTTGTCAGTGAAAATAGTTGTCATCGGTCGCCATTCAGATAAGAATAACAATATTTCTTAATTTTGCTAATCTATCTATTCATATGCAAATTAAATCATATACAAATTCTGTTTGATATGTAAATTAAATCATATTAAATTTTAATTGAAATATATATTTTTAATTAAATTTATTCTATTAAATAGCATTTCATTCTGGAAGATTCTAGTTTTCCATTTTGGGAGGCGTAAACTATAGTTTCCAGAAATTACTGTATTGAATAAAATTTTACTTACACTAAATAAACTTTTGATGGTTAAAATAGGTTGGCATTCAGATGAGTAGAACAATTATTTCCTAATTATTTTAAATTCATGTTCATATTTAATTTGATATGCAAATTAAATCATAATAAATTCCAAAACTTCACATGAAATATATATTCTTTATTAAATTCATGCTATTAAATAATATTGTATTTTGAAAGATTCTATTTCCTTATTTCGGAAGGCGTGAAATATATTTTGTTGGTTGGTTGTAGTGTTAAAGACATGGCAAATAATTTAGTCATAAGTCAATTAGCCACTATATAGGACTGAAGGTCCTATACACTGCTTCAGCTATATCGAGGCAAATGTCCGAATAAAGGTCTTCTTGTGGACAGTCACTAATCTGTTGTAAAATGGTCAAAATGGTAGGACAGGAGAAAAGGTGTTCAGGTAACAATATATTTTGTAAAAATTAAATATAATAATTGTAAATTTTGAAAAACAATGTAGTCATTTCATCATACACAGAAGAGCCATTACATTATGACCACCCACCATCGATAACAATGGACTCACCCAGGTTTTCATGGTTTCTCGTCCAGGAACAATGTTTTCATGGGACACATTAGGACCCATAATCCTCATAGAACAATCCCTAACGTCTGTAAGCTACTTGAACATAGTTGCTGACCAGGTTTACCCATTCATGGCAACAGTTTTTCCTGCTTACCAACAGGATAATGCACTATGTCATGAGGGTCAAATCGTCATGGATTGGTTCGAGGAACATTCCAGTGTCTTTCAAGTCATGTCTTGGCCCCCAAATTTACCTGACCTTAATCCAATAGAGCATTTGTGGTCCTACTTGGAAAACCAAATTCGTGTTGCCACGCTATCCCCTTGCAATGTGAGGGAATTGCAGGATCAGTTGGTGAGCGCTTGGTACCAGATACTTCCGACTACCTATCATCACCTTGTGGAATCAGTGCCACGTTGGATGCTAGCAGTTTATAAGGCTAAAGGTGGTCCTACATGTTATTAGCAGGGAGGTCATAATATAATGGCTCTTCGGTGTATTTATATGTATTAAATTAATAGCAGTCTGTATTTAATTCTATAAAATTTAATTTTATTAACAAATATATGAAAATTATGCAAACAATAATAAAATCATTAAAAAAATATATTCAAATATGATAAATATGTTTTCATAAAAATATGTTTTTTAATATTTTCTAAAAAATATGTTTTTTAATATTTTTAAAAAGATATGTTTTTTAATATTTTTTTAACAAAATATTTTTTTAATATTTTTAAAAAAATATGTTTTTTAATATTTTTTTAAGAAATATGTTTTGTTTGTAAGAAATATGTTAAGAAATATGTTTGTTTTTTAAGAAATATGTTTTTTAATATTTTCTAAAAAATATGTTTTTTAATATTTTTAAAAAGATATGTTTTTTAATATTTTTTTAACAAAATATTTTTTTAATATTTTTAAAAAAATATGTTTTTTAATATTTTTTTAAGAAATATGTTTTTTAATATTTTTTCAAAAAATATGTCTTTGAACTAAAATATGTTTTTTAACTAAAATATGTTTTATATAAAAAAGTATTTTTTTATGTGAACACTCATATAAGTAAGAAAACTGAATAAAACTGTTTATGCAAAAAACTCAAACAACATTTACCCTATCAAAAACTTTTAGATGCCAATCTGCAAAGCACTATGGTGTCAAATCAATCTATCACAGAATTCCGCATTTCCCGAGGCTAGCATATGCTTCAACAAAAATAAAAGCGAAAAAAACCTCAAGCTTATCTTCCAAGCAAAGTTTATTCTAACCGCTTACAATACACGATGCGTGGTTTATTCAAAATTCTACATCGGCTAAAGAAGTATGATATAACTATTTCTTTATACATTTTTTTCTTTTTCTTTTCCTATATTCACGTTTGTATCTGTTCATTTTATCAACATATAAGTTTTGTGTTACATTTTTCTTGTTCAATTTTTCTGTTATAGTGATGTGATGGTATTTCGGTTTTTCTCCCGTTAGTCAAAAAGGTATCGAAACACTGTTCGCCTTTCAAATCCAATCAGTAAAAATATTTCGTGAGGTTATATCAGCATTTTTTGGTGTTCGGAAAATGGAATTTTCCTAGCCATTCCCCTTCTTTTTTATAAAAGGAATATAAAAGAACCTTTGGATTTTATGGAATTTTGTGATCAGACTGACTGAAATATAAGTTCTCAAGGAAAAGGCTTAGTGGATTTATGTTATGTTGTATGAAAAAGTTTAAAGTACAAATTTTAAGTATTTATTGCTTAAATTTTAATAAATGAGCATGAGCGATTAAATTTTAAGTGATACACTTACAATACCATATATTTTAAATTTTTAAAGTATATTTTATAGTATAGTACAGTAAAGTATATTTTAAACTTCCAGTATAATTATAAAACTTATTAGATAATAGCACACCCTGGAAATGTATGCCTTTTATTTAAATACTTAGCTGAAGTTAACATGTCTTATATACTAGTGAATTGGAGTTTTATTTTTGTAGTGGTAGATACATAGTGGTTGATATTAAAATGACTGATATTCCAAAGTCACTTCCCCTATTCTATAGAATGCTAAATAACAAAATAAGAAATGCGTCTTTGATTTATTTTGAATACCATGGCGAAAGGTATGCAACTTTTAATTATCTCATCAGACACGGAATTCATCATTTAAAATTTGTACTTCGTCCGGGTATAAAATGATTCATATTTCTTACTTATGCTTTTTCTATTCCATAAAATATTAAATGCAGAAGGGGAAAAAAAGAAATGCATCTTTAATTCATTTTGAATATCATACCGAAAGGCACGTGACTTTTAATTCCCTCATCAAACACAAAATTCATCATTTTGATTTGTGTGGGCTAGAAATGATTTACATTTCTTATTATACGTTTCCTATTATATGAAATTCTGAATCAGAAAATAGTAAATATATCTTCGATTCATTTTAAATATCATGTCAAAATGCTCGTGACTTTTGGTTCTAACTACAGAAATAGAATTTCTCATTTACTATTTGTGTTTTGTCTATTCTATAGAATGTTAAATGCAAGAGGAAAAATGGGAAGTACTTCTTCGATTCACTTTGAATAATACGTTATAGCACGTGATTTTTAAGTCCCTCATCAGACACAAAATTCGCCGCTTTGATTTATCAGTTGTTTGGGTTTGAAATGATTTACATTTCTTATTATACTTTTCCTATTCTGTGGAATTCTAAATCAGAAAATAGTAAATATATCTTCGATTCATTTTAAATATCATGTCAAAATGCTCGTGACTTTTGGTTCTAACTACAGAAATAGAATTTCTCATTTACTATTTGTGTTTTGTCTATTCTATAGAATGTTAAATGAAAGAGGAAAAATGGGAAGTACTTCTTCGATTCACTTTGAATAATACGTTATAGCACGTGATTTTTAATTCTCTCATCAGACACAAAATTCGTCACTTTGATTTATCATTTGTTTGGGTTTGAAATGATTTACATTTCTTATTATACTTTTCCTATTCTATAAAATTCTAAATCAGAAAATAGTAGTAATTATATCTTCGAGTCATTTTAAATATCATTTCTCATTTACTATTTGTTCTTTATTTGGGTATGAAACGATTTACTGTCTGATTTATATTTTGTCTATTCTATAGAATGTTAAATGCAAGAAGAAAAATGGGAAGTACATCTTCGATTCATTTTGAATAATACGTTAAGGCACATGACTTTTAATTCCCTCGTCAGACACAAAATTCGTCATTTTGATTTATCATTTGTTTGGACTGACTTGAAATGATTTACATTTTTATTTATACTTTTCCTATTCTATAGAATTCTAAATCAGAAAATAGTAAATATATCTTCGATTCATTTTAAATATTACGTCAAAATGCTCTTGACTTTTGATTCTAACTACAGAGATCTAATTTCTTTTTTGTCTATTCTATGGAATGTTAAATGCAAGAAGAAAAATGGGAAGTACATCTTCGATTCATTTTGAATAATACGTTAAGGCACATGACTTTTAATTCCCTCATCAAACACAAAATTCGTCATTTTGATTTATCATTTCTTTGGACTGACTTGAAATGATTTACATTTTTATTTATACTTTTCCTATTCTATAGAATTCTAAATCAGAAAATAGTACATATATCTTCGATTCATTTTAAATATTACGTCAAAATGCTCTTGACTTTTGATTCTAACTACAGAGATCTAATTTCTGTTTTGTCTATTCTATGGAATGTTAAATGCAAGAAGAAAAATGGGAAGTACATCTTCGATTCATTTTGAATTATACGTTATGCCACATGACTTTTAATTCCCTCGTCAGACACAAAATTCGTCATTTACAATTTGCACTTTGTTTGGGCATGAAATTATTCATATTTCTTTTTGTACTTTTCCGATTCTATTCTATGTTAAATGCAAAAAGAAAAATAGTAAATAGATCAACAATTCATTCTGAATATCATGTCAAAAGGCGTGTGATTTTAAATCCTTTCTTAAGACACTGAATTTGACATTTACAATTAATACATTTTGGACACGAAATAATTGACATTTCTTTTTATACTTTGCCTATTCTGCAGAATGTAAAGTACAAAAGGAAAATAGGAAAAGCATAGTTGATTCAATTTGAATATGAAATCGAAAGGCATGTGAATTTTAGCTCCCTCGTAAAACGCAAAATTTTTCATTTACATTTTTGGCTTTGTTTTGGAGATCAAAATATGTGATTTAGCTACATTTTTCAACAAAATAACTACGTTTGTATAGCACATATAAAAACATCATCACCTTCAGGTGAGACATATTTTTAAGCAAATTGATTTCTACTAAAAGTACTATACAGAGGTACAAAAAAAATGCGATATCGTGTGAATTATATAATAAATTAACAAATAAAATGAAATTCCTTCATGTTTATTAAAATGTGCATAAAGTGATAAAACTTAAACTACATAATCAATGAAACTGAAGAATTCTTAAGACAATCTAATCAAATAGTATCAATAATATCAAACTATAAATTCAAGGCTAAGAACGGAAGAGATTGGACATCATTGTTTAGCAATCTAAGGCCTGAGATTGCTAAGTTGGCCTTAGATTGCTAAACAATGATGTCATAAACAAAAGGTGTCATAAACAAAAGATGTCATAAACAAAAGAAGAAGATAATAATATTTTTTTTATAGATATAACATACAATTCTTCTTTAAAAAGAATGAATGATCTGAAGTATTGAAAATATTTTAAAGAAACAGGTATGGCAATTATAAAATTTCAGTTCGCATTGTGCAAAATTAGAAGTCATGGCTGTTAGAAATCATCCTAGAATTTAATTTCAACACGCTTTATAACTGAATTTAACTTTTTGTTAAATGCCTTACAGAGATGAAAGTTTCCAAACAACTTTAAAAATGAACTTCTTTTTTGTGTCACCAAAGAAATCTTTATGGCAAAGAAAAGAGCTAGATATGAATTCTTTGAATTTCTCTGGTCAATGGGGAAAAAAAAATTCTGAAAAGTTTAACTGAATTTTCGAAACGAAGAAAAAAAAGTGCGAAGTCCCTTTTTTTTCCTTATTCCTTTTTTTGCCAAAATAGCTGCTTCCTTTTTAGAATTGGCTTCACTTTTGGCTATTTCCTCTTTGAATCCAGAAGACCAAAAGAAAAAATATGTCTCGGTCAAATGCGAAATGAAACCTTTTCTTTCATCCCTACCCACTACAAAACTGCGCTAAAACTCTGAAAAAAGAACTTGAAAATAGAATGTGATGGGCAGTTTTACTGGACACGATCCATGTCGCTGCATTTTTCGATAATATTCTGCCTAAAAAGAATAATAAAATAAAATTTCAAAAGATATTTATTATGTTTCAAATGGCAAATAATTTCAGAAATATAGCAAGTCAATACTACTGATATTTAATAAAAATCATGCACTAAATACTTATAATGTATTAAAATTAAATACATGTCTTGACTTTGAAGCCAAATCAAACCATTTTTAACCGTTTTATAAAATAAAAATTATAATATGTAATAATAATTTCGCCTGTAAGGATTAGAATTTCAGTGTATAGTACGCAAAATTAAAAACGGACCACTCTAAATAACTTTTGATCTAATGATCTGATCTTGACGTTATAGGACTCAATGATTTCAAATATGCTTATTTATTTGCGCAAATGATATTTTAAGTTACAAAATCAGACAAAAAAACGAGCTTTCTTCTAAATAAATATACGTCTGCTTTTTTGGTTTTTTTTTTTGACGGATCTGAATTTTTGACCCCCAAAATTAATAAGAGGTAATTGCAATCTGAAAAATTTGGTCCCGATAGCTTTGCCAGGAAAGCGGTTCGAAATTTGGACACCTTAATGTTAATTTTACTTTTTGAGTATATCGCCATGACTCGAGAACAGTTTAAGCGAATTGAAAAATTTTAGCACACATTTACAAAATTTTTATTATGAAGTCCAAAGTTAATTCCGAGCAAAAATAACTTTTAGTAAATATATATTATTTTATTTTATGTGCGTTACTTTCGGATCAAATAACTGGTTTAAATTGCAAAGCTTCAAGTTCAAAGCAGGTTCAATTCAAGCGCTTCAAGCACCAATTTCAGTTAAAATTCTACACAAGCAATCAAAGAATTTGAGAAAAAAAACTAAATATTTTAATTATAGTGCAAATTTTTCATTGACTTTTTAATGATATTTTCCCGATAGAGAGAAGACCTAAGTTAAAATATTTAATTTAGAACATATTATATCAAGACACCCCTTAGCAGTATTCACATTTTTGTCTTTCCAAATTGCCCGTTTTTAGTAAGAAGACTAATGAGGCAAATAAGGACCCTAAATTTCCCGGATGAAATATAACCTACTAATGAATACATTTTTAATATGGAAAAAGGCCTATTGACCTACATGCTTTTTTCAAGCGTTTATATCGAATAATTTTTTTACAAAACTTCCTATTTATCAGACTTTTATAAATTTTTGTAAATTTTAAAATGCAAGCAAGTTATTGTTCTTTGTAACTGTTTTGATTGCTATATATTTAAGCTAAATATAAAGAATAAATTAAAAAAATATATAATTTTTGGGGAAATTATTTTTCAAATTTAAAAAATCAGATTTAGAAAAATAGAATTAAAATGTTTAAAATTTTTTACTCATTTCTTAAGTCTTTCAGAAATGATGGGCCATAGCTCTGAACTTATTGCCGTCTAGACAATAATTAGGCCCGGGAAAGGAGGATGCTATGGACAGTTACCATTTGATGAGATGCTCGATTTGGTGTGGACATTCCGTTGAGGAAAGAGTAAGCTAGAAGTTTTAAAAAAAGAAATTAGATATTTTCTTCTTTCTCTGTTTTGTTGCGTTGTTTCCTGTTGTCTTTTGTTTTGTGAGGGTTCTACGTTTTTTACTGCCTTTCAGAATTTTAAATAAAAATACTCCATATTTTATTTTTCTGGGAACGATATTTATTTTATTTTCACAAACTAACAGAAAGATTACTTTTTACTTTAGTTGTCATCGTATTCCGAAACTTATTATACATTTTTATAAAGCCACCATTTTTTCAAGCAATATTGCTTAGATGGTATTGTATAAGCAATTGCCAGTTATCTTGATAATTAGTAACCAATACACAGTTTGTTCATACGAAACAAATTGTTGATTAAACGTAAAACAGCCCCAGTAATATAAATATTTGTGAAATGAAACTTCTTCTAACATTTTTATTTAAATCAAAATCAGCTAATTTTCGATACTTTAATTCCCTATTTAATTTATCATGACTACCGATAATAGAATCTAGATTCGATTGATTTTTTCAATTCGTTAGAAGTATCTACAATTATCGGTAAACACCAGCGATAAGATCTGTTAGCCAGTGTTTCAACTCGATGCCACTTTCCAAAGATCATTTATTTCGGCATCGATTCAATCATAAATTTATAATCAAAGGGTGAAGGCGAAAATCTGATCGACATTTCGGTAACAAAGCGGTTGTCATTTTCGAACTTAATACTTGGGTTTCTGAAACAATAATAAATATTTTCGAAACTTAGCCGCTGCCAATAAACCTTCAACCGAAACAGAATCAAAGTCGATGAAGCCTTCGATTCTAAATATGTCTTTCGACAAATAAATTGTCGAATGTCCAAGCGGCTATCGACATGGAGGCAATTTTCCAGAGCGAGACGTATTCGACCAATTAGTTATCAGGAGGGTTAGGCGCTTGAAAAATATTCCCGCTGCGCTGTCTTCTGAATCTGGTGATAAAAGACGCTTACCTCTGTGATTTATTTACGGTGTGACTGGCACAGACCCCGATCGCCATGAAATACTTTTCGATTTGTGTCAAAGACAGAGCTGCAATTTATATATCATCCATCTCTTCCCGCCATAGCACAGCAACAAAACGTCAACTCATTACAGTAAGCGCCATCTGTTGGCGGATGCTGAGTTCAGCGGGAAAGAAACTCTGCAACTGGTGGATAGAAAATTATTCTTTGAAACTTAAATTTTTTTATATTTCAAACTTCCGCAGTTTTTTCCCTTTTATATATATTTAAAAGAGTTTTTAAAATAAAGGTAATTTAGGGAAATAGCTTCAACAGTAAGGTGTATGAATTCTCATGCAGGCTAACAGGGAGAAAAGAACAATTTAACTGTATAATCAAATATACAGCTTTAAATGAAATAATGCAAGTATTGCATTTAAAAATCCAGTTTGATTGAGACGTACCTTTTTTTTTATTTTGCGCAGAAAGTAAATAATATTTATCTTAAAGGAAGTTGAATTAAATTACAAAAACAAAGTAAAAAAATTAAAGGTCATATATGTATTGTTAATTTTATTTCAAGATTAATTGTTTTTTTTTTTCATTTATTAAGTTTCTGAAGAATAGAAATTGTTATTGAGCATCATATTTTTCTATATGTTTTATATTGTTATTGCATTTTACATTGTTTTATCAATCTAAATGAATGACACAAGGGTTATTTCCTCGAAGTTTTTAAGTTAATTAAAGAATCGTAAAGAATAAACTTGAAGTTAATTACTATTTAAAAACAAAACATGACGTAATTATTGTTTACGTAATGCATTTATTGAAATTTGTTTTCGATATTATTTTAAAATATGATTTTTTTTTTCATCAAGAGCAGCCGAAAAATATTTAAGAAATATATTTACTAGTTGATTATTAAACTTGGCGAATATGTATCAATTATATATCAAAATATATATCAATTTTATTTTAGTAAAAATATAATAGAATTTTTATGCACTTCAATTTAAAAACTTGCAATAATTTTAAAATCCACCAATGATTCTAAAAATTTCAAGAACTTTCGATCATTATAAGAACTACTAATTTTGTAAAAGCTTTCAATCCAGAACATGATAGAATTTTCAGTCGTTTTTATGATTTCTAATTGTTCCTAGATCGTATAAAAAAATTTTTTTAAGAACTATTGATTATTCATAAAGCATCAGTTCCTAATTTTACCAGTTAAAAGACTAACACGTTGGAACTGGAATTTGAACTAGAACAACATTAACTTTAAGTCGAATATTCTAGAACTGTGATTTTGGTGCGCTAAGGAGAGCATCAACTAGAGACTAGAATAGCCTTTCTCAACTAACTTGGACAACATTCACATAGCAATAAAAATATTATGAAATATATATATATATATATATATATATACATATATATATATATATATATATATATATATATATATATATATATATATATATATATATATATATATATATATATATGTTCTTTAATATTGTTATTTAGTTTTAAAAAAAAAAGTGGGAAAATGGTCCGTATCCATATGTGTATGAGATGCATGGAAAGAATGGTTGTTCTAGAAGTTTAAGTTAACAAAACTTTAAAGACTCTTATTGAGCTCTAACTCTTAATCCTCGTTCATCAAGATGCATTCGTTGAAACTTCTAGTTTCAAGTGATCCCTCTGAGAGAAAAGGAACGAAAGGCAGTGACTTCCTTCCTTCCCTCAGCGGGGGTAAATTCTAACGAAGACGTGTGCCACTTGGAACCATCTATTCCCAAGAACACATAAACGGCCTGTCATCGAGATCTATGACCACGCTCGAAGTTGTGCAAACAGAAACTACGCACCCGCGATCCTGACTAATTACTCTTGGTATCCTATATGAGAAGGCCACTGCTAACTGCAACTGCAACTCCGGCTAATATGTATCTCGACCTCTGTAATCAGAAAAGTCGACGATACTCTGGTCTCTTGGCGGACCCGGTCGTTAACTGTGTCTAATTTACGAGCAGTTGATGTCCTAGTCTAGGGTTGCCAACGCCTCGCCGTACTTGAGAAATGATGATTACGTTTGATTGGATGCTCTTGGGTCCGAGAGTGTACTAAGTGGATTTGATGCGTGATGCTGCATTCGTGGACGATTAATTTCTGAATAAAGGGTTTGTGCTTCAGCACGTGCGAATTAATATGCAATGGTCAAGTGGCAAAATCAAAATTTTAATCGACTTCGCTGGAATTAGAGACTCGGACACTCAATCTGATAGTGTCGTGCTTTCGGGCAGCTGATGGATATGTTCGATTGTTCCTCTCGATATACTTTATTTGTAGATGGTTCCATTTGCCAAATGAATTGTATAAGCCAATTGGTCAGCTGTAAAGTGGATACTTGAATGCCTGAGACTAAAGTCAATGACTAATTCGTTTGTAATTAAATGCTAAATCCAATTTTGTGAGTGTCAAATTATTCGATAACGATGATTTAGGCCTGTTTAGATAAATTAATCGACATAAGTGACCGAGTGTTTTTTAATAGCAGGAATTGCTTGAACTAAATTATTTTGATCTTAATTTAATAAAAAAAATTTTCTTTAAAGTTAGCATTATTTTTTGATGAAGTATTGTTTAAAAAGTGCTATTATTTAACCAATATTTGAAGGTTTAGAATTTTGCGAAATTATATTTGAAAACATCAGAATTGAGCAACTCTTTGTGTCAAGTGTCAGATAGATGGTTACAAAAGGTAATACATTAGTTTTACCAATATTGATGGGCTTGCACTGCAAAAATTCTGGATCAAGTTTAATCTGGATATAGTGTACCGGCGCTTTGAGTGCATCATCCGTGAAATTCATTTTGCCATAAAATCTATTTTTTTAACGTAAAATAGTATACCGTAATTTTTACAGTAATGTATATTTAATTAGAATCATTCATGGATTTTACGGTAATTATTACTATGAAAATTACTGCATATCAGATTTTTATTCTGTAACATGTTCCGGTAAAAATAGATTTTGCAGTGTAGTGAAAAGGCATGTAAAGTGATATTTCAGAAAGAAATTAATCACAATTGTGTTTTCAATCTTCCAAAATGCTTATGAATTTTTGTGTACATACTGTGAAAGTATGATTTAAAGTATTCGGTAAAATGCTTATATCTGCTTACTCTATATGATCTACGCCTAGAATTGACAGTCAAAACATGAAATAATAAATATTTAACAAATTTCTTAGACAAATTGCTTTAACAAATTCTATAGAATGAACAAACTTTCAAAATATAAAACGGATGTGTATGAAATCGAACGGAAACTAGAACATTTCTAGAATTCTTAAATAATGTATGAATGCTTATTAGTGCGTATGAATCTAAGGCAATTAGTGTTATTAATGTCGTGTATGTAATGTATAAATCCAGCATTCTGTAGTCTACCTCTGGAATTAGAATATTAATTCTAATAGAAGAACTTTAGAATATGAATTACAGAATATGAACTCCAGAATATGGATGTAGTGCATGAACTTAAGAATTTGAATGGAAAATCTAGAATAAGAATATAAAACCTTAAATAAGAATATTAACTTTAGAATATAAAATTTAGAATATAAAATTTAGAATATAAAATTTAGAATTTGAATACTTACTCTAGAAAATGAATTCTAGAATTAGAATATGATTTTCAGAACATGATCTTTAGAATAGGAGCTCTAGAATTGGAAAATAGCTTTAGAATATGAACTCTAGGATTAGAGAATTACCTCTATATAACTTGAACTTTAAAATATTAACTTTAGAGCAAGAAATTTAGAATATGAACTCTAGAATTAGAGTATTTACTCTATAGCGTGATCATTGGAATATTAACTCCAGAGCATGAACTTTGAAATATGAACTCTTGAATTTGTTTCGGAATTCCTGACTATGAGCTTTATTAATCTATATAAAACTACTCTATAAGTCAACTATGTAAATCAACTCTAGAATATGAACTCAATCATAAAATTATTTCTAAAACATGCTTTATAGGATATGAACTCTAGAGATAGATCATTAACTCTAGAAGGGAAATTCTAGAATTCGAAATGAATATTTGGTTCTGACGTGGTAATTCACGGATTGCTCATACATTTTACAGAATGACTAATGAAAAACCTACAGACACTTTATGCCATGACTTGATTAAATTAAGTGTGAAATAGTTATCCTATTCCCTACAGATCTAATTCCAAATTGGCATTCTATAGAATGCCCAGTCATTCCAGGCAATAGCTACGTAAAGTATAATATAATTCTTATGGTTCTTATTTTGCATAAAAAGAAACAGGTATCCTACACAATGGAAGTACGCCAAAGAATAACTGCATTTTCATACGTTAATAGTAACATAATACATATTTTATGCGTGTTTCGTTAACTTATTAATTTCGACATGATTTTAGGAAATTTTAATAACCATCTGTGAATAAAAGCGATTGAACCCATTCAATAAAAAAAATGTCATTTTGCTATTCAATCTCAAGAAATTTCATAAACTTTCCATTTGGGATTTTTCTCCCAAAAGTAAAATATATAACAGACATATTAAAAGAATTTTTAAATTTCCTAATTCATAAATCTTTAAAATACATAAATTTATTCTACATGCATGTTCTGTAAATTTGAAAATGCTCATTTCATACATAATATAAAATTTTCAAACCAATTTTCTGCTCACATAGAGAGAATATTGTTTCATTATTTTTAATATATTTTAATTTCTTTAGATAATTGGTTTTCCCGTTTAAAAAAATTTCTTCAACAATAGAAATGACTTTTCAAATTCCTCGTATATTTTGGGCCCATTATTCTTATAAATGATCTAAAACTCATCACCATTCTCAAAATAATTATCGCCAAAAACTTCTTTTCACAGAGTTTGTTAACAAAAGTAGACGACTTGTTCTGACACGTCGACACTTTTTGAATAAAATATATATCCACGTATTTCTACGATAAGCCATTGGAATTAGCACCTTCATTTTGGAACAAACTTTCGAACAGCAGTTTAGGTCAACCCTTAGAACAGCCCTTTCCTTGATATAGTCAGGTTCTTTGATAGAGAACATTAACTGTAACTGCTACTTCTCACGTCACATTCTCTTCCTCAAATTGAGATGTAAATTCACCTCTCTAGTTTGTGACAAAATAACTAGATTCCGCGCCTTCTGTCTAAAAATGAAAATGTCAAAAAGCTTTTCTTTAATGAAGGCACTTTACGGGAGAAGTAATTTTGGATATGTAATAGACATTTTTACCGTTTGCTCATGCGCAAACAGGAGCTTCTACGGTTCAAGTGAGGGCTTTTTATTGCTGCAAACCATGCAATATCCATTCAAATGTGGTTCAACACGACAAGTGATGTCTTTTTTTTCTTTTATAGATCGAATGCATGCATTTTTGATTGCTCACTATTAAAGCTATTTCTTTTCTCCTTTGAGTAGCAACAGAACATGCAAAAATATTTGACAATTATTATTTTGAATAAAAATGTAATTGGTCGCTATGCACAGTTAATTATATTAGATTTTTTTTGTTCTTAAAGTTTTATTTAGATGAATAATAAATTAGAATTAAAATACTAACTCTAGTAGAATATGAATTCTAATGTATGATTTCTAGAATATGAATTCTAGTGTATTTTTCTAGAATATGAGCATAGTGCATGAACTTTAGAATTCTAATGAACACTAGAATCAAAATACTAACTCTAGTAGAATATGAATTCTATTGTATTATTTCTAGAATATGAACTTAGTGTATGAACTTTAGAATTCTAATGAACACTAGAATCAAAATACTAACTCTAGTATAATATGAATTCTAATGTATGATTTCCAGAATATGAATTCTAGAGTATTATTTCTAGAATAATTATTTAAAATTCTGATGAACTCTAGAATTAAAATACTAACTCTAGTATAATATGAATTCTAATGTATGATTTCCAGAATATGAATTCTAGTGTATTATTTCCAGAATATGAACTTTAGAATTCTGATGAACTCTAGAATTAAAATACTAACTCTAGTAGAATATGAATTCTAATGTATGATTTTTAGAATATGAATTCTAGTGTATTATTTCTAGAATATTCCTCACTTTAAAATTCAAATGCGAAACCTAAATTACGAATATAAACTTTAGAATACAAACTTCAGAATCAGAATATGAACTCTAAACTAAAATATTCACTTAACATGATCTCTAGAATATGAACTCTAGAATATGAACTCTCAGAATATAAACTTTAGAATATGAACTGTGGAATTAGAATAATAACTCTAGAACATAATATCTGTAATATGAATACGAGTACTATATCTATAATATGAATAGTAACTCTAGAACATGAATTTTAGGATATGACCTCTTGAATTAAACAATAAATGAGCTTTATAATTAGAATATCAACTATAGAATATGAACTCAATTATAAAATTAACTCTAAGACGTAAATTCTAGAATATGAATTCTAAAATTAAAATAGTAACTTAAGGGCATGAACTCCAAATTATGAACTCTAGAGTTAGAATATTAACTCTAAAAGAGGAATTCTAGTATTAGAAGTGAATATTTGCTTTTAACGTGTGAGGATTATAAAAGAACTAAAGAATAAAGTGAAAGGAAATGTATATAGGATTTTCGAGTTTAACAGGAAACATAAAAGAGTAATTTATTGTATCAAATATCTTCAAGCTATAATATTTTTAATGAAAAAATTTATTTTGTGAACGATTTTTTCGTCATTTCTGAGCATTCTGAAGTTTATGTTGTCAAATGTAATGCAATGTGATATGACTTTACACAAACCACTTCATTTATTACTAGAATTTGATGTTTAAATTAACTAAGTGTACAATGCATCAATCTATCAATAAAGAATAAATTATTAAATGAATATTATAAAATTACATTGCATTGTTATAACATTTATGTTGTAATGAAGTTTATGTTATGATGAAGTTTATGTTGTAAAATGTAATGTAATGTGATATGACTTTACACAAACCACTTCATTTATTACTAGAATTTGATGTTTAAATTAACTAAGTGTACAATGCATCAATCTATCAATAAAGAATAAATTATTAAATGAATATATATAATATAAACTGCTGGTAATATTTTGTTTTGTTATGTTTCATTATTTACTTATTTATTTATTAAATATATGTGAATTTTCAGCTGTTTATTGGTACATTTTTTTACCACAGAATAACGAGCGTTTCTAAAGAGTTTCGGCAATTTAATAAACAATATCTTTTAGTTATTTTTTAGGAAAAAAATGAAGTAGTGTTAAGTCAAATTTAAATTTTGTATAAATTTCATAGAAATTTACTATTGTATGGTCTCCCTCAATTTAAAAAAAAAAAATCTGGAATTTTTCAAATAATTCCACTAAAAAATTCTGCATTGAAAAGCTTTAAACTACGGATCAACGATAAAAAAAATTGGAAAAAAACTTTCATAAACTTCCTTCTAAATTGTTTTAAATGTATTTTTATGTTTTGATAGCTATATGTATTTCGTTTTTTGTTTAGCACTTAGTTAACCAGAATGTATCTTTGAGATACAAATCGTAAAAAGTGATGTATAACTTTCAAGTGTTTTTTATTACATATACATAATTATTTTACCAGCCATTGAATTGATACTTAATATTAAAGAATTTTATTCATTATTTCCTTCGATTTAATGTGCATATTTTTTAAGTAATTTAATTATTGTTTTTTTTCATACATACTGTAGCATATTTAAAGAAAAAAGCAAGATGACACGGGTCTAGAAGAAAAAAAAGAAGAAAAAAATAGCATTCAATGAATGTTAAGTTATACCGATTTCAGTAAGGAATAATGTGGTTTTCCCGTTACTTTGAAAGATCGTAAAAATAAGGGATACTAGCGCCATCTAGTTTCATTCCTTGTAACTTTTAATGCTTCGAAACTTTTGTACGACTTTTTGATCGAAAACCTATGATAGCGAAATATCATTTTGAGGAAATCCCTATTTAATATTCAATGTTTGTAGTAGCCAAATATTTTAACATTCCATGAATAAGTAAATGCTAAAATAGTTTATGAAAAAATCTTATTTGATTATACACTTGATTGCTTATTTTATTTAAATTTGACAATAAATTTGCAATAGAAGCAAATTTTGTTATTTAACATTTTTCATTTATTTACTAATCACGCAATATGCTACTTAATATTCATAAATAATAAAGTGGCGTTTCGAATTTTGAAAGTAATTAAGGATAAATTCCTATTTACTAAAGATATTTCGATCAATAAATAAGTAAAAGAGTTAAATGTGATCAAAATACACAGTAGGGTAGAAATCGCTTTAAAATTTTTTAATCACTCTTGACTCAGTGAATTTTAGATTTGAAAACATCTAATTGAATGTGAATATTTTTCATACATATGTTAATATACTAAAAAAATTAACAATGAAAATGTAACAAAAATGAAAACAGATGCTCTTTAAATTCACCTGAACATGAAAACAAGAATAAAAAGCTCTGATCTGATCACTTCAAGTTTTTAGCAATTAGACTAAATTAAAGCAATTTTTAGTATCTACAGTCTCTTTTTAGGATCAGTTAAGACAGTGTATCATAAGCTCATAAATTATTTTTTTCTGCATAAATTTGTGATAAATTATTAAGTATTCTTTTCATTGAGTAGCGACAGATGTATTAAATGTACGAAGAGCTTGGAGAATTTTATTAAGACACATTTTCAAAAACAGATTGATGGAAAAGTTTGAAAAATATATCGCTCAAACAAGTATCGACTTTTTCATTTTTTAACATTGAAAGTAGTTTTTTTTTCAAGTTTAAATAAAAAACCTGATTATTTATTTTATTATTTAATTTACTTGAATTCAGAAATTTTTTAGAAAATTTCTGATTTTTCAGCAATTCATTTCTGAATTGAAGCAATTTTTCTTCTTGGAATCTCTAATAATTTTAAACTTCAAAAATATTTTGTCATTGTGCCTATCATCCCAAAATGTTACGATTTTTTTTTCAAATAAAACAAAAACTTTTCTGTACAGGTAGGATTTTTTGTCTTCATAATTTTCTAATTCATTTCATGTCATTTTATTTGTATGCACAAAATATCATTGTGAATCTTTAAAAAAAACTAATAAATACCACTTTCTAATGTTAAGGCAAAATTAAAATTTTATGATATTGCAAAAAATTTACTAAAATGTAAAATTGGATGTAAGGAATTCAATATATTCTTTATAAATGCATCTAAATTAATAACTAAACTATGTACTATTTTAAACTTAAATAATTCGTTTTTCCATATTTTTAGGCATTTTTTTTAAAAAACATTATTTTTCTGAAATTGAAAACTTTATCTTTCCCTTTTCTGCGCAATTAAAACGCAAAGCTTATAACTAATCAAAATTGTACTTACTCAAAAACTTGGATAAAAAAAATTTTAAAAAAATTTCGTAGAGGAAAAAGAAAGAAAAAAACGATATTCACCATTATATGAGAGTTGCTTTAATGACACAAAAAATAAATATCTACTCTTTGTTTCACATGTTGGTATAATAAGCAAAATGTGTGTAAATTCATTAGTTTCATCTAAAGTTAATTAAATATTAATTAAAGATTATCTAATTTTGTACTAAAGATATCATTTAGATGAAGTACAAAATTCATAATACATTTAATGAAGAAAAGAAGAACCAAAACTAGAACGAAATGCATGAAGCTTCTCCGAAATTTTTTTTTATATAAATCGCACAATGGTTGTCAAAAAATATTTTATTTCAATTTCTAAGTATTAAAACATCACCACAAAACAAAAGATTTTCATATGAGCAAGATATTCATTGTTGTTGTTGGGTATACGTCGCACTAGAGCTGCACAATGGGCTTTTGGCGACGGCCTGAGAAACATCCCTGGGGATGATCCGAAGACATGCCATCATAATTTAGATCCTCTGCAGAGGGGATGGCTGCCCTGCTTCTGTTGCTTGACGACCTGTGGGTGAAGTCGAGCTCTTCACGGTAGAACTACTTAAGAAGGACAGATACTGCACAACCTCGGTCCCTTTGCAGGCTGATCAAAGTGTTCACCCACCCGCACAGTGATGCTTGACTTCGGTGTTCTACTGGAAACCGTGTCTTAATGATCAGTCCACAGCGGGACATGAGCATGATAAGGATAAATAAAGTATGATAATGGGGTATATAGATAGTTGAAAATATATAGATAGTTGAAAATGATTTAGTTACTAACAAAAACGAAGTTAACAATTACAGTAATAACGAACTTTACATTCATTAGCTAAAACGAATTCCTGTTATTATTGTTGTTGTTGTTGTTAACGTATGCCGGTTTAGACAGAGGGGTGCGATTGTTCTTGTTTTCCAGTGGCGCCATCTATGGCCAAGTATTCGACTTCTGCCACACCCATATGTCACACCCGTTTAAGGGGCGAACTCATTCATACATCCATTCATTCATCCACAGATCGTAATTTTGACCTAAATCAGAGAACGATCGATCTCTAATCCAGTACCCCCAGAGGTATTGATTTGTTATGGGAACATGGAGGACTTTGCGACTCGACAGATTTAACGTGCATCAGTCACCATTTACTACACGGGGAGTCTTCGGCCGGCGGGGTTCGAACCCACAAACTCTCGGACATGGGCCCAGCGCCCTACCGACCAGGCTATCCCGGCCTAATTCCTGTTATTAATTTTTGTAAGAGACATATTGAATACTTATTTTTTAATGTGTTTTAATACAAACAGAATACTTAAAATTCTGCTGGAATTTAGCTAACTTGCAAGTAAAAAAATCATTTTTAATGTCTTTTTAAAAATTGTAACACTATAATATATTGTTATTTCATACTACACCCTTTTACCCAAAAAATATAAACAGTCGTGAAAAATATGTAGTAAATATACACAAAGCAATAAAACCGTCTGTACCTGACATATTTACGCAATGTAGTCAGTTTCCTTTTTCGGCAATTTGACCATAAGAAGAAAAAAATTAGAACCATACGTTCCTTACATTCCTTGCAAAGATACATCGCTCAGCTCCAAGAGGTCAGAGATCACACACTTGTGTCAAGATAATTGAGGGGCCCCTTTGACTAAGGGGGGTCAAAAGCCCCTCATTGTACGTAAGCCCAAAAGCTCTAACAAAATAACAAAAGCTACTAGTTGGTAATACTATGCGCATAAGTAATACGTCGTGGGCAATTAAATGTTAGTCTCATTATCATTTTGATCTCGTTAAATGAACGTAAAAAAAATAATAAATTGGTCTCAAATAATAGGCCAAAATTAAGATTATAATGTGGTTTAAGTCAGCTTAATGTCATTCTGTGTCTTCAATTATCGTTCTTTGATGAGTGATTTAATTTGAGTCACTAGTTAATGATTGAAACTTACTCTAGTATTTCGTGTATTTGTCTTATTTATGCTACAGAGAAGAAAAAAGCATTGAGTACTGAAAAAGGAAAAAAAGCGAAAGAAAAAAAAAAAAACAAATGAGAGCTCTAAGTTTTTTTTAATTTTTTTATTTAAAGAAAGAAAAAATTACCAAATTTTCGTAATTTTTAATGCATATCATGTTCATTATCTTACATCAGAACAATGCTGGAACATTACGTGAAGATGGTTAGACATCGAGTACCACTTTCACCCTACCCTACAAACCATCCCATTATTTGAAGTGATAATTACGTTATATTTAGAGCTAGTTGCAAAGATTTTCACTTAAGAAGGTCTTTTTCACCTTACTGCATTATTAATGTTTATTTTTTATTCTTGAAACATGTTTAAAAGCTTTTTTTCTTCTTCTTTTCTGTTGGAGAAACGAGGTTTACTAATCTAAATTTTAGTGCTGCGAAGATATATCCATCTCTAGCTCCATATTCACATATATTATTCAAGCCTTTGTAATAAGTTCGGTCCACTTTTCCACAGTCTGGGGGTAGCAGAGAAACTTTGGTATTTCTGTGATGCACATGGAGCCAGAATTGATCAGTGATTTAATGTCCTCTTCACATAAATGTCGTTGCATTGGAGGAGGACAGCACAAACTTTCCACTTAATGATTTCAAAGTAATCCGAAGTTGGAAAATTTATTTATCTTCGGTAGTATGAAATTTAGTCCTTTCTCAACAAATTTCCGTCAACCAACAATATCCGCGGGACATTTTAAACTCAATCCCTCTGGGTCATTGTCCACAAGAATCGGCAAATCACGATCATGGTTCTTTGTTACTGACTTTTGCACACTTAGTCCTTCGGTTGTTTATAAGAAGAATCTAAAAAGCAAGATTCGTTCCAAAGAAAAAGACTTATAAATTTCGTACTACCAGATTACCTTGAAATCAATAATTGGAATTCTTATGTGGTTTATTCTTCTCCAATGCTGCACAACTTAAGCGAAGATGATACTAAATTCCAAATTTTTTTTTTTTTGGCACTTGCACGCATTAGAGAAATTCCAATATTTTTTCATTATTCCCAGGCTGTGGAAAGGTGTTAAAAATTCGTGACAGAGACTTCGAATAAAATATGCGAGCATGAAGCAAGAAATGGATATATTTGAGCAACTCTAAAGTTCAGAGTAATTTGTCCAAAAAGTCAGACTTTAGATGTGTAGTAGAGTTAAAAAAGCAACCAAAGGATCCTGCTCCATTAGAAACCTTTGTATAAAGCAGTAAATATAATGTAAATACCCCACCAAAAAATTTAATAGTTGGTAGGGTAGAGTGCAGATGGAACTCGGCGTACAACCATCGTCACGTGATGAGTTTTTTGTTCTAATCTGACATAATGAGCGAAGAGATATACAGTGAAAATTACGAAAAACTGGTAAACATGATCCTTTCTAACGTTAACGTTATTGATTAAAATTTAACTTGTGTAGGTTATTCGAACTATCATATAAGCATAAAATATTAAATCGTATTTATTTGAGTTTCAAAAGTTTAAAAGAAAGCCAGATTTTTTTTCCTTCAAGTTTTTGTTAATTTTTAGTACGATGCAGAAGCGGAAGATATTAACCGATATTAAGAAATTTTGTGCCATTTTTAGTCTTAATATAATAAGAAAGTTTTTTGCTTTAAAGTATTTCGGAATTCGAAAATTCATTTTTTTTCTGACCAGCTCTAGGGTAGCTGGAACTCAGCGTACAGCCATTCTTAGGTAATGCGTTCAATGGTTGCTCATTGTTGTCATTTAAGGTAATGCAATTTAACATAACACAGTGAAAATTATAAAAAAAAATTGTCAAACATACGTTTTTCACTAAAACGTTTCGCGAATGTAAAAAAAACTAAATTATTGATCAGAATTTAATGTATGTAAGTAAATCATCAAACAAACATTAAACACTAAATCGCGTTTTTTTTTTTTTCAAAAATTTTATCCAACTAATTTTTTTTCTTTTTCTAAGGCATGATTTGTCAAAGTTTTCATTCATTTTAGATATGATCGGCAAACGAAACATATTTACCAATTTTTTAAAAAAAAATAAGCCTTTTTTATGCTTAGTAGAATAGACAACTTTTCTGCATTAAATCGTTCCGAAATTCAAGCATTTATTTTTTTCGATCCACTCTTGTACACTGATCCGGGTATTGTTTTTATAAAAATTCCAAAGGAAATTTTATAAGTAGCTTATTCGGTGTTCAAATAAGCAGTCTTGTAAAATGAACTAACGAAAAAATTTAATAAATAAGTCTAGGAGCACAATTAAGATTATAGTCTTATTTAAGTAGTTTTGTTACACCGAGAAAAAAGGTATGGTTAAAACTATCAGAATATGGTTAAATTTACCGTGTTTCTGACTCTATGGGAACACCAAAAACTGCGCTTTAGTAATTATTTTAATAAAATCAACAATATGATTATGATATGTGTGATAAAATTTGGTAATTTTATCATGATACCTTAGCCCATGATAAAACCCATTTATTCGATTAAATTAACTTTTTAGTTTTGTATTTTTACTAAATGTGCGGTAATAAGAACTATTATTTTTGAAACTAGAATTCCTGGTGAACGCACCGAATTAATTGCATAAATATCGTATATATTTTGTTTTATTAATCAGAATTAGGTTTCTTTTTCTTTTCAGAAATGTCATTATATGTGCGGTAATTTTACCAGGTATTATGTGGTGTTTGAAATGATTTCTTATAAAGAACAAAATAATGGAGAAATTTTCAAATTAAATTCAAATCTCATTAATTAAATAATATGATTTTATATCATAATAATTAATAATCTGATTTCATACATAATAATTAATAATCTGATTTCATATATAATAATTAATAATCTGATTTTATATTGCAGTCAAATTACATATTACAGTCAAATTACAGTTATATATTACACCGCTATAGTAAACTTTCAAGGGACCGAAATTTTGGTTCACTATAACCGGGAGTTCACTATATTAGAACTGGAAACAGTTTTAGCTAATTTTTCCGAACTGCTCCCTTTTATTAAACAGTATTTAAATAAACGACCAATAAAAAGAAATACAAAAATGATTAAAAAAAACAAGATGTAGTAACAAAAAATGTGTTAACTTTTAATTTTTACTAGGAGGCTTCGCCCCCTGCTCGCTGGCGCTCCCCAACCCTTGGAACTGCTTTCGCAGTTCATTTCGGATTGCTTTGCAATCCGATGCTCGCTTTACTCGCTCATTGGATACGTTCTTAACGTCCAGCTTTTGTATACTTTTTTGAACACTGAAGTTCCGAAAACTTTTCACTGTAGAAAATTTTGAACCTGTGCATTTCAATATTAATTTGAAATTGCAAACAGTTCACATATTTTTCTTAATCACACTATTCTAAATTTCAGTTGTTGAGAAAAGTAACTGTTGTAAGTTTTGTTTTAAAGTCTTTCCCACAAAAGGGCTAAAGCCATGTGTTGTAAAACAATATGAAATAGTAGTCTGCCACTGAACGTCGGATGCAAAGATAATTTTGTATTTTTAATTTTCTGAATGGCGCCACCCTAATATGGAATTTGTAAAATAAATGTATATATTTTTGATTGTTGATGAAGCCCATCATTTTGCGTTTTCATCAGTGTTCAGAAGCAGAACAACTATAAGTTTTTTATTTTATCACAAAAATATAAAATGTATAAAAAACAAAGAAAAGAGTAAGAAAATGAGTTTATTATCTAAGTTAAAGTTGTTTATTTAAAACTTTTTATAGAATTTCTTTAAAAACACAATTGTTAATTTGGGCATTTGGCGATACAACACTTATAGAATTGAAGGATTTCACCCTTAATAGTCCAACATATAATTGACCGTGGCTGGTTTAGTTAAATCTAAACAAATTTTATCGAAAGTTTGTCCCTGGGGTTTGGTTATAGTCATCGAAAAAGCTAATCTAATTGGAAACTGCTTGCGTTTGAATTTAAACGGCATATTATTATCAGATGGAATTAGTGGAATTCGAGGTATAAGATGAAATTCACTGTTACCATCATCCCAAATTATTTTTGCTACAATGATATTTTTCTCTAATGTAACTACTGTTAATCTTGTACCATTGCAAAGACCTCTAGAAGGAGCTAAGTTTCGAAGTAACATAACTATAGCTCCTGTTTTTAATTTTAATTTGTGAGGAGGCATTCCAGTTGGAGTTAAACTATTTAAAAATTCTTCAGGGTATGATAGTTGGTCTTGAGGGTCATCACTGACTATATTATCGGTACTCTCATAAATAACTTCACTTCCTAGTAAGCATGCTAATACACGGTTATTATTTAGTAAAGATGAATCATTGGTTACAGTAAGTATTGCTCTTCTGGAGTTTCATTAGAGCGGCTCTCTCTTCTTCGGAGATTGTTATAAACCGTACGTAGGTTATTAAGATTTATGAAATTTAACTTAAAATAAATATTAAAACTGCATTCAACTCATAACTAATAATATAACAAAACGTGGAATAGTAAAGCGCTCAATTCAAAATAATTCAAAATAAAATAGCAATAGCATAACACTTCTCATTTCTGCCAATGAAAAGGAACTATTTCAATACTCATAAATAACCAACCGTTTTTTTCTCGGTGACAATCGGAGATAGATAGACATATGATGCTCACTACGTGCTCTTGCGCGCCGAAGCCTATCAATTAAAACGTATTAGCGTTTTATATAACATGGATTAGCCATATGATGCTCACTACGTGCTCTTGCGCGCCGAATCCAATCAATTAAAAACGAAAACTGTTGCCAGCGCGAGAAAAGAAATATCATCGGTTTTATTGATACATACATACATACATACGTACGTATTAGCGTTTTATATAATAAGATAGATAGCTCTTCGTCCTGCCTACAAAAAATTAGGGATGGGAAACTGAGATTGAAGAAGCAAACAAGAAAGAATACTTATGCCTACATTCCACTCAATAGATGGTTTTAATAATAGATATGTGTATTTTATGTAGAAATTTCAAAATTACCAAAAAAAATGAAGGAAAAAAATCAATCGAAGACAGAAAAAAGTTCATAAAATCCAATTTCCTCTATTCTTTTGGTTTACTATAAACACACACAAAAAAAAATTTATTATTATTTTATGTGTATACCAAGGCAAGGGAGCGAAAAATTCGTTCACTATATCCGAGAGTTCACTATAACGGGGTTTGACTGTATAATAATTAATAATTTGATAATAATCTTATAATAATTAATAATCTGAAAGAAATTTTTAAAGGAAAATAAAAGAACAGAAACTCAAAATTGAAAAAAAAAATTAATAAATAAAAATAAGCAGCCATTCAAACAACATCTGAAAAATTAAGTACCCTGAAACGTGATAAATTCAACTTATAACGTTTTAAACCTATCTATCTTACAACTCCAAGACATCCTCATACATAAAGAGGATAAGGAAAAAAAATACGTGTATTCCAAAAACCTGTATAAAAAAGAACCCATAGGTATGGTGGTTGTTTTTATCTAAAGAGCAAACAAGCAGTCTGTTAGCTGTATAAGATGTCGCAATTTTCTTTTCTGAAGTCATATAAAGCCTCAGGCTGTACATACCTCGTGGATTAAGCAGATTTTTAGACAACTCCAGTTGCATCTATTGTCGTAGATATGAGCTGTTTTGAAGGGAAAAAAAACTGAATATTTATTATCCTTTAAGTGGCGTATGATGAGCTGATGCATTTGTACATTGTTCTTCTCAGTTTTTTGGGTTTCAGTTTTTATAGTTTCATGATTGAAATATTATTGAAAAATTATAGAAGCATCAAAACACATAAATATAATTTTAAAAAAATGATCCATTCAATTTTGAAATAAAATTTTTCAATTTGAAATGCTATTATAGAAAAGTTTATATTTTAATATTTACTTTTAATATCAAGTAGTTAATTCTCCGACAAGTTGAATATTTTATGGTTTCTCAAATAAAGAGGAATTATTTAAAAAAACCATGAAATGTTCAACTTGTCAGAGGTTAAACTACCGGGTATTAAAAGGAAAACTACAGTTTATAAATATGACTAAAGAAAAAGGGTTATATCTCGAAACATATATGGTAAAGAAATGATCAATTCAATTACCAAATAAAATTTTAAATTTAAAAGACTATTATGGAAAATTATATATTTTAAAGAATATTAAAAAATTTCCTTAAATAAATTTCTTTTAATACCCAGTAATTTATTCTCCGACAAGTTGAGCATTCTATGGAGGAACTATAAGAGAAACCATAGAATGTTCAATTTGTCAGAGAATAAACTATCGGATATTAAAAGGCAAAATTCAGTTTATAAATATGATTATAAAAGAGAATGAGTTATTTCTTGAAACACATAAATATGATAAAAAAAATTATCAATTAACTTTAATAATAAAGTTTTAAATATAAAAGCTTATTATAAAGGGTAGATATTAAAAGAACATTTTAAAAAAAATGTCTGAAATAAAAAAATGATTATTTAAGGAACCATAGAATGTTCAACTTGTCGGAGAATAAACTACCGAATATTAAAAGGAAAAATTCAGTTTATAAATGTGATTATAAATGAAACGAGTTATTTCTTGAAACACATAAATATGATTAAAAAAAAAAGATGAATTTAATTTTCAAATTTAGTCTTAAATTTTAAAGTTTATTGTAAAAAAATATTTATTTTGAAAAATAATTGGAAATAAATGACTAAAAAAGTTGTCCATTGTTGTCGTTGCATTTTTATAGGCTGGAAAATCAGGTGGTTGGATTCAGTTTTCCCTCATTCATTTCCATACTATTTTGGTTGCCATCAGCATAAAATTGATAAAAGTTATAAAGGTATTGTTTTTTTTTTTTTTTTTAATTTTATCCTTAATTTAAAGGTATTTTCCTCTACTGCTATTATTACACTTTTGATTTAAAAGATAAAAACTAAGAGAACTGCTTTTTTTAAATTATTATTATTATAACGCAATCCTGTGTTACATTTTAAGATAAAGTTATTTAAAAAGGTGTCTAATCCTCTTAACCGGTTTACAATTATTATTTTTTATTCAAATAACATTAATATATTGTTATAAATTACCGTTATAGAGATTCGTTAAATGATTTAGAACTTAACGATTAGCTTCATGCACAATGTAATGCAAGCAAAAATAGTACTTAATATATCCGCGAATTTCGCAAGCGAAAATGTTAAATTATGGTCGCAAACTCACCAGATTTGTTAGAACAATATAATGTTATAGCAATATAAATGTTATTTTTAAAAAATGATTACTTAAAAAATTTATTTCTGTTCACCAATAGATCTAAATATTTATAATATTAATAGATAACAATAATTGGACGTAAGAATTGGAGGCACAAGCGTAAGCAAACAGAATTCTTTTTAGTATATATATCAGAGGTGGCCAATCTGCGACTCGCGAGCCACATGCGGCTCTTTGAAGGATTATTTGTGGCTCTCGATAAATGTATACGAGTTCCCTTTTAATTTTTGTGCTATTATATTTTAAAAAATTATTATCGTTCCGTTCCGTATGAGTTTCAAAATGTTTTTTAAATTACTCAGAACAAATATGAAAGACTAAGTGCAACGTTGTTCAATTCAAGGTGAGTTTTCCATTTCCAATATAATTATGACACAAAAAACATCTGAAGAATTAGAATTAATAGAGATGCAAGAAGATCAAGCTCTACAATTGAAATATAAGTCGACGTCGATTACTGAATTTTAGAAATTTGTACCAGAATCGAAGTATCCTGAATAAAAGAAAAGGCTGATTGTTGAATTATTTCAATATTCGGAACAACGTACTTATGTTAATCATTTAATTCCGATTTAATGATCATTTTCCAAATTTTAAAGAATTATCAAGAGAAGTAAAATAAATGAGTTTAATTTTTAATATTTAAACTCAATACACATATTTTGTACTTTTATTTACATGTTCTCAATAAATATAATTTAAGTAAAAAAAAAATTTTTAATACCTTTTTTCACACCTTTTAAATACGTATTTAATTGCGGCTCGCAAAAAATTTCTAATTTTGAAAAGTGGCTCGACTATCAAGGAGCATGCCCCCCCCCTGATATTTATGAAGAGAATAATTTCAGCTTTTGTAAAAAAAAGAACCGTTTTCTGCCTAGAAACAACAATTATTGCAAAGCAATCATCGGGAATGGCAAGCGACAGCGAACAGGGGGCTTAGTCCCCTTGTTAATACACAAAAGCCTTATAGCCATACCTCGAAATCTTTAAAAAAAATTATTCTTAGGTAAGAAATAAAACAGTGGTGCCAAAAATGCTCACCTGTGATCCATGAGCCCGATTCCCCCCTCCAACCATATAATTCTTCGAATTTTCCCTCCTAAGAAATGAAAACAGTTGGTGATTCTTGTAATCTTCAAATCTGTGGACATGTGCTCACCCCCCTGCTGTGATGAATGTGTATCAGCACATCGACTCACTCTCACATTTTTTGGTCCCTTCGATCTCAACCCCACCCCCCATTACCCCATCCACCTTGATCACAACACAGATCTTAGATAAAAAGAACGAATTTTTTTTCTTACCTGCTTATTCGGAGGTTTAAGAACATATTTCTTTAGCCATGCTCTTTTTTTTCTACTTCTTTTTGGTCTTGTTTATTATTTCCACGTGCCCAAAAAATGTAGAGCCTAGTTGCGGGACATGAGCTTCTTTTCTATTTTTTTACCCCCCTCACTAGAATAAGCGTAAAAAATATGCCTGTGTCACAAGGTATGCGGATGTGAATTTTGTGCTGCTAACAAAGATCAAGAAATGTCAGATGATTTAAAATGCCGTGAAAAGATAAGAATAGATGTATTTTCTTTTTCACTCATTAAAATTTTTCGAATATGTCATCAATGTGCCATGAATCATTCTTGTTTAAATATAGCAGAAGTCTTAAAACAAGTCTTGAAATTTCGGCAATGAATTAAAACTCAAAATAAAATCCTAAAAGGAAAAAAAAATGCGAAAAAGTGAAGAAGTTATATTGTTTTTCATTATTTTATTCATGTTCAGCTAAGAAAATACACATGTATTGTTATAATAAAATAAAATTGTATATTAAGGCTTTATAAATAATAATAAAGTTTAATAAATAATTTGTACTTAATCGCTTAAAAGAAAGTGAAAAAAGATTGAAAATGAAGTATTTAACAAATTGTGGAACAAAGTAAATGATAAACAAATTATGAAGTATAAATTCCATTTAACTATACTAAAGTAACTACAATTCTATATCCAAAAGACGTAACCGCTATGCATACAATAGAACAATTTTTTAGGCGGTGGAACCCTAAATGGTCGACCTTTATTTTAGCGGAACCCCGAGACTCGATAGATTGTAAGGTATACAAATTTTTACATCATTTTAAGTATCATAACTTTATATGTTAAAACACAAAATTTTAACGAAATCGGTCAAATAGTACCGAGAAATCAAATTTCTTTTAAAAAAGTCATACATTTAAATTTTGACCATTAATGAATATAATAATAAAAAATAATATATAATTATTAAAAATTGTTTTTTCTTTGAATTATTTTTAGACAAACGAATTTCATAATTGCGTACAAAACTTTTCCTATTCGCTTTCAAAGTTCTCGAGATATGGCGAAATACGCACAAAGTAAAATTAACATTTAGGGGTCCAAACTTTCGGCCACTCTCCTGACCTAACTATTGGGACCATATTTCCCAGATTGCGGCTACCCCCTATATTTTGACGGTCAAAAATCAAATCGCATCAAAAAAAGACGTGTTTATGCGAAACGGTGAAAGTACGTTTTTGTGTCTGAATTCGCAACTTGAAATATTGTCTGCACTAATTAATTACCATATTTGAGGCCATTCTCTCAAAACTATTAAGATTGCGTCTTAGTCAAAATCCGATTAGATCAAAAGTTATTTACGGTGTTCCGTTTATTATTACCATTATTATTGCACATGGTAGATTTAAGTGCAGTGAACTGTAAAAAAAAATCTCGTTCACAGTCTCTTCCTTCAGTTAAAGCATGGCTCCTATCTTTAGGCAAGGAAACAAATACGTAGCAGTTAACGAAAGGAAACAAATATGTAGCAGTTAACGCAAGGTAAATATTCAGCAATTAACGCAAAGGGAAAAGTATGCAGCAGTTAACGCAAGGGAAAAAATATGTAGCAGTTAACGCAAGGGAACAAATATGTAGCAGTTAACGCAAGGGAATAAATATGTAGCAATTAACGCAAGGGAATAAATATGTACCAGTTAAGGCAAGGGAACAAATATGTAACAGTTAACGCAATTTAAATATGCAGCAGTTAACGCAAGGGAAAAAATATGCAGCAGTTAACGCAAGGGAAAAAATTTGTAGCAGTCAATGCAAGGGAGCAAATATGTAGCAATTAACGCAAGGGAACAAATATGTAGCAGTTAAGGCAAGGTAAATATGCAGCAGTTAACGCAAAGGAAAAAATATGTAGCAGTTAACGCAAGGTAAATATGCAGCAGTTAACGCAAAGGAAAAAAATTGTAGCAGTCAATGCAAGGGAATAAGTATGTACCAGTTAAGGCAAGGGAACAAATATGTAGCAGTTAACGCAATTTAAATATGCAGCAGTTAAGGCAAAGGAAAAAATATGCAGCAGTTAACGCAAAGGAAAAAATTTGTAGCAGTCAATGCAAGGGAACAAATATGTAGCAGTTAACGCAAGGGAACAAATATGTAGCAGTCAATGCAAGGGAATAAATATGTAACAGTTAACGCAAGGGAACAAATATGTACCAGTTAAGGCAAGGGAAAAAATATGCAGTAGTTAATGTAAAAGTTAATATCAAAACTAATGTACGTTTAATCATTTCTTTATTTCTCGGTTTAAAAGAAGAAAAAAAAAATCGGTGGAATTCGATCTATCTGAAACGCGTTAATTCAATACCGGCTCCATATCATGTATTTCAATAGAATTTATATCCTCAAATATCATATTGCAAGGAATCCCCACCTCGCACACTTCAAACTACAATAGGCTAAAAATAAAGAAAAAAAATTACTATATACAGCTGTGCCACCGTATTAAAAGAAAAAACGTGGGGAAAAAAATCATTCTAATCGCAGATGGGGTAGACATCATATTTTTGATGGTTTTTCGTCATCTTTTTCTGTTTGATGGACATTTTCCGTTTTCAGGCAGCAACAGCTGTGGGAATGGGGGAAGGGAACAAGTGACGGACAGCACCGGTACAGACGTTTCAATCCAGGTTGAGAAGTTAATTATCAGACTGCTGATCCGTCAGAAAATGATACAAGGGTGTTCCGGAGACCTTATGGGAAAGGGAGTCATCATCATCGTCTTATGAGTGAGAGCGGAACTTTCGAAACTAATCGAAAGTAAGTTGCATTGTTCTAGAAATAGAAGTTTAGCGGTTTAACTGTAAAAGAAAATCTGTTATATTACAGAAAATTTTTGGCAACAAAGTTGCAAGAGATTATCCGTATGCTATGGAAAAAAGACGTTGACAGAAATTTCTTGCAACAAAACATTACAGAAAATATTTGTACGCACCAGATATTTTCCTCACGTTAGGATACGGCAGAGAAATTTGGTTTGAAAGTTCTCTAGTTTCATAGTGAAACAGATTTCCAAAATCTTGAGTAGTTTTCTAATTATTCAAAAACTATATTTTCACAATTTTTTAATTGTGAAAATAATCCAGGTTGTAAAGTTAATTGAGTGCTAATCCGTCAAAGAAAGAAACAAGGGTCTTCGGGTGATCTTATGGGAAAGAGAGTCATCATCATCGTCTTATGGGTGAGAGCAGAACTTTTCGAAACTAATCGAAATTAAGTTGAATTGTTCTAGAAATAAAAGAAATAGAAATTTAGCAAACACTATAAAAAATTAAATAAAATTTTAAAAAAATAAAAAATAAAATATGGTATGATACAGAAAATTTTCGACAGCAAAGTTGCCTGAAATTATGCGTATGCTATGGAAAAACACGAGAACATAAATTTACTATAACAAAACACTACAGAAAATATTGGTACGGACTAGATATTTTCCTTAGGCTATGATAATTAGTTAATATTTTTATCTCTCATCAATAGCTATAGTCAAATTAGGTATAGAAACATTCAACTTTAATGAAAATGCCATTTAAGGCAGAACTCTGTGTTCCATTTATACAGCAAATATTTCAAAACGTTTTGCAATTTGACTTTGAAAATAGCAATAGCTGGTATACAAATGAGCACTTAACATTTAGCAAGACGAAAATGAAAGGAAGGAACAACCAGACGTAATAGCTTTTTAAGACGATATCTTTCTGAGTTTTGTTTTTTCCTGGCTCTTTTGAATAAAAAATGGAATAATAAGAGCGAATGAAGTGTTGACTTAAAATGCAATCTGATGGACGAGTTGCAAATAGCAAAACCCCACTCCTTTTATTCATATTCATTGATTCAGTGTTCAGTGACCCAACCCATAATTATGGTAAGTAAAAGATACACCCATGAACGACGACTTTTTGACGCTGCAACTTAGCAATGCACACGCCTTTTTCCAACCCTTTCCGCCAAAAAGTCATGGAATTCGGAAATTGACTTTCAGCTCAATTTAATGGAAAACGTGAATTTGAAAGGGGGGAAGAGCAGAGTCGGATGTTCTATTACAGCGCATGTTAAAATGACCAACTTGGACATAGCTTTTTTTTTAGATAATACTGAATCGATTTCGAAATTTTTTTTATTTGTTTCTCTTGCACTAAAAAAAATTTTTTATAATTAGAATTTTTAGTCATTGAAGTAGAATTGTATAAAGTTTATCGATATCAACTTTTAAAATCGAAAACATCAATTTTGAAAGTCATTCTCCCAATCAAAAAAAAAAATTATAAATAAATAAAAGCATTAAAACGTACCCCATAGCAAGTGAAAAGAAAAGCAAAAAGTTAAAAAATTTTGGAAAATTGGCCCATGTATCACGTTATCATACTTTTTGCACTTTAGGACTCCCCTACCCCTTGCTCGGAAAACATTCTTACATATATATATATATATATATATATATATATATATATATATATATATATATATATATATATATATATATATATATATATATAAATCTCTTGTCACAGTTTTAGTGGTTAAACTCCTCCTAAACGGCTGGATCGATTTTGATGAAATTTTATATGTATATTCAGTAGGTATGAGAATAGGTTTATAACTAATTTTTTTTTCATTTTTTGGACAGATTCAACGTATATTTTAAATATATCTTTATTTAAGGTATCTGCCTGCCTTAAAATGACCGATTTCATCAAATAATTCGAATTTCTGTTTTTTGCACTTTTGAAAAGAATGAACTCTTAGGATTCTAAAAATGTTTTGTTTTTAAAATTTCGATAATTAGAAGCAAAGTTATAGCTGATTTTGAAACCGGAAGTGAGATTCCGAAACACCGGAAGTGCACTGAAAACGTCAAAATTAATTGTAAACAATGTAGTTTTGAGCCAATAAGAAATTTTTTTTGCTTGTAACGCTATTAAAAATATTAATATTTGTTAATTTTTTATATAATATTAATTAAACGCATCTGGCAACAAATTATGTATAAACTTTTTAAAGGAAGCGAAATTGAATGGTATCAATTTTGATATTTATATTTTCTGTTTGCTATGATTTATTCAGCGTTCAAATTTGCCACGATCTTATTAAAAAAAGCTTTAATATTAAATTGACGGTAGTTTTAGTTGTTATTTAAGTACTTTTTATTGTTATTTAAGTACTTTTAATTCACTGTTTAGTTATAGTAAACAAATATGCTAACATAGTAAATCTTTTTTCAAAATTATGTACTGTAAAATTTTGTGTTTTCATAAGAAAGGCATATCTTATAATGTTTATTTTAAAATAATACAGTTTTTGTTTGAAATAAAGTTAAAAATAATATTAGTGTGTTGTATGAAGTTAATATTTTTAATCATGTAGTTGTGTATACAAAATACAGCGAAAATTAACACGTCATTTTTTACTGTTTTATGAAAAAATATATATATTTAACTATACTACATTCTAAAATGACTTAGGTATTGTTTGCCAATTGATTCTAACAACCTAAAACTGTTTTAGAAGGAGTTTGGAGGTAATTTGCTGCGAATTGTTGCACACATAACTAATATTTTGAAAAAAAGAAAATCGCGGGCTCGAGTTACTGTTTGTCGCTCAATAGAAAATTGGTCATAAAAAAAAGATAATGGATTAAAATTTAAACTGTAAAAAGCAAGAGCTACATAAAGGGCTGAACTACAAATATTATTAAATTAAAGCTTGTTGAATAAGTCTATGTAACTATTTTTGTTTAAGTAAATCTTTAAAAGCGTTTTCTGAAAAACTGTATTTTTCAATATTTTGATTCACGCCAGACACTCATACTCCAAAACTAATGGAAATTTTCTTATGAAATTTGGTAACAATCTTATAAACTATATATACTGTGTTTTGAACTAAAACTAAGTTCCAATTTAAATATTTGGTCATGTTACAGGTATATAAACATAAAAAACTATTGAAAAAAATGAAAAAATTGCTGTTTTTCTAGATTTTAGCACTTAATTTGGGTAATTTTTAAAACTTTCATAAACCTTTAGTTCAGAACACAGATAAGGGTCAAAATAATCTGTACAGAAAAAGAAATTGTATTTTATTCATTTAAATTAAGTGTATGGTGTCTGGCGTAAGCTCTAAATTTCGCTCATTTTAGGCTTAATTTTTCAAATATTTTAAAAACTATGCGATATTCAAAAATATTTCTTCTTGTTTATATCATTTTATGTCACACATGAACCAATAACACATATGTTTTAAAAAAAAATTTATTTTTTAAAAAAATTTCATCGTACCCAGGCAGTCGCCTTAAACGATTCCAAACCAGACATAGAGACATAATTAATCAAAAGTAATATTCACGCATATTGCAACAAGTCATATTAAACTTTAATACTTATGCTCGCCCTCAAAAGAAGAGCATCAAATATATTTGCAAGTATGTGAATAAAGGCAGTATACAATACGGCAGTATTTCGAGTTGAAAATACCAATGTGACTGCTCTTCCAGTGAATAACAACGACGAAATAACGCTCTACCAAATTGGCCGGTACATCAGCTCCAATTAGGCTGTTTAGCGTAACTTTGGATTCCCAATTCATGATCCAACCATTATTCATTTACCCGTCCATCTTGAAAACGGTCAGAGCGTATACTTCACGAACGAGACAGCGATTGACCGAGCTATAAATCCACCGAAAACTACACTTACCGAATTTTTTTCGAATTATGCAATCGTGCGGATGCTTTTGGTGCCTTTGCACGGACATTACTCTACTCAGAAGTACCACACTATTTCACATGGGCTCAAACAAAAAAAAATGGACACCCCGCAAGCAAGGCACACCAGTTGAAGTATGTTCCGGTTTATTCAAATCAAACGCCTTGGGGAGAGTATTTACAGTCAATCCAAGGCAGACTGAGTGCTTTTATCATCGACTGTTGTTGGTTAATGTCACCGGCTCATTGTCATTTCAAGATATACGTAAAGTCGATGGACATCAGCATCCAACGTATAAAGATGTATGCCTTACACTCGGCATGATGGAAGACGACAACCAGTGGGAATGTATGCTTGCTGAAGCAGCATTGAACTGTACTGCAAAGCAAATTCGTCTACTATTCGCTATAGTACTAACTACATGTTTCCCTGGCCGAATCGAAACTTTATGGGATAATCACAAAGATTTGATGACTGATGATATACTGTATCACCATCGCACACGTTGCAACGATCTAACGATAGCATTCATCGATGCTATGTACAATGAAACACTGATTGCTATTGAGGATCTTTGCATTATTATTGCCAACTTGCCTCTCAGTCATTTCGGTATTCTTTCGCCAAATCTAAGTGCATCTGATTTATTAAACAATGACATGAATCGTGAACTTCAATACGATACGGTAGAAATGGCAGCTATTGTCACTCGCAATGTTCCACTGATGAATGAGGAACAAAGGAACATTTATGATGACCGCATTATGCTCTCAGTTTTGGCAGGACAAGGTGGATTTTTTTTGGATGCACCAGGTGGAAGTGGCAAAATAATTCTCGCTAATTCTCGCTGAAATACAATCAAATAAAGGCATCGCGTTGACCGTTGCATCATCTGGCATTGCGGCAACTTTATTGGATGGAGGCAGAACAGCTCATTCAGTATTTAAGCTGCCACTAAATATTCAAAACAGCCCAGACTCAGCGTGCAACATAAGAAAGCAATCACAGTGTTGAAGCACTGTAAAATTATCATCTGAGATGAATGCTGTATGGCACACATTGAGCAGGACATTGAAAGATATAAAAAAACAATGACAAATTATTTGTCGGCACTCTGTTACTCCTTTCAGGTGATTTCAGACTAACACTTCCCGTCATTCCGCGTTAAACGTACGCTGATGAGATCAATGCTTGCTTGAAATCATCTCCTCTGTGGCGTAATGTTGAAAAAATTCAACTAAAAGGAAATATGCGAGTCCAAATGCTTCAGTATCCATCTGCTGAAACATTCTCAAAACAATTGTTAGATATCTGTGATGGAAAAGTTACTAAGGATGAAACTGGATGCACAAAATTACCGGACGATTTCTGCACAATCATTGTTTCACAAGATGCTCTCATTAACCTAATATTTCCAGATTTACACACGCAATACATTAATCATGAGTGGCTTGCAGTAAGGACGATTTTAGCAGCAAAAAATGTGGACGTCAACGAATTGAATCTGAAGATACAACAATTATTGCCAGGTAACTTGGTGAAATATAAATCTGTTGATGCAGTTTGCGATCCTATTGAAGCTGCATATTTTCCAACAGAGTTTTTAAACTCATTGGATTTACCAGGCATACCACCGAATAATTTAGTACTTAAAGTTGGATCTCCGGTTATTTTGCTTCGTAACTTGAACCCACCACAGCTGTGCAACGGCACGCGATTAGTCGTTAAAAAATTAATGAACAACGTTATCGAAGTCATTATTTTAAATGGCAAATTCCGGGGTGAGAGTGTATTACTTCCACGAATCCCTATTATGCCCACAGATGTGCCAATTCAATTTAAACGCATTCAGTTCCCCCATTAGATTGGCCTTTACAATGACTATTAATAAATCTCAAGGCCAAACAATGTCTGTTTGTGGCTTAGATTTGAGCACACCATGTTTTTCACACAGACAATTATACGTGGCATGCTCTCGAGTGGGCAAACCATCCAGTTTATTTGTTTTAGCTGAAGATGGAATGACAAAAAATATTGTACACTCCATTGCACTCCGAGATTAATATTGTTTACTAATATTTTCAGAATTCGTTGTATATATAATTTATGAAAAAAAGCTACAGTAAATTAAAAAAAATATTATTTGGTGTGTTGTTATTTTCACCTTTCGTCATCGTTCACAGCGCTCCATGCCTCTGCCACTCACATACCACCTACGCACACACTTACAATTAATAAGATATATTTTCCTACTCTAGAAATAATTCATTTGGCAAAACAACGTTTGCCGGGTCAGCTAGTATATATATATATATATATATATATATATATATTACGCTTTCGTGTCAAGTTTACTTCTAGGACCATATTATCAGAAATTAGTTCAATTTCAATTTTAATCAATCAGATTTTCAATTGCAGTCGATTTTAATACTCTTTTTGTATAATGATAATTCCGTTATAATTTTCACTAAGCATTTATTAAGAAAAGAACCCTAAAGAAATTAAATTATTTACAAAATGTACATACAGCAGAAGCTGCTGACGACTTTTACAGATTCATTCTCATAAGACAAGTGCTTACTTTTTTCACATGCAGCATATAGTTATTATCTCATTCATGTCATGTGATCCATAACATTCAGGCAGCTTTGTTAGGGTTGACGCTGTAATAAGTAATCATAAGACCGAAAGAAGATGCATTAAAATTTTAAAATATTTATTAAATTGAACGATATATCTCTTTCATATAGACATGATTCCTTTATTATGTGAAAGAGATTATTGAATGTTCTTATCTGTTAAGAAAGGCTAATCTACAATTAAAATATAATTCTGTTTAGGTTTTGGTTTAAGATCTCGTAATTCTATTTTCCATTTACCTATTATCTCTAGATGTTACGTATGCATATATATATATTGCCCTTGATACCGTCTATGATCTCTTTTTCATTTCAGAATTACGCTATTTTATTACATAGCATAATTCTATTACATAGCAAAATATTAGACAGATGGTTTCTGTTTCGACTTCTCTTATGGAGCTGGTAAACAGTGGGAATTTTCTGATTTTTTTCTACCAGTCGGAAAATTTTTAGCTGATTTTGGTGGTGAACTTGAGTCAATTTATGTTACTCTTCGTCAGCTTTCTGTACGATCTGCAGCTTTCTGTAGTTACTTTAAAAATGTTGTTGCCCTTTTAGATTCAACATCCGCCCTTCAGTATAAACGGAAGTGATAAAACTGACTGTTTGGCAAAGGATGTAATGTAACCCAGAATTTAATCAGAAATTTGCCATTTCCTGCATTAAAACGAGAAATAAATGAACTCGCCATACAATCCTTTCGTACTGCAACTGCCAACTCTTCAAACGATAAAACTTGGAATGTTCCCATTGTGTTCGGGATGCTCCGCGTTAAGCTGCAATTGACTGGGCACGACTGCCTTCGTGCCCATCTTTTTCATTTTAAAATTGTCAATTCACCTATTTGTATTTTAAGTTCAATTAGGCAAGAAATGACTGCTAACGACATTAATGAATACCCTGCATTATGTTGTTGTATATGTATTGTAGAAAAATATTGGAGAACAGGAAGCCTTAATAGAATTACTTAATGAACAACAAGCGGGCATTTGAAAAATAAAATAAACTAAAAATTTTATTGCACATATTTTGAGTTGCTTATTATCCACTGCTTATATTGCTTATTATTATGCGAGAGCATTGTTTATACTACCCTCGCCTTATCAGCAAAAATAAGCCGGCCGAATGACCCCTACCCTCTTTAAGCGTTAATGTAGTTTTCAAACTGCTTCTAAGGTTGAGTGGAATTGATCTTGTGTTTTGAAGTGCTGATATCACAGTGCAAAACCTTATTGCACGTGAAAAAAATTTCATAATATTAAAATTATTAAATATTTCTACAAAATATGCTTTATAAAACTGCATTGTGTCTACATAAATGAGAAATTAGAACAAAGTTAAGAAGTTAAGGTATTTTTAGTAAATATACTTTTCCCTAAAATTTACTAAACGTTTGCACTTATTGAACGTTTTTTGATAATGTTTCTTTTCTTTTCAAGTCTTGAACGCATGTCTAAGAGAAAAGTGTTTCATTTCTTAATTTTTTCAGTGATTCTAATTATTTTATATTCAGCTACTACAATTCTAAGAATACCCTTTTTTTCTTTGAATCTAACATAAGTTAAGATTTTCGAAGTATTAGATATTTCACTTCGCCCTAAAATTTTTACAAATCTTAAAGCTTCTTCAATTTAAACAAGAAGCTTTCAAGTATGACTTTTTTACTTATCTAACAGTCTTAGCTAACGATATCTCGTTAGACAAGTAGTTAGATATTAACTTATCTAACGACATCTAACAGTACAACATTAAGTTGGTAAGAAAGTAATTTCGAAGATTTAGAGTGAAATAAAACTTAATTTATTTTTAAAATCCAATAAACTTTACCCATTCAAATATCTTCCATTCTGTTTGATGACCACTTGACATCAGTCTGGTAATTTCATGATCCCTAATTTAAAGAACATCTGGCCCTCATCAGAGAAAAAAAAACTCACAAAGTGCAGTTTGAGGTCATCGTTATTACTGAAATTTTTACCATTTAAAAAGTTTCGTAAACTTCAAAACAAATGATAATCCGATGGTGCAAGGTCTGGGCTATGTGGAGGATGTGACATCACTTCCAATCAAGCTTCAATAAATGCGTAAGTGTTGCTAAAGTTGTGGCAAGCTTCATATTGTAGTGTATGAACACGATTCATTTGTGAATTGCGATTCCCCATATGGACCATAAAATTAACATTTATTAAGAAGTTTAAAAAAACTTTTTAAATTATTGAAATTTTAGCAATATCGATGACCTCAAATTGCCCTTGGTTGAGTTTCAAGGCTGATAAGGACCAGAAGTTATACGATTGCAGTATGAGAAATTTACCAGAAAAATGGCAAAAGATCATTGAACAGAATGGAAGATATTTGAATGAGTATAATTCATTTTGTACAAAAAAAGAAATTGAGTCTTATTTCACACAAAATGACCTAATTTACTTTTTTGTCAACCTAATACAAAATTTAAGTATTATTGAAAAATTGCTACTCTGTGATTAATTAGCTGAAAGTCTGAGAATAAGCTTGTTTACGGCTAAACAATTTCTTTTTCTTACACTGTCAGAAATAAAAACTCTCACTTTTGACGATTCAGCAATCCATGATCTGCATTTTGCTAATTTAGAGAATTATTTCGTCACGAAATCACGGGATTTGTGACGAAACTCGAACTCTCAAATATAAGACGAAAATGTTTCATCAACTTGGAACCTCATCGCAGAGCATTGTGGGAGATTTTGTACTAGAATGACGAAATTAGACGATCGAAAATAAAGAGAAGAAATACGCCGCATCCTGGTATAGTGGTCAGAGTGTTGTACTAGTACCAGGAATATCCCGGGTTCAAATCAAGCTGCAGGCATGTGAGTAACGTATCTGTCTGTCTTCCTTTGTTATTTGGGTGACATTGATCTACATATGTGGTGCCCACAAGTGGTTATTATAAAAGTTAAATACATTCGGCGCTATGAGGGTTTTTTTTAATTTTTTTTAAATAAATAAAATGAGGAAATATTAATTTAATTTTGACGAAATTCGTTTCCTTGAAGAAATGATGATAGTTATTTCCTCACTTTGACGAGCTTTTTGCTCGGAGCAAATACTAAAAAACGGCTTCGTTGAAAACGAAGACAGTTTCGTGAAATTTGAGAATCCATTTTTTGCAAAGAAAATCTGTTGTGATTAAAATTAGAATTATTTTAATCGAAGATCAGCTAATTTCAGATATTTTATTGTCAAATAAATATTTGAGAAAAAGCTTGAAAACCACGCTCTTTATCCATTCTTGTAGTCTATAATCCTTTATGGTAGTCTTTAGTTTTGCAATCATTTCGCAGTCGACACCATAAACGCTTTCAATCAAACAATGAAAAATATACAGATGTACCCTTCCTCCATTTATGTAAATAAGCAATCAGTAAATTTATCACTTGAATTATAAGCAGCTGCGCGCATTGAATTTCAATTTCTCATTTTGTTATAAAACAAAATACCTTACGTTAAGTAATGGCAAATAACTTAACTAATCTAACTTTAACAAATTGTTAAAAGCATTTCCATGACTTAAAAGTAAATCAAGCCTAAAATAATAAAGTTATTCGATCTAAAAGAGGTATGGATTAAAATATTTGAAGGGATATTTGTTCAAGTTTCATTTATGCATGTCACAATATTGCTTTGCATTTATTTAATTTGAATTGTGACCTAAAGTTTATGGAATAGAATAATAATTTAGGAATATGTTTCTTTCAATTAAGAGTAAGAATAAGCAAAAGTCAAATGCCACATTTCTTAGGAAACTAAGATAGTAAAATAGATAAGATTAATATAAAAGATAGAGATAAAGAAACATGATAAGACCAACACTAATCGGAATAAATTAGATAGAAAATCATGCATAACGGTAGATGCGAGATATCTTAACATTTGTCAACTAGAAGAATCAATTGAGTTCGCAAATTTCAACTTGCTAAGAATTTATCATAACATTAAAATATCGTCTAAGAGTACAAATATTAAATTTTAGGAGCGTTTTCTTTAAGCTACACTAATTTGATTGGCATAAATATAAAATATATAAAAAATATTTTTATTTGTAGTCCTTGATTGAAAAAATTAGTTAAAAAGTAGTTGGGATTTAAGTACAGTTATCTTGGATTAAAGCCCGTAAATAATTATGCAGTTTATAATATGTAATTCTAAGAAAATCTGTTCTTTTGGTTGTTTTTCCGTTTATATGGTAACTCTTGACCGGGAATTCTTGTTTTTAAAATTATAGTTCTTATTACTGCACATTTAGTAAAAAAATCAAAATCGAAAAATGAATTTAATCAAATAAATGGATTTTGTGGTATGCGATATCATGATAAAATTGCCAAATTTTATCACATTTTATAAAACCATATTTTTTTGTTCTTTTCACCAAAATCATCATCACAACGCTTCAGTAAAAATTATCGAGACTTTTAGTGTTCCCTTAGAGCCAGAAGTACTGTACATTTTACCATATTCTGGTAGTCTTGACCATACCTTTTTCTTTCGTTGAAGATAAATGCAGTTATAAATCTTATAAATATTAAACTGATGCAATTCGTTGCAATTTAAAAGGAACAGTTTCTAGTTTTCGTTTTTGACTTAAATGTGATCTTATTTTGTACCTTACGTCGTGCAGCCGATTTCTAAATATCGGACGTCTACTGCTTCAACTTCCTTACTTTGCCCTTTTGAGCACAACTCAGAAGACAAGGGAACTACTCTCAAACATAAACTAACCTTCCTTTGTGTATGAAATAGACTCAGATTTCTATTACACGGAAAACATTAAATCCAAAGCGAGAATTCCGTTGTCTACTATAGATTACTGTAAGTCTACTATAGTCAACTATATTACTCTATATATTACTATATATATTTACTATATTTATTACTATAGTCTACTATAGGTTGGGTTCGGCATCTAGAACAATGAGAGTAAACCTGCATTTTTTGCCTTCGGCAATGACAAAGTTACTACAGTTTACCTACTTTATGAACTATTCCATTTGCGTTAATTATCTTGCTTTATTGCGTTGTTTTAGATCAAATTGTTTTTTAATTACTATTACCTATTTATAATTTGAAATATATAGGTACAAATTATAGAATTTCGGAACTACACGTAACAGGTACTTTGAATTGTAACCTGAATTTTAAGGATTCTCTACATAATTGCTTTATTCATGCTCAAGTAACGTATCTACATATTTTACACATTTTTATGCATATTTGTTTTAATATAGGTCAAAATAAGTGTTAAATATTATATTTAGCATTTTAATAGTTTATGGTTATAAAATACAGCACGAAAAACCGGCGTCTTTTTCTGGGCATAAAGGTAAATACGGTTCACTTAAAAACAATGATTTTTCAAATTTGTACTTATTTGCAGTTATTTAGATCAAGAGAAACAGTTACTCATCAGTAAAAATTCTACAATTTACAAAATCAGTTATTGATAAATTTTTAAATATGAATGAAATAAAAAGTCTTTCAAAACTAATTTTTTTTTTAAATTTTGTATTAGCACAAATTTAATACCGATAATCTAACAAATTATTTTTAGTGACTATTAGACTGCTTTTATAGTTAAAAATTCAAAAAATATTTTTGCTTGTACGTAGAGTTTCAGAAAAATATATGAAAGGGACACCGGTGTCACGTCTGTGTCAAAGAGTTAAAACAGTGGTTACCAACTGGTGGCCCGCGAAGCCTTTTTTTGCTGCCCGCGAACTAAAATATATTAGTTATCATTTTTTTAGGAAAATTTTCGTAAAGAAATCTACATGGGTTTTAAATACTTTTAAGTTTTATACCTTAACAATTTGATATCTGTTGCATATTAATTGTTTAATACATAGGTGCACATTAAAGTTATTGTGGCCAGAATTTTTTAATGTGCAATACATTTTTAAAAATATACTTATTTTTATTTGTTACTCAATACTTTTGTTTTGTACTACTTGATAAAAATCTGACAGTGATATTTTGTGTTCCTTCAAATATAAAAGAGTCCTACTTAAAATTTTGATAAAGTTGCTGCCCGCTATTTGACTGGTGTTTTTAATTGTGGAAGTAAGTTGGAAACCCTTAAGTTAGAAAGAACAAATCAGTTGCATGATTAAATTTTTATTTAATAATTTGTAAGTTTTCAACTAAAGTAAATTTTCATCTGTAGCATTCCATCAATTTAACTTTACCGCCGCCTGTCAATGATGAAATAAAATAAGATAACTATTTATTTATTTATTTATTTTCCAATCGGAATATGGTTGCAGGGCCAATATTGGAAATTCAACCTTTCTTTCACTTTCTCAAAGAAAAAGCAACTGTCTTACAGGTGCGGCAGTCAAGGTAAAACCGACACACGGCCGTAATCCATAGGGAATGACTGAAACCCATCATTATGATCCATGCACGAAAGAAAAAAAAAAGAAAGAAAAGAAAGGCCGTACTGATGTGTAGGCCTAATAAAGTGTGGGCTGGCATGTTGCACCGCCTACCAGAAGTGGCCAAACCCCAAGGAGACCCCTTTTCCAGAAGAAAGGAACAGTAATTACAGCTCTCTCCTGAGTCTTTTATAGAGGGGTGGTAACGGACATGATGGTGAAATGGGGTGAAAAAAGAAAGGTGAATGTGATTTTTTTTTTTTCATTACATTGATGATATTGTTTTGTTCGGATGCAAAGAGTTTAATGCGGTTTTCGTTTTCTGGATTAACAGATAAAAGAATTTAAAGTTAAATTATTATTTCAAGCTTTTTCAATTTTTCCGTTTAAATTTATATTAGTTTTTATTTATCAGATATTTAACCTTTATTTATACTTTAGTTCATATTTTTCATTTACGTTATAGAATATTAGTAGTTCCAAAAGTATAAAAATATATATATTTTTTTAAAATTGCATCTTTTTATTTGCTTTATAAAGCATAATAAATCTTGCTGGCCAACACACACACAAAAAAAAGAAAAAAAATCTCTAAGAGTGGTGAGCGTTCTTTTAATGTATAAAAATTAAAAATTGTGACGATATTTTCTTAAACAGAGTTTTATTTCAATGGGGGTAAAAAATATGTCCCAATTTTTTTTAATCGTTTATTGATTTTCTGATTTAAATCACGCACTATAACCACATTTATAAAGTATATATGCATAGTAAAAAATCGATATTATAAGCAACATTTCGAAGTCAAAATGTTAAATTGGTACAAAACAAAATTTAAGAATTAGGCCAAAAAAAAAACATTATTAATGAATTTTAATGCATAAAAAATTATTTTCAAATTTTTTGCTATTTATATTTAAGAGAGAGGGTGTTATTAATAACGCTAAAATGGTTTCTGTTGTTGATTTAAAAGACTTATTGTAGAGCCTCGCGTCAAAATGTTTTTTTTTTTAAACTGTTTATTTTTACCTTACTTATATTCATTACTAGCCGCCAAAGGCGGCCAGCTGTCCGCCACGCTAAAGGTTTTCACAAATAAAGTTTTTTAAAACATAGCAGGAAATCTGAAGATTAGTGGACAATTAAAGTGTTCCTAATCTGCAATTCTGTCTTCATATCCAGTTCTGTTGCAGATGTGTTATAGCTCTTGAGGATGTTTGAAGATGTAACTTTGCTATGGTAACCTAACCTATAATATAACTATCAGGTGGAGACTTGTTTCTTTTTTTTTTTTTTATAAAAAAGGCCTCAGAAATTGTAAAAGCGTACAAAAGTTGCTTTCGAAATCATCATTGGCCAATAACTGAAACCTCTTCTAATCTTCTTTGACGTTTCTCTGATACTTCTTGGGCTCTAGAGTTGCTTGTCGAAATTCGGTCATGTTCCATCCTTCTTTGACGTTCCACAGACGTTTCTTGGGCCCTTCTTCTTCTTTGAGAATCTCTTAATATATTTTTCTTTGACAAAATACTAAGTTTTTGGGAAGGCCGTTCTGCCATGTCAGTAATCGGGTTTTTAAGAAGTCAACGAATACTTTAGAACAACAATTACTATGAAAGCAAATCATGAAATTTCAATATTAAAATCTAAGTGATTACCTGCAAGCTGAACTTTCTGAAAATAACTAATTACATTTAATAAAAACTGTTAAAATAAAGAATAGAAAAACCAAGGAGATCTAAGGTAAGTGTGATCGTTCCTTCAAAAACAATTAAATTCCTATTTCATATATTATATAGCTACAACGCTTAAGAAAAAAAAACTAAAATGCTAAATACATGAAAAGAACACGAAAACGAATTAATTTTTTATGGTATCAATTTCTATTTCTATATAATTTTCTATGGTATCAATTTCTATTTCTATATCGCTACAAAAATTATCGTCTTCGCTTAAGAAAAAAAAAATAGAGCGTGGAAAGAAGAAGAAAAACTTATTATAACAATTATGAACAGCGACAAATATATCAAAGCGAAGCGTTCTATTTACGTATCGAATATGTTGCCACATTTTTAATACAAAAGTTAAACTTTTCTCCACTTTGATGAATGTAAACTAACGCGAACCTTACAATTAAATTATTAATTGCTAATTGCTTCGTATATTATTGGTTTAAGTTGTCGAAAATTAATATTTCAATTGTAAGGTCCGCATTAGCATACATTTATAAGAATGGAGAAAAGTATATGCATTTTTTAATAGTTTTTTGAATATGGCTCTTTGAAGACGAAAAAGCATTGATTTTCTTACAAAATGACTGATAACTAAAAAACTAATCCAAATTTTTGAAAAAGAAAAAAAATACTTCTTCATTATGTCAAAACACAATTATGTGTCGAGTTTCGTGCTTGGGCGAGGCTTCTGTGGCGATATATTGTGATTACAGACACACACACACAGCCACGTTTATTATTATGTATAGATAAACTGATTAAAAGGAATGATAGTTTCCGTAATGATTTAATTCGAATCGTGCAAAATTAAATGTTTGTAATATTTTATAAACTATTACAAACTCAATTAAATTTTATTTACAGCACAATAATTGTATAAGCGTTATAAGAGTTTTTGTTTCAGAATATATTTTAGAACGAACAAAATAATGTTACAAATTTGATTACAGGGTCACTATATAAGAGTTATAGCACTTTTGACTACCATGATATTGACATTGATAGTTCTCATAATTTCAAATTTATAAAAAAGGCCAAGAAAGATTATCTTCATAGTTTGATGTGATTGTTCAAAATCTACTACTCTTAAGTATAAGTTATGTAAATTCCCAACTTATATATTTTTTTTTTTTTAAAGTTTGCACTTCAAGAAACCGGCAAAACTTATAACCCAAAAATGGCTTATTCGCATGGAAAAATCGTTTATCGTACCGAAACTTATACTTATTTTGTCTTATTTATTTGCTGAAGCTCTTAAAGTAGGAGCATTCGCACTAAATTTATCATTATGCTTTTTTACTTAAAGGATCAACTAAACCTTCACATTCGTGCCTCAGGGCTACCATCTACCAACAACCAAAAATTCAAGCAAGTCCATCTTCTTTAAAATGGCTTCTAATCACACGGTACCCACTCATTAGCAATTCCATTTGCCAACCTCCCCTCTTTCTTCCAAAAGAACAAACCAAAAGAAAATCGAAATCACAACAAAAGCACTCAACATGTCATGGGCTGTCGCTAGAAGGCTAGAACCATTTAAAATTTCCGACTTTGATTCGTAACTGGCATCTGTCCCGTGGAAAGGGGGGGGGGAAGGAAATCACTCTTCAGACCGAAAGATGCCAAAAAGAATAATAAAAAAGGTGTGTCTCACAGTTCCCGAACGATTGACCAGTGGAAAGCACCCGCTAATAATATCCTAGCTGGAACGAAGTTCGAATTATCAAGAACCTCCCAACATTTCGTTCTTTTTTTATGGCGCTTCAAGAGGGCGGATCAAGTGTTTTTCTTAGGAGTGATATAACAAATTATCATTATAGTCAGCTGCAAGCATTTCTTCATCAACCTCCGGGTATGCTTACAAATTCCACCAATGGCATTAGGTTACGGAAGCAACCGCTTGCATGGTACTTATGCTAAAGACCTACAATGAACACACGCGATAAACCTAGCTATTGAATATGGAAGACATGGGTCCATATACTCGTCAGACCTTGAAAAGATAGAAGCGATATCGGCTGACCCCCCTCTCTTCGATAAGTGCTTTCGCATTCTGGTGCACACTTCAAACAAGAGCTATTGTGGTAATTTAGGCCCGCCAATGCGTCCCATTAGAATGGCACTCCCTGGTATTTAGCTGGGGCCTTGGATTTGAATTCCAGTTTAATTGTGGAGACATCTGTTGGGTTATTACTGTTGTTCTTTTTCCCATGTCTGGAGTAAACGCCTTGTTTGGGGGAAAAAATCTGATGTTGTCCAATTGCGATTGACAGCGTGTCTGATTTGGCAAGTGGTAATGTAATATCTAAACATGGCTTTAGATTGAAGATTTGAGATGGACGGAGATCTTTTCATGATTATTCTAGAAAGTACAAGTGGGGTGGTGTTGCAGGAATATTCTTGGCCAATTGGTGTAGGCTGCTAAAAATTATGGGGTATGATTTCAGCAATCATTACAACAAGGTTATGTAGATACATCATGATAATTCAGATAGGAGTCCTTAAGATAGTTACGAAATTTAAATAATTTTTCCCCTCTATCTTTTCTTACTTCTGCAACTTAATCGAAGGATATTTGTAAGTTTAAAGATTAATAGATTCAATTAGAAAGTATCTTTTGGAACAAGCTGGAAGAACTTTTAATTATAAATTTATATGCCGACCTATAATTTTTTTGAATATGAATTTTTTTGTATGACTATGAAAGTTAGACTAATTTTTTGGATTATAAATTTTATTAAAATTTAATTCATTAATATGTAAAATCGATCTTATTTTTAAAGGTCTTTTTATAATGGATAGCTTCAATTTTATTTCATCCAGAGAAGTTTCTCGATACATTGAGGCGAAAAACTCATCGTCTCTTCACATCAATGCAATTAGTTATAATTATGAGAATTAATGAATCAATGGATTTAAAAAATAAAAAAAAACTATAACGAGAATTTAATTTTGTTGAACGCAGAAGTTAAATTTTAACACTACCAAGTGTTTATAATGAACGACTAAATGAAATTGTAAACAGTGATTAACAGGACAATTTATTTTTTATAAAAATTTATCAACTATTAAAATTTCTGTTTAATTATGTAAAACTAACGCGAAATAGATTTCAAACATTTAATATGCATATGCAATGTAAATATTTCTTATAGCTCAATGTTTTATTCATGATGTGGGATAGCTAAAAAATCTATTTTAAATGCTCTATGAATCTAAAAAATCTATTTTAAACTGCACATCAAAATTGCAGATTGTTTTGCAATTTGTATTTAACCGAATAAATGGTTTTTATGCCACACCCAAAGGAACTACGATAAAGCTATCATATTTTACAACATTCACCAAATTTTATCACATATTATAAAACTGTATTTTATTGTTAATTTCACCAAAATAATTACCAAAGTACTACAGTAAAATTTACCTGCTGTTTGGTGTTTCCATAGAGCCAAAGTCTAGATTTACCATATTCAGGTAGTTTGGGCGATAAGGTTTTTCTAGTGAAAGGCGAGTATCAAATTAGAAAAACAAAAATAACCTAGTAAGAAGTAATAAAATTATCGCCGTGATACAAAGTAGCCATACTACCTCTTGGCGGAGACATCAGATAAGCTTCATTTAAATTTATAGTTCTTTCATACAATCTCTCAAATTAATTTTATTTCAATCGTAAAATTTAAATTATTGCAGTTCACATTTAAATTATTAGCATTAGAATATTCCTGTTTATTTTCCTTTTAATTAAATGTGGCGAACCACGATTCAGTGTGCAATGCATCATGGTCTGTTAAGAAATAAAGTATTATCCGACTCGTAAACTTTTTTAAATTTATAACTCTCTCAATAAATCTTTCAAATTTATTTTATTTCAATATACCCAATTTGGTTTCTTTTTTTTAAATATTTTTTTATAACCGTCGTTGAATAACCAACCCAATTTTTGGGTTCAAGACTTCTAATGCTCAACTCCGTAGCCTTGTAATTTTGAACCCAACACAGAGGACAAGGGAACTCCTGGAACAAGTATTGGGAGAAATTTTACCTTCATGGAAGACTTTTTGATGGAACTAATCAGCAATTGCGTTACATGGAGAGGAAGACCACGAGAACCTCCCTAGGTTAGCCTGACTGCAAAGGAACTCTAACCCGTGATCCCTCTACCACTGAGGATATTTCTCGTCAGCAATGTGGTCATTGTTGGGATCGACAGCGCCATTGTTGGGATTCGAACCCGGTTCACCTCATTGAAAGGCGAGCACTCTATCTCCTGAGCCATAATCCACTGCTCATCCTATTTGGATTGCAAAAATTAATATTACATTGACCTTAAAACAAATTAAATACGTATCATAACATATTTCTTTAGAAAATCATTAGAAAACAACAGCATTAGAATATTGCTGTTTTGTGGTAAACCAAACTGTTTCGATTTTCTGCATCAAGCGTAACAAATGAAATCCATTAAAATAAATTCTGCATCAATGTCCATTAATGCAGAAAAAAAGAAAATAAATGTTACTCAATTGGACAACTTGACAAAACAAAAGAAACAATCGAGACAATGAACTACATCTAAAAGGCATAAGTAGAGTATCAAACAAGAAAAAGAAAACTAACAAAGTAAAAAAGCAATAAAATTATCGACGCGATACAAAGTAACCATACAACACTTGGTGGAGACATCAGATAAACCTGATTTAAATTTTTATCTCTTTCAATGAGGTCTTTCGAAATTAATTTCATTTCAATCGAAAAATTTAAATCATTGCAAATAAGAATTAAGAGCATTAAAATATTGCTGAATTTTTAAATGAAATTTGGGGAATCATGATACACTTATGAAATAAAATATGAAATAAAATTGAAATACTTATTGAAGAATAGTAAATACTCTTACATTAGAAGGTAAAGGATGCAGTATTGGGGATTATTTTTCAATAAAATACGTGATGTATGCTATTCTGTTTTTAATTTCGTAAAAATCAAATACTCAACATAACAAATCTCATGCAGAAAATACGCCAGAAAATAACAAAGTTGGCGTTTTGTTGTAAACCAGATCGTTGCGAATTTCTGTTTTTGTGTCAAAAATAACAAATGAAATTCATTAAAAAGAAAAGAAAAGATAGGTTTATGAATTGAACAACTTGACAAAACAAAAGAAAATCGAGACAACGAACTACATCTAAAAGTCATAAGTAGACTATCAGACTAGAAAAAAGAAAAAAAGTAAAAAAAGTAGTAAAATTATCGCCGCGATACAAAGTAGCCATACAAGCGCTTGGCGGAGACATCAGATAAGCCTTATTTAAATTTATAGCTCTTTCAATGATTCTTTCAATTATAATGAAAACAAATCACCCGAAATTAAACAGCTACTCTTCGCTCAAATCCAACAAAGAATTCTTAGTGCCCTAAAGAAGAAAAAAAAGAAAAAAACATTCTTCGGTCCATTTGAGGTCGCACGAGGGGTGGGTAAACGAAAAGAACATTTTATGACATAAAATCTGACTTATGACACACGAAAAAATTCGGGAACACGTATTTCGCATCATAGAAAATATATTGTAGAAAACTAACGCGATTATTGCTGATTTGCTCTCTTTTAGCCATAAAGCGCTTAAAAGTAACGATGTTGTTCTGATGTTAAAATTCAAAAGACGCATTTTAAATGACTGATTGCTGGCTTTTGCTTTTTGAACGTATTCGATAAAAATGAATAGCATTCTTGTTTGAGATCGACTTGTTAATTTATTTTGTCGTAAAAGTCACAAAAGTGTATTGGATTTAGTTGTTAATTAAAAAGGATAATTTTTTATGCATTTTGTGGCAAAGGAAAATAGATAATACGCATAAATAACTCGCTTTAGCACCTCGTTTTTTTCTTTTTTTTTAAATATGCAAAAGGTTTCTTAGTAAGTTTCTTTGTTTTGGAGTGGAGAAGAAAGGATTTTATGCTATGAAATAAGGAAAAGAGAATTAGAGAACATTGTAAAAAAAACTGCATCAAATTACGGTAAATAGTACTGGCAACCAAAGTGCAAGATCCGCTAAATCCATTTTAACATAAAATAAAATTTTACTGTAAAATTTTATATCGTAATTTTTACAGTAATATTTATTTAATTACACTGATTTTACAGCAATTACAATATTACTGTAAAAATTACAATATGTCAGATTTCTTGTTGCGTAAGATTTAATCATAAAAATGAACTTTGAAAATAACCCGTGCTTTTTGTCGTAATTTTTTTATAGTGTATACCTTGAAAACGATATTACCCGGCATACCAGAGGATAATGAAAATTCCAATTGTGCATGTATTTTTACCCTTACATGCACGGTCGCGTGTGTAAAAATTTGATTGGAAATACGGTACTATGTGGTAAAATTTGTGAAAACTTATATTGCTGTAAAATTGGGTTCTTTTATCATGATAACTTAGAACATGGCATAAAAACCATTCATTCGGTTAAATTTACTTTTCAATTTTGTATTTTTTTACTAAATGTGTGGCAATAAAAGTATAATTTTGAAAACCTGAATTTCCTATATTTTGAATCCTCTTTATTTTTACCGAAGCGCTTTGGTAAAATTAACAATAAAATATATAATGTTTTATAATGTATGAAAAATTCGGTAAATGTTGCAAATTTTGATAATTTTATCATGATACCTTAGAACATGTCATAAAAATCATTTATTTTGTAAAAATTTAATTTTCCGTTTTGTAGTTTTTTAAAATGTGTGGAAATAAGAACTATAATTTACTATGATTTACCAACAAGAACTATGATTTTGAGAACTAGAATTACCGGTCAACCGTTGCCATATGAATGGGAAAATTATCAAATGAGTGATTTAAATACCCTATATTTCGGTTTTTATTCACCAGAATAATTTTTTTTAAAATCGAAATGTCATTACCTTACAGTACGTTAATTATACCAGAATTTTTATCTCCCTGTACGAGTAAAGTTATTTCGTGAACAAACAAAGCTTGCCTATTCGATATATGCATGTTCATTTTTGTCTCTTTTAGAGAAAAATAAGCTAGCTTATCCATTTGTCAAACAGAATGTCAAAATGAACTTGAATATCAATTAGTCATGGTTTCAAGCTAACCTCTACAATCTCAAATTCAAAGAGAACAGCATCTTTTTATTCGTTTTTCGTTTTTTAAAGCTCACAGCAGTTTCACAGCGGGACATCAAACAACGTGGTAGATCTGGCGGCAAAATGTTGAGAGAAAAAAATAAATACATTCAAAACAAGATAAATACAAGAGAAAGGTTAGAATAGTCTTTAAAGTTCTATTGTGCAAGAAGATGTTATTCAATTTTTCTTTCCTTACGATTTTTATATTCAGTTTTCTTTAAATCCATTCTTCGGAATATGTGATTATTTTTCTCTTAAAAAATTTCCTCTTTATTAACAATAATCACGGAATTTAGTGTCACCTTCAATTTGATTATGAATTCAAAAAGGAAAAGGTGAAGGTTTTGCAAAGCTTCTAGCACGTTTTTATATTCTCCAATTGCATAATGGCTATAATAAATACGTAATTGCTTCTTAAATAGTCAAACACTTAAGCATTGAAGATATGAAATCCAAATATATTTTTTTGAAAGTTATAAGGAAATTTACATAATCCGGGCGACAGACAATGCTAATTATTACAACCTTTTGAGCATGTTATTTGGTTTTAAAATTTATTCTAGGTAATTTTGAAAAATACTAGTAGGTAAAAGAAATGAGCAGACTGGATTTTTTTCTTTTAAATATTGTAAGTAACTGTTTTTTAAAATAAAAAAAATTACGTAGATTTTATTCGATTTAAGATTTTAAAATAAAATGATAATTATTATTGATGATATAAAATAAGATCTAAAATTTTGAGAAGATAATTTAGTTTTAATTTAAAATCTTCTGTCCTAGCTCCTTCACTAGGTTAATGACTTCAATGGTGTGATTTTGGAGAAATTTAATCAATCTCTTACGAACTTTTTACTATTACAGCCAATGAACCAATGACGAAGAATTAATCAAAATTGTTAAGAATATCAATATTTTTCTAATAGACATTTCATCAATCTTTTGCTGTTAACAACGATTGAAGAAGAATTAACCAAAATTGCTAACAAAATTGCCTTTGATTTAATTACCAATGTAGTTTTTGAACTCTAAACCGATGAAGCGATGAAAAAGAACAACCTTTGAAACAATTACAACCAATGCAGAAGAATTAATCAAAATTGTTTATAATATCGATTTTGGTCTATTAGAATTCCGAGCGGACTTTTCCAATGGCTAAATGGCTGGCGTGATTTATCATAGTAGTCACATTTTTGCTTTTAGCAACAATTGAAGAAGAATTAATCAACATTGTTAAGAATATTAATTTTGATCCAATTTCCAATGTAGCTTTAAACTCCAAACCAATGAACTAATGACGAAGAACAACCTATGAAACAATCACAACCAACGAAGAAGAATTAATCAAAATTGTTTAATCGATTTTGGTCTAATAGAATTTCCAACGAACTTTCCTAATGTCTAAATGGTTGCAGTGATTTATCAGAGTAATCACATTTTTGCTTTTAGCAACAATTGAAGAAGAATTAATCAACATTGTTAAGAATATTAATTTTGATCCAATTTCCAATGTAGCTTTAAACTCCAAACCAATGAACTAATGACGAAGAACAACCTATGAAACAATCACAACCAACGAAGAAGAATTAATCAAAATTGTTTAATCGATTTTGGTCTAATAGAATTTCCAACGAACTTTCCTAATGTCTAAATGGTTGCAGTGATTTATCAGAGTAATCACATTTTTGCTTTTAGCAACAATTGAAGAAGAATTAATCAACATTGTTAAGAATATTAATTTTGATCCAATTTCCAATGTAGCTTTAAACTCCAAACCAATGAACTAATGACGAAGAACAACCTATGAAACAATCACAACCAACGAAGAAGAATTAATCAAAATTGTTTAATCGATTTTGGTCTAATAGAATTTCCAACGAACTTTCCTAATGTCTAAATGGTTGCAGTGATTTATCAGAGTAATCACATTTTTGCTTTTAGCAACAATTGAAGAAGAATTAATCAACATTGTTAAGAATATTAATTTTGATCCAATTTCCAATGTAGCTTTAAACTCCAAACCAATGAACTAATGACGAAGAACAACCTATGAAACAATCACAACCAACAAAGAAGAATGAATCAAAATTGTTTAACCGATTTTGGTCAAATAGAATTTCCAGTGGACTTTTCCAATGGCTAAATGGTTGGCGTGATTTATTATAGTAATCACGTTTTTGCATTTAACGATAATTAAAGAAAAATTAACCAAAATTGTTAAGAATACTAATTTTGATCCAATTTCCAATGTAGTTTTTGAACTCCAAATCAATGAAACAATGAAAAAAGACAACCTTTAAAACATTTGCAACCAATTAAGAAGAATTAAGTAAAATTATTTATAATATTAAATTTGATCTAATAGAATTTCCGACGAACTTCTTCAATGGATAAATGGTTGGCTTGATTTATCAGAGGAATCACGTTTTTGCTGTTAACGACAAATGAAGAAGAATGAACCAAAATTGTTTAAAATTAACCCTTTTGATAGAATTTCCAGTGTATTTTTTGAACTGATTGAATAATTAGCGTTATTAGTGTTTTCGAGATTTTTAGCAATTTTATTTCAGGTTACTTACTTTTTACTGATACAATCAATAAACCAAGGAAGATAAAAAAAAAAAAATAATCACAATTGTTTTCAGCCAGAGTTCTAAATGGGGCTTTTCCAATCCTCACAAAGCAAGTGAGACTAGTTTTTAACAATATTATTTTACTGGAATCATTTTCTAGCTTTAGCAAATAATGAAGCATGAAATAATCAAAATTGTTTAGGATATCGATATGGATCAGTTGTAGCTTCCAGGATTTAAGGGGTTCCAAGAACTACCAATTGCTGCACTGTAAGAGTAACAATTGTCGTTGGAAATTGTGTGGCCACACATTCAAAGTAACCAGTGTCATCAATAAAAAGCTCAAAACGTAAGTCTATAATAGTTTAGAAGAATCCATGAATTGGTATGCTATGAAATAAATACGTATGGGACAAAAAATTTCGACAAATATTGGATCTGATGTATTTTACATCTGGATCAGTCTGCATTTAGAATAATTTGCATCTGAAGTTCTTTATAAATAGAATATTTTGTTGTGTTTTGCTCCTAAAGTACTCTATCTAGAATGTTCAGCATCTGGAGCATCTATTGCTTCATGTTTTTTGGGATAGGTATACTGTAAAACAGAAGCACAGCAGCAATTATATTTATGAGCTTTAGTGTAAACATATGGTAATACACTGGTGGGCAAAATTAAGAGATGGAAAGCATTTTCGCACATTTCTATGACGCTATATTCTTCTATGACGCACATTTCTAAGACGCTATGACCCTATTTCTGGACGGTTATTGATATGGAGGGAACCTGGAACCCGATACCATCCCAACAACATTATCGACAGGGACCATTATGCTGGTGGAGGACTCATGGTTTGAGCAGGGATCATGCAAGATACCCGCACACCGCTCCATGTGTTTGACAATGGTTCCGTGAATGCCCAGACGTACAGGCAGGAGGTCCTAGAGCCATATTTGCGTTTCTTCAGGGGCGCTGTTGGCCCTGAGTTCACTTTTATGGACGACACTGCGCAACCACATAGGGCTCTCATGGTTGATGAGTATCTGGAAAGCGAGGATATTCAACGAATGGATTGGCCAGCCAAATGCCCTGACCTGAATCCTATTGAACATGCTTGGGATGCTCTTGGGAGAGCTATTGCGATGTGCCAACCTCCCCCCAAAACCATTCTGGAGTTAAAAATTTCTCTGGTGGAAGGATGGGAAGGTCTTGCACAAGTCCTCCTTAACTTCCTTATTAACAGCATGCATACTCGTTGTGCATGCTGTCTGTCTGTCAGGGGTGACCATACACCATACTAGAGGCAACACACACTGTACAAGCCTCACTTTTATTGTCATCTTTTATCCTTAAGTTCAGACTACATTGGATTTATTGGCAATAGATCTTGCCAGTGAATGGCACTTTCATTTTTGTTTTGCATATTTTATTATCATGGAGTAAGCTATATCCATACCAAATTTCATTTATTTATATTCAGTATTTTTGAGATATTTTGGAAAATGTCTTCCATCTCTTTATTTTGTCCACCAGTGTAGAAAATGTGTATCTTTAATTGGTCTATTCTAAATAGAAGCTCCAGGTCTTACTTGCAAAATGATGAATGGTAAGGCAATAGTATCGGAATTATAGAGATTTGTTGTTTCAAACTTAATCCGTTTATGGTAATAATTTTGAAAAATAAATGGCTGATAAATGCTGTTGAAAGTAAGTAGAAATGTTTGGTAACTAAGCAGAAAGGGATGGTAATAATTTTGCGTCGTTACGAATAACACGGTTTCTGAAAATTTTGCTTGTAATCTTTTAATAAATCATTCATTTTAAACTTGCAGAAGCTATGCTAAAATACGCAGAACTCATAGAAGTCATGCAGAATGCAGTACTACTATAGTTTGATTTGTTATTTATTTTTGTTGGTTTTACGTTAGGTAAATAATCAAAGAATATTGTATAGAACGATACAAAAATGTATAGAATACCTTAATGTACGGAAATCAAAGGATTTCACTTTACTCATGCGTTTCAAAAAAATAAAAGAAAACGTTTTTTCCTTTGAAAATTTTTAGGCTACATACTCTTAAACATAAGGATTCCCAACAAAAAGAGTTCTAATTAGGCAGTTTCTAACTTGAAAAAACAATTTTATAAAAATCCTTCTTTTTAGGCTTTTATCTCGTGCATAATAGTACACCATCAATGCCGGAACAGGCAGATTTACGATTGTATTTTTAAAAAGGAATACAGAAGTGTTTTTAAATCCTTATCGGCCTCCAATGGTAAAAAGTTAAGAATTGCAAAAAGCATGAAAGAAAATTAATACAGAAAGAAAATTCGACGACGCCTGTAATCTTGGCTATTCTTCTTCTTAAAAGAGAAATCACGGTCCAGTGGGGTGCCTTGCTCTTCGGAGGTGGTGGCCCGGAGAGGGCTAATGTGAAGACTGCCCATGGGCCTCAGGTGGGCAGCGGGTGGGCACCGTTACCCACCGCTTGTATTCACTGTTGGAATTAAAGAAATAATATTAAAAAAAGAAAGCTGAAGAAAAGAAAAATGTTAGACCCGCTGTCTTTGAGTTTGACGATTGCCGGCAAAAATTTCTTTGGCGGTTTCTTTAAGATTTTTTTTTTTTTTTTTCATATTAGTCTTGAAATATTTTATTTATTTATTTTGAATATAAATTAATTGAAGTGGCATGAGGTGCTAGAATAATAAAATCTTAAAAGTTATCGGGAGGGAAGTTATTACATTTTCTCACCGTAGAGGTTAAAATTTATGTCTAAAGAATTGAAAACAGTAGGCGAATTGTCGTCAGATTGAAATAAAAGGAAATACCAGAATGAATTTATCAAGAATTTCAAATATATCCTTGTTTTAATATAATACGGTTAACATTAGATATGATATTGATAAATTGAATTAAATAGTACGACAGTAATATTCTGTTTCATTACTTTGTGAAATATAAACAATGAATCACGATATACAATGAATCTTGTCTAAATATTATTTTTAACAGGTTTCGAAAGCATTAAAAAGCTTATAAATTTGGATTATGAAATATTTTATAATAGTATGCTGTACCTTTGTGATGAAAGTAATGGGTTTGTTTTTAGTAGTATCATCATTTGAAATGAGGAATTTTATTGGGACTGTAACGAGGAATTTTGTGGTAAATACAAGCCGCATTCTGTCCGTTTATTGTAATTGAAAACAATTCATGTACCAAGAATGAACCATGTCCGCTAACGTTGTAATAGAAAAGCTAACGTTGAATAGAAAAACTAACAAATGAAAGGTTTAAATACCTCTTACTAACCAGAATTATTTTTTTTTTATTTATTTTTTTTTTTTTTTACTATACAGTTCGGTAATTTTACCAGAATTTTTTTCCCCCGTGCACTATTATTTATTTTTAAATTGCTTATATTACATTTTCTTTTAACGTCTTTAAAGTTTCTCAGAATGCGAGTTGTTTTTCTAGTTGTTGTAATCTGAAAGATATTTTTTTTATCAATAGCATTTCTTTCTCATATATCCTATTAAACACAGAAATTTTATTTTTATAAAAGTATTTTTCATTCATGAAGTGAATCTCCTCAAAGTTTGAGTGTCCTTTTAAAGTTTTATGCTCACTGAAATATATATTAAAGCGGATATGATGGTTATATTATAATTATTTGGAATTTCTTCAAATAATTGTTTCTTTTTTGCAGTAGTTATTATATAAAAGCTTTTTTCCGTGTTTTTTTTTACTTGGATTTGAATTTCTACGATCATTGGTCGACTCATAAACTGCTCCAAGCTCACATCTAAAACAGTGTAGATTTAAAATATCCCAAGTGGTTGATCTATCATAGGTAAACATCCTCTTCCTATCCAGCTAACTTGGGACGTTTTTGTGCACTGTAAAAAATAGATGTAAATTCCACAGAAGAAAAAAATTTATTCACAGAAAAAAACTGTTTAAAGAAGAAGAGAAGTTTCACAAAACAGTTTTTCTCTGTTTTTCTTCCTAATTATAAACGGACTAAAACTGCCAGTTCAAATTGCAATTTTTGTCACGCAGTTTTACTTACCGTTAGATAATTCTACCATTTTTAAACTCATTTTACGATTATTTTCTATACTTGCTCTTATATTTCCTCAATTATTATATGGTTTTGAACATCGTATATATAAAACTGTGATTCGATTTTATTATCAAATTGATAATCTAACTGATTATTATTTTTCCATAGATATAATTTTTTGTTAAGTTAAATTTTCAGACATTTTTATACGGGTAGACCACTATAGTTTTAAACATTTTTACACTTAAACATTATTTCAATAAGTGAGACTTTTAAGATAAAAACAATTTAAGTTTTTTCTTTTTGCTGAGAAACACTCGAGCTGCGGTAGCTCCGGACACAGAGAGTTCGGCTCCCAATGAGGTGTCCCAGGTTCGAATCCCAGTGTCATCTGCACGTCCGAAAGCTGCTGCTCTCCGCTTGCACCGATCAAAAAGCTGACTTTTTTTAGTATGGTTTTCTTCACCAAGCCATGTAAAAACACTGAAGTTTGTTCATGAGTTATCTTGTCCTCTGGATTGAGCTTACATGATCATAAAGCTGAATATTGACAGCCCCAAATGCAATCGGGATCCGCTGTTCAATGCTTGTAGTGAAATAAAAGGACGAAACTTAAACCCGTCAAAAATTTATATAATGAAAAAGCAACATCTTTTTTTGCATTCTATTAGCTACTGTGCTATTTCATCCTCAATTAGGCATCTTAATCTCAGCCTAACATAAGTTTTAACATTTTAGACAGAAACCGTTTCAGAGTAAACAATTCTGAAACGGTTTCAGACCATTCAGCTCTGTCCGTTTTAGACCGTTTGACAGAAATAGTTTCAGAGTAAATTTAGTAGATTTTTTTAGCATGGTTTTCCTCACCAAGCCGTGTAAAAACAGAAAAGTTTGCCCATGCGTTATCTTGTCCTCTGGGTTGGGCTTACATGGTCATAAAGCTGAATATTGACAGTCCCAAATGTGATCAGGATCCGCTGTTCAGTGCTTGTAGTGAAATACGAAGAAGAAACTTAAACCTGTCAAAAATTTATATAATAAAAAAGCAACATCTTTTTTTTTCTTTTTTTTTGCATTCTATTAGCTACTTTGCAATTTCATCCTCAATTAGGCATCTTAATCCCAGCCTAACCTGAATAAACATTTTAGACAGAAACCGCTTCAGTGTAAACATTACATCTGGAAGGACTTTCCATCCAAAAAGAAAATATTTTAAAAAGACTCTAAAGTCAACACACCTCTTCCAGTTTTGGAATTAGCAAGATATTATTCTTGCTGGTGACTTCTGATGTGGCGAAGAAAAAAAGAAATTTACAGGGGTTGGCGGGAGGGTGAAGAACATAAAGTAAAAAGGCAAGTTCAAAAAAGCCGTCTTTTGCTGTCGAAAATTGGATCTCCACAGGGGGGCGTAGTCCCCTTCATTAGCGAAAACTCCAAACTTTTTTTGTTCGATTTCTGTTTCTTGTTCCCTTCCCTTCTGTCCTTTACCCTCCCATACCTTTTCTTGAAGAATCCGCAGGTAGGTCAGGCGTTGAGAAAGCAAGGTCAACTTGCACAGTTCTTAGCCTTCACCATGCATCGTCTGCGTGACCACAAGCCATTCGAATGTGCCTTTTTCACTCCGATAAAGATTCCATTACATGAACGGAGAAAGAAAATAAAAAGAACTGAAAATGCTGCGCCGCTAAAAATATTAACTCTTTACGCTTTGAGCTGTGATTTGTGCATGACAAATATACCATAACTGCCTTCCTCATACTATATTGCTAAAAATGATTTGACATTTAATCTTTCGTATGGAAAAGTGACAGAAACTTAAACTTATTTTTTTTTGCCAGTTATTTCTTGTATTTTTAAATGCTATATTTTACGCATAATGGTTGCATAATATTTTGCAAAAACTTTTGTTAAAAAATTTGTATCTGCGTTGAGAAAAAAAAGTACTGTCAAGACTACCATGATATATTTAAATTTACCGTGTTTATGGCTCTTTGGGATAACAATAATTTTGGTTAAATTAACCATAAAATATAGTGTTATAATATGCGAGAAAATTTTGAGAATGTGGCAAAATTGGTAATTTTAATTCTTTAAAGCATAGTTAAAAAAAAAAAAAATCCATTTTTATTCGGTTAAATTTTCTTCTCAAACTTTTATTTTTTACTAATAGTTTGGTAACAAGAACTATAACTTAAAAAATCAGAATTTCTGATGAGCTATTAGTATATGAACAGAAAAATTACCGGTTTATATATACCATGCATTTTAGTTTAATTACCTGAATAATGTTTCCCCCCCCCCTTTTTTTAACAATGTTATTTCTAAACAATACGGTAATTTTACCAGAATTTTTTTCTCTGTGATATAAGTTTATGTAGAAAAGTCTAGATTTGACATTAAAATTAAGAATTTGAGATAATTTTCTTACTTACCATACCTAATTTGAGGTTTATGAGAAAAATATCACAAGATAAACACTCTTTGTGAAGAAATGTGGCATCAATGACGAATTTTAAAATAATTTTTTTTTCTATTTGTTTTATAATTGCCTTTCTCATACAATATTGCTAAAAGGGATTTGACATTTAATCTTTCTAATAAAAATGGGACAGAACCTTTTTTTCTTTACTCAGCTCTTGCTTCTATCTTTAAACGCTACATTTTATGCATAATGGTCGTGTAATATTTTACGAAAAGTTTTGTTAAAAAATTCGTATCTGGGAAATTTATAAAGAAAAGTTAAGATTTGAGAATAAAATGAAGAATTTGAGATGACTTTCTCACTTACTTTGTAAATAACGTGAGGAAAGTGAGAAAACTGCAACAAGATTAATCTTTTATCACATTCTTTGAGAAGAAATTTGAAATCAATGAAGATTTTTGAAATAATTTGTTTCTCGATTGCCTTTTTCTCACATTATTGCTAAAAATAGTTTGGTTCTTAATATTTGATGTGAGTAAGTGATACATATAAAAATACTATATTTTTCAAATATAGGGTTTTTTATCGTTAATTCATTACTAATAAATGACGCTAATTTAATTTGACGAAAAGCAAAAAACTTATCATAGCATATTTAAGACAGTAATGTTTGATTAATTTTGACAATAGGTACTAGATGAAGTAAAAAAGTAAGCTATGTACTGAAAAGCAAAATTAATGAAAGACTGATTTGTTTAGAAAAAACATAAAAATTCGCCATAGTATTATTGACTCCAATTAGGCTTAGTTAATTTCAGAAAAGGCACTACTGGTATTTGGTCCATTTTTAAAAGGTACCAAGTATACTAATATAGGTACAATGCATATTTGTATATTTAGTGCATGTTAAAAGTGCTCCAATACAGTGCAAACTTAATATTGGTTGCAGTTTTAATATTGGTCGCGCAGGTTGTCCGGCTACCAAAGCAGGGGAGCTATCCCCAATACAGAGGATCAAAATTGCGATGGCATGTCCTCAGATAATCTTCAGGGATGTTTCCCAGACCGTAGCCAATAGCCCATTGCGTAGCTCTAGTGCGACGTAAATAAAGTACCCACCCACCAAAAATTCGATAACTAATATAATGATATAGTGCCTTTACTAAATTGCTAAAGCGTTACACATTAACAAGTGGATATCCTTGCTGAAATCAATTTAAATAACAATAAAGAACCATTGACACAAACAGTGTACAAACGATGTAAACACTTTTCTGTAAACATGCGCTTATTTATAAAATGGATAACTTGAAATTAGACGTTACATTTTGCCAATCTATTTAAAATATGACATTTGAATTAACATCAATTTGATTGATTTTGATCAAATTGATAAGAGTTTGACTTTAGATCTTTAAAATCCTTTATTTGTCTACAGATTTTTTTTTCTTCCAGTTTTAAAAAATAATCTCTATAAAGCTTTTCAACACTTGGATAACAGATTTATAAATGGCTAAGAACATGAAAAAGTATAAAAAGGTTGTTCAGGTTCATCAACTCAATCCAATTACACCTTAAAAAAAAAGGAAGAATAAAATTTAAGAAAGATTGAGTGAAAGGAGATTCATTAGAATCCTATGATTGAATTGACCTGAAGAGCTTCAACAGTCACGCTTTCAGAATTAGTAGAAAAAAATAGAGGGCGCTTTAATTCGAAAGTCTATCAATGCACAATCATTCGTTATAACTGCCAATACTTGAATCTAATAATAATTCATCGTCTGTCATTGGAAGTTGCGACTTAATTTATACTTAAACTTAATGAAGAAAACGGCTACTCCTCCCCATAGCTTCAAACATGGAAAGTAAAATCAGGAAAGAAAAAAAAAAAAAAACAATTGCCCAACTAAGCGGAAAGAAAAGTAGGGAAAAACTTAATTTAGGCCGAGTTTACGTAAGCTTCATCGTGGTTTTTTCGAACATCTGTCATACATATTGCCCCTTACTAAACTTCCCCCAAACCTTGCTGATTACTTTTAGTTGGAAAAAAAATTCATAAGCAAATACCAAATTGTACAAAAAATGTTCCAACATTCATCTAGCTTCGCTGTCAGGTTCCTAAAAAAGAAAAAAAAATCGTTTGAGAATTTGTCAGATGTTCTAATGTTAATAGAGACTGCAATGTATGCATGCATAAATTGAGCGTATGCTGAAATGTTCTTTTTAACACTAAAGAAGACTTATATTAGTTCTTCCGTGAGCCACCTGGAGCGCTGACACGGGTGGTAGTTTCTATATATATATGTAACAGGAAAAAAATAAAAAGAATTTCACTATTATCGATATATTTTCCTGTTTTTTAATAGAGATACATGGAATCAAAATAGGCTGAAGCTCAAAATAGGCTGAAGCTCGTGCTGTAGAGAGATCTGGCATCGGTACAATCGATTATATTTTGTTATTAAAGTTCAGAAGAAAAAAATGTTACAGTAAATTAGATTTATAATTTGATTCTTCTTTTTTTTTCAGGAGAAATTTTTTTCTTTCTAGGCTTTACTTTATGAAGGAAAGGGTACATTTTTGTGAATTTCATTTTGAGTTTGTTGTTTTATCTGAAAATATCTAGAAGGAATTTGAAATCAATTTTAAAAGGAAATTTTGATTAATGCAAAGAAGAAATAATAATTCTCAAAAGTGTTAAGTTCTTCCAATAGTGTTAAACTTTAATGTCGTATTTCATGTGATAAATACGTAAAAATTAATTTTTATATACTGAACAATTTAAAATCTAATTACGTAAAAAATTTTCACTAATGTTTTCGAGCTAAAAAGTTTCTTTTTTTTTTCGTATCATGTAGGACAAAAAATCACATTTGTTCTAAAAAATGCGTTTGTATCTTTCGGAAATATAGTTTAAGCATGAATTCAGAATGTATTTATCAGTATGTATACATAAGTATTTATGCATAAATTATGCATGGAGATATACAAAATTATACTCAATCCCAGATAACAGTGTAAGATTGATTTTAATGTCACGAAAACCATTTTTATCACAAAGACCAAAAAATTTTATAAATGATTAACAAATAAACTGCGCAAGCTTGAAACGTTGATAAATTTAACTATGGTAGTTTACATGCTATGAGTTTCACATTAAGCTTGCATAAGTAACCCTTTTAGAATGAAATTGAATCAGCCTTTACAAAATAAGGCTAGGAAAACGTTCTGAAATCGTTACCATATTCCTTACCATATGAATGGAAAATTTTCCAAATGAACGGTTTAAGTACCGTATGTTGTGTTTTTATTAAACAAAATTGCGTTTTTTTTTCTCTCACCACAAATGCCATTACCATAAAGTACGGCAATTTTACCAGAATTTTTTTCTCCGTATGTTTTAGTTAAATATAACCCTGCAAGCAAAATTAAATTTTTAAGTGTTTGAGTGTAAGTTGCTCCGATTTCTATGTTACAAAATTATCAACTCTGTCAGTGTAATTATCAACTGATAATGCAATTTAGTAAAAATGTTTCTTTTTTAAAAAGAAATTTATGAAAAACTATTAAACTCTATAATAATCATATTGTAAATCAATGTAAAGTTGTTATTAAAAAAATTCAGTATTTTTCAAGAAGGAAAATAAAGAAATTAAAGCTATAGTTTGAAAGGCAAAGCTATAGTTTAAAAATATGTGCAGAGTGTTCAATAATGATCACCTTTAATGTGTGTCTTTGGAATATTTCTCGAAATTGAAAACAAAAAAAAATATATAAACTAGGGATTATTTACGTCTTTAAATAACTTGAATAAAAATGATAAACAATACTAAAGCTATTATGGGGTGACGTAATTCATGCAAGCATTTTTAAATTGTTTTTCACTTTATCCTCTCAGTTTACTTTAATTACATTTTAATGTAAATCTAGACTGTAAAGAATTTCGTATCAAAATAATGGTAAAAAATGCTGCCACCATGGGTCATCCATAACCATAAGACCAAATTTTTATTTCAGAACTTTATATTATAATTTTTACGTTTATATTTATTTAATTACAGTGATTCAACAATTTTACAATAAATATAACTAAAAATTATGATATGAATGAATTTAATGGATAAAAGTTACTGACACCCTGAATGCCGGTACTTTTACCGGAATTCAATTCGGAATTTTTTTACAATGTTGTATTAATGTACAGAAAAAGAAACAATGCTAATAACTAAATTTTGTGTGATTAATCTTCTAGAAAACATTGATTCAAAGTTGCGATAGATGTTAATAAAAATAAAAACTACTTTTTGCAAAAAAATTATAACTTCATCAAATGCAAAAGAGTAATGACGATACATCGATTATTCATCGATATTAATATCAATTTAAATCACGCAAATCCAACCAAGGCATGAGATCAATCTACCAATCTAATTACTTCTAATCATTTATCATTCTCTCTTAAGAGAATGCGAACGTGTTAGTTGAGATAAATCAATTTTACGAACACTTGAAAGGAAATAGAAAGTTGTTATAAATTGCAGAAATGTCATTCTTTCAAAATCAAGTCTCTTAGAATTTAATAAATAAGCAATAATTGTTTTAGATTGCAGATAAATCTCTATACTGTTATCAGTACGTAGAAATAATGATATTTGCTTAGGGTGGTGATGAAATATAGAAATTGATGAACAAACTGGGCAATTTTTGAGGAGATTAATTCAAGATTGACGTTGTTGATTCATATTTATAAATAAAAAAAGTATGAAAAATTACAATATGGGCGAATTTTTTGTTGGAAAATAAGAATATCACTTTCATATTTTTAAGTACACTGTAAAAAAGTACTGTCAACCTTAGAGCATCATCCGTAAAATCTATTTTTACAACAAATCTTTATACTACCGCAACTGTTACAGTAATACTTAATTAATTACAGTGATTCAGTGATTTTATAGTAAATATTACAGTATAAATATCAAATTTTTTGTTTCATAAAGTTTTACGGTAAAAAATACTGTAACTCTGAGTGCCTGTACTTTTTACCGGAATTTGATCCGGAATTTTTTGGAGTCCAATTGGAAGTACTTAATATTTATTCAATTTTTTATTCAAATAGTAATTTAATCAATTGAACAAATGGTTTAAAAAATTGAAATTAAAATATGTTTTAAGTGTTTATTAACTGAATCTAATAAACCTAATCAATTTTTAATAATAGTAATATCAAAGCAATGGTGGCTACATTTTATATGTTTACTAGCTAAATGTAATTAATAAATTAAGCTTTCAATAAGAAAAACTATTAAATTAATTTAAGAATATTGTCAGAGATTTTTCAAACAATAGGAAAGATTGTTGCAATTTTTGTCTTCAATGAGTAAATATGAAACTTTATTCAATTTGCTGTGGAAATGAAAGTTAATCGAAATTGAAATATTTTGTATAAATACTGATTCATTGCAGCTTGCTTGCTAAAAATTCTTTAGTTATTAAACTGGAGCATAAAAGTTTGTACCTAAACTTCAGAGTTATTAAAGAAATTATTATTAATATTTATAAGTGATGATACAAAAACAAAATTATTTGAAATAAAGATTGTTTTTTAATTTATAACCTCGTAGACTATAATGAAAAACGCTGATGTAAAAATAAGAGAAGAATTTGTTATTTTTCTAAAATTTGTTGAAATATATTCGTTAAAATAAAATAAAATTTCGCCAAATAACTTTTACTTTCATACTTATTCTCTTTTTAATGTTCCTTTAACGAAAAGAAAAATGCTTGTTTTTTTAATTTTTTTAAACTATAACAACAAAATAATTTAAATTTTTTTTTTAAATTTTTCTGATTTATGTTTATATTTTAATAATTTTTATCAAACATAACAAGATAATCTTAAACTTTTTCTCTTTTAATATTTCTAATTCATGCCTATATTTTTATAATTTTTCTCAACATAATAACAACAAAATAAAGTTAAAGATTTTTTTTCCATTTTAAAATTTCTGTTTCGTGTATATGTTTTCATAAATTTTCTCAAACATCGTAAACAACAAAATAATGTTAAGAACATTTTCCGTCTAATATTTCTGTTACAGACATATATTTTCATAATGTTTCGATTTTTAATGCTTATGTAACGAAAGAAAAGTGTTGGTTTCTTAAAACTTAACGAACATCATAACAGCAAAATAACGTTAAACTCTTTGCACTTTAAATATTTCTGTACAATGCACGTATTTTCATATTTTGCATTAATAGTAAGTCAAAAATCTTTCACGTGTTTTTTTATATATTACAATTATTCATAGCTTTGGAGTTATAATATTAAAATATATATTCATATAACAAAAACTTTTATAAATTATATTCAGAAAATTTTAAGTTAATTGATGTAAAGAAAATAATTGTGATAAATCTCTCTTTAATCAATGAATACTTTGTTAAGAAACTAACAATGTTTCTACTCATTTCACGAATTATCCATTTTAATCATAAATTTTAGAACTATCTTTGCTTGCATTAAAAACAAAAGTAAAGGCATTTATTGAGTTATTGCATAATTATTACTATAATAATGTTGCAACATAATTACTTAATAACTTTCTTAAAACTTTTAAGAATTTTGATTGTTACTTGTGTTAGTAATGATTCCTAACACAAATGCCACACAAACTATAAGCGAAAGAAAAAGTGTCGGCGTCACTTTTAAGCAATAGTAGCAATATCATAATAATTGCTCCTGAAGTTCTTGGAATTCATATTTACCCCGAAAAAAATCTGTTAGAGGGACTTTGAGTTTTAAAATATAAAATTTAAAGAAAATTTGTTTCTTTGGAAGAGGTTTTAAAATTTTAATTAATATTAACTGCATTAATGGTAAATCAAAAATAAACGTGAAAAAAACATACCTTAGTTTTAGCTCTATAAACAAAAATCTTCCCCAGTGTCTAAAGAGGAATGTTCTTATTTAAAGAACTGAAATTAGAGTATGTCCATTTATATACTTTCATTTGTGTTTTACTCATGTTGTTTTTGGCTCTAGTTTTCATAACACAAAGAATATCCTTTCCTATGGTGCATTAATAAATTATTGGAAAGTTCCTTTAATTAAAAAAGGAAATAGTTGAAAGAATTTTCACGAAAAAAAATTTTTTTTTCCATAAAAAATTTGGAATAAATTTATCACTAAAGTGTAAAAAGCAATATATTCTCCCAAGAAAAATATTTACCAAAGAAAAAATGAAAATAAATTTATTAATAAAGAATAAAAAAATTCCTTCCTAGGAAATTACTCTCCGGATAAGATTAAAAAATTTGGAATAAATTTACCAATTTAAAAAAAAAATATGTTTCTCCCTTTGACGATTTGGAATAAATTTATTATTAAAGTTTTAAAAAAAATAATTCTCCTAATAAAAGAAATTAACTAAAACAGGAATTTTATTTTAAAAAAATAAATACTTCCACGAATGAAAAAATAAGAATAAATTTATTTATCAATTTAAAAAAGTGATTTCCGGAAAAATATTTCTCCCTTTCACAAAAATAGGAAAGAAATTTTCATAAAGTTATAAAAACAAGAAAAAAAAATTTTCGGAAGAATATTTCTTTTAATAAAAAAAAAAAAAAAAAAAAAAAAAATCTACCAAAAATGAATTGTTTAAAAAAAATCTTTCCAAGCCGGAAAAAGATCTAAATAACTAGATAAAAGATAAAAAGATAATACCACTTTAAAAAAGTGATTTCTGAAAAAAATATTTCTCCCTTTGACCAAAAAAAATTTTTTTTGAAGTCTCAAAAACAAAGAATTTTTTCAGAAAAATTTTTGTTCTAATTAATTTTTGTTAATCTTTGTTTTGTTTTCCTAATTGAAAAATAAGGAATAAATTTATCAATTTGAAAAAAAAAATGATAACTCAAAAAATATTTCTCCCTCTGACAAAAAAAATGAATAAATTTATCACTAGAATTTAAAAAACCATAATTTTCTCACAAAACTATTTCTCTCAATGAAAATAAAAATAAATTTATCAACAAAGAATGAAAAAAAAAAGCGATATCTTTCCAAATTAATAACTCTCCCGATGAAAAATAGAAATTAATTTATTCACAACGAATAAAAGATTAAGAAAAAAATTAAAAATTCATCAACAAAAAAAAAAAAAAAAAAAAGTAAAAAAAGAGTTTTATACCAAACCCTTATTGTCTTGAACATCTTACTCTTATCCATTACACATACCAATAAACATGTCTTTTAAAAATTTCATTTCTTTAAAGTATTCCCCTCACGCTCTGTGACTTGTTTTAAAAACCGATTATTTCCATTCGAATAAAAACAAAATAAAGGCCCGAATGTTCTCCTGACCTTTAACCATAGATTAACAGATAAGTTTTGGGCGAATGTTTCTTTTCTTTATTATTTCATATTGAAGAAGGTGTGTAATAAGGATAGAGGGGAGGAGAAGAAAAAAAAGAAAAACACAGCATATTCTATAGCGACTTTTTTTTTTCTTTCTTCCAGTGGACCTAGAATTGGAAACAGAAAAACCAGGTATTCAATAAATCTTACTGACAAGTGCATCTTGGAATAGGGGAGTGACATTCTCTAACTCCAGAGATGTCCCAATGCGTGTTTGGAATCTAATGTTGCCTTTACCGTTTTTTTATTTTTTATTTTTTTTATTAAATAAGAAATGGTTCTTTATTTTTCTATCACGTTGGGATTTTCTGTGGTTTGATTTATGTATCTTTTTGGGACTTGTACAAGTTGGATACGCAATGACTATCATAGATTTTAACTGTCGCTGCTCAGTTATGTTTGCTAATGAAGCGACAGTTCAAGAATCCATTGTTCGATAAAAACACGTCCGAGCATTCGTCAAAGATTGCGGATGTGAATGGAGTTTTTAAGAAGATGACTATTTCTTTTTTAAACAACATGCATTAAATGACTTATATAAACTACTAACAAAAAATTTAAGTACGTGCTTTTTAAACAACATTCGTTTTCATACTATCAGCTTACTCATGCGTCAAAAATAACTTTTAATTTCAAGAAGATAAATTTCGAACCTATTTTTCTTTTAGCTATAAAACATCTTTTGTTGAAGAAATGTAAATTTTGATGCTCTTTTTCCTAAAAGAGAAAATCAATTTATTCTTACTTTCAACAGTGAAAATTTAAAAAAAATAATTAAATTTTTTTAATTATTTATTTATTTATTAATGTTTTATTCAAAAACATAAGTGAACACTTCCGTTATGAATTTGAAAATTTTTGAAATTTAAAAACCAAAGCTTCCTTTATGAAAAAAAAGGAAAAAAGAACAAAAGAAAGAAAAAGAAAAGAAAAGGAGAGAAAGTTATGGTGACTAGACTAAACATTTTTAAGCTTTTAACACTTTTATTAAAAGTAAAAGTTTTATTTATTTTCTTTACCAAAGCTTCGTTTCTAAAAAGAAAAAGGAAAAAAGAACAAAAGAAAGAAAAAGAAAAGAAAAGGAGAGAAAGTTATGGTGCCTATACTAAACATTTTTAAACCTTTAACACTTTTATTAAAAGTTAAGGTTTCATTTATTTTTTTAACGATACTTTATATAAAACTCGAAAATAATATTACAATGCCCAAAATATATAAGAATAATGCTTTTGTTTTTAGAATAGTTAAAATATAGTTTCAATTTTACTCCATAAATTATTATCTGTCGTTTTGCTTTTTTATCATATTTGCGTGTACTTTATTTCAAATCGTTATGTAATATCCATTAAATTGTGAACACAGTTTACCACAAATTCATATCATTATAAGTGGATTTCTACAAATAATATTATGCCGCATAAAACACTTCATCTGTCATTCTTTATGAAATATTTTACTGTGTCAAAAACATAAAAACAAAATTTTACTATTTTATATTGGTAAAAAAATAATGGTTTTACAAATTAAGATCAAGAGGAAAAACGGTTTATATCCGTAAAAACTGATTCCGAGAAAAAAAACAAATTTAAAGATGTGAGATAGTTCATTAGACATCATACGATTGAAATCGTGAAAATGAAAATATACGTAAATATTACGAGCATCTATTTACATCCCTCAAAAATTTTAAATCAAAAATTTACAATTCTTGATGTTGAGGAAAAATAAAATTTGAAAATTGGGTTGAACAAGAACCATTTTTTCTTCTCGAAAGTCCTCTCCAACCTCTCCATTAGAACTCCAGTCGTTTTTTTTTCATTGTTCTTTTCTTTGTTCCCCTTGTCTACGTTTGGACAGGAACCTTTTATCTCCACCTTGGCGAACAAAGAGCACGGTAGGTATATTCTTTGGTTTTCTTAGGTATTCTTTGGCCAATATCTCCATGGCCCATCTTCAAAGTGTAATAACTCCCGGGAGGGACCGATTTTCCAAGTTATTAATTTGTCAAAATTTATTAATCCTCAAAAGGCAACAGATGGTGATCCAATCGTCATTTTTGTGAAAAATTGTCATAAATCGTTCTCCTAGGTCTTCAAAGATCAATCTCTTTTTTTCCCGAATTTTCTGAGTATAATTGCGTAGATTTTAATTTTTACATTTTTTTAATCTCTTACAATTACGTATATAGATATCATGTGGAATTCATATAGATAAATAAATTCGTACAAATATGGTTACTTTGAACAGAATATTTGTAATGCTGTACACCAGTGCTATTATATGACTTTATTTTGCAATACTATGGCTCAACATTAAAGAAATATGGGTCAACTCAACACCGTAAAAGGGACGCAGCAAATTTGCACGATATTATAAATCAATATTTATGGGGTATCAATGTTATACAATATTATACTGTATCAATATTATACTATATCAATATTATACAATATAATACTATATCAATATTATATAATACTAAACTATATCAATATTATACAATATTACACTATATCAATATTATACAATATTATACGATATTATGCAATATTATACGATATTATGCAATATTATGCAATATTATACTACATCAATATTATGCAATATTATACTACATCAATATTATGCAATATTATAGGGTACAATGTTAAATTTATTTTTACTAGAGTATGCATGAAGGCAAATTTAGTTTTTTTTTTATATTATAAAAATAAATATCACTTTACAAATTTTTTAAATAAACTTTATGCTTCTAACTTCTTCCAAAACGTTATGTTCCTAAATCATCGTTAAAATTAATTTGAAAGTAGATAAAAGAAATATTTGCAGGAAAAAAAACTTCAACTGTCAAGGGAGTTTCTTTTATTAAAAATTACCTTTTAAAATTTACAAATTACTACACATAAATGTCTCGGTGCGGATGGCAGTTGAGTCAAAACGAAAAAATATAGTGGGTGTTTAACCCGTTAAATACCTATCATTGTTTTGGTTGCGTTCGCTTTTTCCCACGACATCTACCAGAAGAATAACAAGCACAAATAAGGCCTCGCTGCAATATTTCAAACGGAATGAATCACTATCCTTGAGGTCATGTTCACCAATGTCACTTTCAACTTCGTAAATCAGTTTGGAAGAAATGGCCATTGACAGAAGTGTTAACACGTTTCCAAGGAACTGTACTGCTGTCGCGGGATACAGTTTTTGGGACACAGTCTGGAGCCATCGAGAAGTGATTTATCTGCACTTTTGATTACTCGCCATTGTTTTAGACATTGTAGATCGTTTCTAATTCAATGAATTATGCCCTTTTTGTGAAAGAGAAATGATGGGAGGATCCTTTCTTGACCAAATTGAGGAAGTTTGTCGGGTCCTGTAGGAATAGAATTTTGTAGTGTATCAAATTAAGTAAATAATTTTATTAGATATGCTTTAATTTGAGCAACTGTCTTTATTTTCGAGATAAACATATTTATAAAATTTTGAAACTTCTCTACTTCTTCCTTGACGAAAGTTAAGGGAATTTAAGAAAAGCAACACTGTGTTGGAACAAATTAAATAAATGATTTCATTGGATATATTTTACTTTGAGAAACTAGGCAATTTTTAAGGAAAGCACGTTTAAAAATGATAAAACGTTTTATCTCCTTCCCTGATAAAATTAAACTAAGTAATTTTATTGGGTGAACTATAACTTGAACAACTAGAATAGTATTTATATTATTATATTATATACATAAACACATTTAAAGCTTATCTTCTCCTTCTTTGACAAAATTGAGAAAATTTATTGGGTTTAGAAGGATTGGAATTTTTATATTGTATAAAATTAACTATATAATTTAATTGGATGCATTTTAATTTAAACTACTTGGTAATTATTTTCAAGATAATCACTTATAAAAAGTTTAAAATTTTTTGATGAAATTGACAAAGTATATTGAGTCTTGAAGGAATAGAATATTTTAATGCATCAATTTAACTAAATAATTTCATTAAATGAATTTTAATTTTCAAAAGTAGACAATCTATTTCGAGAGAAGCACTAAAAAAATTTTAAAACTTTTTCTCTAAAATTTGATGAAGTTTATTAGGTTGGGTTCAGAAAAAGAATTTTTTTTGTGTGTGTATCAAACTAATTAAATAGCATCATTTCATTTTATTTCATAACCGTCGTTGAATATCTGACCAAATTTTTGAGTTTACGACTACTAATGTTCAACTCTGTAGCCTTGCAAATTTGAACCCAATCCTGACGACAAGGGAACTCCTGGATCAAGTATTGGGAGAAATTTGCCTTCGTGGAGGACTTTTTGAGGGAACTAACCCGTATTTGTGTTACATGGAGAGGAAGACCACGAGAACCTCCCACGGTTAGCGTCACGGCAAAAGGACTCTAACCCATGATCCGTCTGTCTCTAACCTGTGATCATTGGACATATTTTAATTTGCACAATCAGACAATTATTCTTAAAATAGACACATTTCAAAAATTTTAAACTTTTCAACACCTTCTTTGGTGAAATTGAGGACGTTTATTGGTTCAAAAAAAGAAACAGAATTTTATAATTTGCGCTATAAATTAGATAATTTTATTGGATATATTTTAATTAAATAAACCCTTACCAAGAAATTTAGATTTTAATTAGGTATTGGGCTTAAAATATCACTGGACATATTTTAATTTGAACAAGTAGAAAATTGTTTTCAAAATAAACATATTAAAAATACTTGAAAATTCTCTGCTCCTTATTTGACAAAATTAGAGACGCTTATTATTGGGTATCAAAGAAATAGAATTTTGCAATTAATGCTATTAATTAGATATTTTTGTTGGATGTATTTTATTGAGAAAAAACTGGGCAAAAAATTTCGACTTTAATTACGTATTGGATTTAAAATAAGTTATGCATCAGAAGTTCTCAGAAAAATCAGGAAAATATTGAACCATAATGAAGTGCAACTTTTATATAAGATATTATATTTTATTGCATTTAATATGCTGCTACACTATGAGAAATTCTGGATCAAATTACGTTTAAAAGTACCCGCACTCCGGTAATTTTTGGCCGGAAAATCCATTTTTACCGAAACATGTTACGGAAAATAAATAAGACTAACCGTAGTTTTTACAGTAATAATTACCTTAAAATCACTGAATCACTCTAATTAAATGAATATTATTTAAAAATTATGGTATGGTATTTTACTTTAAAAATGGATTTTACGGTGAAATGGATATTACGGACGATGCACCTCATTTTATTCCGTAATTTGATTCGGAATTTTCTACAGTGTACCTTGATAAGGTGATTAATAGTTTCCTTCCTAGATAAATCAAGGCATCGTGAAATAAAATTATGATTATATGGTTGAACTTATCACCATATTAAAGTTAAAGCAACTGAGAGCAATATTATGCTTCAACGCGTTCTAAAATTCCTAACCATGTTATCATAACATCTAACTCTGAAAAGAAGAAAAAGTGTGGTAAAAATTACCAAATTTTATAAAATTTACCGTGTAAAATTGCCTCTATTGGAACACCAAAAAGTTAGGAAATTTTTATCAAAGCTCTTATGTGAAATTAACAATGAAATATGATTTTATAATATTTGATGAAATTTACGTAAATTAATGTGGTTGAAATTTGTAATATTATCTTGATTCCCTAGAGCATAGTATAAGAATAATTTAATAGGTTTAATTTATTTTTCAGTATAGTATTTTTTTCTAAATGTGCTGTAATAAGAACCGTAACTTTGAAAACTAGAATTCCTGGTTAGTTGTTACGGTATTAACGGCCTAATGAATGGTTTAAATACCGTATCTTTTGGTTTTATTAACCAGGATTATTATTCCTTTTTACCAGAAATGCCATTAACATACATTTCGACAATTTTTGCAGAATTGTTTTTACTCAGTTCCTTTCATTGAAAAGATAATTATTAAACTTCAGCAATAATTGCATAATATTGAAGAAATCCAGAGAATTATTTGGTGGTAGTTCCGAGTACAAAGCTCTCAATAGAAAGCAGATGAAACCAGTGAAATAAATTACCAGCAAATGTCAGTTTATGATGATTTATCTGAAAGGCACTGAATCAAACAAACCTTAATACTCAGTTAAAATTACAATCAGAGAAATCATGGGCGATCTAAGCTCCGATTCGTCGAAATTACCTTCGAATAACTAACAGTTCAATACACAACCTTTAGCACACCGTATTTATTAACAACTCATTTACAAGTATATGCGCCAAGCCCCTTTTTAATCTAAACTTTCTATTCTTCATTAAAGAGGACCCCGGGCTGCCGGCAAGGATACAGAAATGGAAAAAAGTAGAATAAATAAATAAAAAAGCATTAAAGGCAGCAATGAAAAGAAAAATTGGCTTGCGAAGACACTTGCGTCTTAAAGGGGTATTTTAATTTCATCATTACCTACCTTATTTCATCAACGCCGCTGTTATGTCTCATCCTTCAAAGTTGATGTCACAAATCGAGAAGGGGGGGATTCGAACATTCCAAGAGTAGAACGCATTTGATGAGAGTAAAGAGGATTATGAACTTAAGGAGGGGCGCACAAATGAAGAAAATAAAACAGAAAAAATAACGTGAAATGGATTAGGTAGAGAGTTTTTAATGTGTTAGAATTTTTTTTTTTTTTTTCGTTTGCTGCTGTGGCCAAATGAATGTATGTTGTACATGATTAAAACGAGAATTAAATACTGTAACAGCCTCAAAGTTCAATTTAGTGACATTGAAATAGGTATTAGCAATTTCAAATGAAATTGAGAAATTAATTAGAATAATTAAGTTAAAATAAAGAAGAATTAAAGAACTAAGTTGGTATTAAAGAATCAAATTAGAATAATGTGTTATGAATTTTGCAGTTAAAAAAGTTACTCTTGACTGATCCAAATATTTGAATTCGGGTAAAGGATGTTATCATGTTTGAAAGGGAAAAAATACAGTTATTTGGTAATTTAAAATTCTTTCTCAATTCCATTTAGGGTTTACATTACATTTTGAATAAAGTGTTGAACTGAATCGGTCGTGTACCAGGGTATTTGTAGGTTTTGATAGTTGATATTTTATTTTGTTTTATAACCGTCGTTGAACAGCCGACCCAATTTTTGGGTTTACGACTACTAATGTTCAACTCTGTAGCCTTGTCATTTTGAACCCAATCCAGAAGACAAGGGAACTCCTGGATCAAGTATTGGGAGAAATGTGCATTCGTGGAGGACTTTTTTGATGGAACTAACCCGCATTTGCGTTACATGGAGAGGAAGACCACGAGAACTTCCCACGGTTAGCCTGACGGCAAAGGGACTCTAACCCATGATCCGTCTGTCTCTAACCCGTGATCATTGGACATATTTTAATTTGCACAATCAGACAATTATTTTTAAGATAGGCACATTTCAAAAATTTTAAACTTTTCAACTCCTTTGGCGAAATTGAGGACGTTTATTGGTTCAAAAAGGAACATAATTTTATAATTGATCCGTCTACCACTGAGGATATTTCAAGTCAGCACTGTGGTCGATGCAAGCTGGATGCGGAATTCATATCGACCAGCCACCGCCGGGATCGAACCCAGGTTCACCTGATTGGAAGGCGCTCTATCCCCTGAGCCATCGCAGCGCTGATAGTTGATATTAGTGAGAAAGAAAAAGTCTTGGACTAAGCTGGTTTTGGCTAAAACCAGGAGGTTTTTGTTAAAACTAGTGCAGTGTGTACAGTGCGCAAAGTAAAAAAAAATAAAAAAAAATAAATAAATAAACAAGTAAAAAAAAAAAACAGACCACCCTAAAAAACTTTTGATCTAATGATCGGATCTTCGCGTTCTAGAACTAAATCTTAAAGGTTCGAAGGGGTGACCTCAAATTGGCTAAATAATTAGTGCAGACGATACTTTAAGTTGCGAAATCAGACATAAAAACGTACTTTCGCTGATTAAACATACCTTTTCTTTCGACAGATTGGGATTTATGACCCCCCCCCCAAATATAGGGGGTAACCACAACCTGGGAAATATGGTCCTAATAATTCTGTTAGGTGAGCGGTCGAAAGTTTGGATTATCTCGACCATATCTCGAGAACTTGGAAAGCGAATTGGAAAATATTTGCACGTAATTATGAAATTTGTTTCTCTAAAAATAATTCAATGAAAAAATAATTTTTTATAATAATATATGTCATTTTTTATTATTTTATTTATTAATGGTCAAAATTTGAATGTGGAACTTTTCTTAAAATTTTTATTTCTTGGTACTATTTGACAGATTTCGTTCAAATTTTGTGTTTTAACATATGAAATTATAATGCTTAAAATGATGGAAAAAAATTTATACTTTACAATTCACATTTTTTTTTCGACTTATATTTTTTATTACTTATAAATAAAGTTATAAAAATGATAAAAAAAATTATTAATAATTAAGTTTGAAATCCTCTTTTTTCTTATTTCACTATATCTCAAGAACTTTGTAAGCGGATTGAAAATTTTTGCACACAATTATAAAACTCGTTTATCCAAAGGTTGGTCTATGCGAAATATAACTTTTAGTAAATATTTATTATTATTTTATTTAATAACAGTTGGTAAATAACAGTTATGGTAAATAACAGTTATGGTAAAATTAACAATATAATACGGTTTTATAATATATGTAATAGTTGTAAGCGTGGTAAAATTTTATAATTTTATCATGATACTTTAGAGCATGGCGATGGCATAAAAACCATTTATTCGGTTGAATTTACTTTTCAGTATTGTATTTTTTACTAAATGTTTGATAATAAGAACAATAATTGTGAAATTGTGTACCAGAATTTTCGGTAAACGTTACCATATGTACGAAAAAATTACCAAATAAATGGGTTAAATACTGTATATTTTGATTATTTTTTTCCGTAAATAGTTCCGGATTCAGGATTAAATTACGGTGAAAAGTACATGCACTCGTGGTGCCGGTACCTTTTACAGTAAAATTCATTTTTACCAGAACATGTTACGGAACAAAAAAAGAAATTATGCAACCTAATTTTTAACGTAATAATTACTGCAAAATCACTGAATCACTATAATTACATAAATACTACTATGTAGTGTAATATTTTACGGTGAAAAAGGACTTTACGATAAAATGGATTTTACGATAAAATGGATTTTATGAATAATGTACCCAAAGCGCCGGTACTATATACCGTAATTTGATTAGGAATTTTTTTCATAGTGTCATTACTGGAATTTTTTTCTACCAAAAATGTTATTACCATACAGTAAGGAAATTTTGAAAAATAAATTTTCTCCTTGTAAGTGTCATATCGAGAAAACAAATAGCAGCTGGGACGATATTATAATTCGACGCGAACTAATGTTTTTAACAGTGCAGCAATAGACGCACACTTTTTTCAAGATACCACACTTGAACACATTCATTGCAGCAGAAAATAAATAGCTACCAGCCATTGTTTAACGACATTCTCAGGGATGTCAAGACAATACATTATTATTTTCTAGCATTTTAGTTAACTGTATCATATCTATACCTGCCACCCATGTTGTAACCTCCATGATATACTACCACTGATAAAAAGCATGGGCAGATCCATAAAATGATTATACCCGAACATTCAGAAGTCATTGCTGGGACCAAAATATATGCACCACGTGCCTATCTAAAAGCATCTTGGTCTTTTCTTCAAAATCCCAACCCAAACGATTATTTTTATATTTTTATTCTACGTCTGGAAAGTATTGTTCGAATTTGAGAACAACTAGAAAAGATCTGTCGAGATCTTGGCTAGATAAAGTCCGCACACACTCCGTCAATTTGTTTACTTATGTCTTGGTGGAGCACAATGGCATGTCTTCTGCCCATGTCAGAGTAGTTTATGAGTCTTATGAAAGGAGTTTTCATGGTCTGTTGCGTGGAGGGGTATTCCAGAGCCATGGCGTGGCCTGCGTTTAGTGGTCATTCAGAGAAAAACAAACAGCATGAGGTCTGTCTTGATGTCATGGAAAAATTGACTTTGCTTTGAAGTTAGTCAACAACTTGAGATTTTTAGGCAAATCATAGATAAAAATGCTGAGAATTTTTGTTTTATTATTGTTTACAATTGTGCACGAATTTTTATTACTTTTGATGTAGATTTTATACATGGAATTGCATGAACTTAATAAAATTATTTTAAACATTTAAAATTGCTATTTGGAAATTTTGTGGACGAAAGCTTTTGAGAGATTGATTCATACCACAAAAAGTTCAAAACTACGTACAGTGTTAAAAGTATTGAAAAAAGAATCAAATTAGCTTCCGTATCATCCCGTACGTAACATTTCAAGTAATTGCGTGTGCGTCAGTTTAGGGGAAATACACATGCACCCGTGTAAAAATATCAAACTTACGTTAGTGAAAATAAGAGATTTTTCAAAAAACCGTAAGTTAAAAACGCTATAATTTTAACTTTGACCACAAAATTAAAACTAACATTTACAATGGACGTAGACTATCACTTTAAAGCTGTGGCATGTGATTCAAGATGCTTTGCTCTACCTAAAACTGTGGCTCTATGAGCAGTAATAAAATATATAAAATAAATAAATAGCAGTAATAGAATAAATAAAATATGATATAACTTAGATATAATTTGATAATGAAATTGCTAAATTACAGTATTTTGTAAATTTCTTAAAAATGTTTGCAATGTGTTAAATATGTGAATGTCAAATTTATTAAGCTTGATTGTTAATTAAGCATTAAATTCCAACAACTTTCAACGTATTACATAAACAAGTAAAAAGATTTTCAATTGTGAAAAGAATTGGGATCACACACGTAAGCATCTTATGGGAGGAAAGGGCAACATAAAAATTTGGATGGACCAAATACTTATGAAAAAACTTCAAATTTGAAATAAAAGTTTGGAGAAAGAAAAAGTTGGACAAATTTTTTTTATAGGAATTACAAAAGTTTTAACCACAGAAGAAAAACAGAAAAGATTTCTGAAGAATATTCTATTCAAAATTTTACAAGACAAATTAATTTTTTTTCTCTAAGTTAAATTTTTTTTTTCAAAATTTGATCCAAAAGTTAGATTATTTCAGTAAATCAAAGTTAAGTGAAGTTTCTTACGTAAGCATGGAAAGGAAATTTATGATTTGCTTAATTTTGCTGACTAGGGGGGGGGATAGGCACTCAAGTACTAATCAAATACTTCACAGCTAGAAAAAAAAAAAAAAAAAAAAAAAAAAAAGAAACGAAAAAACGGAAAAAAAAGCAGGATAAGTCAAGAAAATAAGCCATTAACTTTACCCTCTACGCTGGGTAACATGTTGTTTTCGAATTTTTAATTTTGAGTTTTTTTAAGAAAATGAACATGATATAAGCTAGAAAAAAAAAATTTAGCACTAAATTCTTTTATAACGATATTTCACATTTCTGGTAAAATTTTATATCCCGGAGAAATTGGGATAGCTGAATTTACCTACAGGTTAACATTTGATACCAACAGTTTTAAAAAATTTATTTTCTTGATTAAAAAGAAGAAAAAAAACTTTAAAAAAATATTCATTTTGTGAAGCGCTCCATAATTTAGGCGTTTAACAAAATAAGACGCTTATTAAAAGAATTCGAAACAACCAAAATTTAAAAAAAGAAAAAAAAAAAAATACAAGAAAGTCAGCAAAAATATGTAGAATATGTATTATGTAGAATATGTATACATGTAGGATATGTATGTAGAATACATGAATAATATGTATATAGTATATGTATATGTAGAATATGTAGTATATATATGTAGAATATGTATATATATATGTAGAATATGTATTATACATATAGCATGTTGAAAGTGTGAGCGTTAAATCTGAATATAATTTAACATTTAGGAGCAAAATCCTTATATATACCGTCAGACCTCTATTTAACGAAGTCGCTAGATCCCGATAATAAGTTCGTTATAAGGAAAATTCGTTTAATAGAAAATCACCTTTTAAAATACTTTAACAACACGAAGCAGGTTTTAAATTCATAAACACTAGGCATAATTAAAATGGTGATTGATGCACCTTTATCTTGTAAACTAGTATCTACTATTTATTTTAAAAATCTGAACCATAAAAGAAATCGGCGTGGAAAGCAAGAATAGAGCAAAACATTATCCAGTGTTACACTATCATGCTACATATATTTTCAACTAAAAAAAAAGCTAAATTTATATATTAAATTATAGCTGCATTTATTATAAAAGTAATATTAAACATGCAATACCACATACGTTCTTAAGTTTAATTGCTACTGATAAAATCCGTTAATTTGGACTGAGTTTTTCTTTTGAAATGCAAGCAAAAAGGGAAAGAGATTATACCGCTTTCTCTAAAATAACTTTTAGAGAAAGCAGTTAAACATTACAAAAAGCAGTGACTTCGAAAATTCATTCAAACTCAGTTCCCCCATAAAATGCGTTAACAAGTTTGAAATGTTTTGAAATATTTTGGAAAATAGGGAAAGTGGATCTCAAAGAAAAATTCATTAAATAGAAAATTCACGTCGCTATTTGGAAGTTATTTTACGAAGAAATTTCCAAAATGTTCTTAGTTTCTCGAAAGAATTCGCAAAATAGAGAAATCCGCAAAATGGAAGTTCGTTAAATAGAAGTCCGACTGTATTTACATATAAATAAGTTAAAAAAAAAAATGCTTTGAAATGTTTTGTTAAGCGTTCCATAATTCAAGCCTTCAGCAAGATAAGATGCTTATTAAAAGTAATCATTACGCTTATTAAGCATTCGAAAAATTAAAAAAGGAAAGAAAAACTGAAAGTCAGTAACAAGGGGGAGTAACATGTAGAATATATGATTTATAAGCAGCATGTTTAAAATGTGAATGTTAAATTTGTCTATATTTAACATCTAGGGCCAAAATCTTACGATATATTTGCCTATAAGCGAATAAGAAAAAGCATAAATACTTAAACAAATTTTATTCTGGTAAAGAGTTCCATAATTCAAGCCTTCAACAAGATAAGATGCTCATTAAAAGTATTCATTAAGCATTCGAAAAATTGAAAAAGGAAAGAAAAACTGTAAGTCAATAACAAGGGGGAGTAACATGTAGAACACATGATTTATATGTAGCATGTTTAAAATGTGAATGTTAAATTTGTCTATAATTTAACATCTAGGGCCGAAATCTTACGACATATTTGCCTATAAGCGAATAAGAAAAAGCATAATTACTTAAACAAATTTTATTCTGGTAAAGAGTTCCATAATTCAAGCCTTCAACAAGATAAGATGCTCATTAAAAGTATTCATTAAGCATTCGAAAAATTGAAAAAGGAAAGAAAGTCAATAACAAGGGGGAGTAACATGTAGAATACATGATTTATATGTAGCATGTTTAAAATGTGAATGCTAAATTTGTCTATAATTTAACATCTAGGGCCGAAATCTTACGACATATTTGCCTATAAGCGAATAAGAAAAAGCATAAATACTTAAACAAATTTTATTCTGGTAAAGAGTTCCATAATTCAAGCCTTCAACAAGATAAGATGCTCATTAAAAGTATTCATTAAGCATTCGAAAAATTGAAAAAGGAAAGAAAAACTGTAAGTCAATAACAAGGGGGAGTAACATGTAGAATACATGATTTATATGTAGCATGTTTAAAACGTGAATGTTAAATTTGTCTATAATTTAACATCTAGGGCCGAAATCTTACGACATATTTGCCTATAAGCGAATAAGAAAAAGCATAAATACTTAAACAAATTTTATTCTGTTAAAGCGTTCCATAATTCAAGCCTTCAACAAGATAAGATGCTCATTAAAAGTATTCATTAAGCATTAAAAGAATTTAAAAAGAAAGGGAAAAAACTGAGAGTCAGTAACAAGGAGGATTAACATATAGAATATATAAAAAAATTGGATAATTGGAGGATTAACATGTAGAATATATATATTTTACGTGTAGCGTATTTAAAATGTGAATATTTAAACTGCCTATAATTTAACATTTAGGCCCAAAAATCCTTCAAACATCTTTATCTATAAGCAAAGACAAAAACATAAACACTTAAAACTTTTCATGTTGTAAAGCGTTTCATAACTCAAGCCTTTAAACAAAGTAAGACGCCGATAAAAAATAATCCAATACCTCACAACCGGAGAAAAAAAACTGAAAGACAGTAACAACGACGTAAAAGAAAATAACCAGAAAAATATATCAAGATAATTCAAAACAATAACTTCACCACCTATACCGAGTCACCTGACAAAGCGAAAGCAAATAAAGCAAAAGAAAAATACATTTCAATAATCTGTCACATGAACGTCAGTTTAAATACACATATACCAAAGCAATAAAATATCGTTCGAAGACGTATTTTAGACGTATACTTAGGCGGGGACAATCCCTGAAAAATAATTCCTTTCAGGCTTGTCAAAAAAGGAACAATACATTTTCTTTACTCAACCAATAAAAGTCACATCAAACTGTCGATAATGTATTTTTTAAAACATTTACCATCTTCAACACTAATAAATACATTGCTTGTCTTAAAAAACGAAATAGAAAAATTATTTATCTTAAAAGAATAAAAATGACACTTTTAGTGGGAGTTTGTCTACAGCATACTGTCGTGATCGATTTCTTATATTGTTTTTCATATTCAAAAGCTGTAGAGTTCATATAGATCAGCTGTTCTATGTAGAAGATCGACAGTGGGCGGGGCTTCTTGAGCGACAGGCTCCTCCTACCTAACCACGCCTTTGGTTACTGCCCTTAGCAACGTATGCGTAGAGAGGAGTTGAGGAGAAGCTGGCCTCTTGCTGGTCTCATCGAAAGGTACAGGCATTACTCCTAGCTTGTTTGGAGACATAATTTGCTAGCTGAATCAGAAAAATGAAATAAAAAAGGAAAAAGTTTTATGCAAATTATCAACAGAAACGATGCGCAATCTGCAAATAAATTATGATAAGGTTTTTATTTTCTTAGGAATTTTATTTTATTTTTCTATTCGACAAAAAGTTGTGTGTAATTTTTTTTGTTGTAGGGGTTCTAGAACGCTGTTTAAAAAATACCTAAGAAAAGATAAATATACATACAGAAATAGAAAATATAGTATTAAAATAAGGGTTAACAACCTCTTTGCAAAAAATATTTATTGTTAATCAGATCTTTATACAATTTATACAGTCTTGAAAATAACTGGATTTATATAAAATTTATTTCTAAATAAAATTGCAATTCTGAAGGTATAGAGAAAAAATTTTCTAAAAAAACTGTAATTGCGTACTGCACATTAGATATTCCAAGTTTCGCTCTCTCTTTCCCTCTATCCTTTCAGTAGAAAAACGAAAATGTAAAAAAAAAAAGGGAAAAGTATTGAAAACATTGTCAGTTAATTAAAATTAAAAAATTATTTTTAGAAATTTTATTAAAAACAACATTTAAAATTATAAATGGTAAAACGTTTTATTAAATCCTATACACGTTTCGGTGTCATAATGGCACAGCTTCATCAGTAGGATACTGATCAGTCATTTTACTGATGAATGTGTCTAAATGTGGCACCGAAACGCCTATAAATTTTAATTAAAATTTTACCATTTGTGAACTTAAAGTTTTTTTTTTATGAAATTTAAAATTACCACGAAGAAATATTCTTGTTTAAAAAATGCATAATAATTTAGTGAGGCAAAGTTGTTCATCTTAATGTGCGTAAAAAAACATAAAAAATTTCTTAAAGTACAACCATAATAGATCGATAATTTAATATTAATAATTAACTAACTCAGTGGCGCGACAGCCCATTAAAAGGGCCAAGGCCGACTGTGCCCATCTCAGTTTTCTTGACCTTGGGCTCTGGGGTGCAGGAGCATATGTTCCGGTCAGGTGGTCAACCGAACGCGGAACCCCCAGTGTTAGTTCCCAAGCATGCTTGGTACTCATTTTATCGACCCACTGAAGGGATGAAAGGCTGAGTCGGCCTTGCCCGGCCCAAGGATCGAACCAAGAACCTGTGGCACGGCAGCGCGAAGCGCTACCGCTCAGCCACCGGGCGTAATATTAATAATTACTACAGTATTTATAACTAATACAATATTTATAATTACTACAATATATATAATTATTACAATTCTTCCATGCAGATTTGATCAGCTGTTTAAAAAAACCTGTTTAGGGATTTAATTTTATTGGATTTTTCTCTTAAATTTAAATTTAATGTTCTAATAATTAATTTATTTTTAGAGATTTAAAAAAATTGAAAAAATCGGTAAAAAAAGAAAGTGCATTCACTGAATGACACTGAAAAAGATCTCAATATAATATAATTTATTTTTCAGATCTTTTTCAGAGTCATTCAGTTTAACGCGAATATGCTTTACTTTTTACTACATAATTACATAAATGCATCTTTTTAGAAACATGCATTGAGCATGCATTAAACATACATGCAAATGCATATAGTGAAAAATGTGCATTGAGCATACATGCCATATGAGTCAATCATTACATTTTTTATGTACTCAATATTTTAATTATTTTCTTTTAAATATTTTTAACGAAGATAACTTGAATTGATCAATTAAGGCTTTTTCAGAGCGAATCACTAAATTCTCAGAAATTATTAAGCGTGTCAATAATAGAAAGATTTTGCTAAGCGTTACGGGCTATGCTATGAACTGTGCTATGCTATGCTATGAAAGCTATAAGCTGTAAAGCTCATGCGTGAATATTTCAATACAAATCGCAGAATTTTAAGGGGCTGAAAATAAGATTAATATTACAGTTTACGTAAGACAAATTCTTTGCGAATTCTCTCTATATAATAAAAATTTTCTTCAATTTTAATGCGGTTGCAAGTTGTGTTTTATAATATATTTTTACTTTATCATTCCTAATTATGATGATTCAATTTGCACTGTAAAATGAGTATTTCTGAAATACGGTCTTTAAGGTTCTTCTGATTCAATATACTAATATTTTAATTCAAAGTTATACTGATTTTTCAGAAAATATAACAATCAAACTTTTTAAGGACACAATTTATTTAACAAGTAACTGAATTTGGTGCTTGTTTCTTTAATTAATAATGCTTGATTTGTTTCGCGGAGTAAACCTTGCTCGCATGATTCCTGAAACAACAACATTTTGTATCGGTTAAGATATTTTTACGAAAAATTAAAATATTATTTGCAATAAAACAGGTAAATATCATTACACTGTCAGTAAATCGGTTCAACGTTGAATAGTAACAACCACTTCGTAAAAAAGGAACCTTGAACCATAATCTCGAGTTAATTTGCTGTGTTCAGTATTCCATTCATGATTCCATTCATAATTCATAATTCCATTCAAATTTTTTTTTTCTTTTTGTAATATCATAATTTTAAGTTAACTTGAGTTAATTTGCGTTATAATGTGGTTAAACTAATGGTTCAGGTTGAAATAAAATAGCACGATATTAAAGTCTCAACGCATTCTAAAATTCGCAACAGAGCATATATGTAGTAAAAAATCAAAAACAGTACATTATTACATACTCGAATTATTTTATTCCAAATAAAAATTTATTTCAGTGAATATTTTTACTGATTCATTTCGTGATTTTCTAGAAAAATTTAAAGACTGACTTTGAAATTTGCTCACTGATGCAAGGTTTTTAGTTGTTAATTGCATATTAGTGTTAGCATTGAGGAAAAAAATATGGTCGCAACTACCGAAATTTATGTTCAAATTTCCGAGTTTCTGGCTTTATGGGAAAATGCTCTGTAATTTTTACCAATTCCCTAAAATGACTTGATTTTCCTTTTTATTGCCATAAATGTCATTACGGTATTTTAACTAGAAATTTTTTTTTCTCCGTGTGAAAAACAATGAAAGTTACGTGCATTAATTCTAGAAATATTTTAAGTCTTAACAGATTCAAATGAGTAAATGTATTCATGATATTCATTTCTTTTTGAGAATTCAAAGAAAGCAAGATTATGCGTCAAACATATATTTACTAATTAAACATTAATTTATGAAACTAATCAGTATAAGCTTCTGTTTAAAAATACTTTTTTCTCACAAATTGTTTAAAAACGAAACTGCACCGTTTAGAAAATGTAACAAATTAAATAACAAAATATAACTCCATTGACTGTAAAATGATATTAATTTCATGCATTACATTCTTCAAGGTTGATAAAATAATAAAATCAAAAGAATAGTAATATATATCTAACATAATATTAAATTTATCCTAAATTATATACTTGTGAAATTACATTTTAGAATTAGTAATGACAGAATTGTCGCCTAGTATAAAGAAAATATCCTTTTTCATTTTTGAGTTCAAGTTTTTAGTTTTTCTTTCATTTCTTTCTCAGCCTTCGGTATTATTCTTTGATCTGTCTGTACATGTTTCTTCGACAATTTTGAGTTTCACTTATCGAATTTTATCGTTCAAGATTGGAATTGGATACGGTTGAAGTTATCCATCCGCTTTGACATGATTTGGGGGAATATGTTACGATAGATTAGTTCGTAAGGTTAGGTAAAATGAGAAGATAATGTAAGTTAATATTTTTTTTTTCTTTTAGATTTTTTTGAAGACTTTTTCTTCGCCTTAAAGGTGCTTTACGATTCCTTTTCTTTTTTCATTGGAAATATATTTTCTCTACTAAGAGTTTAGTTAAATTAAAAAGCATAGTTTCCAAATTTTAGTTTTGTAATTTTATTGTACTATTATGTGTTAACATAAAATTTTTGTTGTTTTAATATAATGATTTGACCTAGTTATTTAAACTCTGAATTCATTATAGAATTTAGTATCGAATGAACTAAATACTATTCTATTGCAATTTTAGTTTTATAATTTTATTGTACTATTGTATGTTGACATAAAATTTTTGTTGTTTTAATGTAATATTTTGACCTTGTTATTTAAAGTCTGAATTCATAATAGAATTTAGTATCAAATGAACTAAGTACTACTCTATCGCAATTTTAGTTTTGTACTTTTATTGTAATTGTACTATTATATGTTAACTTAAAAATTTTGTTGTTTTAATGTAATAATTTGACCTTGTTATTTAAAGTCTGAATTCATAATAGAATTTAGTATCAAATGAACTAAATGCTACTCTATTACAATTTTAGTTTGTAATTTTATTGTACTATTATATGTAAACATAAATTTTTTGTTGTTTTAATGTAATAATTTGACCTTGTTATTTAAAGTCTCAATTCATAATAGAATTTAGTATCAAATGAACTAAATACTACTCTATTGCAGTTTTAGTTTGTAATTTTATTGTACTATTATATGCTAACATAAAATTTTTGTTGCTTTAATATAATAATTTGACCTTGTTATTTAAAGTCTCAATTCATAAAAGAATTTTGTATCAAATGAACTACACATTACTCTATTGCAGCTGTTCCCAAATTTTACGGCTAAGAAACCCTAAATGATCAAACCTTCTTTGGAGCGGAACCAGACTCTATAAAAAAAATTTATAACAGCAATTGAGAGCATATTAACCAATAAAAGATTACTTCCACTTGAAAATATTTAGAAAGAGAAACGATATTTTTTTATCGCTTTATCACTAATAATCTTAAATTAGGTTTTATGTCCCACAGTTGAATTCATAGTAACTTAACTGAATGCAGTCAAGTTTAGTATTTAGTTTTGGTGTATATAAACTAAAAATGAATAATATCAACAGAATTATAGTTTTCGTAGATATGAAAACTAAAAAGGTCTGCTATGAACGTTGAAAATAGCTATTTGGACAACATATTTATTAACGAATTTAATTAATTTTATTTCTATTTGAATAGCGTGATTGTAATTTTTTTTTTTAAAGGTCATATCTGTTAAAAAAATTTATAAATTTTGGCTTTAGATGAAAATAGTCACATAATCAATAACAAATAATGTGAATTAAAATATTCAATTACCAAAAAAAATTACATATACCGCTGATATTTTTAGCTGCTTATATTTAAAGTTTAGAAAATGTAATCTAAAAACTTATATTTTATATATACTACTTGCCCTTTATGTAACATTTAAAGAAAATTAAGATTGCTTGATCTGTAATTTCCAAATTGTTTGCTTCAAATTATAGAATTATGTATTTTTTAAAGAAATTTTTCTTTTAAATTTGAAGGGTAAATTACTAATTTCAATTATATGTTCTAAGTAGAGCTGTTTAAGTTTTGAAATATACAGAAAGCTGCAGAATTTATAACTGTCCGCATAGTTGCAGAAATGCCTATAGGATTTTAATTCTGCCACCAATTCTTTTTTTCTTTTTTTTTTTTTAAATGATATGTTCCCCATACAACTTTACATTCCTATATAAATGTTTTTAGCAACTTAACCTTGACTATCCTAGATAACTTAGTTAAAATCTTATTGTAATGTTTTAAAAAATTGAAATTAAAACATTGCATAAAATAAAAAGGGCATTATTATTTCAAATTTAGGTTACTTTTTCCCGTTTCGGTAGTTTTCCAGGTCATCCAAATAATTTAAAAGAAAAAATTGCAGCAATCTTATCGTGACATAATTTTTAAAATATTTCCACATAATTTATAGGGCTCTAGTCATAAGCTTTTAAGTTTCCAAAGTATAAAAAAAAAATAAAAAAGTGCTTTTAATAAGTTTAAATGTTTATGCTACGATCATGTATTTGTGATAGTCACTATACACGGGCTTATTTCTTAAAATGCTGTTGCCATTCCTTAACAGTTAAAAGACTAATATCATTCCCTAGTTTATAAAATACTGAGACCATTTCTGAGGACTAATAATTAATGTTAAAATGCTTATATTTTTACTTAATTGTTAAACTGCAATGTCATTCCTAATGTTTCCATTTTAATAGATATATATGAATAATCACAAAATCAACAAAGGTAAATAATTTGAAAGCAATTCTTTAATCCAGATGAATTCAACAAAGTTATTTTATAAACTTCAAGCAGGAAATTACTGCAAGAATAGAAATAGTTTTCCATACAAATTTGACAGCGAATAGGCAGTATAAAATCAACCAATTGCCTAATTTTCATAAAGGGCACGATAATTTGAAAGCAATCCATTAAACGAGACGAATTCAACTAAAGTTGCTGGATATTGAGCAATATTAATAAACCTCAAAAAGGAAATTAAAGCAAGAATAAAAATTCATATAAATTCGACAGCGAATAGACAGTATAAAATCAATCAATTGCCTAATTTTCATAAAGTGCATGATAATTTGAAAGCAATCCATTAAACGAGATGAATTCAACAAAAGTTGCTGGATATTGAGCAATATTAATAAACCTCAAAAAGGAAATTAAAGCAAGAATAAAAATTCATATAAATTCGACAGCGAATAGACAGTATAAAATCAATCAATTGCCTAATTTTCATAAAGTGCATGATAATTTGAAAGCAATCCATTAAACGAGATGAATTCAACAAAAGTTGCTGGATATTGAGCAATATTAATAAACCTCAAAAAGGAAATTAAAGCAAGAATAAAAATTCATATAAATTCGACAGCGAATAGACAGTATAAAATCAATCAATTGCCTAATTTTCATAAAGTGCATGATAATTTGAAAGCAATCCATTAAACGAGATGAATTCAACAAAAGTTGCTGGATATTGAGCAATATTAATAAACCTCAAAAAGGAAATTAAAGCAAGAATAAAAATTCATATAAATTCGACAGCGAATAGACAGTATAAAATCAATCAATTGCCTAATTTTCATAAAGTGCATGATAATTTGAAAGCAATCCATTAAACGAGATGAATTCAACAAAAGTTGCTGGATATTGAGCAATATTAATAAACTTCAAACAGGAAATTAAAGCAAGAATAAAAATAGTTCTTCATACAAATTTGACAGCCAACAGACGGTCTATCAACCAATTGTCTTCCTTTCATACAATAAACGATAACTGTTATGAACCACGCGCTTAACAAATATTTTAATAATATCTCTAATATTTCAAAACGCAAATAACGGGTATCACAACAGTATCAGAGATTGTCACGTAGAAGAACCATAAGTAACACCGGTGCTCGTCCATGAACAAGTCACGTGGTTCAAGCATTTCCGAGTTCTTTATTGGGTGGATAAACTCATCGGCTTTAAATATAATTTTTCTTTCCCCGGCATTATGAATAGCCTATACCTTTCAACAATAATGTAATTACTCCAACATCAACGCTAGCGTTGCTAACAATGGCTGTATCAGAACCAATTTACACCTCACCAACAAGTCAATCATAGCTTCCTGGCAATTGTAACGCGAACCATAACTCAAATAATGAGTATTCTGTTCTTACAGACAAAGCTCCCAAATGGTGAAAAATGATTTACAACAAATGTTCTTGCAATTCTTTATTTGCTCTTCTACAATCCAACAATATCTTTTTGGCGCTGCTTTTTTTTTATTATTCTTTTTGCTAGTGAACATATCTACTCATGCGAACTTATGAAAAGATTTGTCTGCTCGGTCAAAATAAAAACATCGTTTTGAGTTTTTCTTTTTTTTTTCTCTTTTCTCTCTCTGCCAAATGGTAAATAACAAAAGCGAAATGGAGTTCTAACTCATTTTCTTTCATGACAGTATCCGTTTTGAACTTTCTGATCAGGTGGGTGTATACTTCTCGAAGTGAAGTGAAGAAATAAGTTCGACGGCCCTATGTTTTCGCCATCGAATTTTTCCTCTGTCTACCAGCTTTTGATTTAAATACTATTATTTTTCATTTTAATTTAAGAATCAGTTGTATTTTCTTCCTATTTATTAGCTAATAATAAAAAAAAGAGGGTTCAATGTATTTATTCAATTACATTTTGTTAACGTAGTTTTGGGTAAATATATTTTGTTCTCTTAAAATGTAATTATGTTTTTAACTTTTTGCTAAAACTGTGTTAAAAATGATCTGACTAAATAATGTTAATTAAATACATTTGAAATAACGTAACTAAGATTATTTCATCTTACACTGATGCCAAAATTGAAGAATTTTCATTTTGTAAACAATTATAACACCTGTTACCAGGTAAAAAGCGTAATTGTCCGATGGTTTAATATCATCGAAAAGTCAGATTTGTGATACCCCCTCACCCACGCCTGGACTAACTCGCACTCTTCAGTACATATCTATCCATATAATGCAATTTAAAATCCATATTTTTGTTTTATCACATGTTGGGTATTTTAACTTCTTGATACAACTTATTCTTCTCATTTGATTTGCTTGGTAGTCAGTAGTGTAGTTTGGTTATAGGATTTGTTTTCAAGTAAGTTTTTGAGCGTTTTATTATTATGTATTGGTCTTGATTTTATACTTTTGTATTTGCTTAATGTATTTAATATATTGTATTGTATTTCGTCTTCCTGGACTTTGGCAAAACCTTTGAGGTACAGGGAGAGCAATTTAGACATTTGTCGTGCTCTCTTGATAGAAAAGGTTTTCCATTTATGGCTTCCGGAGCTGGTACCCCCTGAAGACGCCAGCTTCGGTAGCATTTTTTCATAATTTTCATTTTTTCATTGTTTCTTTTGATATTTCATAATTGTACTAAGTTTAACTTTAAACCATCGTATAAAATCCCTTAGGTAAAAATCTTATGCGGATCTCAAATTTAATGTTTGTAGTGCCTTGGCATTTTATGATCTCAGCATTACTCATTGCTTACTATATTTTCTACTTATATAGTATGCAATAAGCAATACTGAGATCTCTCATCCAGAATTCTATTTATATAATATCCATTACAAATGTGTGTGCATATGTATTTGTAATATATACCTATATGCACAAAGTATACCAATTTAAACAAGCATAGGGGATTTATGCCTGATCTTTAGGGTACTTGACGTTTTAGCTTGATACATACGAAATAAGTTTTATAATTACACCGTAAAAAAAAAAAAAAATCTCGTAAAACTTACGGTTTTAAAGCGGCAGCTGGCTTGGTTGTTCAAAACCGTAAAACTACGGAAGTAAATTCGTAGCCTTAATGGCTCTTTACCATACGAGAACATGTTTTTTCTGTAAAAGTTACAACGTAAATGCATAGTTACAACGGTATGTTACAAAACTAGAACAAGTTTTCCCAGTAAAAATTATGGAGAAAATCCGCAAACTCAACCGCTCTTTACTATGTAAGGACACCTTTTCTTCGTAAAAGTTACAAAGTGAATCCGTAGTCAAAACGGGTTTTTATTAATCTAGGAAAAAATTTGACTAATTATTATAATTTAAAGATTATTATAAATCCTTCATCCCTTGCAAAGCTTTGGAATGCCCTAAAAACTTCGGTTAAATGCATTTCACTATTGATACGGTTTAGCAATTCTGTTTTTGTCAATAAAAATATTTTAATAATTTTATGGGACAACTTATTTTCATAGCTCAACACCCATATATTTTAACCTGAGGTGCTGTATAGACAACACGCCCTAACCTTAAGGTAATCCACGTGTAATAGGCGACAAAGGCATTTAACCTTCGACCCTTACTAAAATATGCCCTTTAACCTTGCGGCAATCCAAATCACTTCCGCTGAAAATCAACTTCAGATAGAGTCAACCTATAATTTTCAACTACCAACAGCATCTTCTAAATACCATCTTCCATAAGCAAACGCAGCTTCTTCAGTAGTTCTGCTCCCTCCAACGTCGATAAAAAAAAAAACGTTCTTTTTCTCACCAATACCACCCCAAGGGCTTATTTTTGTTCTTTTTTTTCACTAAGTAATTTACCTGCTAAGTGACGTTATCTTCTACAACCATTCAAACAAGGTATCACTCAGCGAAAAAATCGTTGTCATTAAGATCTTAGACGAAGGTTTTATTTTTGTTCGGGTTCTTACATTTATCGCCAAGTTAAAATGTAGATTTCAAGTTCTGGAATTCGGTAACGACTGCGCGTCCAATTACCAAAATAAGTGGTACAAAACAGATTATAAATAAAAACCAGCGCCAAGAAGAAAATAATATGACGCGCCAAATTCGTTATTTATGTCCCTCAGGCGATGACAGTTATAAATTCAAAGTTCATAGAACCACAGGAAGAGCTGATTTGCGCCAAGAACTCCAACATAAACTAATTAATTAGCTTCGAGAGTAATATACGAGCTTTTGTGACAGGGGTTAATTAATTTATTAAGACGTTGTCTCCTGATAGTTTTAAATTAAAATTTATATTCGTCGAATGCATTGATTATCCGAGATTACGATTTATCTATGAGGATTTTGGCAAGCGTTAGACTAAATAATTTTACGGCTTTATAAGCCAGATCAAAACATCTTTAATAAACTGTATTTATGAAAATAATTTAGAGGAGGTTATTTTTATCTTTGCTCTAAAAAAGACATCAACATTCGTTGTAATTATAAATAGATACAGTTTGGATATGCAAGAGTTTACAGGTGGTAGAACTTTGAAGTAGATTATAAAGAGATTTCCATATTTAGTTTTAATAAGGCAATAAACTTTTAGTAAATTCTCAAGATAGTTCAGTAAATGATTATTAACCCTTTGCGTTATATTTTGTTAATGCTCAGTAAGAATTGATGGTTTAGAGCTGCTATACATACTTTGGGATTATTGCTGTCATGCAAAATAATCACTCAGAGTTAAAAATGATTAGGAATTAAAAAAATATCAGTTTTTTAATAAGCATTGTAATAAGTAATATTAAAATGTGTTTAATAAGTAATAATAGAATTTGATATTTGCTTAATTTTTGTATAAATTTTTTAATTCATTAGACAGTTTTGTTCATTTATTTATTTATTTTTTTTGCCGATTTTTGAATGTAACACTAACTTCTACTCTTCAAGCTCTACTGCTCTCTGTACTGACCTTGGTGTTTTTAATTGCCATTTTTTAAAGTTTTATTAGCTTTGATAGTATGACAAAACTGCACATAGCTTTATGCAGTTTTTTACTATTGATGCTGTCAAATGCTTTCTTGAAGGTGATGAAAAAATGTATAAGACAATAGCGTATTCATAAAGTGCTTCCAGAAACTGTCTAACTATAAAAAGCTGATTCACGGTTTCCTTATTTCATCTAAATTCACATTGATATTCTCTCAGAAAATTTTCTACATATTTTTTAATTTTGCTTGCTAAAGAATTTCAAAATATTTTACATGCTGTATTTAATAAAATTATTCCTTTATAGTTTCAATAATATATATAAATTCAAATAAATCGTCTTTTTTGTACACAGGGTAAATAATTACCAGAGGTTATGCCAGATCCTCAGGCAAAACCTCTGTTGTCCAGATTTTTTTTTTCTTCTTATTTACTCATAAATGATTTCCAAGACATTATTTTCTCCATATTTTACTAAATCAGCAAAAAAAAAAAAAAAACATCTATCTGTTCCTAATGCTTTATTGCTTTATACTTCATTTTCTCTCTCGTTGTAGTGAAGTCCTCAGCAACAGTTTCTGGTCTTCATTATTTATCTCTACGTTTAAATCTTCACTCTTATTTTCAGTTAGAAAATCAGTTAAAAAATTCTGTACACATTTCTAATATAAATTTTTTTTCCATCTCCCATTAATGTAAGATCTTGTCTTAACTCTTATATCCGTTAATTTTTGGTTGAAATGTTTTGGTCAGAAAATTCAGTGTGAAAATTCATTCCTCTGTGAAGAATCAATTTCTAGTATTTGTTCTTTTATCGATTTTTTTTCTTCTTCTCCCCAAATTAGTAAAACTAAGTTAATAAAATTTTTTCTTTTTAAATCTAGGATATTTAATTTTTCTCTCTATTATTTTTCACCAAATTCCTTAAATATTTTTTTCAAAAGATGTATTTTAAAAAAAAACACTTTACCATAACTTATTCTTTGATAAATGCATTTTGCTTTAGATCATAAGTTAAGTACGACAGCTTAGGTAAATAATGTTTGGAAATTTCAATAAGATTTGTAATGCATCGTTTCCTCTTGCAATTTATATTTAATTTCACTTCTACTCAATTTTTTTTTACCAATAAAGTCGTTTTGTTCTTTGTTGTTTAAAGTCGTTTTGTTGTTTTTTAGTAGTTAACATAGAAAGTGATCATAAGATTCAATTTTAGCTTGAAATTTTTTTTTAAAATTTTAATTAAGGGATGACTTATTTAATTTCAGAACAAATTATTTATATTATTCATAACCGACAATTTTGAAACCCAATATTCAGAAACAAATATTGAGAAATTCCTCTTACATATCGTTGAAAGCTGTTTTAGACATATTGAGCACTCAATTAGCATCCAATCGATGGCAACATAGACAAATACCCGAAAACCTTTGACTTCAGTCATGTTTTTTAACTTTTCCTTCAGCAATTTTTAAAGACCACGAATAAGAAATATCTTCGCATCATACTCATAAACTTGAAGAACAGAGGTGAATCCAGATTGAGCATTTTCAAAGGTCGAGCTTACATTGCTGAAAATTTTTAAGTTGGATTGCGCTTTCTTTAATATCCATCCTGCTGTCTTGAAACAATCTAAGCTTTGAGGTTACGCGTCATGTCCTCGCGGCATGGCGTCTTCAGTGGCATGCTGCGTGGTTGACGTCTAGTGACGTTGGCTGTGTTGTTCAGCGTCTTCATCAGCTACATGGGATCACTAAAAAGGACTTCATAATGAACCTGTTTTGAAGATTAGCTGACCTCAGCGGACTTGGCCAATATTTCTGAAGTTGAGCTCAGATTGAGTCGTTATGGGTGGCATTAATTTAAACGCACTTTTGAGGGCAATTTGTACTGAGCTGTCTTCTTTCCTGTCTGACTTTATTATTAAAACAGTTGTGTTTTTAAAAGTTATTATTTTTTCATAAATTTTCCTGAAGAGGAGGTTAATTTCGATAAACTTCAGCGCTCTTTACCCTACTACGATTCGAAATGAAACGTAAAAAAAAAATAATAAAAAAAATTCAAACTTATATTTGAAGTGCGTGATTAGAAGTTTGCAAAACGCCTGCAATTTGTTCGAACGCTTAAATGAAGATAATAATTGTATCCATAGAATCATAAATAATGATTCGACTTGATAAATTTTAGCATCAACACTTTGAACGATGCAATACGATACAAATTTACTAAACCCTTGCAAATGTTAAATTGAACCATGTCTCCATTCAAATTGTACTACAATATCATGCAATTAAGTTTAAAACGTATGATAATACGGTATATATCGATATCGGCTTATCAACTAGGTGTCATATTAAGGTTGCACCAAATTTGAACGACATTATATTTTAACACACACTAAAATTTCTAAACATAAAATAAAATAGTAATCACACTGTAAAAAGTTCCAGATAAAATTACTGTAAAGAGTATCGACAAGCAGAGTACGGGTATTTTTTACAGTATAACCCATTTTCATCGGAACATGTTGCGTCACAAAAAAATTTGATATGCCAAATTTTTTACAGCAATAATTACCGTAATTATTACTGAATAATATAGGAGTAATTACTGAATCACTCTAATTAAATAAACATTACTATTAAAATTACGATAAATTATTTAACGGTAAAAATGGATTTTATGGGTGAGGCTCTTAAAGTGCCGGTTTTTTATACCGCAATTTTATCCGGAATGTTTTACAGTGCAGCACAAACATTTTCACTTTATCTTATATCAATCAATTATAGTGTAGATGAGAAATACAATAATTTAAAAAAAGTAATCTTTTGGGGAAAAAAACGGTAAAATTTCATGATTTAATTTAAATTTATGGCTAAAATTTAGTTATTTATTTTTTCAGCATTTATACTCGGTAAAAAAACATGGTCACAATTGTTGATTCTTACCCTTTTTACAACTTCTTCACATCTAAATCTAATTTTTGGATACTGTGTATCGATCTTAAATTCACGATTATTCACATTTCCCCACCACCTCCTAAAAATGATCAGAATAATTGGAAAAGTTTGAATAGAATGAATTCTTTACAATTTTACACAGAGAAAAAAAAAATTCTGGCAAAATTACAGTTTATTTTAAGTTATATTAATGATATTTATTGTAAAATATACCATAATTTGGGTAATAAAGCTAAAATATAGAATATTTAAACCATTCATTTGGCAATTGTAATGGTAGTGGTTTAAAAATAATTCAAGTTTTCAAAATTATAGTTCTTATTACTCCAAATTTAATAAAAATATAAAACTGAGAAGTAAATTTAACAAGATAAATAGTTTTTAAGTCATGTTCTAAGGTATCATTATAAAATTACAGAAATTTTTCCACATTTACTGCCAAGCAGCAGGGTAATAAAACTATATTTTTATTGTTAATTTTACTAAGATCATTACTAAGTCGGTAAAAAAGATCGTACTGTATGTTGTTCTCACACAGCCTGAAAGCAGAAACATGGTAAATGTTACCATATTCTGTTAGTTTCAACCATACTTTCTTTCACAATGAAGATGTGAATGAGAGTTTTCTAGGTAAGGTATAATTTTAGTCAAAATTAATTAGTTTAGCTTTTCAAACTAATTTTTTTATAATATCATTCGCTTTTAATTGCAAATTGCACTTAAGCTGATTTTTTTTCTTCTCATTTTCAGCTGCTTCTAGTTTGCATATGAATATTATATTTTCATTAATGAACTACTATTATTTTTTTAGACTAATATTTAATTTAAAAATTGGAAAATTCAGTTTTTAATTATGGTATTCTTTATAGTATGAGAAATCTGTGAATATATGTGCTAAAGTAACTCGTGATTTTTCTTTGCATCATAAGGTGTCCGTTGTCTTTCTGTGTGGATGCCATTCGCAACTGGCAAGATCAAACAATATCACTAGGCAAATATTATTATCAAAAAGAGCATCTTGATCAGCAATCATCGGAGATAATTTACAAACCTTGACCTTCCTAACATCGTCTCTGACTAAAGGAGACAGATCATTCAACCACGTGAAAACAGACCCCTAAATTGCCAACATCTCACGCAGCAGTCGTTAAAACAAGGCTATAACAGCCAACAGAAAAATAGGAGCATGCTTCAAGCTTCTCTTGAAAAACACAACTGCAGATCCTAATACAGAACTGATAAAAGACAAAAAGGTTAGGTCGTTATTTCTGCATCTGTATCCGCCCATCATTTAGAGCTGAAAATATAAACGAAGCCTCATTAACTCTATCTCTTTTTACGAACAAGAAAAAGAAATACTAGAAAGTATGACATCCGTTTTCGTTGCATCCCTATTATTAAGAGCGGCTTCGATTCTCAACCCCGCCCCCTATTACATAGAAAACCTACCTTTTTTACACGATTCCACGTGAAGATTGGAGTCTGCAGAAGGAATCATTTGTTACCATTGCCAACGATAGATTTATACGGTAAAGGATGAACGGTATAATAGTCAGCAATTACATGCATTATAAGACCTCGGTATCTCCATGTCTGCATTTATTTGTGAGCATTTCAAGTTTTATACGGCTGATTTTTTTTTGTCTGAATCTGCTTGCCTGGTGGTATCGCACCCACAATCATGTCTTCTAGGATCTTAAAACCATTTTTCTTTCAGGATTGTGATGGGAAAATGGCAGGGAATGATGATGAAGCAGTTCTTTTAGGATCATGGCACCACATTCTGAGAACTTACATCCCAGTTTCGTGTTCGAAACGTGTGTAAAAAGTGCGGACCTTTGATCTGAGTACATTTATTGACGAACAAAACGCAACGAATACCATGTGGCACGCTGCTGACATTGCATAGTGCAACAGAGGTTGAGTTTTATCGAACATTCCAGATGATTTTTCTAATAATATGGTTCGAAGCATTCTTATGTCGTCAATCAACGATTGAAGTAAATATCCAATAACACATGTGCAAGAAATCATCTGCTTTTTACCAAAGTTCGACAATTCTCATATGAATAGTCCAACACTCATAGAAAAATCTGTTCAATATTGAATCATAATATCAGTACCCTGAATCAGTGCTCCCCAACCTTTTTATCGTCGGTCAACGATTGAAAATTGCTGATTCTTGCTGAGGGAGAGTGGACGCTGATTGCTGATATTTTAGATTGATTCGATTTAATAATTTTATTTTAATTGCACTGGAACATTCCTCAAATTAAAGTACTCCATATTGGTACGGTTTTAGGTGACGTCTCTCAGTTCCAGGTTAACCTCTTGTCCATAGAAAGTTGTACAAACACGAGAGAAATACACAACAGTAAATTAAATAAAAATAATTTAATGTTCTTTGACCGGCCTGGTACACTTAGATCCATAGACCAGTACAGCTGGTCCACAAGCCGGTGGTTGGGGACCACTGCCCTAAACTACATAATGGTGAGCATTCATTTATCGAACCATATTATCATGAAGTCTTATTGAGGTTTTAAGTTTAGTTGGTTTGGTTTAAATTGAACCACAGTATTGTATAATCAAGTCGAAAAGTACAACCATCTAATTAAACTTGACACCATATTAAAGTTGAAGCAAATTCGAACCATATTATAGCTTCCGTTTGATAAGTATAAGTACCTGTTGTATGGAGAGATAACAACTAACAATAACTTACGATTTGAATTGATATTACACTCCAGAAAAGGGCCGGGACAGCCTGATCGGTTGGGCGCTAGGCCCATGTCCGAGAGTTCGTGGGTTCGAACCCCGCTGGCCGCTGGCTAGTGAAGTGACTGATGCACGTTAAATCTGTCGTGTTGCAAAAGTCCTCCACGTTCCCATAACAAATCAATACCTCTGAGGGAACTGGATTGGAGATCGATCGTTCTCTGATTCAGGTCGTAATTACGATCTGTGGATGAATGAATGGATGTATGAATGGGTCAGCCCTATAAACGGGTGCGACGTATGGTGTGGCAGAAGTCGAATTCTTGGCCATAGAGGGCGTCACTGGAAAACAGGAACAATCGTCCCCCCCCTCAGCCTGAACAGGCATACGTCAACAACAACTCCAGAAAAATCAGTTAAACGTTGAATCATATTATTTTAAAAATTTTTGTAATTGAATGTATCAGTACAGTTGGAGCATACATTGTGTAATCAATTTTAAGAAGCATTAATCAGTATGATAATGAGGTTCAATTTAGCCCCTAATTATTGTCCCAGGAAACTTGCACTATATTATGGTTAAACATTCCCTAGTTTTCTAACAAGGCATTGTTAAAAATATTGTTTCATATTACACCTTATAATTGCGCAAGTTTGTACCGAAACAGGGCCAACTACTGAACAAGGTTTGGAATTAATAAGAGTTATTTTAAAAATAAGTAAATATCATAGCTTGTTAAAAATTAAATTGGAGTTTCTTGTTCAAGATTTCGAAATCATTTTGGCACTAAAAGCTCTTCGTATAATATATGATTTTCAGACAATAATAGCTCAGCCATTTTATGTTATTGAAACATTTGTAACTAAATCATCTTCATCGATATATTGGAAAAAAGTAATATAAAATTAGACCAAGCTGCCTGTTAACATTTAATTAAAGAACATAGCCAGTAAAAAATGCAACAAGGATCAATGTATTTTTGTCAATAAACATACTCTCTTTTATATAAATTGGAAGCTTTGTTAAAACTTAATGTACTCATAACTATCAAAGAATAAATCGGCAAATTTTATAAACTTATCTGCGTGAAAAAAGTTTGAGAGTGCTATATTATGAAGAAAACATAGATTTAATGTTGTAAATTCGTCGTAAAACAAGCATCTAAAATGAACTTTCAGCAGTTAAAGAAAAAAAGAAATGAATAAACAGAATTTAAAGAAAAAATCAAATATGAAGATAAAAATCTCGATATCTGATGGTATTTAAGTTAAACTACTGTAGTATATGGTAAATACGTTTCTGGTAGAATTTTTTTTTTTAATATTGATAATAAAGCCTAAATATATGGTAATTAAACCATTCATTTGTTACTTTTTTCTTCATATGATAAGAATTTAAAAAATTCTGGTTATTGAAATTATAGTTATTATTACCTGTACTTATTACTTATTTTGTACAAACTAAAATTTGAAACTGAAAAGTAAATTTAACCGTATAAATGGTTTTTATGCCATATACCATGATATCATGATAAAATTATTACATTTAGCAAATTTTAACACACATAATGAAATAATATTATATTTTTAATTTTACAAAAAATCATTATCATAGCACTCTTTTAAAAATACCTTGTGTTTTATTGTTCGCATAGAGTAAGTAACACAGAAAATTTTATCATATTCTGGCCATACTTTTTCTCTCAGTGTATTATTATTTTTTAAAGATTTGCTTAAAAAACTTATAACTCTGCATTATTTGTAGCTGAAATCAAAATTTAATTCTAAAGTCTATGACAATTTTTAAAATTTTGTGGTTGTAAATTTAAGTCTTTAGGTGCAGCATCTAAACTGTTTTTGTTTTGTTCTAGCAAAAATATTAATTTACTACCCTAGGGGTGTAGGTTTTTTACTGAAGTTTTGATGAGATTCTAAAATTATAAATTAAAGGTAGTTATTACGTAACACCTTGTTTTTTAAAATTAGTTTTTCATAATTCACGCAGTTTGAAAATTAGCTTTTCATATTTTAGAACAGTTAATAGCATAAACAGTGCCTTAATTTGTCATATTTTATTAAGAATTATTATTTTTAATGCGAAAAATGAACTCTTTTTTGAGTCAACAACATTTCTTAAAAATCATTCAATTTCAAACTTTTGTTTTTGCGTTAAACATGATATTCCAGGTTGCATTTTGGAGTTTCAAATTATGTACAGAAATGTTTTGTAGGATGCAAAAACTTATAAGTAAACAATTAGATTTTTTTTCCTTTATAAAATGTGAGTGTAGATTTTACATGCGAATTCTCGAGAAAATCAGTTTAGTATTGAATTAATAACCATAATTTCACTCATATTTTCTGGAAATTTAGTTGGGTGTTAAGTTGCTGAAATTTCATTAAACTTCCTTGATAAAGTTTCGCTTAAAGAAAAGGATTCAAAATATGAATAAAATATTTTCAATCAAATAATTGCAACTCTTAATTTATAACTACAAGACTACAAGTAATCTTGTAGTTATTTGAGCGGAAGAATTTTAGAACTCAATTTTTCTCTGTAGATTCTGAACAGTGTTTGAACTATAGTATTATTCAAATTTTCTACGCTACCAGCAGTTAACGTAAGAAACGGTTGTCTATAAAGAAAGGTAGGTACTGTTAGAATTTTCATTCTGAAATTACGGTAAAATAACCTGCAGCAATCTGTCCTTTCGATTCAGCATGTATTATGGTTAGGAACATTTCTTTGCATTTACGGTTTTGAAACCGTTTACAACTGGTACGGTTGAAAACCAATGCAAAACTATACGGTTTTGTAACCATTTACCACTAGCGTAGTAGATTCTGAACAGTGTTTGAACTATAGTATTATTCAAATTTTCTACGCTACCAGCAGTTAACGTAAGAAACGGTTGTTTATAAAGAAAGGTAGGTACTGTTAGAATTTTCATTCTGAAATTACGGTAAAATAACCTGCAGCAATCTGTCCTTTCGATTCAGCATGTATTATGGTTAGGAACATTTCTTTGCATTTACGGTTTTGAAACCGTTTACAACTGGTACGGTTGAAAACCAATGCAAAACTATACGGTTTTGTAACCATTTACCACTAGCGTAGTAGATTCTGAACAGTGTTTGAACTATAGTATTATTCAAATTTTCTACGCTACCAGCAGTTAACGTAAGAAATGGTTGTTTATAAAGAAAGGTAGGTACTATTAGAATTTTCATTCTGAAATTACGGTAAAATAACCTGCAGCAATCTGTCCTTTCGATTCAGCATGTATTATGGTTAGGAACATTTCTTTGCATTTTCGGTTTTGAAACCGTTTACAACTGGTACGGTTGAAAACTAATGCAAAACTATACGGTTTTGTAACCATTTACCACTAGCGTAGTAGATTCTGAACAGTGTTTGAACTATAGTATTATTCAAATTTTCTACGCTACCTGCAGTTAACGTAAGAAACGGTTGTCTATAAAGAAAGGTACTGTTAGAATTTTCATTCTGAAATTACGGTAAAATAACCTGCAACAGTCTGTCCATTCGATTAAGCATGTATTATGGTTAGGAACATTTCTTTACATTTACGGTTTTGAAACCGTTTACAACTAGTACGGTCAAAAACCAATGCAAAACTATACGGTTTTGTAACCATTTAACACTAACATAGTTTTTAAACCATAAAAATAAAACTTAAACAGGCATTGAAGTTCTATGGGTGCAGCCAACACCTCCAAGAAGTAGGAAGGCCTCAGCACTGATCAATTTAGTAGTCCGATGTGACGAAGTTAACTGCGCAGTAGATGAAAAATAAGACAGATGTCATTACGTTCGGGGTACTAAGCTGCGCAGTGGTTGAAAATACAAAATATGTCATTACGTTTGGACTACTAAAGGATATTTATGGTAACCCGTGCTGAGGCCTGCTCTTTTCTAGGAGGTGTTGGTGCAGCGCCATGTATGAGTGAATGATAAATTCATATTCTAATAGTCCAAGGTCACCGATTGATGAGTGCATAGTACTAAAAACTCCTCGTGTACTGAAGGAATGGAAAAAAATATTGTGATATCAATGCTGAAATTTGAACCCATGTTCAAATGATCATGAGATTGACTGATTAGCCCCAGCTGCACGGAACAAAATGCCTTCATAAGATAGCACGGATAGAATTCTGGTTGTTAAACCGTGTTAGGGTAAAAACAATGATTAACCGTTTTTTTCGCACAGTAAACAGTTTGCATATCATCTTTTTTTTATGGTTAATTGACTGTTTTGATTGAATATGGTAAAATAATAATTAAATAAATTTCTATTTAACCACTTTTACCTAGAAATTTCCGACAGAATATATGTTTAAATATTTTTTTTTTTATCTTTTCTGACATTACGTAAAAAAATGTACCTGCTCTTTTGGCGGTTTTGCCAAGAACTTAAGTAAAGAAAATAAAGACTGTTATTAAGGTAAAGGTTTGAGTCAAGGTGCAGAAGAAAAATGGATTGTAAACCGCAAAAATAAGAGAGTAATTTATTGATGGAGATTTATTGATGTTTTTCCAGAAATTTCAGTTAAAAAAATAGGAAAAAGAACAGAAGAGAGAAGAAATAGAAGAAAAAAAAAAGAAAGCTGTCGAAGCGATAGTAGAATGCTGTAAAGTAAAATCTGTAAACCGTAATGTAAAAAAACAAATTTTCGTTTTTGCAGATAACGTTCTATAAATGATATCTTAATCTTTTTCAAATTACATGTAATACAAGCACTAGAAGTTTGCGATTACCAATAATCTTTTTTGAATCATTTCTACTATTACTGATAGTTAATTCATCTACTTTTTGTTTCACGTATACTCGCATGCTTTGTGTTGAAAACCTCATGCATTTTTTACTTTAACTTCAATGACTATTGACTCTAATATGTCTAATCTTTTTGAATTACAAGCTATGCAATTATTAGAAATTTCGGATTACAAACGATATTTCTTGAATAATTTTTAATGTTATTAATAATTAATTAACCTACGTTTGTTTCAAAATACTCGTATGCTTAGTGCTGAATGCTTTTGCTCCATAAATGCTCGTATGCTGCATGCTTTTAACTGTTATCGTTCAATAATTACAGACTCTAATATGTCTAATCTTTTCGAATTACAAGCTATGCAATTATTAGAAGTTTCGGATTACAAACGATATTTTTGAGCAGTTTTTACTGTTATTAATAATTAATAAACCTACGTTTGTTTCATAAATACTCGCATGCTTTGTGCTGAATGCTTTTGTTTCATAAATGCTCGTATGCTGCATGCTTTTAACTCTTATCGTTCAATAACTATGGACTCTAATATGTCTAATCTTTTCGAATTACAAGCTATGCAATTATTAGAAATTTCGGATTACAAACGATATTTCCTGAATAGTTTCTTTTAATAATAATTAATTAACCCTCCGTTCATTGTACATACCCGTATCATCTTAAAGGAACTCATACTTTTTGCTGTAAGTTCTCGATAACTGATGAATCTAATGTGTCTAATCTTGTGCGAATTACAAGAAATGCAATCATTAAAAAATTCCGTTTACAAACTATCTTTTGTAAATAGTTTTTATATTTAAAAATATATTTTTTGTTTTATTAATCCTTGTAACTACTCCTATGCTTTGAGCTGAAATGAACTCATGTCTTTCGCTGTTGGTGCTTGATAATTGATGAATCAAATGCGTTTAATATTTTTCGAATTCCAAAAAGATACAAGGATTAGGAACTTCAGTTTACAGCACGACTTGGTGTTATTTACCTTCAACTTGCAAATCCATTTAACTTTAACTGAAAACATAAGAATCTAAAGATAACACTCAAAACATCACTTTTACGCTTTATTTATGTCAGGATATTTATTTACTTAAATCACATATAATCGATTTTTGGTTCACAATCTCTTAGATTTCATAAAATATAGAAAAATTTTATGAATGGGAAAATTACGTGTAAATTTATATACTACCTTAATAATATAACATCCTACAACATCAAAATTCACACGTCGTCTCACATTAATATCATTTTAAAGATTCCGTTCCGGTTTTAATATATTGCTATTTTATAACTGTAGTTGAACCTGACCCAAATTTTTTGAGTTTGCAACTATTAATGTTTACGTCCACAGTCTTGTAATTTTGAACCCAATTCAGAAGACAATGGAACCCCTGGATCAAGTATTGGGAGAATTTGCTTTCGTGGAGGTTTTTTAGATGGTGCTAACCCACATTTGCGTTACATGGAGAGAGAACCCACAAAAACCATCCCCGGATGGCTAGAGAACTCTAACCCACGATCCGTCTAACCATAAGGATATTTCACGTCAACACTGTAATCAGTGCGAGACAGGTGCGGAATTCGTATCGACCAGCTATCGCTGGGAGTCGAACCCGGTTCACATTATTGGGAGGCGAGAGCTCTATCCCCTGAGCCACCACGGCTCAGTATAATGTTATTGTTTACACTCAATCAACCATTTATTGATTTTACTCAGCGTATAAAATGATGTCCTTCATAAAAGGCTATTGACTGAATTTAACCAGCAAATAAGTCATATGCGAGAATAACATTAGAAACTCTAACGGTCAGCCGAACATCAATCTGAGTATAACCCGTGATCCTTTTAACACAGATAATAATTTATATTTATATCAAGAAGGGCAACTTGAAACGGTTAGCCAGTAATTGTGGTGATTCGAGCTTGGTACATTTATACTAAGCACAGTAAGCTAGTGCTTCATTTTCTAGGACATCCAGGGGCATACATGTGCCTGAATATACAAACTACATATGTATGAATTTGGATATAAAATTTGTATATCGAGGAATAGTATTGTTCCATTTTGATAATCTCTGTATTAATCAAATAATGACTATAAAGTGTATAAGAATGGAGTTTTTTACAATGAGAAAAAATTGAGGTCAAAACTACCAAAATATGGTTAAATTTACCATGTTTCTGACTCCATGGGAACACCAAAAATCTCGGTAACTATTACCTCAGCGTTTTGGTAATGATTTTGATTAAATTAATCCTAAAACATAGTGTTAAAATATGTGATACAATTTAGTTAACGCTGCTAAAATTTGGTAATTTTATTATGATTTCTTAGAGCATTAAACCATTAATTCGATCAAATTTACTCTTCAGTTTCGTATATTTTAATAAATGTGTGGTAATAAGAACTATTATTTCGAAAACCAGAATTCCCGCTATACCGTTGCCACAGGAAATGAGTTACCAAATGAGTTGTTATTACCAGAATTATGTTTTTATTTCTTTTCTTTTTTTTTCCTTTTTTTAAAACAAGAAAATGCTATTACCATACAATACGGTAATTTTACAAATTTTTTTTTACGTGTAAATCACTGCTCTTTAGTAATATTAAGCTCCCGAAAAATTACCGGTCTTAAAAGCATCAATGAAAAAATATTAAAACCATAATATTGTGTACATTTTTTGCAACATGTACTAAGTTAAACAATAATACAGAAAAACTTAATCCTTCTTTAATTTTGGTTGTACGAAATGCTTTTGATTACACGGAATTCTGCTCTGTGGTTTAATTTAAACGAAATCATAGTTAAAGGGATACCTCAGTTACATACAAAGCATCGATAATATTTCAATAATTTCTTATGAACCTAGATAAGTCATTAAACCACATAAATTTCAAGGCAATTTAAAACTTTTTGATTAAAAATAAAAGCTGTAATTTCCTTTTTGCTATTGCTGATGTGAATTTCAATTTTAATAGCTATTTTCATATAGTTAGTTATAAATATATATTTTATGTAAATAATGGAATAAATATTTTATAGTTAATTATAATTTAGTTATATAGTTAATTTCCTCGGGGAAAAGAAACTCTCCTTAAGAAAAGTTAAATTAGAATTATTTAAAGAGACGTGAGTGTGATAGTATTATAAATTGAATGGCAGAAAAAATTCAAAATGACCATCAATTAATTAAACTTTTGCATTGAAATTTTAATTCGCAAAAGAAAATATAACTTACAACATCATTTTAAGCCACAGTATGTTTTTATTATCTACATATTTTAGAAGTTCACACCTTATTTAAATTGTTTTGCATTTTTAACTCAACGTTGAAAAACTAGAAAGATTATCACTTTGATTAATGTCAACTGTTTGACTTCTCTTCCAAAAAATTTACAGCTTTAGTGTCATTAAGCTTAGTTGTTAAGTTATTTATTATCCTGTATTTACTTTTTGGTGATTTAGCGGATCTTTAAGCTTTTTCATATCTTTAACGTAATTTTAAATAAATTTGTAATAAGAGAGAGAAAGCTACCACTCTATCCTTAATTAAACTCTTTTCACCAATTTACTTTTGTTCGTTTTTTCAAATTTTTTAAGTAATTCCACATCTTTTACAATATTTCTTTTAAAATTATGATAAAAGGAAGATATTTTCACTAAATTTCAAATAATTCTCCCTTATTATTCATTTGTCTTTTGACTACTTTTTATTTAAGAAAAAATTTCAACCTCTCCTAGAAAGTTTTATTTTAATTTTAAAGCAATAGCTTTCTTTAAAATTTTTTTTAAAAATATGCAAAATATAATTTAAAGTGTGTTCTTCATTTATCTTTTTTGTCAATTAATCTAATTTTTGGGTATTTTTCTCAAACTTCTTATCTTTCTAAAAAACGCACTGATAAAACTTCAAAAAACCAAAAGAATATATATAACAGAAAAATAAGCATTACTTTTTTAAAGTAATTAGATCTATGATAAAATAAGCAAATAAATAACGGATAGCCAGAAGACTTAAGAGTGGATGCTTGTTTATTTAAACTTTGTTGAACTTTTATTCATATTAAATTGAATTATATCTTTAATTTTATGTTATCAAAATTATAACATGCAAGATATGGTTTAAGCCATATTGATGACTTAAAAAGAGTATTGATGAGCCATATTGATGACTTAAAAGAGCAAATAAATAACGGATAGCCAGGAGACTTAAGAGTGGATGCTTGTTTATTTAAACTTATTTGAACTTTCATTTATATTAAATTGTATTATATCTTTAATTTTATGTAATCAAAATTATAACATGCAAGATATGGTTTAAGCCATATTGATGACTTAAAAAGAGTGGATGTTCGTTCATTTATTTTTTTATATTTTATTGGTATTAAATTGCATCATAACTCTAATTCAATAATGTTATTAAAACTCTAAAATGCAAGATAAGATTTAAATAACTAACTTCCAGTTTTTTATTAATCTTTTTAACTTATTATAATTTATTAGGGGGCAAAATTATCGGTTGTCACCGACAACAGACCTATTAAATATAAAGAAATGGCGATTAACAATTTGTTTCCTAATAGTTCTTAACAATTTTATCTTAACAATTTTTAATAATTTTATCTTAATAGTTTCTAATAATTTTAATAATTTATAACTTAATAGTTTTTAATAATTTTAACAATCATTAATTTTATCGTTAACTCCATTGCCTGCCATTGAAGGAAAAATATCACTTTTATCGTTGAAAATGCATCCCATGTGCTTCAACAAATACTTTCTCCTTTTTGTATTATTTACTACATGGGGAAACTGTCATCATCCCCGAAACGTTCATTCAATTTAATTTCATATTACCATTCTTTAATTTATGCTAATAGTAATCAATGATAATTTAAGTAATTAATTAATAATATTAAATTAATTATTAACAATAAATTAATTTATATTAATAATAATATTAAAGAAATAAAATGATTAATAATGGTTTAAATTTCTCTAATATTTAAGAGTAATATTATTAATATAAGTTCATTTTGATTGCAATTATTTCAGATCTACTTTAAAATTAATAAACTTTATGTTGATTAATAAACATGAAATTATCTAGCATTATGTTGGCCATGTGCTCCTACATGTGCTTTCAACTTCTCGTTTTATTTTAGGCAAGGGGAAAACTTTCGTCCTCTCCGAAACTTAAACCTTTCCTGAGAATGAATTTGTTTATATCGACGGTTTCATTCGAATTAAAGTTAATTTCATATCCCGACTCTTCAATTTATGCTAATGGTAATTGATATTAATTTTATGAATTAATTGATAATAATAAATTAAGCAACTAATAAATAAATTAATAGTAACAAATTATTAACAATAATTTCATTAATAATAATTATTAATAACAATATTTATTTATATTAATTAATAATAGTTTAAATTTAGCTAATATTTAAAAGTAATCTAATTAATATAATTTCATTATGATTGCAACTATTTCAGATCTATTTTGAAACTAATAAATTTTATGTTCGTTAATAAACATAAACTTTATGTTGCATTATAGATTCAAACAGTCAAATCCTAAATTTTATTAGTTTTGAACATCATATAAGACACATAAATTTTACTGAAAGAGATCACGATTTTTTTTTCATTTTAAAAATTATCCCTGTAGTGTTTACCATATTTCGAGAAGTGTGCTTTACAGTAAGAATATCAGTAGTTTTTTTTTAGTTCGAATTCTCAATTAGTTAGACAACAGTTTAAAATTCTAAATTTTTGGAAAAGAGGCCCTATGTTTTAATAAGTGAGCATTATTAAAATACTTATTCTGGTTATGGAACAAATCTTCCTAATTTTGTCCTTTATTATTTACTAAACATCTTTACATAAATGCATTTACATTTACGTTGTCTCAATATTTCATTTTAAGATATATAGCTTCGAATATAAATTTTTTTTTCTTATTCTACTAATGGCTGCTTTATACAGTTGGAAAAATAAATTTCTTTTGCTTGAACTAGTGTTCCATTAAAAAATATATATATTACATTGTTCTTCTACGTGTACAGCTCAATAAATAAAAACAGTATTACAATTCAATAAATAGTAATAAAATTGTTAAAATATGAGAAAATCAATTTCCAAAACTTCCAGTAACAGCGCAATTCAATGAATTTTGAACAAGACAGTCAATTATACCTTAATTAGTTATAAAACTTCAGATGAAGGCATTGATTTTAGTTCTCACATAAAACATTCGTTTTCACACGACATCAACGCATTTATTTCTCTACATTTACTGTTCTCGAATATTTTCCAAAATATCGGAAGTTTTTTTCATTAACTTTGAATGAATTGATTGTAACAGTTTTAATGTTACAAAGTCTGTGCAATTATGATATGTCTGCATTTAATCACAATTGACCTTCAACCTAATAAAAAGAACAACTTCTTTATAGCGAACGTGATCCAATAAAGAATGATCTATAAAAAAATTTTACAGCCCGACTTCCTGAAAACAACGGAAGGGATAATTGTTTATGAAAGATATCGTATCTTAATTATAATTAATGATTCAACTTTTAAGTTTGCATGCTTCGATTTACAGTTAGTTTGGCGAAGAAAAATTGGCGATGAACTATTAAAAAATACCGTTCTTTTCTCATAAATTTGTCGAAAGTAACGACTTCTTTCACATTCGAAAAGCAATTAAACACGTTAAGAACTGACGCAAATGTATTATTAAGCTAGTGGAAACATTAACAAATGTCTGGTCAACCTGCAATTACTCGTTTTATGTTGTTATATTTTTTAACATCATGATTGGGAAGAATAACTTTTATGTTAAGTGATTGGATGGAGTGGACTGACACTGCCATCTAGTGTGAAAATTATGTACTATCTTTTATAAAATGTTGAAATAACATGTTTTGATAATCTTTAAATTGCTGGGAGAAAAACTATTGAATAAAAAATAATAATAATTCCTCAGAATTTAAAAACCTAAACTTTTTTTTTAATTCTCATTTTTTCCTGAAAATTTTCTGCTGCTTATAATTTAAAGTAGGGTCAATTTTTTCTTCTCTTTTGTTTGAAAAGAACTAATTTATATATAGTTTGAGGACAAAAAATAAAATCTAAATTTGCAGTAAAAAACGATTTTGCCCAATTTCAGTTACGAGCTGCTGAAATTGGGCAAAACTAATATGTTAAAAGTGTTCCTGTTCTATAACAAACAGTTCTGTATTTTTGCTTGTTAATTTACACACGCAACATAATAATTTAGGTCAGGGCTATATTTTCATTTATATATGTTTGTTAAAAAAAGTGTTAGCTAGAATGAAAGATTCAAAATTATTGTATTTTCTGAAAATTTAATTACAATGACAATTAAATTCTACTAAGAGAAAAAAAAAAAGTATGGTCAAAACTACCAGAATACGGTAGAATTTACAACACTTCATGCTTTATGGGAACAGTAAAAAAGCTTGGTATTTTTTATCGAAGCACTTTGGTAATGATTTTGGTGAAATTATCAGTAAAACATAGTTTTATAATGTGTGATGAAATTTGCTAAATGTCTTAAATGCATTATTAGAACATGGCATAAAAACCATTTTTTGGTTCAATTTGCTTTTCAGTTTCGTGTTTTTTACTGAATGTGTGGAAATTAGAAAATTAATTTTGTAATTTTGAAAACCTGATTTCAGTAAGTAATTTCGAAAACCTGAATTTCTCATAAATTTATTACCAAAAACTATGATTTTTTTTTTAAATTAGAAATATTATTTTTATATCAGTACTGTTATTTTACCAGAACTTTCTCACCGCGTATAAATTATTTGTTCCAAATGTAATGTCTGAATAGCGCCAAAATGTTTATGATTTAAATGTTTCAAAAGAAGCATATAGAATTCTAGCTAACATACTAAGCTAGACGAAACTAAATTATGCGCGATGTACGAATTGAGAAACAGTTCCCGGGGTCAGAAGCGATTGTATTCGCTTCCGAAGGTCGGTGGAGCGATCATATTCGATTAGATTCGATCTATTAGAGTAAGCATATATTTTGATTGAGGATGGGAAACGAAAGGTTGGATGATTTTATTCGAAACCTTGAAATAAAAATCATCTTGAGCATAAAGTCTTAATTTTAATACTGTAATAACTTAAAATTTACATGGTACAACCTTAATTTTAATACAGTGCTAACTTTATTTTTTTTAAAAAAGTAATTCTGAAGCATTTATTATTACTATTATTTATAAAAAAGGAACAATTTGCAAGAAATATTTCGGTTCTCTAGGATTACATGGTCCTAAAAATCTACTGATATAAATCTACACAAAAATAATAATATTAATAATAATAATAATAGGAGAACACATAAAATTGATTATACAAACATACAATACATACTGCATATTAAAGGCTAACCGGGTTTCATTTAATGTTGTATATATAAAAAATATAAGAAATAAATTGAAGTATTTTTTTTAAGCATATTGAAAGAAAAATAAATTTAAAAGATGTTCTCAATATTGTTAACATTATTATTCTAACTTATAAAAATTATTCTCAATATTATTATTATTTATAAAAAAAGAACAAATTTACAAGAAATATTTCGGTTATCTAGGATCGCATGATCCATAAAAGCTATTGATGTAAATCTACACAAGAAAAAAATAATAAATAAAGAGAATACATAAAACTGATTATAAAAACACACAATACATACTGCATATTAAAACCTAACCGGGTATCATTTAATGTATATAAAAAAAAAAGAAGGAAAGAAAATTGAAGTATTTTTTTTTCAAAATATATTAAAAGAGAAATAAATTTAGGAGATGTTCTCAATATTGTTAATTGTAAATAAGAATTCTTTTAATTCCTGTTGGAATAAAAATTAATCCAAAATTTCTGCAAAAAGCTGAGTTATTTTTGTGAGGCATTGGTATTTGGAATACTTATATGGATCGTTACATATCGGAATTTGGTATATTATTTCATGATAATAATGAACTACCAGTTGCTTCATCACCCAATTCTCTGTCAAAAGAATCAAACTGACATCTATATAACTGCTTCAAACGTTTGATAAATTGTTTATTGTGCTAAATTCCCCAAATCTGTCACGAAAATGAATAACTCTTAATTCTGTCGTCGTTAAAATCTAAAATATAATAATTACTTGCTCCATTCGCAAACAAACATTTTTTAATGGCTTAATTTTTCTTTAACCATTACTTTTTATTGAATTGAATTTTTCCAGCCGATATAAACTTTTCTTAAAATTATTTAATTGTTTGCTTGCGCCCAACAAACCAGTTTTCTTTTCCAATTTCTCTAGAACTATGTGTTTCTATAAAAAGAAAGACTTACAATCATAATAATTTTGATTTTTTTAAAAATAAATTCAATTGTAGCTTAAAATGTTTCGTTTACTAAAATGTTAATCGTGAGATGTATAGTTTCCATGATATAACAGCATTTTGCTTGAATCTTCTTGTTTTAAAATTTCAAATGGACCATATAGATTTTTCCTCTAGCAGATTCGAGCCCCTTAAGACATGTTAAAATTATCGCCTTACAAACACGAAATTTTATGCTACACTGTAAAAAAAAATCCCATAAAATTTACGGTTTTAAACCGGCCAGAGTTGGTTGTGCAGAACCGTAAAATTTACGATGTAAATTCGTAGCCTCAACACATTTATACCATACAAGAACGAGTTTTTTTTTTTCGTTAAAATTAATCCATCATCGGACTTTTTTTTTAACAGTAACAAAATATGTTTTTAGAACAAAAATAAATCTGCTGTCTTAACAGACTTTTACCATGTGGAAATAAATTTACTCTGGGAAAGTTACGAAATAAATCTGTACTCGCACTGAATATTTCACATCGGAAAAATTTGTATCGACCTGCCATCGCTGGGATTCGAACCTGCCATTAAGAGTCAATTCATTAAGAGGAACGCGATCTGCCAACTGAGTTACTGTGGCTCAAGTGTTTCATTATGAAGAAATTGTGATAGACAGAATTTCACTACAGCATTGTATTAGTTTGACAATAAAGTCGAATCACAGTTCTGTTTATACGATGTTCAAAGTCATCAAGTAATTGCTAAAAAGAAAGAGGAAGTATAGAAAACAATCATAAAGTGATTGGAGAAAAGGTTAAGTTATAATCCGGAACGCAATATGGCTAAAACTAGAATTTGAACTAACGGTTTAAATCCGTTTGGGATTAGTATGCAAAACGGAGAAAAACTGTTTTTCTTCAAAATGGCCTGTAAGCCGTTAAATATACGGAGAAATCCCCCCCCCTCTTCCCAAAAAACGGGCATTTTTTGTAGTGTATAGTTTTTTAAACTACTACCTTACCAAACACATTGCGTGCTGTTGAAGAAGCGTCATATATATTTTATTTTATATTTCATAACCGTCGTTGAACAGCCAATCCAATTTTTGGGTTCATGACTACTAATGTTCAACTAATTAGCCTTGTAATTTTGAACCCAATCCAGAAGACAAGGAAATTCCTGTATCAAGTACTGTGAGAAATTGGCGTTCGTGGAATACTTTTTGATGGAACTAACCCGCAGCTGCGTTACATGGAGAGGAAGACCACAAGAACCTCCCACAGTTAGCCTGACAGTAAGGGGACTCTAACCCATGATCTGTCTACCACTGAGGATATTTCACGTCAGCACTGTGGTCGGTGCAAGCCGGATGCGGAATTCGTATCGACTGGGATTTGAACCCGGTTCGCCTCATTGGAAGGCGAAAGCTCTATCCCCTGAGCCATCGCGGCTCAAGCGTCATATATAACCAGTTTTACTTACCTTTTAATACATTATATCCAAACTGAAAATTGCAACACTATGAAAGAATTATCAGAAATGAATTAAATCCGCCCCCCCCCCTACAACTGATAGTGGTACAAGTGAACATACGCAATCGTTTCGTAACTCAAATTATTTGCATGTTCATGCAAATGATTTGAGTCACTTTACATTTCACGCAAGTTTCGTTCGCTCGTTAAAATTCCTCAACGGTGTTGCAATTTTCTCAAATAAGAGTGTATATAAAATTGTGCAAGTCGGCATGTGCTATTAAAATAATGATTTAAGTATTTAAAATTGCAAGGCATACGAGATAAATGCTGCATTGAGAAAAAAAAAGTATGGTGAAAGCTGCTAAAATGTGGAAAAATTTACCGTGTTTCTAGCTCTGTGAGAACTCCAAAAAACTCAGTAATATTTAGAAGGATTAGAAACAACAACGGCAATAGAATACCTAAAATTGTTACAATTGGCTTAATGAACATAAAACAGATTTAAAAAGAATTCTTAAAAATTAATTGTCAGCGAGTGTATTAATATTTAAAATTTAATGTTAAGGAAAAACAGCTTAAACACAACTAATAGTGCTGTCTACCAGATTCGTGAAAAGTATAATTTTTTTATAGTGCTATATCTTATTGTACTTTTTTTTGAAAAGAACGAAACATTCTGTAAAAAAATGCAATTACAAACTAAAAGCTAAAAATATGTGAATAAAAGCAGAATATGATGCACTTAAAGTTCTCTTTTTTTATTTATTTATTTATTTTTGCAAAAGGCACTCTTTTATTTACTCTGATATGTAATATTTTTCACAAGATCACGAACTCAAGATCTAATGACAATTAAATTCATGTTTTTTTCTTTTTACGAAATTTTTCTCTTTTGTTTCACAAATTCAGATATGACATTTGTATGGAAAATAATTACAATAATTCTTCTCTATTATTTAATTCTATTATTCTAATTATTTTTTATTTTAAAGAAAATGGAAGAATTGAGGTGAAAAGGGCAATTTTACATTTAGATTTTTTGTTCCGATGCACTGTAAAAAATGGATTCTCAGAATTCACAAAATTTTCTTCGTTAATGACGAAACCAATTCCTGAGAAAATGCTATTTTATATCGGCGAAATAGGCATTTTATGCTTTGCATAAAATATCGTATTTAATGCTATTGTCGGAGTTACGGTAAATGTTAAATTTAATGTTGTAATAAATGTTGTTAAATTTTCAAAAGAGAAAGGAAACTATACAGTTGAATTAATTATCTAAAAAACATTTGCAATAGAGACACTGGCGAAGATTTTTAAATATTAATTCACATGACTAAACGCACGATTTTTATTTATCAAATTGAAAAGACAACGATCATAAATTACCTTTTCAAACGTCAAAATAGAGTCAGCAGGTTCTTTCAAAGTTCAAACAAGGGCATCAAAAGCTTGATGACTTAAAATAAAAATTAAATAAACTGTTTGATTTTCAATTATTTTATTTACAACTTTATGTTTTTCAAAAAGTTAAAAGAATAAAGCGTAAAAGCTATTAAGAAAAAACTGATGAAGTTTTGTGCCATTTTTTTAGCAAAATATTCCACCTACAAATGTGTGGAAATATGGAAAAGATATAAAGATTATTATTTGTATGGGGGGGGGGAAATAAAAGGAAGAAAAAAAGAAATAAATTGAATGTGTGGGAGATTAAATTTCATGAAAGCGTGACAGGGTGTAAAATATTCTTTGAAATGTTACATGTTCTTTTTAGATTTTTTTTTTTTAAATCCTTTGTATAATACCTTTGTAAGCATAGAATAAAACTTATATTAGCTGAAATATATCAGCAAAGATAATTACAACTGTAGTTTGTTATTCGCTATCAAATGAAGCTATTATGGCTTTTTGTGATGTAAATTAAACATGTGCTGTTCTTGTTTCGTGCGCATATTGTTGCTGAATTCAGTCAAAGAACAACTGTTTTCGCGTCAGTTTCAAAAAAGTGTTCTAAATTTAAAAAAACATTACACCATAAAAAGCTATTTCATATCGTTTTATTGCAGTGAAGAAGAGAAATAATTTTAAAGGCTGTTTAACTTATAGTTTACGGAGAAAAAAAATTCCTGTAAATATATATATGTAAGGTTCGCTTAAGTCTAATTTTATTACAGCAGAATAGTTTGACTTTCATATAAAAAGGTGGCAACATTCAGAGATGTAAATAGAACGCTTCGCAAAAACATATATTTCGCTGTTATTATTTCTCATTAAATGCTTTTATAAAATATCTCTTCGCTTATTTACTGTATTGCATATTAATTAAATTCCTTGTCATTCAACTTTATCTTATATGGCGCAGCCGTCTTTTTAAAAAAGAACCTTTTTACAACTTCTTCTTTGAACATCGAACTTCTTCTATCGCTACATTTTAAATTCTTTCCATGAAATTTTGACTGCCAACGAAGCAAACATATAAATGTAATACAAAAATTATAAATACTTTTGCATTGATAAAAGCATTAAAACTCTTTCGTTTTCGTAAAATATCTTTGGTAAAGGATAAGTGTAGAAATTCTATTTTGGGACTTCAGGGTTGAAAACATACCAATGAATAATAATTAGATTTATATTTCAAAAGAGGAGTTATTTTAAGATCTTTCACTTCCATATACGAAAGGATTAAACGATTTTCTATGAGTAATAAATGATTTTGATGAGGCGTAAGAATACAGGGAAGGCAATATGACTGGCCTCTTCACACATTTTAATTATCGTATAAAACAGAGGAGCAATGGTTTTTTCGTGGCTTTTTGGTGTTTCACACTTACCAACTAAACTCCGTCGGATCTGACTGGAACTGTGTCTCCCCCTCTCCACCTGGGAGAGCGGGGATGAGATTACTTCTTCACCATCGATTACTAAATAAAAGCTTGTGCACAGCATGGCCTCATTATTCCTGTTATTTTGACTAATAATTCACGAAAATATCGGGGTTGTTGCCCTAATATTACGTATATATATATATATATATATATATATATATATATATATATATATATATATATATATATATATATATATATATATATATATATATATATATATATATATATATATATATATATGTGTGTGTGTGTGTGTGTGTGTGTGTGTATATAATTCTGGTAGCAGAACTAAAATATACGATATTTTAAACCATTAATTTGTTTTTTTCCTGTTCATATGGTAGCGGTTTACCGGAAATTCTGTTTTTCAAAAATAAATAAATAAATAAATAAAAATTACAGTTTTTATTACCACACTTTTAGTTAAAAATGCGAAACTGAAAAATAAATTTCACCAAATAAATGGTTTTTATGACTATGTTAAAATTATGGTATTATTATGAGGAATTTACCAAATTTTACCATATTTATCGAATTTTATGACACATCATATGACCATATCTTATTGCTAATTTTACCAAAGACATTACGAAATCGCTGCGGTAAAAATTACTGAGCATATTGGTGTTCCCATAGAGGCAGAAACATGGTAAATTTAACCATATTTTTGGTAGCCATTTCTCAGTGTGTAGTGCTGATGAAGAAGAATTCTTGAAAAAATGTTCAAACTCTTTAACGACAGAAAATGTTCAGAAATATTATAACATATCCTCGAATTACCCGAGAACATCTCATCATTTTTCATACTCAATTAAATATGAAAAGAAAAGAAAAGAAAAAGTTTTTTAAACAAGATGATTTTGTCTTACGGAATTTTGTCATGGAAACTTCATACTTGTTTTAAAATAAACTAATAATCATGAACTTCTTCATTTTAAAGGTGTTAAACAAATGCAGAACATCATATGATACATATAAACTGCCCAGTAATGAAAATAAGTTGTAGGAAGATAGTTTTGCTTCTGATATTAGTTATAAATTTAAAAAAGAAAGAAAAAAAGAATCGTAAAATTAGTTTTGGTGACACTTCGCTGATTTGTATTCTTCATGGTTAAGAAATCTGATCATGTGATATTCATCATGATCAAGAAATCTAATCACTTTACTTCACAATTAAGCCTCCTTATAAAACCCATGATGGAATTGTGATGATTTGACATTTTCTCTAAATTTTGTACTAAATGGCCGATTTAAGTTTCTAATTTTCAATTTCGATGTAATAAGCAGTTAACTTATAAATTGAAAATTTTTATATTCTTATGAGTTCAGACAGTTTTGTAATTTTTGAAAAAGTAAATAAAATCATATGTTATTAAAATAATCGTATGTTAAAAAATTGTGTAAAAAGAAGCACAACTAAAAAAATATTAAAATGTAGTTAAAAATACAACACTAAACGAGAAATATGAGATAAATAATAAGAAAAAATATAAGCTTTTCTTCTCTCTTAATGAAATTTTTTTTGAAAAATAAAACTTTGCAAAAATTTTGTATTATTACATATAATTACATACGGAAGATTTTTTCAAATCGATTGCATCATTTTTCTCACCACCCTCTCTTGAAAAACACAACTCTCATTACTATTCATTAAAAAAAACATGTTTTTACATAAAACAAAGCAAAATATAAAACTTTGCCATATAATATTCAATATAAACCTCATGAAAAGCGTGTGTATTTTACGGATGCCTCATTATTTTCCTGATTTTTAGTAGCTTGGATTAGTTATTTATCATTTTGATCATTTATATGAAAACACGTTACAGAACATAAACTAAAAATCCTTAATAAACCAGATAATTGAGAATTATTTCCCACCTTATACAAAAAATAAAGGCAAAAAAGCTTGTATTTTCTTTAAAAACATTTTTCGAAAAAAAAAAGAAATAGTGCTAAAACTTCATATTATTACATTAGAATACATAAAAAAAATATTTCAAATTAAATACTCCAGATTTTCCCTGGGAAAAAAAACAACAACTTTCATAATTATTTATTATGGAAACAGAACATATGTTTTCCCATATCTTTAATAAAACAAAACCAAAATCTAAAATCTTTTCATGTGATATTCATAAACCACTAGAAAACATCCTGAATAATTTATATAATATGGATCCCTGATTCACTGCGCATATTTAACCCATAAATTAGTCGATATTTCATACGCCATAGAACATCACAGGCGATTTCACATCCATATCAAATATCTTTAGGCACGAAACTAACAAAAAACTTCTTTCCTCTTAAGCCTATTCAAACTCCAACGAACATGGTGATTAGACTTTCACTTCAACCGTGAGATTATCCTGATAAGTTCATGAAAAATTCTGATAAAAGGTTTATAAAAGGAAATCCGTCAGTGGGAAGATGATTTCTGTTGTTTTTCTGAGGTGTCTTCATAGTTGTGTATTCCATCGAAGAGTTTCTGCGGCAGAAATGGCAACGATGTCTGACATAACTGGCTCAAAGCTAAAACGATTTGTGATTCCGTCTGCGTTTTGTAGCAATCATAAGATAACTATCTCCAGGATCATTTAAAATTACTTAAAGATACAAGTTATCATAGTTGTCACAAAATCAGATGCGGTTTTAATTTCAGATTTGTATTTTAGTTTAATTATTAAGTTTCTCGCCATTAAGTTTTCCAGCTAGTTTTCTTATATCACGATATTGACATTTGGTGTTAATAGAGAAAGTAAATTTCTCTTGACTTATAAACAAAAACGATTTTTTAACTTTTTTGGTAAAGACAATCAAGCGATAAAAGTTGTTTTATTTATAAAATAGAGTTTAAATTAAAACTCATGTTGTCCGGTTCATCTGCTTTTTAAATACTTTGAAATTCAGTGGGATATATTTCAAAAACTAACATTATTACTTATGGACATAGTGATACGATTTAAACTTGAGTCATAAAATTATCCTGATTCTGAGGAACTTTTATGAAAGGAAACAGGACAATGGGAAGATGATTTCTGAGGTTTTTCTACAGTCTTCGTCGTGTATTTTACAAGTTTTTAAAGAGTTTTGAGACAGAAATTTCACAATATTTGACATAACTGGCTGCAATTTCTGATTCTGCCAGTGTTTTGACGAAATCATAAGATAACTACGGTGGTCTTATTTTAATATCACACAAAATTGTATAAAGAAAGTTATCATAGCTGTTACAAAAGCAGATGTAGGATTTATTACGATTTGTATTTTAGTTTATTTATTAAGTTTCTCACGATTAAGTTTTCTGGCAAGTTTTCGTGTACTGCGACATTGAGTTTTGATGTTAATAGAAAAAGTAGATTTCTCTTGATTTATTAAATTTTTTGCGCAACACAATTAAGTGTTAAAGAAAGTGTTTGATTTATAAAATAGAGGTTAATTTAAACTTGTGTTATAGTCTATCTTTTTTATAAGTGCTCTGAGTATTTTACTGGGACATATTTCCGAAGCTAACATTATTTTATACAGACATTTTTTTTAACTATGAGAGCATTCTGTCAAACTGTTCAAATTCTGTCATTCTGATTATTCTGTCAAAATGCCACCCTCACATCCTTATACTGTACACTTAGGTTAATTTGTTTAAGTATGCTGTAGTTTTATCCTCATTTAAAAAATTTCTCACTTACGAAAAGCATTCCATCTGTTCAATCATACAAGCAGTTTTACGCTTATATAAAAAGCTACGCACTCATGGTTAAAAATCTTTCACCTTTAAAATATATTATCTGAAACTACTTATTTATAGGATTAATAGAAATCACCTTCATAAAAAAAACTTGATTTGTTTATATAAAAAGTTTCACGTTCTTACAAATACACTTTTGTAAATAAACATTTTATTTACTCTTGTATAAAATAATTTTACCTCACATAAGACATTTAGTTTGACTAGTTCAAGCCCACCAGTAGTCTTATTCTCAAATAAAAAGTTTCATCCTTGCATAAAACCCTCAATTCGCTCAATTAAATACCCGTTGTTGCATCCTCTTATATATAATCTTACACTCATACAAAATGTTCCACCCTCATATAGTTACACTCTTTTACATAAAATGCTCAATTTGCTCAATTATATACCGTAGCTGCATCCTCTTAATCCTACACTCATACAAAAAGTTCCACCCTCATATAGTTTCACTCGTTTGCAAAATATTCTCAATTTGCTCAATTATATACCCGTAGTTGCATCCCCTTATATATAATCCTACACTCATACAAAAAGTTCCACCCTCATATAGTTTCACTATTTTACACAAAACGCTCCATTCGCTCAATTATATACCCGTAGTTGCATCCTCTTATATATAATCCTACACTCATACAAAAAGTTCCACCCTCATATAGTTTCACTCTTTTACACAAAACGCTCCATTCGCTCAATTATATCCCCGTAGTTGCATCCTCTTATATATAATCTTACACTCATACAAAAACTTTCGACCTCATCTAGTTTCACTCTTTTACATAAAATGCTCAATTTGTTTAATTATATATCCGTAGCTGCATTCTCTTAATCTTACACTTATACAAAAAGTTCTACCCTCATATAGTTTCACTCTTTTAAGTAAAGTGCTCAATTTGCTCAATTATATATCCGTAGTTGTATCCTCTTATATATAATCTTACACTCATAGATAAAGTTCCACCCTCATATAGTTTCACTCTTTTAAATAAAACGCTCAATTTTCTAAAACCTGCAGAGAGGTGCAAAACCCATAGTTGCACCCTTTTATATATAATATTACACTCATACAAAAAGTTCCATCCTCACATAGTTTCCTTCTTTTACATAAAATGCTCAATTTGCTCAATTATATACCCGTAGTATTTTCTTCATTTAAATGTTTCTACACTCATATTAAAAGTCCGACTTTCATATAAGTTTCACCCTTTTACATAAAATGCTCAATTTGTATAAGTATATACTCGTAATATTTTCCTCAGATGAATGTTTCAACACTCATACAAAAAGTCTCACTTTAATATAAAAGGTTTCACCCTTTTACATAAAGTGTTCAATTTGTACAATTATATACTCGTAATATTTTCCTCAGATAAATGTTTCAACACTCATACTAAAAGTCCCACTTTCATATAATAAGTTTCACCCTTTTACATAAAATGATCAATTTGTACAATTATATTACCATGGTAATATTCTCATATAAATAATTCTACACTCATACAATAAGTTCAACACTCTCATATAAAAAGTTTCACATTAAAAAATCATGCGCGAAACCATTTGTTTACAAAGATTGAAAATCCTACTTTCATAAAGGTACTAAATTCGATTTGACAATGCATATTTCATAATTATCTCCGATTAAATGAAATCTTGGCATGGCAATAATCAAGATGAAGAACTGCTACCCTTCACGAAGATAAATTTAGTTATGATTTTTATCACACGTTTCGAGACCACCCAAATCGTATTTGACTTCTCTTTAAATTTAGACAGTTGAAGATAAGATTCAATGTTACTTCTTTTTCATTAAATATTAGAAGAAAACTTTCAAATAGTTAAATTAAAAGATGAAGTTAAAATTATTTATTTCGTCAAGAAAATGCTTAACAATTACTTTTGAACAGCTAAAATTTCTAAATAAAAATGCAAAGTCTAAATTGTTCAATTTATCCTAAAATGTTTAAAAGTTATTAAAAAATATAATTTTTAAATATTTTAGTAATATAACTAAAGGTAATTTTTTTTAATTTTTCGTTGCATTTTTGGAGACAGTTTTTAAAAAGTTAAAATTTTAAACTAAAAGATGAATTTCAGTTTAAATATTCAATTTCTTTTTCATTCGAAAATAATTGTTTAATATTTACTTATATTTACGCGGTTTGTATGATTATATTTAATATTTACTTATATTACGCGATTTACTAATAATTACGCGATTTACTAATATTTACTCGATTATGATCATACTACCACACAATACTATTATAATTTTTACAAAAATTTCGTCAAATTTAATTGCAAATTATTGGTTACTTTTTCTGTACGTTTCTAGAAAAATAGGTCTTACTATACATGGAGTAAAAAATTCTTGTGAAATAATCTTACCGTATGGTAATAATAATTCTGAAAAAAAGGAGCATAATTCTGGTTAATAAAACTAAAATATACTGTACTTAAATCTTTTATTTGGTAATTTTTTCGTTCATATGGTAACGGTTTACCGGAAATTACCCCGTATTTAATAAAAAATACAAGACTGAAAAGTAAATTTAACCGAATAAATGGCTTTTACAGGGTAAACCATCAACCAGTGAAGGAATACTACCCAGTGAAGGAACATTTCATATATATTGATTAAAAATAAGAATTTGATAGTTTTTCTTTAAATTGATTGGTAACAATAGCTTACTGCCAAGCAATAGGAAGTCATCTAGCAATGTTTTGGATTACCTAGTCAAATAGACTTCTCTGGAAAAATTTTCGAATTTTTTATTATCTCTGCAACACCTTGTTTCTTTGAAAAATTGTAAGGTGAGTGTTTGTATTCATATGCTTGAAGTGGAATTAATTGCATGTAATAGTTTTATTTTTCTCACTGTGAAAAAGGGAATTCAAAATATAGTTATTGAAGTTACGTTTCATTTTTTTAAGCATCATAGCATAATAAAGTATTGAGATAAGGGGGTGTTTATTCACTGGATCACCAGACGATGAAAAACCAGTGAAGGAACCAGTGCTCCTTCACTGGGTTTTTTTTTAAGTTAATGAAAATAAAAGATAAACTTTAATTTTCTTGTACCTTTAGTGATGTTCCGCATCAAAAGTATGTTAAAAATACGAAAAACAACTTCAAACCAGTGAGGGAGCAGGCATGTTCCTTTACTGGGTATAGATTTCCCAGTGAATGAACAGTATGTGTTAATATGTTGACACTTTAATTTTCAATTCATGATTACAAAAAAAAGTTAGCATTTTCCAAGTATTTATATGTTATAATTTCAAGAATAGGCTTGTTTTTAAATATTTGTATATCTTATAAATTCATAAAGAGCATTAAAAAATAACCAAAATTAAGTGTTCCTTTACTGGGTATTCATTGACTGGTAAGAGCTGTTCCTTCACTTGGTCTTCTTACTACTTGTTATGTGAACCTCCAAAACTTTAAAACAATATTATCTAAGTTCTCTACAACTTTTTTACATAATTTGTAATTAGTAACAAATATGTTGACACTGTCATTTAACTAAAATTGCGAATTTTGAAATTAATATGATTTTTTAAAAGGCAAGCGAAGTTTAAGTATTCCTTCACTGGTTAGTTTATCCTACCATACTCTAAGATATCATGATAAAATTATCAACTTTTACCACAGTTACCAACTTTTATCACATATTATAAAACCATATTTTATTGTTCATTTTACTAAATTCATTACCAAAGCGCTTCTGTAAAAATTACTGAGCTTTTTGTTATTCCCATAAAGTCAGTAATATGGCAAATTTTACCTAATTCTATTAGTTTTGCTTTTATTTCTCAGTGCAAATTCACTACTCAATATCAACGCACATACTATCACACAATACTATTGTATTATTAATGAAGTTTTGTTTGAATTTCTTGCAAATATATTATTGTTTTTTTACCTTTATTTTTTTCTTTTTTTTTTTGTTTTCTTTTCTTGTTTAGATCAGATTATATTTTTTTATCTTTTTAAATAAAATTGCTCAAATATCATACGTGACAGCTGACACTCCTGGTTGGGGTCTAATTTTTAATCATTTCTGTAATTTTAAAATTATTAAAATCAAATAGAAAATAGTTAAATAGAAAATTCACTTCGCTAATTGGAAATTTTTTTACGAAGAAATTTCCAAAATGTTCCTTGGTTCCTCGAAAAAAATTCGCAAAATAGAAGTTCGCTAAATAGAAGTCCGACTGTGTTACATTTCATTAGGCGGTATATTATTTTGATAAGTTAGATTTAAATTTGATGAGAAGGCAAATATTTAATTTTTTATCATCCTTTCTTTCATGACTTTGCATCTTTTTTTTTATCTTGGAAATATTATCCATTCAATTAAAATGATAAAAAAATACAAGAATGATTAAGAGGTTTTAAATATTGTTTTTATAAAACATGCACTACTGTATAAAATACAAAAGCATTTCAATATTATATTTCAATATTTTATTATTATTATAATTGTTAAGCTTTAATGAAATAAATGTTATTATATATTTACACTAATGTCTTACACTATTAGAGATTTCTCGGAAAAAATGGTTAAATAACAATTTTTTTTAAATTCCATTTTGTCATGTTCAAACAATACAGTCAAATAACCGTAAATGAGATGGTAACCAAACTGTTAACTGGGAGAAAAACTGTTTTTTATCTGCCTTAACCTAATACAGTTACACAACCAGAATTTTATCGCACCAACTGAGCCCACCTAATGAGGCCACTTAGTTCCTTCCGACAGCGTACATATTATAGCCGAAATTGCTCTAATCTATCAGTTTCATGATCGACAGAGTAGACAGTCTCATAATCGACATGTTTGAATCTCAGCGTTGGCACCACAATATTTCCTCCATTCCCTACAACACATGAAGAGTTTCCAGTGTTTTGCTCTCCCCAATTTGCGTCCTGCTCTCTCCAATGTCCATTACCTAACAAAAAGACTAGCTTTAATGTCAGTAAAATTTCTTTACCATGATTTTGTAACCATGCTACTTGTAAAAAAAAATGGTATATATTTTTGTATTCATGATTTTATAACCATACTAGTTGTAAACTGCTTTCAAAACTGTAAAGATAAAAAAGTGCACCTTACTGTAAACTTACCTTTATCTTATACCTTTCTGATTCATTAAAGTTCTATGATGTCTAATTTTACTAATCTAATTTTAAAAATCTATTGTAAAAGTAGCTACAATGTATTTCTTTTCAATCGAAATCTAAGACTGCATTCACAGCAGTGTGCAATCCGTACTATACGCATGATTGTAAACGTAAAGCGTCAATCAGATTTTCAATCCTCGGAGGTGGGGGCTTTAGAATAATAGATTTTACTTCAATTTTTTAATTTCCGGGCAAGTTTAGAATCTAATTAGTTCAACATCGGAAGGAATGATGTGTACAGTACAAACCTTATTCTTAACACTGGTGTAGACTTTTTTTTTATAACCGGTTTTAAAAGAGTTGACCTAATTTTGAGTCAACGACTTTCAATGTTCAATTCCGTAGCCTTGCAAATTTGAAACCAATCCAGAAGACAAGGGAACTCCGGGATTGATGCAAACTAGCCTTCAAGGAAGACTTTTTTGTGGAAATATCCAGCAGCTGCGTTACACGAAGAAGAAAGCCATGAAATCCTCAACCAGTTAGTTCTTGGCAAGGGAATGCCGATGTAGAGTTGTAAATTTTTTATTAAAATAAAAGTAGCATAAACTTTATAGTTAGCGAAAATGCTACTGCTCCTTATTCAGTATTTTGCCCAGAGTCTTAAATTCTCTTAAACAAGTCCTGCAGTAAACGAAATCTTTTTTTAGTTAAAGGAGTCAATGTATCAGAACAAATATCTTTCAATATATTTTTATTAAACTGAAATTGGTTAAAATTATTCAAATAATAATTTTCCCACTAATAACTCATTCAGGTAATTTTAATAAGAATATTTAACTTCCAATAATTCACATAATAAACTTTTTCATATTTTTCCACAATAATAAAACTGGGGAACAAACATTTTTTTTCTGTTGCATCAGAATTTTTTTAACAGATCAAAGATATATTTTCTATTCGATGATTTCAAATACACAATCAGTTTCTCTCTCCAAGCTACAGCTTTTCTAATGGCATTTTTAGTCTATTTTTTGACTAAATGTACACGAAATGAAATGTCAAAAATTTTTAATTTTGGAAACCGAAACCAAAACTAAACAGGGTGTTGCCACCGGAAGTTAGAAATTTTAGAAAACGAAACCAAAACGAAATCAGGTGAACAACTCAACTCAACTCAGAAGCAGGAAGGAAACAACTCAAGTCGACCTCCGCTTGAGCCGCCTGTGTGCTGGAATCGGCTTTTTTATACTGCTTATGACAGTAGGTCTAAAAACGTCATTTATAATAAAAACCTGTAGTTTTAGGAGCAAAACTAAATTCATTTCTGAAGCCCTTACAACCGAATTTGACAAGATCAAGTATTTGAATAAATGCGACAAAAAATTTGTTCCCTAGTGTATGTCCTGTTATAATTTTTACAGAAATAATTATCATGATAAGTTTTTACAGTTATTTATATAATAATTGGACACAAAAATAAATAATACCAAACAATGGAATAAACTGTTTATACTCTGTTACAAAATTGTTCACATCAGTACAAATTAGGTTAAAATTGTGTCTTAAGTAGTTTTCAATCATATAATTTTTTTTACAGTATATCATGTATTAAATACATTTTAGTTACAATAATTTTCACACTGGTTCAAAATTTTTTTTAAAATTTTCGTAAGTATTTCTCTTAAAATTTCTTCAATCATAATCACTTTTACAATAAGCCATTTAATATTAAAGTGCAAAAATAAATAGTAACTAAATAATAAAATTATTTTATTATTATTTTTTTTTGTTTACAATATTGTGCATTTAATAATTCGCATATTCTTCACTATTTTAACAAAATTTCTATGTTATTAATAAAGGTAAGAAAGAAGTTAATAAAGTTTGGACACTGCGTTACAACGTTTATATTCTTAACACATGTTGCAATGTTAAACATCAAATATGTCGTTTACAAAATATGTTATGCTTAAGAAACAACACAATTCTTAAATATTGTGGTATATTAATATTTCTTACTCATATGAACATACCATATGAACGTAACTTAGTAATAGAATTCTTAAAGATATCAGAAAATTCGATCTAGATAATCAAATTCTTTTAATTTGAATAAGTACATAAAATACAAGTTAAACATGAAGCATGTAAAACGAAAAAAGAAATGATTTCAGAATATTTAGTAGATGAAACGATCTCATTTTAATTTTATCACTATTGAATATATTACATCGTTTTTATTTTTATTTTATGCATTGAAAATAAAAGTACTTGATGACATGTTATTATGATAACATGTGACATATATAATTTGATGACATTGAAATAAAAACTAAATATGCATCAAAAATATATGTTGTACTTTTCCATCAACATCTCGCATTATACTCTCGTAAATTTGCTAGTAAGTACACTGAGAAAAAAAGTATGGTCAATACAACCGGAATATGGTAAAACTTAACGTGTTTCTTGCTCTATGGTAATTTTTACCTAATCGCTTTAGTAATGATTTTGGTAAAATCAACAATAAAATATGGTTTCATATTATGTGATAAAATTGGGTAAATGAGGTAAAATTAGGTAATTCTATCGTAATATCTTAGGGTCATTCATTTGGTTAAATTTACTTTTCAGTTTTGAATCTTTTATCATATGTGTGGTAATAAGAACTATAATTTTTAAAACCAACATTTTCGGTAAACCGTTACCATATTAACGAAAAAAATTACCAAATGAATGATTTAAATACCATATATTTCAGTTTTATTGACTAGAAATGAGTTTTTATTTATTTTTTACCAGAAATGTCATTATTTTATAGTACGGTAATTTTACCAGAATTTTTGTCTCTGCGCAATGTTAACTTTCGTATTCAAATTTTTCCGAGCATAATTTTCTTTAAAGTTTGAGTTGAATCATTTTTATATTTAAAAATTTAAAGCAAGGTCTTACGTAAGCATTACGTAAGCATAAATTTTAAAATTTTCCAAGTGATTTTTTTTTAATTTCTTTTTCTTGTCTTCTTGGAAAATTTTGAAAATGAAGATATTTTTGCGTATTAAGTGAACATTGCTCAAACCCACCTCCCTCTTGAACAAGCAAATTACATTCTTACCCTTTGGATTTGTAATATTTAAACGTCCCCGGAATTTCAAAAAATTTAACGAAACCATGTTTGATTTCAAGCAACAAAAATTGCTGGTAATATCTCACAGACTATTCATTAGAAAATAAAAATTTAAAAAAAAAAAAAAAAAAAATTAAAATTTAATAAAATAAATTTAATTTAAAAAAAAAATAAAATAGAGTACAAAAATAATTTATCTCGAAGAATTCCGAAATTTTCAATTTCAATAAAAGAGGGATGTTAGCAAATTTGTTCTTCTTCTTTAAATTCGAATTCACAGGTGCTGGTGAACCGAAAAATATTGGAGTAAACAACCCTGGTTGCGGCCTACCTGTCATATTGTTTGATGTATCACTGTGATTTTCTCCTGCAGATTCGGAGGGGCATATTTCAGGACTATAATTTAGAAGACTTTTTTTTTATATACAAAAAAAGAATAAAAATAAAACAGGCAAAAAGATTGACTCAGTTGATTATTCTTACCTTGTAAGCATGTCAGAACATTTAGTGAAAAATGTCGTAATTATTTGACTGGATTAAAGACAGTCAATACTAAGCTGCAGTGCAATTACAAGGGTTAACGAGTGTGAAAAGTTTCGTTTATTTAAACTATTAAAACTAAATGTTTGTCTGATTCGTTTCCTCTTTCCATGAGCGTGGTGACTGAAGCGTTTATATTTTCACACCGTCTATAGTTAATTTTATACAAGCGTTTTTAAAATTACCAAAAGAAAATATTTCTGTTGAGAATGTAGATTTGAGCAAATTAGGAGATGTAATTGAATCCACCTCAACAATTTTGAGAGTCAAGAATTCAAATGCGTTGAGCAAAAAAGACAAGTTCATTCAGAGAAAGTGCACTGAGAAAAAAAGTATGGTCAAAACTATCAGAATATAATAAAATTTAACGTATTTCTGGCCCTATGGGATCACCAAAAGGCTCGGTAATATTTACCGAAACCCTTAGAAAATAATTTCGCAAAATTTGCATTAAAATATGGTTTTATTATAAGTATGATCATAACTACTAAAGCATGAAAAGTATGATCTAAACTACCAGAAATTAGTTAAATTTAGCGTGTTTCTGGCTCAATGGAAATGTTAAAAAGATTTAAAGAGTTCTTTTTCTCTCGCTGCATTACGGTTCGAAGTATTTATAGTTTAATTATGGTTCAAACTAACAATATTGTGATTTAAGGTTGCACTGATTTTACTAGTAGAGTACCCTAATAGAAGTGCCTTTGTTATTGGTATTACCTTGATATCTAAGTCGCACTCAAAGTAACACATGCACTCCCCAAAACATTGGGTAAGCGTTGAACTATAAGTTTAGATCTTTGAACTATAATATGGTGCAAATTCGCTGCAACCTTAATAAGGTGTTAAATTGAACCATAATTGCATGTAATTTAATCCTTCTGAAATTGTTTATGCTATGTTATGATACCATTTAAACGAAACCACGTTTAATTTGAAGCTTTCTATAATTGTTATCATGGCCCAAAGAATTTATGGCTTAATTATGGTTTAAAGTACTGATATTATGGTTTAAAATTATACCGATTTTACTAATAGAGTACTTCAATATTGGTGTGTTAGTTATTTGTAGAATTTAATAAGTTCCTTGCAAAAAAATATTTTCAGTCTCAAAAAATGCACCATAATATTGGTACCTCGAAGCATAATACGGTACAAATTTACAACCTTAAAGAGGTAGTACTATATTTCTGCTTTGCAGTATATTTAAAACAAATAAGACTAATAATTTCATATTATATTTCTAATTTTGTTCTGTACTATATTTAAATTGCACTATATTTAAATAGCACTATATTTCTATTCAAGTTGAACAACAATATCGTTAGATCAAATTTAAATTCAATAATAACGTTCAACACGTTCCGAAATTTTCAAAAGCTAATATATTATACAGGAAAAATATAAATAAAAAAAAATAGATTATGTAGAAAAAAATATTTTTTAAAAAAATGTAATATACGGAGAAAACTATATAAGAAATATAATAAATAGAAAGAAAAGAAAAAGATCCAATAAAAGTGGAAATTAGATGGTGCAAATAAAACCACAACCTGAAACACCTGACCGTTTAAACGGTAGCAAAACCAATTTTCTACGAACGATTATAACAACCGCTTTTAAGGGGAACAAAACGTAAAACCTAAGGCAAGCATGATCTAGAAGAAAAAAAGAAAAGATTATGACAATCAACCTCTTAAAATGAACGTGAAAATAAACGAAACAAACTGCTACAATGAAAAACCTGCAATTAATTTCGAGCCTCAGGGTTGACCAGAAATGGAATACACCCCAAGGGGGCAGCGCCCCTCTCACGACGTGACCCTAAAGCCCCCGATCTACTGACAAGACCCCAGCTCGATTCATCAGCTCCAGGTTTTGATCAGGGAGATCCTAAAATACAACAGTCCAGTCAATCCTGATTAATGCTAGATAGTTTTTTTTCCCCCATCTTTTTTATGGCCACGCACTCACGTTATTTTACTCAAGACAGAGGGTAATTTTTCACCGTATTTGAAGCCTAATTTTTTTTTGTTTTGTTTTGCCTCTCGGTTGGTTTTTCTCTAGAACGTTTTTACCTCGCGTTCGCAGTTTCATTTCGCGATGTCCACTAGTTAGATGAACTCTAAGGTAAACTGCATGTTGCTTTTTTAGATATTGTATTTTTTTAAATTTTTAACTGCTAACCGCGACGAAAACTGCATTGGGAGAGACGCACAAAACGTAAGTAGAAGTTATGTAAATGTTTTGGATTCGCGTGCGTAAGAACAACCGAAAATGACAATTTAATGTCGAAAAATCTCTCTTTTATGATTTTGAATGTTTTAAAAGCAGGAATTTAAATAACTGATTGCTGTTACTTATCAGTAATGATAGAGATTGATTAGTGTAATATTGTAAAATTACTCTTAAAAAGGACGGAAATGGCTCATTTAAAAAAGAGATTACAAATGGCGGCATTCTTTTATTTTTTGAAATATTTTTGCTCATGAAACTTCCCAAAAAGTTAGCTGTAACATTTGTCTTATAAAAATATGGCTTTAATATAATTAATAGCATTATTATTTAAATTTAGTTCTCTGAATAGATTGAAAATTTTATAATTTAATCTTAGAAGTCATAATACGGTTTTAAAATATGCTTAACTGTTGATTTCAGTATATTATGGGGTTTTAAATATTCTTACTGAAGGCAATCATTTATTCTTATTATTTTTAAATACTCATCAGTTTAACTAATTCTTTGCAGAGGAATATTCTTAATAAGTTTCATTCTAAATATATCTAGAATATTCTTAATATGTTGCATTCTAAATGTATAAAGAATATTCTTCATTTTTTAAATTCTATAAACATGAAGAATATTCCTAATATGATATATTCTAAATATATAAAGAATATTCTTAATATGTTACAGTCTGTATAAACGAAAAACAAAATCTATAATTAAATAGCTGTTAAAGAAAGAAATTAATAAATAAGCTAACATTTGCTCATTTTAAAACGAGTTTGAAACAAAATAATAGTAGCTTTCCTTTTAGTTACTTGTAAAAGAAAAAAAAGAAAATTTAAATAATTTTTATTTAAAAATTAAATAAAAGTGCATTTTATCCTAATTGAGTGAACAAAGAAATTTAATACTGAAATCTGTGATTAAATAAATAACATATTTTTTTACTCGCAATTTTTTTATTATTCATATTGATATATTCTTTAAAGATAGGTCCTTATTTTTTTTGTTATAGATAGATTTTAATTTTATATCATACATTAAAATCTATCAAATTCCTCAAAGAAGATTTGTAAAAATATCATTATTTGTAATTTACGTAGTAATGTAATTTTACATATTCTTATTGCAAAAAGCAATCTAATTCTCCAATGCATTATATTCCGTTAGGGTTAGATTTTTAAAAAAAATTGATTTAATTGCAATGTCAATTTAATTTACATGGATTCAAGTACTTATAACCGGAATAAGTCAATGGTTGCTAGTTTTAAATGGCAAAAATTTTCTACATTTGTTGCATGGTTTTCAAACAGGACAAAACACTATTACAACTTCTGAAATGAACAACTTTTTATCTTTTCAACTTTTTATTATTGCAAATCACATTAATAAAATATTAAATTTTGAAATATTAAATTTTTTTTATATTTATTTAAAAGCATAAATAATTGTTTTTATTTCTAATTTTATATTTTTCTGATTTAAGAACAAATTTGTAATAAAATCTGCAAATAGGAAATTAAATATGAAAATTACTTTATAATATTAGGGCAAAAAAGAAAAGACTGATGAAAATCCACTCTAAATTAATTAATTGCAATTTTCATATTTTTCGTATTATCAACTTTACCAGTTATTAGAAATAAATAACAAAAAAAAAACGTGCTAAAATTTTCCTTTTTAAATTTATTATTCAGTTAGTATAGTAATAATTTGTAAATTGAAACAATGAAACAATGACAAATGAAAAAATTGAACAATAGCAAATAATAGAAATAAAAAATCACTGCAATAACAAACAATAAGAATAATAAACAAAAATAAAAGCAATAGCAAGCAACAATAATTACCAATTACACTACTATGCTATATTAATAAATTGATAAAATGAACAAAAATCTAAATTTTAAAATCATTGTATAGATAGATTGTGTATATTTGCTCTTAATCGAACAGAAACAATAAAAAAGAATAGCATTATGTTTTTGAAAAATGGATGAAATATAGCCGAAACAAATTTATTCAAACAGTATCATCAAATCTGTAACAAATAACAACAATAACAAAAACTGAAATAATAATGAGCGATAAACTAAAGCTGAAATAATAAACAAGAATAATATAAACAATAATAAACAACTATTATAAACCACTAATCTAATGTGCAAAATGATAGATACAAAATATTGGTTTCATGATTTTTAAAAAAAAAATCTAGTATTAAATAATTTTTCTTTATTCAGTGTTCTATTCTTATGTCAGAGTTAATTTGCACATTTTCTTTGAAAACAAAAGGGCAACGAAAGAAAATAAATATATTCAAAAGAACAATCAAAACTGAATATATTTTTTAACGAAAAATAAGAATAATTTATTTAAAGATGTAGTGCAATTTTATCTAAATATCTTCTAATATATAATGTAAAATATTAAAGTAATTATTAACTTAAAATAACAATATTGTTTAATGCGATATTATAATTTTAAATAATTATTTTCATTAATGTATAAAACTTCATTTATATCATAAATCAATTGTTTATTAAAAAAGATTTAAGTTTCATGTTAAAGTAAAACTCTTTCGTAATAAATAGTCGTAGGTTGACGGGGTGATTGGTGTTAAGGATCCCCCATTTCTTAACCAAAAGGCATAAGGGTGACAATATGGCTAGCGTTGCGCAACAACCGCCTTTATTTATATGAAGCTGGGAGGGCTTCATCTCGTTACTGTTGATAATACCCCAGCCTTTCTCAATTGTTTCAGGCTTAACCATTGTGCCATCGTTGTCCTTAAACTCTTATTAGTAAAGAAGTTTCTGAGAAAAAATTTAACGGAAAAATAATAATAATAATATAAAATATATGTTAAATTATAATTGGGTATAATATGAAAAAAACACAACTACTTCGATTTAGTAGGAACAACATATGACGCAATGCTAAACGAATGGAATTTAGTTGTTGTTTATTTAGTTATTGTTATTAGTAGTTGTTGTTATTTGTTTTAGTTGTTGTTGTTTATTTAGTTGTATTTAGTTTCAGTAACTTTTCTTTATAATGCAATAAAATCTGGCGAGCAGCTATTTAAACGATCGAACACTTCGTTTGTTTATTTGTGGCTTGAAGTTAGGCTAGCAGAAAATGCCGTTCATGGGTTAAATTTAGTAGGAACAACACAACCTGTGACGTAGGCTATATTATACCCAATTATCTAATTTCTTATAAAACAAACTAACACTTTTATGTGTTCGCTTTTTACATATTTTTTTTGTGTTACTGAATTTAATTTACTAAATTAAAATAACAATTAAGAAGCGTGTTCAATTGTTTCGTAGTTTTGCTTTAGAACAGATATGAATTCTTCTTTGATTTATTTGAAAATGGCTTCTAGAACAACACGTACTGGACAATTCTGCCTATCGTCAAATAAACCGAATCATAAATGTTCTAGAATTACAAGAGAAACCATTCTATTCTTTAAAGGTTCATTACTAAGAATAATCAATAATTTCGATTACTTTCTTGCCAAAAATAATGTGCAAAAAATTTCTTAAGAAGGAAATTCGTTAAGCTTTATTCGTGACTAATTTGAAAAAAAAAAAAAAATGCCATAACAACTGCCGTCATTTTCCTTTGGCAACTCTTTTTACGACCTTTAACTAATCATTCATTATTTTGACACAATGATATTGAACATCAATGACGCGATTGGCGAAAGAAAAAGAATTACACCAAATAATACCTCGCCAACAATACATTTTTTTTTCTACAGTAGCAGCTGATAATCACGCAAAGGTTGTAAAAGACGGGCGTCCAAAATGCGGGGAAATTATATCATCAAGTATACGTAAGAATGGGTATGCTACATAACCAAATATGCTGTAATGTTTTCTCAACTTAGCTTGGCACCTTGAAAGCAAACACTACGAAACATAATGTTGTAATTTATGGTTCCTTTGTCAAAAGGTGTTGTCGTGTAGTTCTTTTTTATTAGTTTGCAAATAAATGCAACTGATATCTTAGCGAAAAATCGTTTGGGAGCTTGAGTTTTATAACTGAGAAGTTTATGCTACGCGTTGGTTTTATTGTTATTTTTTACGCGTTTTAACGGAAATAAAAATTCTTTGAAATTATTTATTAATTTTCTTAAGATTTTTCTATATTTACTTTATGATTTAAAAGGGTCCTTTTTTTTCTCTATAAATTATTTTACTTAATTTTTTGAGGGAAAAAAAGAGAATTTTTTTTTTTTATTTAGACGTTGGAATTGAGAAAATGCTTTTAGAGGTTTTATAAGAACTGAAGTTTTTTTTCTTCCTTTAAGATAGTTTTTTTAAAATAGTTGCTTAAAATTTCTTTAGAATAGTGTTAGCAGTCTATGTTCTTTAATTAAGTGCAGAATTCTGAATTGTTTTGTGTTTAAGCAGGTAGATTTTGACGTATTTAGTAAGGGCGTATTTATAAGAAATAGAAGAACTTACATGAAGAAAAAAAAATTCTGGCAAAATTACCGTGCTGTACGATGATGAAAATTCTAATAATTTTTATGCCATGCTTTAAAGCATCATGGTAATTTACCAAATTTTACCACACTAATCAAATTTGATTACGCTAAACCATATTTTATTGTGAAATGTATCAAAATCATGACCAAGGTACATCTGTAAAAAAAATTAACTATCTATTTGGCGTTCCCATAGAGCCAGAAACAAGCTAAATTTTACCTTATTCTGGTAGTTTTGATCATACTTTTTTTTCAGCGACTAAAGAAGATAATTTAAATTTTTTATAGGCTTTATACGTTATATGCGTTATATGTTTTTATAGACTTGATATGCTTTTTTCGCTTTTGTTTTGGAAGTAGATATTTTTTAACAATATGGATGACAATGCTGAACAAGAAAGGAAAAAGAAATAAATAAAAAGAGAGACTGGAAAAATAATTTTAAAAAATTAAATTTCTTTCAAAATTAAATTAATGTGACTTCCAATCTAACAATCACGAGATTTTTAATTTAATATAACAAATTAAAGTTAACAAAATTGATTTTAAAAATTGTTTGATTTCAGAAAGCAAAGTATTAATAGTTATTTATAAAATATGCATTGTTATTAAAATATTTACAATGTTAAGTGATAAAAATTACAAACAAATTCCATTTTAAATCAGGAAATTATTTAATTAATACTATATATTTATCACTAAAAACAATTTGTTTTTATAGAGGGTAAAATTGCACAGCATTGTGTTGAAATTAGGTTTTATAATATTTTATTTTATCAAAAAAAAACAGGATGTTGTTTTAAAGTTCAAATTTAAACTTAATTTTAACCTCTTTTACATTTGCGCATTCTGACTTAATATTCTCTTTGACATTAATGTTAAATAATTTAAAACTGTCAGTTTAAATTCCAATTTAAGTTAAGTTTTATTAAAATGAAATAATAATAATAACAATACGCATTTCATAATCGGAAACGCACAAAAAAAATTACTTAGCTTATTATTGATAATTAGTTGGTATTATCTCTTCATGGTAAGAATCAATAAGAGATAAAAAAATATATATAGTGTTTCGGGTGTGTTTTTGTGTGTGTACGTGTGTCATTGCAATAATGAAATATGAACAATATATGAAAGTGGGAACAATATTATTAAAAACAATATTGTTCATGCTAACCATATTATTATACAATATTAATAAAATGTCATTGATTAAAATTTCTATAAAATCAAAATGCTTTGCAATCATATTTAATTGATAATTCAAGAGCAAGAATGAATGATTGTCGCCTAATTTTTTCAATGAAACGATCATAGAAATTGAATTTCAAATAAATGTTTTTCCCTTCTAAAATGCAATTGATTCATTAATAACTAAATCAATGAAATTTATTTTTCCATTTATATTTATTATTTTGATAAATTATAATTATGATAATTAATGATAATATTTTTCATTAAAAAGAACAGAAACTGAAACAGAACAGAAACTATAACCCAATTTAGTTCAAATATATGTTAGTAATAAATATTTTCAAGTAAGTAAATTAAATCAATTACGATTAGAATAAAAAACAATGCTGATTCTTTTAAGAAGTGGATCAAAACTAACACAGATAAAGATAATATATATGCTATTTAAATTAGGTCTACAGTAATAGTTTTTGTTATAATAATAATTGTTATAATAATACTTGCAAAAACGAAAAACACTGTTATAAAATATATACAATTTCACAATGTGTTTTTCATTTTGTACATCAAATGTACGTACATAGAAAGTGAGTATAGATTATTTTCAAATCAAAAATTCAAAGACTGTTCATATAATTTAGAAAAAAAATATCACACCAGTTATACTGTTGTAATTCAAACTATTTCACATGTTACTGAATCAACTGTCCTCTTAAGTAATTAGTCGAAACATGTAATATCATTTGAAAATAAATAAACGACATTTATATTTATTTAATTGGACATCATTTTAATGTTTTTACGTTCGTATTGTTAATATTATAGTTTTTCTCAATTTTAAACAACAAAAAAATCACTTAAAAATTATTTTTGAAGATATAAAACGAGAAAAATTGTATAAATTTCCTTTGATATGCTGAAAGTTGTGGAAATATGAACAGTGGTAACTTTTCTCTGCATATATAGTATAATTTTTGGAAAAACTTTAAAATAAAGTTGATAATATTTTAAAACACTAACTTAAACATTGGAAAATTTTTGTTAATAAATCCTTACTTTATAGACTACATATTTAAACATAGTATCCATGTAAGTTCTTTAACAATGTTTAAAAATTATGATGAAAGGTTTAGACTTAAATGAAATCGTCTACTATTTTCCTAAGCGTTTTTTTTTTTAAATTTAGTTCAATTTAAATAGTCTTTTAAACCAAAATACACTGTAGAAAAAGTCATTAAAAAATTAAATTATGAATTTCGTTTAAAAAAACTTTAGAAAATTCATATATAATAGTAATACAGATTCAAATAAAATTCTAAGCTCAATATTCAAAAACGACAGGAAATTTTAAATATAAGTAAAGATTCCTAAATAAAGACGAATGTAGGTAGACAAGTAAATAATACAAGTGAATAATACAACACGAAAAAAAAAAGAAACTCTAAACACATAGATGTTCCAATAAAATGCAAAAGATGTAAAACATAGATGTAAAAAATAATAAAATAAAAACTAATTATGTCAAAAAAAGTAATTATGTTTATTTTGTTTGTTGAATTTAAGTTCAACGAAAAATCTTGGATTGCAATTTTATAACTGAACGTGTTTAATATTGATCCGCTGAAATTGCACAGTTCATCTTCTTTATAGTTTTTGGTTTATGACTATGTTATTTTTGAATGATAATTAAAATGGATTTATTATTTATTTTTTAATATTATTGTGGGGTCTTTTTAGCTAATATCTTACTCTAAATTTAAATGAACTATTACTGTCATTGGTTCGCAATAAGTGTAAAGTGTTATTTGTTTTGTTTTTTTATTTTCATTACAAATCATCGAATTAATAATGTTTGTTTTTGTTTCTTCATGTTAGTTTCTTAAAAAAAAAAGAGTCGTTTTTATTAGAAATTAAAAAGAATTGAGAATGAATATATGAAAAAAAAATGGTTATATTATTGGAATTGCTTAAAGATGTTTAATCTTAAATAAAAATTCTCTAAACTAAAAAAGTGCGACAAAATTTGCAATAAAGGAACGAGTATGCTTCAAAAAGAAATGTTTCATAAAAATTTTTTTATTATTGATCAATATACTGCATTAAATAATTATATTTAAAATTCATTAAATTCTATGTAAAGGAATCATAGATACCGCAAATATATGTTATTGTGAAGGAAATAGCTTACTAGTTTTAAATAAAACAATTGTACAAAAGGCTATAATTTAAACACACTTGAGGTCAAAATACGCTTTTTTAAGTCGTCAATTTCAAGTATATAGTCTGTTACATAAATTTGAAAAGACCTAAGCACATATTTTATAGTTAAATCAAATTTGTAACTATTTAATGTCATATTTAAATTTCTTTATTACTTAATGTTATATTTAAATTTTGCTTATATTTAAATTTTGTTTATACTTATAATATTTTATTTAAAGTTTGTTTATTATTTATTGTGAAGTAACTGATTATTTCTTCGAGAAGGCTCTAAAACTAGCACTATACCACTTACAATACATGTTTAAATTAAATTTAGTTATAGATATAGAGTTCAATACAGAATTCATTATTATAAAAAATTCCATACATAATAATAAATTGCAATAGCAAATTCAATTATGAGAATTTTAATTTAGAATTTACTATTAATAATAATTTTAATTACATTTAATTATTTTTTGAAAAAATTGCATCAGTAATAAGTTAAATAATTACAAATGTGTTAAAATAAATTTTCCTTGAATATGTTAAATACGTTAAAATAAATTTTCCTTCAAATAAATTAAAATTTTAGCATTAAATGTTTTTTTAAGTAACAAAATTAATTTTTTAGACTGGTAGAAAAGTGCGCAATCATTAGATTTAAAAAAAAAACCTAAGCATTTTTTAAATTTAATATTAAAAATCCAATCAAAGAGGTTCTGTTTCTAAGGTACATAAAATAGAAAATTTTACTTTTTCTTTTTCAGAATGCAATAGCTTTTTATTTGGTGATGCAAGCGATGAATTTGTCTATCAAAAAGTTCAATAAGTAGCTGTTATTTATGAACTTAAATATTTAAATAACTATCAGGACTCTTTCTATTAATTAAATAGTTATTGTGATTGTATATTTAGAAAATGCTTGCTTGTAAAATATTTATTTAGTAAACGATGATTGTGAAACCTTTATATTATAAATTATGTTATAATTTGAAAACCTTTTTTAAAGAAAACTAAAAACTACTTTAAATAATTACGAAAAGTCGCCAATTATAGCCAAAACAATTATTACAAATAATTGTATTCAAAGCTCAAATGTAAAAAGAATTGTATGAAAAATAAATATTTATCTGAAAAGTACATTTATTTATGTATAGAAAAGCACGGTGAGACAAAAGTGAATAAAGTATTCAGTTAAGAAACTTATAAAGAATATTTATACAAATAAAATTATTCCGTGGGACCAACAAAAAAAATTTATATTTATCAAAATTAAAGCTCTGTATACATTAGAAGGCAAAAATCTACTATTACAATTGGACAAATTGGGAAAAAAATACAATGATGCATGATCAAACTGGGAATAAATCAGAAAAATAATATGATGTATAATCAGAGTAGGATAAATACATTTGGCAAATACAATGTTGAATAAAAAGAATGCGATCTGCACACAGCAAAAAATATTATATGAAAATGGAAAATATGACTTTGCTCATCTGTATTGCTTAGCCTTGGTAACAAATATTATACATTATTGAAAAGTAAAATCATATTTATGAAATAAAAAAATGCAACAGTGTACAGGCAAATCAAAATCTGAATAATAATTTTTAAACAAGTGCTTATACAAATAAATTACTCTATGCAAGGATAAGACTAAACTCTTAATTGCAAAGTTAATATTCATCAGAAATTTAAAGCTATAAATAAATATAAAAAACGGGAAATATAGAAAATTGCATGTATTAAATGAGAAAAGCACACTATACAATGTTGTATGATGAAAATAGGATATACATATAGGAAAAAACATATTTTATAAAAATGGAAAACTTGACCTTGCTCTTCTGTAATACGTACCCTCGGTCAGAATCATTATACATTATTGAAAAATAAAATTATATTTAAGAAATAGGAAAAAGCATCGGTATATATAGGATAATTAAAATCTAAACATTAATTTTTCAACAAGTCCTTTTACAAATAAATTACTCTATGCACGGATAAGATTAAACTCTTAATTGCGAAGTTAATATTCATCAGAAATTTAAAGCTACAACTAAATACAAAAAACGAGAAATATAGAAAGTGAGCGCATTAAATGTGAAAAACAGAATAATGTATTAATAAAACATGATAAAATCAAAAAATTCAATAGCGCATTGGATAAAATTAAAAAATGCAATGATATATAATCAAGATATATGATAAAATCAGAAAACATATAATCAAAATGAAATGAGTCTCTTTTTAAAAAAAATATTATGCTGTATAATGAGAATGTTCACAAAACTATGTAAAAATGTACAAAATGTAAAAATGTCATGTAAAAATGATGAACCCCCTTCAACATACCTGAATCTCCCTTCAACATAGTGATTGAAGTACCATTGAAGATTAGTGAAGTGTTGTTTATTTTCCGTCGTACTACAATAATTTGCTGTTCTATCTTGGTTAGCTGTCTACTCAAACATTTTACATTATCGCGAAAACAGCAATTCGGCTATCCAGGCCGATAAAAACGTAACGGTTGCCGATAGATTTATCGACGCGGTGTAGGTTCAATCTAACCCCGCAGAGATTGAAGTTTGTTTCCCGTTGTTTTTACAATTTATATCGCCGTAAATAAAATTAATTCTGTTAACGTTTATCGCGTTCATTTTGCGCACATTTATAATTTTGAAAACTTTGATACTTGGTTTTTCTGATACAACCAATTGTTTTAAAAAATTGTTAATAATGACATTGAAATATTAATAATTATTGTATTTTTAGTAAACAGATATTTAGATGTATTTTCTCCTCAAGGAATGCAGAAAATTTTTTTTTAATCTTATTTATCGCTGAAAGCTTTGAAAATAAGTTTCATAATATTGACCCACGAAATTAGTATAGCGTATTCTAGTAATATAACCAAAATTTTAAAAGTTTTGAATTCAAAGATTGTTGGGTTTTTAGATTGAGGAGATAAAAATATGTTTGAGTGAAAATAAAAATAACCTTGTTTTTATAGCAAATGTTAAAGTGTAGAAGCATTAATGATTTAATTAAAATTTGTTTAACCAATTATTTTAACTAAAAGATAAATATAATCGTATTTATCGCTGAAAATTTATTAAATGATTTTTATAATATTGCTGTTCTTCCACCCGAAATTCTAATGATATTACTGAAATTTCAAAAACCTTACATTCAAAAACTTAGTGAGATAAAATTATATTTGAATAAAATGGAATGTTAATTTTGATTTTTATTGCAAATTTTAAGATTTAAATGAGTTAATGAATAAACTAATTTAACTAAAATTAATTTGACTAATTACTTTAACTAAAAAATAAATATAATCATATTTACTGTTGAAAACTTTTAGAATAACTTTCAGAATATTGCGATTTTTTCCCCGACGAAATTAGCTCAGCGTAATATAATAATATTGCCCAAAAATTTTAAAAATCTTGCATTTAAAAATTTAAGGAAATAAAATTATATATAAATGAAAATGAAACTAACCTTAATTTTACTGAAAATGCGGAAGCGTAAAAGAATTAACTAATTTAACTAAAATTAGTTTAATTAATTAATTTAACAAACTTTTAATCAAAACTGTAGTTGAAAACTTTTAAACTTATTTCTATAATATTGCTGCTCTACCCCACAAAATTAGCGCAACGTATTACAATAATTTTACTAAAATTTTAAAAACCTTTTTGAATGAAAATAAAACTAACCTAGAGCATTGCAAATGTTAAAGCAGAAGTGAATTAATGAATTAACCAACTTAATTAAATTCTAATATCGACACCATAATATCGGCACCTTGTATCATAATGCAGGAACAATTTTCAAAAATGACAGTAAGATGTCAAAACAAACTATGTTTCCGTTTAAATTGAAAAGAAAAATTATCATATGAGCAAATTAAATAATGATATGATTCAACCTCCCACCTGAATAAAGTTGCAGCAGAATTGGAGAAAATTATGGCTTACAGTGTTCTTAAGTTTCTGACAACGTATTAAATAATCATTATTTCTATTCTGATTTCTATTTCGAAATTAAATATTATCTCAGGATTTCTCTTCCTTGAATGTGTGGTGTATCTACCACTACAAATATTAAATACCAATTCACTAGTATATAAGACTTGTTAACTTGATTCTACGCCGGGGAACCTTTTTATAGATGAAGGTTGACATTGTCTATAACACTGCTCCATTTTGGTGACCCGGACGTGATCTGAACACGCCTACGTCGACAGACGCGTCCACTTCAATTTGAACGATAAATGGTCCACATTGAACGCTGTTTGGTACGGTGACATTGTCCTCATCACGCTGTTGTTACTCAGTCACGATCACACACATCGTCGGCATGTATACACTCGACTACTAATGGAAATACAGGAGTGACCCCGATCGTGAACTTAATACAGCTCTCACGACCAGCACTCAAAAACCAGTGATCTTAATACAGCTCTCCAGACTTCTCACAGATAAAGTTCTGGTGAGGTGTACTGTGGTGTGCCTACCACTATAGTTTTTAAATTCCGATTCACTTGTATATAAAACACGTTGACACATCGATTCTATCCTGAAGTAGCTTTTAATAGATGATGGTTGACATAGTTGGTATAGTTCCACAAATGTATATGTTTCACTTCCCACAAATCAGTCCCACAAATGTATATGTTTCCGACTTACAGTTTAAATTTACATTACAGATAAAGTACATTAGATGATGCAAGGATTTAATTTGTTTTACATTATAATATGATAATGCATTTTCCTTTTTTTTCTAACGCAGTTTGAATGTTGCTATTAATCTGTACTACGCAGAAGAACAACCAATCAAACTAATAACTAATAATTTAACTAGAACAACGTATAATATTTTTATAGTAACTAATAATTTCTTAATGTTTCTTTTCCAGTAAAAAAAAACTGAATTTTTAAGTTGGTCAAATCTATCTTTTTTCCCACCATTAATTAACGTTTTTTTAAAGTGAAACTATTTTATTATTGTATATTTTATTTAAATGTCCTCGAAACACTCATTTTGAACTGACTCTGTCATAGAAGTTATGTATTAAATTTAGACATAGCAGTATTTTATGTAATGCTTAAAAAAAAGAAAAACTTCAATATGATATAATATATCATATCACGTAATAAAAAAAACTATCACAAAAAATTAAAGAAGTAATAATTTTTCACAATTTAGCATATATAGCATATCGACTGAAAAAATTATGAAGTAAAAAACTTGACATAATGTATCATATCATAAATAAGGGACAAAACAATCTAAACATTTATTAAAGATTGATATAATGTAGCATATTATGGAAACTATAAACTAAATAAATAATCTCAAGAAACTGAAGCGGTGAAATATTACATGCTTGAAAAACTTTATTGGCTTCAAAAATATGCAGATGGAAATAAAAGTCAAAATGCTTCAAGCGCTCAAAAATAGGAAACCATTATCAAGACCCATTCTCTTGAGAATGGGAGCCTATTTTTGAGAACTTGAAACATACCGACATTATTTCCATTTGCAAATTTTTGGAGTCAATGAACATTTATAATCAAGTTATATTCTCAAAACAGTTTTAATTAATCCTTTTTTAACGTTGAAGGCATGCTATTAAAGACGATAACAAAATTTATCACAAGTTATTGTTCCTTTCGCCTTTCCATTCACAGTTACCAATTAAAAGTAAATAATATTTTAATCATTCAAACATAGAGAGAAAAATTCTGTTAAAATTACCGTACGGTTTAGTAACTACATTTCTAGTTAGAAAAACCATAATTTTGGTATTAAAGCCAAAATATACGGTATTTAAACCATTCCTTATGGTGTTTTTCAAAAATCATATGATAAAGGTTTACCGGAAATTCTGGTTTTTGAAATTAGACCTCTTATTACCAAACATTTAGTAAAAAATACAAGACTGAAAAGTAAATTTATCCGAATAAATGGTTTTTTATGTCATGCTCTAATGTATCATGATAAAATTTTCATATTTTGCGACATTTAGCAAATTTTATCTAATATCATAACTTTATCTTTTCTCTTTAATTTTATCTAAATCCTTACCAAATCGCATCAGTAAAAATTACCGAGCTTTTTGATGTTCCCATAGATCCAGAAATACGGTAAATTTTACTCTATTCTGGTAGCTTTGATCATACTTTTTTTAATGAATGTTAACAAGCTAGATTAAGCCTGTAACTAAATCAGGTAATTTATGAAAAAAAAATTAAATAAATTATGCATTGCAAAGATTTTATTGATTGACGTCACTTATTTAGATGTATGTTCAATATTTTTAAATGTATATCTGTATATTAAGTATATTAATAAAAGCATAATTTAATTACGTGCAAAATACATTTTTATAACGTATCTTAAGAATAAGAATAGTATTTGTTTAACATGCTTCTGTTTCGTTGTTTCAGCATTATTACATTTTTAAATTGAAGATCTTATATTATATTTGAAATGGGTTAAAATTTGTTTTTGGTTAAACTGAAAGTTAAATAAAAAACCATTATATAATTAAGAATTTTGATATTTACTTACGTTTCACGCAATTGCTTTTAAGAATACGTGACATTTTTTTAAAGATTATTTGAAACATTTCTAAACATTATTTATTTATACAGAATGATATGTATGACTTAAAAGAAAATATTTTAAACATTTTATTTTTAAATTAATATAATTTTATAAATGTAATAAATTACGATACTTAATTTTACAAAAGACTGCACGATTCATTTTTAAGCTATTCCTTAATTAGTAAAATGTTAATTATTAACAATATATGCAATAATTAATAATGTATTTAATTTATTGTTAAAAAAATACTATAATTAAAATGAAAATAAAAATAGAAGACAGGTCATCATAAACAATATTCAAAGCTTAATTCATTTTTGTAATAATTGAAATGTCTCACAAAAGTGCTTGTGGTGGGGAGAATTATTTCAAAATGCTTCCAATAATCAACTTATTTCATTGTTTTTGTTTCCATCTTTTCAAAATTATGAAAAGGTGAAGAAAAGATAACCAAATCATTCATTCTCTCGTCATTTTTCATTCTTCCCTTGACAGTTCAATGATGCACTAGTGACCTCTCGTGATTCAAAATGAAAATAAAAAAAATAACAAGAAATTATGATCAAGATGATTCTTCTCCATTCCAAGAGAGGGGGGGGGGGAAGCACTTATATAAATATTACATATATTGCTTTTTAAATTTTTAAAAATATCAATAAATGTTTAAAAATATTTTTGAAATATAAATTTTTAACAAGCAAGTATGCAATAAAGAATACGTTTAATCAGTAATTCGAAGCAATTTCAAACTTGATTAATAAGCTTACCTTTTAGATTAATATATTTAAGAAATTACGACTTAATCTGCGATAAAGGGAATTTTAAAGTTAAAAAATTATGTATAAATTAATTGGATTTTTCAAGTTAGTAGTTTTTCTCATTGCATATATCATTATTTGGCAGCATTATTGAAACTCGTTAAAATACTTACCACGCTTGTTTATTTAAATATATTCTTTTTAATTACAAATTTTTAGCAAGCTAAGGAAATAGGCAAAAAATATTAACAATTAGAAATATTTTATATTTAATAAGTAATAAACCTTCGAAATAATACATTTTGATTTACAATCTAATAAACCTAGTAAGATTTAGTTTTAAAAAAGAAAAAAAAAAAATCTTTTATCTGGAATATAGCATTCAATTTCGGTAAGTAATTAGAAAATTTAACAATTGATAGATTTTTAATTGTAAGTTTATAGTATTGTAACTAAATATTACAGAATGAAAAATTCTTGTTTTAAAAAATTGTATTGTTTTAATAAATAAAAATTGTTTTGTAGTCAATAAAAAATGTTCTTTGTTTACAAAATTCTTTTGTACTATAAAATGGTTCGGTATTTTTTGTTTTTATGATATATGAACTGTTCTTTATAGATTTTTCTGGAATATAACTAGAGAAAAATGTCATACAGTTTTAATAATTAGTATTTTTGCTTAAAGTAATATTTTCCATGTTATGAATTATTATATGATTTACATAAATGCATCCAACTATTACTTTTAACATGTCAACCATTGATATTTTGAGTTATAAATCAATGTACAAGATTCCATAAAATTACCCCTTCACCAGTTTGAGTTTCATATTATCAGATATAATTTAATCATTATACGTAATAATTATTATTTTTTTTTTTTTGCATTATTATTCAATTTTTGAAAACAAAGTGATAACCATTACTACACAGAGAAAAATAATAATGGTCAGCATATGGTAAATTTTACGGTGTTTTGGCTCTGCGGGAACGCCAAAAGGCTCCGTTGATGAAGCGCTTGGGTAATAATTTTGGTAAAATTAACAATAAAATATAGTTTCATAATACGTAAATGGGGCAAATTTGGTAATTTTATCACGATAACTTAGAGCATGGCATAAAAACCATTCATTCGGTTAAATTTACTTTTCATTTTTTCTATTTTTTTACTAAATGTATGGTAATAGTAAGACTATAATCCATAAAACCAGAATTTATGGTATACCGTTACCAGGCTAACCGGTGAAAAATTACCAAATGAAAGGTTTGAATACTATATATTTTGTTTTTAATAACCAGAATTATGCTTTTTTTAACAAGAAGTATTACCAGTACATTAATTTTACCAGAATTCTTTTTACTTCTGTATGAAATATCTAAATTATTAGTATTTTGTCCTATGTATGCATAGAGATTTGTTAGTTTTGAGACAAACTTCTCAACATTGTAAATTTAATGGTCGTATTTTAATTTACGACGAGGTGGAGTAATCTAACATGATTTAAATATATTTACGAGAATAACTATTAAAATATGAAACAATGATTTTAAAGATGGAATTATTTAGTGTAATAATTATTGTTTAATTTGTGAAAAAATATTTTTATGACAGAAATCATTCTAAACATTAATAAGTCTACTAAGAAATTCAAAAGAAAGATCAAAGAAATTTTAAAGAATTACAAACTAACTTGAATATTTGAGTTTCGTGATATGTCTTTTTAAATCGATTCTGATAATTCTTGAAGATAATTCTTGAAATTATGAATTTGAAGAAATAACTCTTGATATTATAATTCTTGAAATTCTTGATATTATAATAGATAGATAATTCTTGAAATTATGAATTTGACCGAATTATGTTACTCTGATTATGATTTTTTATAAATTTTTTTTTTTTTTTTTTTTTTTTTTTTTTTTTTTTTTGATTTTTCATGATTTTTTCCAAACTTATACAACGTACTTTTTTACAATGTACTTATGTTTGCAATTCATAAAATTAATATAAACAATAAGCAATAATATTTTTAAGACTAATAATACATACAAAAAGTGCAAATTAAATAACTTACCTGGGCTTTTTTTTTCACTAGCTCAAGATTATTTTAATTGCACTTTTCAGATATGTTTTTAGTTAAACAAGTAGTATAAGCTTTAACTTTTGTAACGTACCATCGTGATATAGTTATCAGATATTTAAAAATAACAACAACTATAGATTAATGCAATTGAGCCTAAATAATTGTGTTTACATAAAAGAACAATACTATTTAATCGTTTAATGTTACTTTACATCTAAAGAGTTTCCCAAAGCATTTTTGAATTTTTAATATTACAAATATTTCTTGTAAGCAGAAATAAATAAATTTTACGCTGCGATATTTTATAAAATCTCGCCTTGCTGGTAGAAAATCTTTTTTTTCTTTTAAAGTTTTTGAAAAGTTGTATTTTAAATAAATAACTAAAATACAGAAGAATTTTACACCAACAGAATAGGGTTCTATAAAATAACCTTGAAAATTACTATTTCAAAAAGCTAAAAAAATATATAATAAAATTCTCAAATATCTTTTTAACTTTTAGAAATAAATCTGAAAATTAAATAATTAAATAACTTTTTAGTTTCTGGACAAAAATTTCTTCGTAAATTTCCTTTTTTTTTATATGAGATAAAACTAAAAGGGAACCTCTGTAGAGATTAGTTAGTAAGTTAGTTTAAATTTTTTGCGTAAGAGCCAAAGAAGGCTTTACCTCGCTTAACACTTAGTCAAAATTAGAAGTCTGTTTAAAAGTTTTGGAAGTATCTAGTGTCTTTAAGATATTCAAGAAGGTTTCTATGCGGATTGTCTCCAATTAAACTCAATAATTCTGGATATTCACAGTTAAACTATCGTCGTCTCTTAGTTTTAAAATTGGGTTCTCTTCTCTGCAACTGGGGCAAACAGGTTGGTTCGTTCAGTAAGAGATGACTATGAGTCTTCTGTAGAAATAAAAGCTACAAATTAGTTGTCTAATAATTGAGTTATTCGTCAAATTTATTGTTAATACAAGACATTTTTTAACCAATTTTAAATCAGTCATCTTTTAATTTAATGAAAATTGTTTCTTAAAGTGAAACAAGATATTATAGTTAAACACATAGTGGGTTGTATATTCTACTTCGTATAAGATAGGTTGAGAGAAATCTTAACTATTCTGAAAGTTTACAACCACTCTTGTGACAAAATTCATTTACTGCAGTTAAGTTTTTGCCCCTATGTTGCAAATCATCAAAATAGAACCAGAAACATTCCAACACATTCCAAAAGATTAAAATTCCATTTTTTTCCACTATCGTCTGCTATGATTGCGTTAAAAAAAATTAAAAAAAAAAGAACACTCATCTGAAAAAAAAAAGTTATTTTTTTATTAATATATCTATTTTCCTTCGGTTCTTTGTAGAACCTGTACCTTTTCGGCATATCTGGCCAATCAGAGACTCAATCTTGGGGAGGGGATGGAAAAAAAGAGGGGTCGTCACGTGACAGCAGGTGTTTCCCGCCCTGCGGGGTAGCTGAAACAAAAAAGTGAATAAATAAAAAAGGAGGATTGCTGTGCTTAGCGAATGACAATGTAGAAGTCACGGTTGAAGTCAAAGCTAAAAAATTTCTCGGGGATCTGTAGTAATGATAAAAGTTATAAAAAAGCCTCATAAAAATGATAAAAAAATTGACTCGTTTTTACTTTTGTGGTATTAGGTGAAGGTGAAATAATTCTAGATAGGTGGTTAACTAGCGTAATAGCCAACGTTTTTAAAGCTTCTTATCAATCTGAAGTGCAAACAGATTTGCTTCTGTGGTTTTTATTGTTTTGTTAAAGAATTTTTTAGCAACTATGCGTTCACGTGTCCTTTACAGTGTTTTAAAAAGTCGTTTTAAGCCGATTATCTTAGCGAAACTCGCTTTTTAAGTTAGTTAAAAATTATTAATTAGTTGTTTTCAATGTTTAAATCACTCAAAAAAAATATTTCAGACAAGTAAAAAAAACAGTTATTGTTATGTTAGTGCTTACCCTAAATAAAAACGAGGAACAATGTTTCACATTTACTTTACTATTTGTTATAATGATGATACAAGTTTCCTAACTAATTAAATTATAGAATTCAAGAGTTCAATGATGAAGAGTAATATAATCATTAATCACTTGAATCATTGATTCTATGAGGAAATTAATAACTTCAAATTCATGAATCATATCAACGATTTGGAAATAAATTCCAATTTTTGGAAAATGGATTATTATAGAGAAGTGATGCCAACAAATCAATGATTTTATAAAAAGATAAAAAAAAAAATTGAGTTTAGTGAAGTGAATCAATACAAATGAAATCAAACTAATCAATGATTTAGTAACAAACTACGGTTTTTTAAAAATGAATCCTCATGGGAGATTAAATCCAACAAATCAGCGAGTTAATACACTTTACGTTTGTTTTGCAAGGTGCAATTAAATATTTTGACTTATTGATAAAAACGCACACAAAACCTTTGCACTTTTTTCATCAAACAAATCAACAATTTAGTAATTTATTTTGGTTTTAGAAAAATGAATTATCATGAACTATTAATAATCGTAGAATCAACGATTTAGTAAAATTTGAACAAGAATATTGTTTGACTTGTTGACATAAGCATGCACAAAAACTATTACAGTCTTAAAAAAGTTCAAAATATGGCACGCAAACTTAAAATATATGACTTTTTTAAAATCTGGTAACTTAGAAATAATTCGATCAATAGCATTAAAATTTTGTATTTCGCTATTCGCGATCGCAACGAACTATAGGTGGCGTTGTTGTATGAGACGCATACCTGCGATTTCTATATGAACCGTCATTCAGTTACTCTGGAGACGTCTTTAATGTAGCGTGTAGCATTGTAACGTTCCTTCTTTAATGTGGCTTATTAAATTTAAAAAAGAAAAATGTTTGATATCCTTTCTTATACAACCGAAAACAAGATGATATCTCTTTTTTTTTTTAAAGAAGGAACATCCAAAACACATCTGAAAAATATTTGTAAATAAACAGAAAAAAATATGTATCTTCTTATTAGAGTTAAAACCTAATGCCTGAGAAATAGTTTTATTAATTTAATGATATAACCTGAAAGGCCTATTTAAACTTTACATTCCATAGTCAGGGATCTGTCCAGGCCGAATTTACTACCGTTTAGCGGTACCTTCACAAGTTCAACTTAAGGAAAAACGGTAGTTTCACAAAATACTTTTTCTTAAAATTTCATTTTTGTATCCCTTAAGAAACGATAAATCCATATTTTTGTGTTGATTTCTTAATATAATTTTTAATTTTTCACAAATTACGTCTAAATTTTCACAAAATAGGTACCTGTCAGGAAAACCTAGACAGACCCCTGATAGTTTTAAGAATCATATTACTTCAAACATTAAAATAAGCAAAAAGTATACATAAGCTTCATAATTTTATGTAATTTAATTTTATAAAAAAAGTTTTTTGGCAAGTAATTTTATCAAAAAATTTTAAGTTTTAATAAAAATCATTATTTAGAAACTGAAAAACGTGAAGTAAAGAATGCTTAAGATACAAAACAAAAAAAAAACAATTCTAAAAATTCCTTATATTAAAATAAACAACTTTCATGTTTTTTCTTTTTTGATTCATAATCGGACGTAGAAAACCATTCTATAGAAAACTATCATCAAGAAAAAAACTACTTAAAAGAAAATTTTTTTATTTTATAAAAATTAACACTTACCTGCTTTATAAATCAGAAGAATTCCAAAATGATTTCTTCTTCAAATTTTTTTGTTACCATTTTTTAGTGCTACGAAAATGCGTCTTTGGGATTTGCCAAAAATGGAACAGGATGCAATTTTATTTTTTCTGGAGCGAAATATTTTGCCCATTGTCCCTCGAAATCCGATAAACTACTTAGATTTTAAATAAAGTGTTTCGTTTTATGATTTGTCACAAAAATTTTAGGTGTAGATTGGCGGCACTTAGAAACAGCCAAATCTGTAGCTGCTGTGGCGTTAATACATAAGTACGGAATTTTTATTCATACTTTTCTGAATCATACTACTTGAAACATTAGAATATGCAAGAAGTATACATAAACACATAATGTTATACCATTTATGTTTTCAAAAAAAGTATTTTGACAACAATTTTTATCAAAAAATTATAAACTATAGAACGGAAAATAAAGAATTCTTAGGATAAAAAAACGATTTTAAGAATTCTTTACATTGAAATAAACACTTTCGTATAGTTCCTTTTCTTATAATTCTTAATCAGACGTAAGAAACCATTCTGTAGAGAACTATCATCAAATAAGAAAAAAAAGTTTTACAAGCTAATTTTTTATTATAAAAATCACAACACCTACCTTCTTTATAAATCCGTCGAGTTTCAAATGAAATGTTCTTCGTTTGAAAGTTTTACTTTCAAATAATATGTGCATAGATTATTCCTTTATTACTTTTAGATAACATACCACACATCAAAATTTTATAATTGTAAGATCTCGATATGAATTTGAATATGTAGCTTAAAAACAGAACAGCTGAATTCTAGTTGAAATTATCTATTCTTTCAAAACTAAGAAATACTTACCAAGAAAACGATAAAAAAATGTATTAATTATCAGCACAACTGACACTATTTCAAGTAATTTGGTTGATTCTTTATTGTTGTTTTCCGAATTATATAGATACAGAAATATACACTGTTCTATAACAAAGAAGAATTCTATAACTATTGCAGTTCTTGACGTTCTGAATTCACATTTCTTTATTGGAATGACGAAAGCAATGTTGACTTCATTTTAATTTGTAATGAATTGAAGACAGAAAAAATTATTATATACACATCTGTAACAGCAAGAAATCATGAAATTGTAAGTTATGTTGTTGGTAATAGAAAGGTAATAAATTATTGAGAAATTGTTCTTCAAATGCTTGGCGTGTTCTGCTTCAATGTTTGGTATGTTCTGGTTAGTTTTTTCAAGCTCTTCAGCTGTTCCTTAGAGAAATTTTGATTTTTATTTGCTGCTAAGAAAATGGCGTCCGTCATGGCCGATGACTTTGATGGAACTAAATGAAAACGTGATAAATTAATGTCTGATATTTACAGGCTCCCGATAGAGGGCGTACTCGAGCGTTGCGATCGCGAATTCAAAATTACATTCTTTGAAATAATGTAAAAGTTTTTTGTAACTTTTTTTTTAAATTTTTTTAACTATTATTACAAAAAATAAAATATATGATCACAAAAATTTTTTGTATGGAATTGCATGGATAAATGAATTTAATCATTACGTGTAAGTATTTTTCGATGGTGTGCTAAATTCTCTCGAGATCTGACGAAATACGCAAAAAGTGGTGCTAGCATTAAGGGATGAAAATTTTCTATATATCTCCTATCTCCCACGATATATCTCCTAAGGTACGTTAAATTTTATGAACAAAAAACTCGATGTACCGTAATTTTTACAGTAGAATCACTGAATAACTGTAATTAAATAATTATTACTGTAAAAATTTCTATATGATATTTCCCGGTAAAATGGATTTTACGGGTACTGCACTTAGGGAGTCAATACTTTTTACCTTAAATGGATCCGCAATTTTTTACAGAGTACGTGAAAATCTAATCACTAGATGAAAATTTATTCAGGGAGTTCGCTTTTTCATTTCGCGTACTGTATATATTTAACTTGAAACAATAGTCCTATTACTAACTATCCTAGTTATGATTTTTAGGCAATTAAAGAAGCAACTACATTAAATTTTTAATCTCTAAGAAACAAGCCAAAAGCATGGTAATCAAAAAATATCTCTATTTAAAATTTATAACTAAACTCTCCGAGCCAGGTATATAAATATTTACTGACATTTTTCGTCTAGTTCAATATTGTGGCTTTAGTCATCGCTAAACTATTATATTGAACCAGTTTATGATCTACCTTATGATGTTTCCATTAAAAATGAACCGTATTATCCAGCTATAAAATTTATGGATTACGGTACGGTGGGAATTGATTTCTTTTCTTTGTTTTCACTAATATTTTCACATTTGTTTTCACATTTGATAATTTTTTCGTTCATATTGTACGATTTACCGACAGTTATTACTGCACATTTAGTGCCCAACCGAACTGTGCATAGGTCAGAGTGCTGACCTCCTGACAGTTCTGGGTTCGAATCACAGAGAAGGCATGGATGTTCTTTTATTCTCTATAGTATCTATCCTTTGCTGTGTTCTTACTTTGTACCACCTAATAGGGCGCCCCTAAAAGAGTGACCAACAAATCTGCCTTACGGATACCTGAAAGACGAGTATCAAACGGGTGGGCATGGAAAAAATACAAAATTGAAAATTAAATTTGACCGAATAAATGGTTCTTATACTATGTTCTAAGGTGCCATGATAAAAGTACAGAATTTTTCTGCATTTACAAAATTTAATCACGTATTATAAAACCATATTTATTGTAAATTTTACCAAAATTATTATCAAATTTTTCTGTAAAAATTAATTAGCTTTATAGCTTTCCCAAAGAGCTAGAAATACGGTAAATTTTACCGTATTCTGGAAGCTCACACCATATTTTTTTTTCTCAATGTAGAGATTACTACAGACTATATAAATTTTATTTCAAAAAATTGTAAGATTCTTTTCCTTGTTCTAATTCCTTGTTATTATGCATAGATATTTTATGTTCATATGGTTACTTTATAACCATGGCTCACCATGGTTACATTATAATAATACAAAAAAAAAAAAATTAAATTTCTTTTACTTTTGAAAAATTATTATTTTGCAATACAATAATTTCTTTTACTATTGTATTGCGCCGACTGCCTGATTTTTTAGACTTTTTAGAAAACATCATTTAGAAAATAGCAGTGGAATTATTTTTTATAAAGATACGGTCCCTCGTGATACGGAATTAATGTTAAAAAAAGAAGAGTCTGATCCATACAAAAAGAGAGAGGAAATGGTTTTCGTCGTACCCCATCATTAGGGTTCTTGACGGGGAACACTAGTGGCTGCCATTTCTACAACCGCACACCGTATTTAACCAATCTGAATTTTGGAATCATTTCTACGGGTCGATTAACTAAGAGAGAGAGACATGCTGAATTGCAAGATTTTTTGAGCGACAGGGATTTAAGTCATGCAATAAAGAAATTCCCATTTAAAGTTTTACAAATAAATGAGTAATTGCGAAGAATTTTTTTTATAAATCGATAATGAAAGATAAGTTTAAAATGATGCTATACTTGTACAAATTTAGCAAAATTAAACAATAATTTCAATGGTAATTAAACATAAAAAAATTTAGCAAAATTAAACAGTCATTTACTGTGATTTAAAGTTTTTTTGAGCGACAGAGATTTAGGTCATAAAATAAAGAAATTGTCTCTATTGCAAATAAATAAGTAATTGCGAACAAAAATTTATACAAAAAATCGAATCGATAATTAAAAAAATAAGTTTAAAATGTCACATTTGTACAAATTCAGCAAAATTCTATAATTTAAATAATTATGAAACAATTATAAATTTAGCAAAATTAAACAATCTTTTACTGTGAGAGAGACTTGCTAAATTGAAGAATTTTTGAGCGACAGAGATTTAAGTCGTGGAAAAAAGAAATTGTCGCCTTAAGTATTACAAAGAAATATTTTCTTAAATTATTATTATTATTTTTTTTTTTTGAAAAAAATGGAGTCAATTAGGAAAGATAATTTGAAAATGATGCCAGATTTTTACAATTTTAGTAAATTTTCACAATATTTTTGTTGTTAAAATAACTAGTAATTGAAGATTTTGCCATTGATATTTTTAGAATCTTAATAACAATGGAGCAAAAAAGTATACGCATCAAGGATTGCTACTTAATATTTAAGGGATAAAAAAAAACAAAAAAAAGTATCAAAACCTGAGTAATAACGGTTGATGAAGGCAGGTTTACGAAACATTAAAACTTGTTTGATTGCAAGAGGAAATTGAGGTGCAAAAGTGCAATATATATATATATATATATATATATATATATATATATATATATATATATATATATATATATATATATATATATATATATATATATATATATATATATATATATATATATATATATATGTAAGCAAATTGTTAATTAAAGCATCTTTATTTTAAATTTATTGTTTTTATTTATTAATATTTATTTATTTGAATGGCTGAACGAATATAGAATGCGTATACGCGATTAAAAGCAAATTTTTAAGCAAAAATGCTTATTATTTAATGGTTTATCGATCACCTGTTATCCATTATTTCAACATATTCGTTAATAAATAAATAAATTGATGAATAAAAAAAGTACAAGGCAAAATACAACATTGGATTTTAAAAAAATATATACTCCAATGATTAATGACCTAACTTGTCTCGATAAATAAGGTGATAAGTTAAAATAAGGTGATAAGTTCTTCATTTTACGCGAAAATGTATTTCGCAAAGCTTCATCTTGTTTAATAGAAAATGATTAGGGAATTAAATTAATTTTTTTAATTTTTTTTTTATAAATTTGCTTACTGTAAATTAACTATTTAAATATATTTGCACAGCGCAATTTTTCCATCAAATATTTAATTACCTAATTGCACTTCTATCTTTATATTATAAAAGAAGTTAAAATAAAATTTAATTCTGAATTTTTAATGTATAGCTTTTAAACGAAATTATGTAAGAATTGTAAGGAAATAGTAAACCGATCTTATTAAGCAACTGATGTCCCCCCACCTCCATTAGAAAAATAGAAAATAAAAAAAAGAAAAAGAAAGCATTAAGGCTACTTTCATTTGTTATTGAGTCTTTTTGCTGCTCTTTTTATATTTTATGATAAAAATATATATATAAATAAATGTCACTTTAATTTGTTTTAAAAATTTATTAGTACATTTGAATTTTATTTATTCACTTATTTTAAAAAAATTTTTATTTGGCTAACAAATTTTAAACAGAAGTTAGATCTCAATTAAGTACCGTTTTTTATGATCATTGGTTATGATCATAAAAAACATGCTCAAAATGCTCAAAATAATGCTCAAAATAAAATTTAAAAAAAAGAAAAAATAAAAAAAAAAAAATAAAAATCCCAAAATAAAACATAGTTAATCCGGAATTTATCCAATCTAATTTTCATTATATCCTTATTCATTTATTATAGCGTTATTTCTTAATTTACCTAGAATATATTGTTTATAAGAAAAGTTAATTGCATGTTTATTTCCTTTACACAACTCTTCTTTTCGGTCCATGATATTTGATTTATTACTTTTCATTATGACGTACAAGAATGTTCCTTTCTTTACGTTATGCTCTAAAGATCCCCCAATATATTTAATTGCACATTTTAGTGAAAATACTTGATAACTAAATGTCCGAGAAAATTAATGTTCTTAGCATATGAATGATTTATTAATCAAAACTTTCCTTTAATTATAATTAATAGTTCAGACATTCAAGCGACAATTTAATGGGCGGTCTTTGATGAAAGGCTGAGTTCGAGAATTAGACTATGTAAGGTTGTAATCAGTCGGTAAAACGTGTGAAAAATCGAAACAAAAACAATGTTCCAGAACAATAGCAAAATCGTGTCAAAATTACCACGATAAAAATCAAACTACAAGTCCTGTGCATTGTAAGTAAGTTATTACAGTCATTCATAATTCTTGGACTCTTTTTTTTTCCTTTTTAAGAAGCTAGGTCTATTAGAGAGGACAAATTATAGCCTCTTAGCGATGGCTATCTTTCTTCATGTGACGTAGCGTACTCATAAAAAAATCGTTTCATTGCAACCATCGATTTTGAAAGTCTCCGGGTGGGGGCGCTACGACGTGTATCACTTTACCTCGAAAAATGGCGGAGAAATCTTGTATGATTTTACAAATAGAATTTGACAATCCTTTCGCGTGATTGCCTGTATTACAGGTAGCTGATTAGCTGGAATGGGAGTGGGCCAGCTATAGACAATCGAAGAACCACAGTTATGAATTAGTAACCGCGAAAATGAGTGATTTGGTTTGAAAGGGAAAGATGGCCAGTTTGGCGATTTGGGATCTAAAGGTGACTATTGTTGTAGGATAACAATAAGAATTTCGGCAATTGATGACTTGGGAGTCATTAAGCATCATTTCAATGGCCTTCAACTTTAAAAGGAATATTTTACTGCTTACATGTGATAAGTGGCATCCTATTTACCAATTTGATGACATGAGATATGCGTACACTTGACATGAGATATGCGTAAATTTTATATCAATAATTTTTTTTTTAAAATTTAAGTTGTTTTAGAAATGTATTAAACAATGAAGCATAAAAATCAATTTGGGGGTAAATTGGTTAAAATTACTGTACCAGTAGTAAATATTAATCCTTAAAAAAGCAGTCCAGAAATTGAATCTCATACGTTTAAAATTCCCAAGAATATTTTGCTACTTAAATGCCAAACTAATTATAGTGATAATAAAACAATTGTTCTAAGAAGTGAATCAAAATAAAATTTTAGAAAACAATCGTTATTCATTAATAACACAATGATCACACAAATGTTATTATTACTTTAAGCAATTTTTGTTTTACTGTTTTAAAATATATAACTCATCATTTACCTTTCGAGAAATTTACTACATTTTAACTGCAGTGAAAAAGATTAAAAATTAAGAGTATTAGTATTAATATTGTGCCCATCTTTTTAATTGTATTGCCGCGTTCTTTAAAATTATTATCCAAAATAATAATTAATCTGTACTAAATCATCTCAACAAATAAATTAATTAGATAGGCTTCTATGAAAAGTGACGAAATAATGAATTAAACCAATTCTAATTGAAACCAATAAAAAATATCTTTCACAATTTATCAATTTAATTTCGAATATTTATTTAATTTACGCAGAAATTCGTAAGTCTGTAGATGGAAAATTACCAGAAGAGTTCATGTATCTCGGTAATTGTGACTTTATATTTAATTTATTAATTTTTAAAATAAGGCAGAAAACATTTGCCTTAAATATAAATAATTGGATGATGAATTTTGCCATGTTTGAGTGGTTGGGGCGAAATATTTAATATACAGTGTGCTTTTTATTTAAGAAATGGAGAAAAAAATGCGATTACCAAGCATACAATAAGACATTTCTGTGCGCTTTTTTTCAATCATATATATATATATATATATATATATATATATATATATATATATATATATATATATATATATATATATATATATATATATATATATATATATATATATATATATATATATATATATATATATATATATATATATATATATATATATATATATATATATATATATATATATATATATATATATATATATATATATCCCGGCCCATTCCTGTATGTTGTGCCGGTTATTTATTTGAAATTTTAGAGACTTGTAAAGTACTTGTTTGGAAACAATGCTAAAGAACAGCATCACCTGAAACGTAGCTCTTGGCAAAGTGATTTGATTTTCAAGCCAACTTCTTCGTTACGAACATAAAAATTAGATACACGTCTAAATTCATTTTTAAAAATTTGATTTTGTATTTTTTTCTACTGTATTTTTTATTATTTATTACAGTACTTACTATTGTACTTACTTATAGTACTGATTGTACTTACTATTGTACTGATTATTGAACTTTTTTTTGCTTCCTTATCGTAGTTTTTTTAAACGGATAATGTGCCTAATCTTAATAAAAACTTAGCTCCTGCCGATACATAAAATTTCTTCAACTTATTAGGGCGATTGAAGTACATGAGATACTTGGAAAAAATTAAGTAGAAATAGAGACAAAACAGATAATAAAATACTGCGTATTATCAGCTGATTTTCTTTTTTTTTTTTTTTACTATCATTTAAAAACTATTTTATGTATGTAAGTTTTCCGATAATTTCAAAACAATATTATTTTTGTAAGAAATAAAGCTGTTCAATTTAAAATACTTTCTTTCAAAAATAATAATTTAAGTTCTTCCTGATCCAACCCAACTAAATTCAGAAAATATTTGTAGTTTAAATAATGTCTTGTTTAACGGAAGATTAGATTTATGTCTTTGTAAACGGAAAATTGTCAGAAAAAGTTCTAAGCTTGTTATTACTTAAAAAATAATAATAATAATAATAATAAAAGCGCGCAGAAGGTGTGTAAGTTATACTTGAAAAAGAAAAATTCTTTAATTTAGAAATGTTGCTATTAAAATTTCAAAAAGAAGATTGAATTGATTTTTAAAGGTGCCTCGTAGACTGCAAAACTACCTACTATGGTCAAAACTACCAGAGAATATAGTGAAATTTACAGTGTTTCTGGCGTGTGTGTTACCGTCTTTCAAAAAGCTCGACAATTTCCACCGAAATGCTTTGGTAAAATTAACTATTAAATATGGCTTTAAAATATGTGATGAAATTTGGTAATTGTGGTAAAATTTGGTAATTTTATCATGATACTTTAGAGCATTGTATAAAAAGCACTTATTCATATAAATTTACTTTTCAGTTTTTTTATTTTTATTAAATGTGTGATTGTGAGAACGAAATTTTTGAAAAGCAGAATTTCCGGTAAATCTTTACCATATGAACGGAAAAATTACCAAATAAATAGTTCAAATAACATATATTTTGGTTTTATTTAACAGAATTATGTTTTGTTTTACCAGTTAGTTTTTTTACCAGAATTTTTTTTCCATGTTAACAAAAAAACAGAATAGAATAAACACACTTCTCTTTTGATATTTAAAAATTTCCAGTTTTCAAATTACGCAATTAGTCCCATTATTTTGTACTTAGTATTGTATCGTCATAATTTGGTTTTTAAGGTGAATGTATAATTATAATCTTGCTAAACTATCAAAGAAAAAAGACATTCGAATGTTTTGCAATCAGTCATAAAAAAAATTGTATCGAGCGATATTTAAAATTCCTTCTGGAGGCTTAGCTAGATCAGAGCACAGAAGCTGTTTTAATAACTCGGAACAATTTAAGTAGAAATAGAGGCAAAGCAGACAATAGGCTACTGCGTACTATCTACTGATATTTTCCCGACTGTTATTAAACATAATACCATAATAAAATGCATATAATGGTACCTATTACAACAATTAAGTATACGCGTCACGTATGTCAAAAGGAAAGAAACTGATTGATAGGAGAGTAAAAATAATTAAAGTCGAAAGTCATCTTCTATTCGATACAGGAATTCGTCGTCCATGATTGTTGTTTTCGCAGACGATTTGCTTTAATGCGACTTTTGATGAAACGACAGCAATAAGATTGGTAGACAGTGATATATCTCGTAGAGAGCGAATCGTAATTATCTCATCACTAATAAGCATAATTTTGAGACTTGAAATGCAAATGTTCAAAAGCAGTATTTTGTGGCTTAAATTATCAAGGAAAATGTACGCAGCATTCATTAATGTACACCTATAAGCAACTTGATTACATTTTATTTCTAGCTGTTACTAGACGCTTTTGAATCTAAAGTTACAATTGGTCTCTTATAAAATAAAATTACACAGAAATTTCAAATTCACATGTTTTTGTTATTTATTTATTTTTTAAAAATATGCCAAATTTTATATCCCGGAAAATATAAACAAAAACTTTCAAACTTTATTGACAGTGAGTCGTAATTATCTCAACACTATTAATCGTAATTTGATTTGAAGTCGTAATTATCTCAACACTATTAATCGTAATTTGATTTGAAATGCAAATGATATAGGCTATATTTTATAGTTTCAATTATTTCGGAAAGTATACGCAACAAGCTTTAATGTATTCTTATTTGTAACTTTAGAATCTTTTATATCTAGCTGCAACTGAAAGTTTTTAAATCTATACAGTTACCACTTTTCTTTTATATGGTAAAATTATACAAAAATTTAAAATCTAAATTTTTTTAGAAACGTACCAAGATTATTATTTACATTTTTTACACCGTGAGTCGTAATTATCTCATTATTAATAAGTATAATTGGGTAACTTGAGAAGAAGAAGATCAGTGATACACAGACACATGATCCATTACCCCAGCTGATTGTTTATAAACGAGATGGCGTTTTAATATCAAGTTAAGTTTCTCTTCATAAGTTAGAATTTTAATTAACATAATTAAAATAATTAATAAGTTAGAATTTTAATTAAGCTAATTAAATACAACGCCGCACCGCAAATCGAATTTTTGAAATAGAATTCTTTTTCGTCTACATCTCTTACTTAACTTAGATTTATTATTTGTTTATGTACTTTATTGTAACCGTGATATGTACTTGGCAACTTCAATGCATAATTAGTTTGCTTATATTCTACATGGCTTCATGCCTGTCTTTGTGATAAGTAGTAAATATGTAGTGAAAGAATAGAGATATTTGAAAAAGAATCTTCGTGAAATAATATAGAATGTGTCACTTAAGAGAATTGATATTTTACGGGTTTGACTTACTCGAAGTAGAATTTTAAGAACAGTTGCTAACGTAAGGAAATATCACGTTTTAACAACCAATCAGGATCGAGATTCCCACACTACGACACTTGGAGTTAAGAACACAAATGTTCATTAACGATATTTTGGGACTTAAAATATCAAGCATACAGCATACATCATGGTATACCTATTTGAAACTTAAAAACATTTTTTCTAAATGTTGCGAACAACTTTTAAGTTCTCCCGATGCGAAATTTCAGAAAAATTTCATGTTTTTATTTTAAGAAAAAGTGAAATTATCTTTCGAATTTTACACATCGTAAATCGTAATTGTGTGCGAAGTTAATCGTTATTATCATCACTAATAATAATATTTTGATTTGAAATGCAAATGATCATAGGCTGTATTTTGTGGTTCAAATTATAAAGGGTCAAATTATCAGCTTCTAAGTTACGACTGATTTATACCAATGCGTATTTTGGGAAAATTGATTATTCTCCGTTTTTACAAAAACAAAATTATCTTTTAAACTTCATGCATTGTGAATCGCAATAATAGTCGAATATAAGATGAATCCCAACTAACTCGTTATTTATGAAAATAATTTTAAATTGAAATGCAACTGGTCAAAAGCGGTATTCTGTTATTTAAATACCGCTTTTGACCAGTTGCATTAGTATCGACAGCATTAGTATAAAATAGTATAAAATAGTATAGTTGCATTAGTATAAAATAGTATCGACAGCATATATTAAATATGCTGAGTTGTAACTTTATTGTAACTCTATTATTTCTTTTAAATCTAAAGTAATGACAAGCTTATTTCAAGCGAAATTACAGATACATTTCATATTCACGTTTCGTATGGCAAATACATCAACATTTTGTAAAACAAATGATCTTTTCGTAATCGATAATCTAAATCATTGTTTAGATCATAAATTATTGCTGCACAGTAATAGTATACAAGTTGCACGAGATTCATTTGAATTTGGTTTGATAATATTAATATAGGTATAGCGATATAAGATAGCAGAGATATAAGATTAGGTTGCAGATATAGAGATATAAGATAAATTTCTGGAATGTCTATATAATTTATCATTACGTAACAAATCCCTTAAAAATTGCTCCTGTCATGATATTTAATATTATTAATAATTTAGTGACTCTTATATTAAGCTTAGAATAGAAATAAAATCAAAATGTTTCTTGAATTTTCAACATTTAATAATGCAGGTTCTGTGCAAAACTATTGCAAATAACTTTAAATAAGGTTATTATTTAATTTAAATATTACTTAATTTTTTTCTTTGCAATAAGGAAATAAATACAAAGAAATGTTATCCTTACTTATATTAAGAAGAATAACTAATAACTAATAAAACAACATCATGTCTTTTAGTGTTTTAGTCAAATTATATTTTTCTTTCCAAAATACCTTTAATGACTTAAAACTGATGATTATAATATCAATTGTGTTATTAACACAAAATGTCAACTGTGAAGAGTCATAGTTGCACATTTTTCTACTTTTGCATCATAAATATAAAAATTCTCTTTTAAGAGTATGTTGTTTCAATTTTATTTCATTTCGTTGTGCACTTGAAGCTAAATTCGTTGGCAATTATCTAACTGGAAAACGTGGATAATTATAAAAGGAACTGGTTAAGGTTATACAGCTGAAAAGCGTGGAAGTCTATTTGATGCTCCGTTTGAAAGTAATTCAGCAGTTTGAATTTCAGCAGGTGAAACAATTTTGATTCTTTTTTTTTAAAAAAGAATATTATAAAGTCTAATTAGTATGCACATTGTTAGGACAAAACTTGAGTATTGTATAAAGGTTAAACCAACTTAACCAGAGTGTTTGAACTAGTGAATTGACCTTGTAAATAACCAAATAGAATAACAATAAAAAGTATGCATAGCTTTGTAGTTTTACTATTATGAAAATTAATTCATGAAACAGTTTTTTTTTCATTGCATTTTACCTTTTTTCCCTTGCACCCACTATAGTTGTGCAAAAATGCTCAAATAATGTCCTTTTGATGCATAACAAATCATTATAGCTGTCAGACAACCAATCAAAAAAGCAAAATTATTTCTTAAATTGATCACAAAAAGCATGTAAAATATAAAATGGTGCGATTTTTTCTCGAAAGAAGAGCAGATCCCCCTCTTAAATTAAAAATTTCAAATTCACTAAATAAAAGATTAAAGTCTTAGTTTTTTTATTTGTCTGTATTGTCCTTTTGTCTATTAAAAGTAGAATTATAAAGCAAAAATATTAAATTCTGAAATCAAATCTCATACGAAAAAATTATTAAACCACTAAATTAGTATTTTGTTTTACAATATAGAGCTCGTTTAATTGAAAAGAAAATTAAAAAATATTTATTCGACGAACTTTTTAAGCTTCTTAAAAAAACCTTACTGAGTTCCATTTTCGAAATTATCCTCATGGAAAATTATTCTTAAAATTATATAAACGAATAAATGTGTTATTGTATAAATTTTTTAGTTCAATGAAAAATAATAGTGAATTTGAAATTCCTGTTTAACTGTAGAATATCATGTATAACACATTTCTTAACTGAAACTTTTAAATACCTAAATCCGATATTTTATATTCTGCGCCATTTTTTTCTCTCGTGGATATTTAAATATCGTTTGATAAAAGTTTCATTTATCGAATGGAAAAATGTAACAATAATTTTAACATTGTAGCGTTGTCCTCGTACATTTTTGTCAATATAATCAATCTGGCATGCTTATTTTTAGAAAATCATAGCCAAACCTTTTATTTTGTTTCTCAAACTAAGTTTGAACTTCTAGAAACAAGAAAAAGAATCGTCGCATTTCTTATAAGGTTATCGTGCTTACCTTGTCGTTGTTTGGTGCCGGCTGCTATAGAAACCAAAAAGGTGGAACCGGTGACAGCATCACGTGACTTCCACGCACGTATGATCCTCATATTAAAAAGCAGAAGGGATCGTGCACACATTTAAATTTTATGGGATCTTTTTATATAACAAGAGACCTCCATCCAAAAAGTGTGAGAAACATAATAATTGCATTCGTACGCATTGTGTTACTATGCAATGCAGGGATTAATTCTCCCCCACAAATTAAAATCTGTTTTTGCCGTGCAATGTTTTTTGGGGAAATTTCCTGATAAGAATTATGTATTATCATGATAAGAGTTAATAATGCAATTAGTCCTGATTGAATAAGATATTTTAAGTGTGGCCATATCTAAATTATTTAGGGGAATAAAATGAAGGGATTATTGATTCGTAATAAAGATTAATAATTTCTTTCAAGAACCTAGTTAATAATTCCAACGCAATTAACATTATTAATATGTTGTTAACAATTAATCTAATAATATAATTACTCTTAACTGAAAAATATCTTTATTGATTGATGAAGTAACATCATCATTTTTAATTAGAGAATTAAACATTATAAATTTTTAAATGCTACATAAAAAAACCTATAATTTTATATTTATTGCTTACTTATAATTTATAATTTACCTAATGGTCCTATTACCAAAAACACTTTCTATTTTTTAATATCCAATAAAATAGATTCAAAGCGCGTATATAAGGTTTTGTTTCCATGTTTACATTACAGAAATTTCTTTATAGTACTTATATAAAAATATCAATATGATTTGAAAGACAACGGAAAATAAATTTTAAATACTAAAAAAAATATTATTTTATATCATTAAATTATTTAAAAATAAAAAATACAAATGGTAATTTTATTTCAATAAAGAATATTATTTATCAATAGCGCTGTAAATAGTTTTAATTAGAAAAGTTTATTAATAGTACTTATGCATGGCTATCTATATTATTTAAGAAATAGATAGGAAGAAATAATAAATTCTAAAAGAAATAATAATTGGTACTTTACACCGTCAGTTTATTAATACTTTAAAAAATGAGTTTTCTATATTTAATAAAGTAATTTATTTAAAAACTGCAATTTAATTCATTTTACTTAAAAAATTGATTTTTGTTGTAAACCTAGAGAGAACTTTTAAGGGGAGGGGTAAACTATTTAATAAACTAATAAATTGAATTTTTTTTATCATTTTTTTATTCTCAATCATTTTAATAATGTGCGCAATTAGCTTATTGAATATACATTTTAGCAGATTCAATACTGAATATACATCTAATTATATTCAATTAGTTTATCGAATGTGCATATTACCCTCGCTATTTTTTTTAACATTCAGTAAATTATATTTACTTTAACTTATATATTATTGCATATTTTTATCATTTAAAAATCATTAAACATATGTAAAGAAATATTAAAGAATCGTAGCTGAAATATAACTTTCTTTCTAAATATATGTATACATAAAAATTTCATTTGTGCAAATTTATCATTCAAAATAGTTTTTCCTGGTCTTACAGATACATTTAGTATATTATTTAGAATCAGCAAAAAAGTTGTGAAAATTTTTAATGCGAGATGAAACAGTTTTACTTAGTAGAACTATAAATGCACGTAAAATCAGTAAAATATGAATTTTTACGAAAAAGAAAGAAATAAAAATTCATAATTTTATATGCTTAGTTTAACTGGAAAAAAAATACTATTATAATTGTAACAAAAAATACGTACAATTTATACAAGATATGCACCATATAAATACTACCTATAACAAAATTGAATTCGATTGTATTTTTCATTTGTTCAACATTTATTACAATACATTTGGGACACTTTCATTATAGTATTATATATTAGAAAGAAGTATATATAAGTATTCATGGATTATATTTATTTTTACAATATTCTTCACATTGATCCTATTGCCATTAAATATTTGAAATATTAATTTTATTAATATTAATTAAAATAGAAAAATTATAAAATAATTATAGGGGCATTTTTTATCTAATTTTTCACCGTTATAGTTTTATTTATGTATTTATTGATTTTTTGTTTGCTTATTTACTTGCAGCTCATATTTTCGTGCACATTAGAAACAATTCTTGACTTTATTGCAAAAATATTTCACTTAAAAAATAAACATATTCTTAGTCATATTTTCGCCTTAATTCTTACAAACATTCTATTTTGTCAATTATATATATATATATTTTTTTTTTTGCACAATAACCACAGTTATAAACTTTAAAAAAAAATGCATTTAGTTCATCTCAACAACAAAACTGCTTTGAACTATACAACAAAATTTTAACAGTGTATTAAGTTGTATAGCATTATACATTGCATTATATAACTTATTCTATAATGCTATACGAAGCATTATAACATAAAGCCGACCGGCTTGTGTAGGGGTCAGAGAGCTGGCCTTGCATCAGAAAGATTCTGGGTTCGAATCCCGAACAAAGCATAAATGTTTTTAATTCTCTGTACTATCTGTCCTTACTGTGCGAGCTACGTTGACTTACCTAATATAGTGCCACTGAAAGAGTGGCCAACAAATCTGCCCTTCAAATGCCTGTATGACCAATGGTCATTCTCCAGTTGGGCATTGAAAAAAAATAACAGTTTAATATAATTACATACAACAGTAGGAACCTTATTATAGTATAATAAAGTGGAAGAATGGATTAGCAATGGCTCAACTTAACACTTTACCAACGTAGACTAAAATTTTCACGATATTTTAGTTTAACGTACATAATAACATAATTAAAAGTTCTACGACCAAAATGGCTGTAACAAACATCAGTCTTTCAACAATTTACTCATTTCCGATACCAAAAAACACCCTCACACAATGTTCACAACACCCTACAAAACATCTATTAACAAGTTCTTTTTTCTTCTATTTTAGGTCCTGCTTCACGTCGTGAACATGTGATGAATAACTTCAAAATGAGAAAAGAAAAGAAATATAGGTCCACCCTACTTCTGATGGATAGAAGACTCCCTTGCATGAGCCCTTCTTCGGTCGGGCGAGGAAATTAAAAATTCTGTCTTGCTAAAAATTCCGTCATTTTTCCCATTAACGGCGGTTCCTTTCCAAACAGAGTTTTTCACTGTTTTTCTCTTGCAAAAACTTGTTCTTTAATAGTATCGCTCGCTTGATTAACTGTGACCTTAAAGTTATTCCTTTCTTTGAATCATCCCCCCCCCTCCCACCAATATATGAGTTCATCTCAACACTTTCTTAAAAGCAAAGCGTGTTGTTTATATTTCTTAGATAGAAATAAAGAAAAAAAGGAAATTGCTTTTATAATTAACTAAATTCGCTATTCGTGATGTTAGATGGCGCGTGTCGTCTTTGAAATTAGTTGAGTTCTTTTTTTTTTTTATTAAGTTTATGAAGATTACTAGAAGTGAATTGAATTTGCGTTTTTCAAAAGAGAGTAGATCAACAAGGATTGCCAACTAGGAAACTAATTTAATCCATCATAAAAGTATAAAAATTAGAATAATTTCTGTACATTTTAAAAGGAACAGTTCTTTGTTGTGATATATAATGTAGTCTAAAAACTAGTTTTTATAAAGAATATTTGCGTTTGTCTTTGATATTTAGTAACGAAAATCGCTGCAAAGATCTTAATAAAGAAATATTGTTATAAAGAGCTACCATTATATAAAGTTAAACATATCATTAAAATAGTATTGTTAAATAAAATAGCACAATAACCTTGATGAGGATTACCGAAAAAGGATTTGATTTTACGTTTGTTGCTAAAGGTAGGAGATTAGCAAGGATTGCCAAAGAAGAAACTCATTTTTATCCCTGATAAAAGCATATAAAATGGAGTAGACTCTGTATATTTTAAAAAGTGAATTTCTCTGTTGAAATTCAAAAATGTTAATGGAATGCAAAAGGTTAAAAAAAAATTTTTTTTTTAATTATTGTTTGTGTTCATCTTTGATATTTTACCAAATGATAAAGATATTTAAAAGGAAAAATTATTCTAATAGCTTAAAATAGTGTTCGCAAAATATATGGCAATTTAGCATGCTATAAAACTATTATTATTTCTTTTTTGTTGATTAATTTATATTTTTACGTGTTTGAAAATTTTTATTTAATATTGTTGTGTTTTTATTGCTTGTTTTGTTGCTCTTATTACTTTATTGCTCGCAAAATCATTATCAAAGCACTTCGGTTAAAAAACAGCCGAGCTTTTTAGTGCTCCCATAGAGCCAGTAATTTTCACCATATTCTGGTAGTTTTGATCACATTTTTTTCCTAAGTTTAATAAGCATATAATTTAGACCTAATTTGTCTTACAAGGATTATGAAATTAAATACGCGAAGGGTTGCGCAAGATTCTGCATGCAGTCAAATATCAAATTTAAATATTTCAACATTTAATATGAAACAAAACATGGGATTTGTACTATATTCGGTATTTAATCATAAATAAGAAACCAATTTATTTCGTTAATAAAATATTATTTTCATGTTTGTGTTGTGTTTATTTAATTTCTTCATTTATTTTTAGTTTAGTGTGAACGCATGAATGGAAGGTAGAGTAACTTTCCTTTTACAAGCAATATTTTAATTATGCTATGCTTTCAGTCAATCAGTAGGTTTACTTATTGATTTAATTGCTAAAATTTGTTTTATGTTTTGATGATTCATTGCTTCCATCTATTAAATTAACTTTTCATTGTCCTACATTTTGAAAAATTATTACTGTCATTCAAAATAATCAGATTATTCTATTTTTTAAACTTAAAACATCTGCCAATTTAGAAATACTTCTTTTATAGACTAATTAATTGTTGTAAAACTTTGGTCTACAGTAACACTCCATGTTTACTTGTATGAATGGTTTTAAAACATAAATGTTAAACACAAAATGTTTTAATATGGTGGTTTATGTTATTTCTCGATGTAAGGCTATTCAAGCCAGTAGTGAGAATGTCTCGGATACTTAAGTTAAAGAAAAGAGTTCAGAATTGTTCACGGAGGAAAAACTTCTCGTAAAATTACCATAATTCTATGCTAGTGATATTTTTGGTGAAAAAAAATATATAATTCTGGACTTTCGGTTATAAAGCCAATTTATACGGTATTTAAACCATTCATTTGGTAAATCAAATGTTAAAACAATTTTACACTAAAGATGATTTAACTTGATCACAAATAAGCTGTTAATATGAACCATAATTCCATTCAGGTTTAATCACAGTATCATGAAGTCAAATGTTAAAAGAATTTTGCACTATAGATGGTTTAACGTGATCACAAATAAGTTGTTAATATGAACCATATTCCCGTTCAAGTTTAACCACAGTATCATGAAATCAAATGTTAAAAGAATTTTGCACTATAGATGGTTTAACTTGATCACAAATAAGTTGTTAATATGAACCATATTCCCATTCAGCTTTAACCACAGTATCATGAAATCAAATGTTAAAAGAATTTGCACTATAGATGGTTTAACTTGAAGTACCAAAATACGATTAAATATGTTGAAATAATTACTTTTTTCCGCATAAAATGTTTCTAAAAAATTCTGAAAAGTAGAGGAAATGAAAGTTTCTTTAGGAACGAAAAAAAAAAAAAATAGCAAAGTAAAAATATCGCATACTTCACAAAATATTCTAAAGGCTTGTTAAAACAAATTATTGCTTCCTACTTACAAATTGCTGCTTTAACCCAAAAAACGATAAAATAAAATAAAACTTTTAAAATTATGTGTTTCAAATAAACAAAAAAAAAAAAAAAAAAAAAAAAAAAAAAAAACTAGAAAGAAATTTTATTTCCTTCTTTTTATGTTTGTATCCGATATTTTGTTTTGTGTCAGAAAGTGGTCGAATTGTGAATTGACGATAAATTCCTTTGGACGATAAATTTTGCTTGTAGTGGCAAGGGAAAGATAGAAACATGTATTGTCGTTAAGATGAGATTTCAGCACTCTACTTAGTCGGAAAGTGGTCGGAATTTCGATTGGCTACAAAAATGCCTATAAATTCCAGTAGGAGAGGTCAGGAACTTGCATTGTCACCCAGAAGCAGTTCAAATATTACGAAAGCACCTAACGCAGGTGAAAGGTTTTGTGATTTGCTTATTTTTGCTGACACAAGAGTATTATTAATGCTCATACGTAAGACATTAAAATTCCCTAATTTTCAAAATTTTCTTAAAACGCAATGAAAGAGTGTAACAAAAAAGCTATTCGTGGAAAATTTTCAATTTTGAATGAAAGTTGAATTCGGGAAAGCAAGTTTTGGAAAAGAAATTCTTCTATGCTGCCTTCTTACCCAACATGGAACTATTTCTGGTATGCTTATTTTTGCTATCAATGAGGGGAGGATTCGAAATTGCCAAAAATATATTAAGGTAATAATAATCAGTGCTCTAGTTAATCAGAAAATTTCCCGAATTTCGAACGCAAGATTCCACCTTCAAGGACACGGAAGCGAATTAATAAAATCCTAGTGAAAATTTGAGTTTGTTCAAAATATCACTTAACACTTTCTTCTGATTAACATGTTCTTTTCTCTTTCTTCTGATTAACATGTTCTTTTCTCTTTCTTTTGATTAACATGTTCTTTTCTCTTTCTTTTGATTAACTTGCTCTTTTCTCTTTCTTCTGATTAACATGTTCTTTTCTCTTTCTTCTGATTAACATGTTCTTTTCTCTTTCTTTTGATTAACTTGCTCTTTTCTCTTTCTTCTGATTAACATGTTCTTTTCTCTTTCTTCTAATTAACATGTTCTTTTCTCTTTCTTTTGATTAACATGTTCTTTTCTCTTTCTTCTGATTAACATGTTCTTTTCTCTTTCTTTTGATTAACATGTTCTTCCAGTATCAAGTTAGATATGAATACGAAAAATAAATTTCATGGTTCTCCCTGTAAACAACTTTATAAAGGAAAATAAAGTTTTCAGATTAGCTCCATATTCATAAATTTCTTCCAAATTTATTCACACAGGCTATTTCTTTTATAGCTATTTCCAATAAAATTTTTTAGAATTCTAATCGAACACTGGAAAACGCTATTGAAATTTAAAGAATCGATATTAAGGAAACTGAAAATAATCTAAATCGGTTTGATTGCTGGAGGAAAGAGAAATTGAAAAATGATTATTTAGAAAACCTGCAAGTTTCGTCAGACAATCAAACTGGTTTTGTTGCTTTTATCTTGATTTTCTCTACTGGTGATTCAAAAAATTTCAATCCAGTTTATGTTTCTTTCCCGGTTAAATATTTATTTGCCCCCTAAATAAGATTTTTTTTCTTTTTCTTAAAATGCATAAAGGATGGTCATTACAAAGCAGGCGGATAAACAGTTTTTTTTTTTTTTTTTTTTTTTTTAATCGTTTTCCCTTGTCACACTTGGAAATCATGGAAGAACAAATGCACATTTTAAAAGTTCTTTACATAGCATTTATACTTACAACGTATCTACTAAATCGATGCGGCTCTAATACTTATTATTCACTTCTTTTCCTATCTCACATCGTTTCCGAGATAACTACGTTAACACGTCGGTTTCCCAAGAGATGGCCGCTACAGAGGCTCTTATCAAGTAGCAAATAGCCGCTTTATTACATTTGTAAACCACTATAATTGCTCTAACTGAAACCGTACGAAAGTTAAGAGACTTTAAAAGGCATACTGTACTCTGCACAAAATTTAGGTGTATAGTTGACATCATTTTTGGTATTGAGGTAAACAAAATGCATTTTCAAGTGCAGAACTGCAGTTACCCTGCAAATATTTTTATAAAATTGACAACAACCAAAAAAAAGAAAAGAAAAAAAAAACTCTTGTTTCGGAGAATTAGTGAAGCTACTAACTGGTACCGGTCAAGACAAATTCAGGCCCAAGGCCCACAAAATTTTCCGGGCCCCTAACAAAATATTTTGAATTTAAATTTATGAAGAGTAATCCTAACAATAAAGAGAATATATTGAACGGCATGATTCAAGAAAAACATTCTAAAAAATTTTGAAAGCAGACAATTGAAGATTATTTTTCTAAGATTAAGTTTACGCATCTAAATATTAAAGCAAAATAAAAAATGTTGTGTGAAAATAAAAATAGTTTGGTGACCACAAACAAGTGAAATCAGTGATTTTTGCGAAAAGTCACTGATTAGCTGAATTATTTTAAAGATTGTAGTCTTCCATCTACAGTTTTGCATATTTGTTAAGAATAAATTTTTAGTTCTTGCTGACACATCATTTATAAAAGACTTCGTGAATATGCTTTCTCGTTGCATTTTCTTAAGCCGTTGGAGTAAAAATTGCACCAATTAAAATTCAGCTGTACTTTCGAATTTGATTAGAGTTTGCACGAGTTTGGTTTCTCACAATATGAAGAAAATTTGAAATAAAAAAATGCCTTTTTTGAGAAAAACTGTTTCGTTCAGTATTAAAAAAAAGCATTATTGTGGACTTTTTACTAATTTTTGAGGGCCGACAGAAAGTGTGGGCCCTAGGCCCGTGCCTATTGGGTATAATATAAAAAAAACACAACTAATTCCACTTAGTAGGAATAACATTTACCATGACGCAATGCTAAATTCTATGCCACTATCCACATAAATCAATTATTAATCAAAAATCGAATATCAATTACTTTTCTTTATAATGCAATAAAATCTGGCGAGCAGCTATTTAAACGATCAAACACTTCGTTTGTTTATTTGTGGCTTGAAGTTAGGCTCGCAGAAAATGCCGTTCATGGGTTAAATTTAGTAGGAATAACACAACCTGCGACGTAGGCTATAGTATACCCAATTGGGCGGCGATAATCAGGCCCTGGTTACTGAAAGTGACAAACGAAATGTTTTTGCATTGAAGAAATTGATTGATTCTAATGCACATGAAACAATGTGTGATCAGTAACCAAGCAAATAAATAATTAATTAAATAAATAAATAAGTGATTAAATAAATAAATAATTAAATAAAAAAATCAATTAAATAAATAAATAATTAAATAAAAAATAACTAAATAAATAAATTTTCAAATAAATAAATTAAACTTTAACAGTGAGAAAGCAAATAAAAAATGCGACTACATTCTATGTAAGTAATTTCAGTTTGCCTCAACTCCAAAAATGGAGACAAAAATACACCAAAAACGATAAAATTGCTAAAAGTGATATGAAATTGACGTAAATTCATGCTAATTCCGATTTCTTTAAAAAGAAATTTCTTTTACTTTAAAACTCTAACATTTAAAATTTTAATTGTTTCAAATTACCCAAACAATAGCTTTTATGCTCAAATTCAAATTATTATGTTAGCGATTTGATTAAGTACGACCCTACTTTCCTTTATAAGAAAAACTTTTCTTGTAAATTGCTAAAATTTATTACTACTCATTAATTTTAATGAACTCATTTCCCCCCTTCCAGTTTTTCTAAGAAATACACACATTTTTTAGCTCTAGTATATAATATTGTACCAATTTCCATCTCTCACAGAATATTTTGGCTTATAATATTTATTACTCTGATGCTTTTGTTCGCACAGTTTACCTAACAACTTGTATATATTAGGCATAATATAATGCGGTAGTCAAAACATTGTTTGGAAATTGATGTTTTTGGATCACTTGCTAAGCAAGAAGTTTTTACTGTTTTTTGCGAACAATATGTATGTGACTCAGAGATGGGGAGAATAAAAATGGATAAAATAATAAAATGAAAATAATAATTTGATAAAATAATAAAATGAAAAATGGAGTTTTACAAGCAGAAGTTACTTCAATAGTGTATATTTAAGCTTTTGATAAAAGTTAAAAATAAATTGGTTTAGAAATATAGAACATGTGTGTAATGAAATATTGGAGCGCTTAAGTTGTTGGAAAAATCTTACGTAAGTAAGTATAGGTAGTTCAATACAAAATCATTCAAAGTGTGCTTACGTAGTATTTGTGCAGCTCCAAAAAATGAATGTGAATTAATAATTTTAATGCAATATACTTGATACAAATATAAAATTAATTATTACTATACGTTTGTAGATTGCTATAAGCAATCTAATTTTAAAAAAGTTTCAACTCAATTCTATTTTTAAGAAAAAACTAAATACAAAAAAATGGCAATACAAAATACAAATACAAAAAAACGAAATACAAAAAAATGGCGAAAAAAAAGAAGCCAATCATTATTCTTCTAAAATTTTTTTTCTTTCTTTTTGTATTTTTTTAAAAAATGAAATTCGAAAAAATATTAAAATTCCCCCACCCCTCTCTTCACGTTCAAGCATTTTTTGTTTTTAACGTTTGGAACGCAGAAGTAATTCTCACGGAGCCTGTAACGCCATCTACTATTGACTTGTTTAACCAGTAAAATGTATTTCATAATTATAATTCATTAAACAAAAAAGAATGAAATAATTTTCTTCCCATATTTAAAGTAAATATTTTTCCAACAAACAATAAATGTTTTGATATCTTATAAGTTAATTCTTGTTTTGATATCGATTGAGTTTTAAAACGAAATATGTCTCCGTTTTAAGATATCTTATAAAATGTTTATCTTTACCAATTCTTAAATAAAAAAAGTTTCAATTTTCGATATGAAGAGAAATATACTAAAAGTACTTTTAAGTCCTTTCTAAATAAATAGTTTGTAAGCAAAACACTATTTCCTTTATTAAAAAAGAAATTAACGCATTTCAATTAATTATTTTGTTTAAAAAATTGATTTATGTCAAAAATCTTTTAATTATTGAAATCGTGTTTTATTTTCCCTTAATCATAACATAAAAATACACTTATATTAATCCACAACTCTTGAATAAAAGTTATAACGATAATGGAGATCTTTCTGAACTTAGTCTTAATTATAGATTCTTAATTATAAATTCTTAATCATAAATTCTTAATTATAAATTCTTAATTATAAATTTTTAATCATAAATTCTTAATTATAAATTCTTAATTATAAATTCTTATTAATAAATTCTTATTTTAATATGTTTTGCTAATGTTTTTTATTACAAAAGCACTTAATCGTAAGTCATTGGTCCTCACACAGGGAAACAAATTCTAGTAAAATTACTGTACTATATAGTAATGACATTCCTGGAAAAACCAACATAATCCTATTCAATAAAACCAAACTATACGGTATTTAAATCATTGATTAATGAATTTTTTCCGTACATATGGTAACGGTTTACTGGAAATTCTGGTTTTCAAAAGTAAAGTTCCTATTACCACACATTTAGTAAAAAATAAATATAACTGAAAAGTAAATTTAACCGAATAAATGGATTTTTATTCCATGCTTTAAGGTATCATGATAAAATTATCAAATTTTACCTCATTTACCAAATTGCATCACATATTATATAACCTTATTTTATTATTAATTTTACCAAAGTAATTACCAACGCACTTTGTTAAAAATTACGGAGCTTTTTGGTGTTTTCACAGAACCAGAAACACGAAAATTTTACCACATTTTGTTACTTTTAACCACACTTTTTTTTTCTCAGTGCATGCATTAAAGATACACGAAAAACTCCCAAGGTTCGCCCGATGGTAAGGGGATTCTCCCCCATAATCCGCCTGCCACTGAAGATATTTTACGTCAACACTGTGGTCGGTGCGAGCCGGCAACAGGATTCGTACTAACCTGCCACTGCATAGATTCGAACCTGGGTCACCGCGACGAACGCTCTATCCCTTGAGCCTTCTTCGCTCCTCAGACAATATTTTAAAAAATACTGAATTAAGAAGGTAATTTAAAATTAGCAAATTCTTTTATTTTTCGTAACATTTAATAAAATTGTAGTTTTACTCAGCACATTATTACATTTTCAAAAATTTAACTCAACATTATGGCTAGCTTTGAACTAATTTTTGTGAAACCGAAAATTTTCATCATGAGATTTGCATTTAAGGGTTTTTAAACCTTCGTACTTAGAGTTATAGATGAGGGGACGAAAGCGTTATTAAAATGATACCCATATATGGTACGCATTACTATGACGACCGTTCGCCTTGAAAGTGATTATTGGTATATTGAGTATTGATTTAATCCATGAGGGAGTAATTTAATTTAATGAGTAGAATGTAGAGTTTTGTGGCCCACGAACCGACATCGGTTACACTGCGTCAACGTAAATGATATTTAGATATCTATACGTCAGCTGAATAGAGTAGACTGATAGGGGGGGGGATATCTCTGGGGCATAACAGATATGTTTATCTCTATCTCTGACGTCCTAAAATTTAAATAAATAATAAAAATCGTGTACAATGTGTGTACAGTGATCAAAATTGGGTTTGTTAACAAAGATTGATAACAACATAGAAAAGTAAATTAACAGGTAGATTTTCTTAGTTTTTCTCTCCCTTTTTACATGAGAGGCAAATTAATAATTCATGATCCAAAAATTTTATCGAATCACTAGTGAGGAAGGAAGGATGAAGAATTTCAAAACCAGATTGATTACTCGAGGAGACTTGAATATGTTTCTAATATAATCACTTGTGTAAACTTTTCTCTGCCTCCTCCAATAGATTTTAATATCTTCAGTCCCACCATCCTCAGTAGTGATTCATTAGATTTCGATAGCGTTTTATCTTTTCCTCTCTGAAATACTAATTTGCAATTTCTAATGGGCTTACTTTTTATTCATTCTTGTCAAAAATTCAGAAAGCATACATCAAGGGAGGTAATTAGAAACATCCTGTTGTTTACATAACATATATTACGAAACATCCTGTAGTATATTAAGAGGGGATAGGGTATTTAAAACGGTCAACATTATGTGTAAACAAAACTATTCTCACAAGCACCAAATCAAAGTAAAGGAGATTATTTGGTGTTCAATTCTTATCAGTTCGAACAAGTTACCTTATCTAATAAACAGCACAAAATAACAGGGTGCAGGCATTGAAAAAGCTGTCACGAAACATCGAGTCACGCAAGAAATAGACAGCCGGAAAGTTCCGCCCACTCATGGGCAAAGTTAAAAGAGGCGTGACTAGATGGGCGTGGTTATAATCTTGATTACATTGATCTGTTGGCTGATAGGTCAAAGGAAAAGAATGTTCAGCAATGCTGGTTTTGTATAAAAAGTTAAGACCAATATTTTTTTTTCCTTATAAAATTATAAAATAAACAAAACGGTTACCAAAACATAATAAATATTGTACATTTAAAGAAATTTTACGTAATTTCCTAAGCTGCTAATTTTTCCGAAATTTAATTTTTTCCCCCCAAGGAACCAAAATTTATTCTTTGCTATTATATTCTTGCTTTAACATGATTTTGGTTAGCAATATGTATTGCATCTAGGCAAAAAATCATGAAACTGAGTTTTCATGTCTTAAGTTGAGTTTTGAAGGTTTTTTTTTTTTTTTTTTTTTTTTTTTGAAAATTTAGCGAATTCATAAAACTGTTTTACATCTTCATATATGCAGTTGCATGACAACGTATTAGATTATTGAGTAACAAATAATAAAAGAAGGAGAAGTAAGTTTTAAATTGGCTTTTTATTGCAAATTTAGATAATTTTTATACACTATTTAAATAAATTGTATATAATATGTAGCACATCAAAATGCTTGTTACATATTTTAATAATCACTTTTGTTTTGCATTATTTTAATTAAACAATAATTGACTTAAACAAGCAAATGACACAATGGTGGGAAGTTAGGGGGCTAATATGGACACATAATTGAAGGGATATCCAGCTGGACTTTGCTGGACGACGCGCCCACTTAAAGCTTGGGGGGGGGGGATGAATTTTTACACTAAATAAAACGGATAGTTTGGGGGGGGGGAATTTAGAATTTGCCCAAGAATGCGCCCAAGAGCTTGGGGGGGATGGGGGCCACTGATGGGGTGATTACTAACACAACAATTAGTAATAGGATGTTATTTTTATGTAGATACTAAATTAAATTAATTTTTATAAAGTAATCAATTAATTTGCAAATTTATTTATAATTTTTACGTAGATTTTTATTTACTTATCATTACGCAATAAAATTGAGGAAAAACTTTAATATTTTAAGGGAAGTCGGTATAGGGTATATATCGATAATACTAAAACTGACCCTTTTTCGATATACTTTTTCTAAGAAACTACTTATGATATCGGTTTGAAATTTTTGGGGGATATTTGAGAATATAACAGTTGTATGCAGTTTTAAGCGTTAGCAGGAATACTTTTTGAGTTATGAAAGATTTTTGCTCAAAATTGATTAAACTTTTTAAAAAATTAAGAATTCTCAGTTCATAATTTTTAAAAAAAAATTCTGCCGAAGATATGTATTAACAACTATCACAGTGTAAACGTGTATGTATAAATATTCTGTGAAAAAAGAATATGTTGTTCAGATGCTGAGAAAAGGTACATCGAAAACGGTCAGTTTTAAAGGCATTATTTGTATATGCCCTACAAAATTCCCATTATTAAATTTAAAGTTTTATTTTATTTAAAATAAAACATCAGCAGTGGAAAAAAAAAGCGTGTTTCGCCAAAATTATTATGGTTTGTTCACATGATTAATATGACCTATCTCTCAGCTAATGTTTAATATTGATTTGTCAAGCTACTTTATTGAATAAAAACTATTTAGTTAATACTTTGAATTAATAAATAGTTAAAAAAAGATTTCTAATATGATAGTTTGTATTTGAAAAAATCTTTACGTGTTATCGGGAAATAATTTATTTATTTAATCATAAATTATTTGTGTGACCTACATTAATTAAAATATACATTGTTACGAAGATTTATTCAAAAATGTACTTCTTAGGTTGAATTTAGTTTCTATTTTTTCTATCTTACTAACTATTATCTAACTACATAGTATTAACTAATACTTTGACTTAATATACTCTAAAAACAGATTTCTTATATGATAGTTTGTATTTGAAAAAGATCTCTACATGGAACGGAAATAATTCATTTATTTAATCATAAATTGTTTATGTGACCTACATTAATTGAAATACACATTGTTGTAAAGATTTATTCATGAATGTACTTTTTAGGTTAAATTCAATCCCTTCTTTATCTTTTTTTAAAATTTTTTTATCTTACTTAGTTATTAATTTGACAAAATAAAATGTAAAATTAGAATATGATAGTTTGTATGTGATAAAAATCTTTACTTGGTAGAGAAATAATTTATTTATTTAATCATAAATTATTTATGCCACCTACATTAATTGAAATACACATTGTTACAAAGATTTACTGAAGAATGTACTTTTTAGGTTAAATTCAGTTCCTTCTTTTTTTTAAATCTTACTTAGTTAATACTTTGATTAAACAAAATGTAAAAATAGATTTCTAATACGATAGTTTGTATTTGAAAAATTTTTTACGTGGTATAGGGAAATAATTTATTTATTTAATCATAAATTTTTTGTGCGACCTACATTGACAATTGAAATACACATTGTTACAAAGATTTATTCAAGAATGTACTTTTTAGGTTGAATTTAGTTTATTTTTTTATCTTACTAAATATTATCTAACTACATAGTATTAACTATTACTTTGACTAAATATATTCAAAAAACTGATTTCTTATATGATAGTTTGTATTTGAAAAAATCTTTACGTGGTACAGGGAAATAATTTGTTTATTTAATCATAAATTATTTGTGCGACCTACATTGACAATTGAAATACACGTTGTTACAAATATTTATTCAAGAATGTACTTCTTAGGTTGAATTTAGTTTTTTTTTTTTCTTTTTTTTTTTTTTAATCTTACTTTATTAATACTTCGATTAAATGAATTGTAAAAATACATTTCTAATAAGATAGTTTTTATTTGAAAAAAATTCTTTACCAGGCAGCGAAATAATTAATTTATTTAGTCATAAATTATTTATTTAATTACAAATTATTTATGTGACCTACATCAATTAAAATATACATTGCTGCGAAGACTTATTCACGAATGTACTTCTTAGGATGAATTTCATTCCTTTCTTTCTTTGTATCTTACGTTGTTAATACTTTGACTAAATAAATTGTAAAAAAAAAATCTAATATGATAGTTAGTATTTGAAAAAAATTTACGTGGTAGGGAAATAATTCATTTATTTAATCATAAATTATTTACGTGACCTACATTAATTAAAATATTCATTGTTACGAAAATTTATTCAAGAATGTACTTCATATGTTAAATTTAGCTTTTTTATTTATTTTTTATCTTACTTAGTTATTAATTTGACAAAATAAAATGTAAAATTAGAATATGATAGTTTGTATGTGATAAAAATCTTTACTTGGTAGAGAAATAACTCATTTATTTAATCATAAATTATTTATGAGACCAACATTAATTAAAATACACATTGTTAGGAATATTTATTGAAGAATGTACTTCTTATGTTAAATATAGTTCCTTTTCTATCCTACTTAGTTAATACTTAGACTAAACAAATATTAAAAATTCATTTCTAATATGATAATTTGTATTTGAAGAAGATCTTTACATGGTAAGGAAATAATTCAATTATTTAATCATAAATTATTTATGTGACACGAAGATTTATTCAAAAATGTACTTCTTAGGTTGAGTTTCGTTTTTTTTTTTTTTTTTTTAAATCGTTCTTGCTTTTTTATAAGCAATATCAGATTAAATAATCAATTTCAATCCACACTAAATCCATGTCATAGGACTAGTGATGGCAACAGCAACTTTCCTTAGAGAAAAAATTTACTTATAAACGATTTAAAATGAAGATAATACTTCTAAATTCAAAAATAAGTGTTAAAAATGATGCTTAATAACCTTTTCTTTTTTTTCTTTATCAATTTTATTAAAATTGTTCACGCCAGCTTCCTTTAGTGAACTGAATTCCTTACTATTAAATAACACTAATTGTTCTTTCGTAACTAATAAGATTTGATTTCGCTATGTCCGCAAACTATATCTTTGCTGTTAGAGTGAGACAGAAGTTTTTTTTCTTCTTGAACAGTAAAAAGGTCTGATAATTACTTGATGATACGTTTGTAATTTAAGTGCTCGTAAAGTTTAGAAGGAAAAAAAATCTGCTCTTTCAAGTGAAGATCCTAGCAGGGCTGTCAACAACTAGGTTTTTTAGCAAAATGGCAAAAAATAAAAAACTACAGCTTTCATAACTTCGGTTAATTTTGCCAGCAAAGTCCCGCCATGAGAGAACTGGGACTTGTTCTGAAGATTCATTCGAAATGCTTGTCCGCGAAGAGGACACCTCCCTTCTTCATAGGTGGTAGTGCCCGTGAGCGATTGGAATATTTAATATTTTATAACCAACGTTGAACACCCTATCCAATTCTGAATTTACCAATGTTCAACTCCGTAGCCTTGTAATTTTGAGCCCAACTCAGAGAACAAGGGAACTCCTAAATCCAGTATTGGGACAAACTAGCCTTCGTGGGGCACTTTTTGATGGAACTAACCCGCATTTGCATTACAAGGAGAAGAAAACTACGAAAACCTCCCACTGTTAGCTCGGCAGCAAAGGGATTCTAACCCATCAACCACTGAAGTTATTTTACATCAACACTGTTGTCGGTGTGAGCCGGGAGCAGAATTTGAACCAATCAGTTACAGCTGGGATTAGAACCTGGTCATCTCATTGAGAGGCGAACACTCTATACCCTGAGCCACCACGGTTGTGACTAGAATATTGGCCATTGGCGAAGTATGGTCAATTGATTAGGTCAGTGCAAAAGAATGAAGTGGCAGCGGACTGTAAATTCAAACTCTTAATGCTATCTGAGGAAAAGTTAGGTGAAAAAATGCTATGGGAGCTAACCTTCTCTGAGAATATCCATCTGCAGAGCTATTTTAGAAATTAGTACTTTGCTTATGAAGCTACTACTTTTGCATATTTTTTTCATCATTTCTGATGATTTTAGTAAAGAGATAGTGTGGAGCACCAATATTTTTTCTTAGTTTATTTTGAATAGCTTCGAATTCATTCATTTGAGTTTAATTTAGGCAGCACCGAGCTTGGCAAACATATGTGAGTACAGGTCTAATGCACAGAGGATATAGTTTTTTAAAGGTACAATGAAAGAGATGAGTTGCAATTTAGAAGTGATATAAGGCAGCCATAAGCTGCATAGGCTTTATTAGAGAATTTCTGAATAAGAGTGTTCCAATTCAACTTACCGGCGTTAGAAGTGAGCCTTGGCTCGCTTTTGGAGGTCCGAGTCTGAAAAAGTTTAATCCGAGTCCGAGATACATAGGATTACTTAGAGTCCGAGCCAGATATGTATGTTGAAAAAAGCCAAATTTTGCAATTTTTTTCTCTTTTGGCCTTTGATATCTAAACAAAGAAATTAGTAGATTGAAACCTTTTCTATCACCAACCAGTGAAAGAAAAGCTGGACCAACTGAAAATCCACGATGACTAAAAAAATTTGAAAAAGAAAATCAAAATATTAAGTTTATTAAAAGTCATTTGACAATTAGTACCAAAAAAGCAAAAGTATAAGGAATGCAGAAACATTTTCAGAAAACTGACACCCATGAATAAGATTATTCTTATCAGGATGCCAGGACACATGGGAATTGAAGGTAACGAAAGAGCTGATGAACTTTCAAAACAGGCATCCTCTTTCAATCCCATAGGAATGGAACCCTTCTGTGGCATCAACATGAAGACTGCTAGGAAAGTCATCCTTAAATGGGAAAAACAGAAGGTGAACAAAGTTTGCCGCAATTCTTCTGGACAAATACATGCTGAATGAAAGTATGATCATCTGCAAAAATCGCTTCTGAAATCCTCAGGCTCCCAAGATTGAAGATACAAACTGTTTGGGCTTCATCACTGGGTATTATCATTTGAGAAAACACCTTAATAGAATGGAACTTTTTCAACAAGAATTAATATGCAGGAAATGCTGCAAGGATATGGAATCAGCGTATCATAATTTATATGCGTCGCCCTTGCACTTATACAATTTACTAGTTTAGGCACTCTCCATCCTAATCAGCTACAACTCTGCTCTATTAAGGGACTGTCTGACAATAAATATGGAAGGCGATCCAAAAAATTGGAACTAGGGAGAATTGGGATAAGAGTATTTGGCAAAAATTCTACCAAAGAAGAAGTGATTCACATCAGACGAGTCCAAACGAAAAGAAGAAATCAAAAGCACCGAACAAAATAAGCAGATCACTGAAATTTTTATACCTTGTAAATTTTGCAATTTTTTTTACACTTAATAACAAAATAAAGCGGTTGTTTAATAGTTGTAAGTAAGTTAATGCAATTTTTATCCAGCAGATCACCGAAGTCAAGCATCACTGGCTGTGGTCAGTGTGCGGGTGGTTGACCACTTGGATCAGTCTGCGTAGGGACCGTGGGTGTGCGGTATTGTTCCTCGTTAAACTGTTCTACCGTAAAGTGCTCGACTTCGAGCGCAGGTCGTTGGACTGCCGAAGAGGCGATGCCATCCCCCCTGTAGAGGATCAAAATTGTGATAGCATGTCTTCGTATCATCTTCAGAGATGTTTCCCAGACAATCGCCAATAGCCCATTGTGCAGTTCTAGTGCGACGTAAATGAACTACAACAATTTTTATCATAAATCCCCACTTACACGAGTCGTAAACTTTTTTTTAGTAAACGAGCTCGTCGCTAAAACTTGAAAACCGTTAATATGCAAATTACAGAGTTAATATGTAGATTCGCAAAAGTGCGGAATTGAGAATTTTCTGCCTTTCACCCAGGTAATGTACACACGTTAATGGCTTCTGAAACGTTAAAGCTCAAAAGTTTGTTTTTCTCATTTATAAATAACCTTCTGTCTATTTCCTTAGTTGTAATAACATTTTATACATGGCTGGGTGGCGCAGTTGGTTTGTCGTCGGCCTTCTGAGCCCAAGTCTGCGGGTTCGATCCCCGGCCCAGACACCGGATTTTCGGGATGCAGAAAATCCTCAGCGGCCATGTCGTATGATTATGCCGCATGTAAGAGATCCCTGGAGTGCCTATTTGGCTCTTGGCATTTCGGGCAAAATTAAATTCCTAGTGCACTTTAGCATCCAAATAGAGTCTCGGTGCTGCCATCAAGTGTGGCAGAAACCAGACGTCCAAATTCACATGACCAACGGTATCTCACCCATTGTGGTGGTCCTGAAAGAGTGGATACCACCTCTGGAGAACGCACTAGGTCTGCTCATCGGCAAGACCGATTGTGCAGCTCATTGGAAATAAAAAAAAATAAAAAACATTTTATACCGTTTGATTCCATTGTATTATAAGTATTTTATATTGATACCATTAGATAATTTGTTGATCACATTAACTTAACTCTTTAGTTAATGTAAAATAAATAAGATTATGTTAACTTAGGCGTACAGCAATGATCTTATTTTCACTTTAACAAGCACCTACACTCTCAGAAATAAAACTCTTACTTTTGACGCTTCAGCAATTCTTGAACTGATTTTGAGAATCATTCGATCACGAAATCACGTTTTTCGTGACAAAATGAGAACTCTGAAATATATGACGAAAATGTTTCATCTACTCAAAACCTCATCGTTGTGCATTGTGGGGCTAGAATAACGAAACTAGGATGAAGATTCAATGATCGAAAATAAAGTGCCAAAATTAGACGACTGGTTGTATGGTGGCCAAGGAGTTGGCCTCGTACTAGATTAAGTTCTTTTTTTATTCGGAAGCCATAGAATGATGAAATATTTCTTTAATTTTGACGAATTTCGTTTCCTCGAAGAAATGTCGATAATTATTTCATCACTTTGGCAAAATTTTGGCTCGGAGCTATATATCAGAAAACGGTTTCATCAAAACCGAAGAAAGTTTCGTGACATTTGAGTACTCAATTTTTAGAGTGAAATAAGTAATATTCAAATTTATGAGAGCCTATAGTTAGTATTGGGTAGATTATCTAGAGTCGAGAATTCGCAGATTACCTTGGCTATTTGATATATGAAATAATTTTTGGCACTTTAACAGATCACTTTACCTTAGTTAATCAGTAGATATCCTAGATAATTTGTAGAAAAGCTTATTATTGCACTTCAGCGGTCACATACACGCAATTTATGTTTCAAATGTTTACGGAAGTGAGCGATGAGAATGCAAGCATATTTCGCAAAAATCATAATTAAAATCCACTCTAATTAGAAGGTAATAACACGAGCGAAGAATTTAATAATACAAGCGAGAAGGGCCGGGATAGCCTGGTCGGTAGGGCCCTGGGCCCATATCCAAGAGGTCGTGGGTTCGTTCCTCGCCGGCCGAAGACTCCCCGTGTAGTAAATGGTGACTGATGCACGTTAAATCTGTCGAGTCTCAAAGTCCTCCATGTTCCCACAACAAATCAATACCTCTGGGGGTACTGATCCAGGAGTTTCCTTGTCTTCTGGATTGGTTCAAAATTACAAGGCTACGGAGTTGAACGTAAGTAGTCGTAAACCCATGAAATTGGATCGGCTGTTCAACGACGGTTATAAAATAAAATATAAAATACAAGCGAGAATATGAATAAAGAGTTATAAAGAATCCACACTCGAAGGTCATATGAATTCGTTTAGTCAAAAGCTTGCTGCTCCTTAAATTACTCTTCAAATCTCGGGATAAAGTTTGAGATAGCTATTTTCATTTCATTTCACATAATTATTTTAGAACATTTGTTCTTTTCTACAGCTGGAAACTCAGCTTCGGCACAGGTATCAAGAAGAGATGGAAATGAGAACCGCCAGGACTCTTAAGGACAGGATACTCTTAACATGTAGGGTGTGATTTCTTTTTTCAAAATCAGTAGCGAAGTTTGCTAGTGCTAAAAAAATACTACTAGCCATAACAGCGTTCATACAAGCATATTTTTAAACTGGTATAGTAATCTGGGGAGAAGACCGATTCCATGGCTTGACCCTCCCTCCTCTTCTCAGTTGTATGGGAATGTACTACTATACTTTCTCACTCCGACCATAATATTCTATCGTATTTAATTGTTAAAAATATTTTCTAAAATTTCAACGTTTTCTTTTAAAAACATGTTTAATGCAGTTTTCAGTTCCATATAATTTCCTAACTTGAAAGTTTTAAATCTATTTGAAAATCAAGATCAAAACTAACATACTTCCTATTTCTAAGACTATCCACACGCTAATGGAAGCGAGTGTTGCCATAGGTAGAGAGATCTGCTCTGCGCCACCTGTAGCTCATTTCGATCGACAATACATTATGTGATGCAGAAAGCTCAACATCATTGCTGACTTATTGCAATAAAACTATCACTGAATGGTAAATACTTAAATGCGAGATTTCGAATACGTCGGTAGTAATAATATCATATTTAAAATAAAGAGATTTTAAAAATATATGTAGAATTGTTAGGCCGAAAAATATTAAGAAAATGATATTGATTTACGAAGGCATAGTCACGAATTAAGCGTCAAAAAGTGTTAGTTAAAATTTTCAATTCATGTGTCGTAATAACATCATATTAAAAGAATTGCTGTTTGAAAAACCAAGTGAAAAAAAATTCATGGAAACGAAAAATAACTGCCGAGAAAATTGTCAGAAAATGATGTGGATTAACGATGCAATGGTAGCGAATACAGCATGTAAAAAAGTTTTTACACAAATGCGAGCAATATAATTTTATTAAAATTACCGAAATGTGAAAAATCACGTGGATATCACCGAAAAACGGCACACATTTTCGGAACACCAAAGAGGTCTTTCCTTAAAAAAAAAAAGAATACCAGAAAATGGCTCTTTATTTTTAAAAAAACAACAGCGTAAGGAATACCAGATAATGGCTCTTGACCTTAAAAAAACATCAGTGTAAGGTACCAGACTAAGGTCCCTTACCTAACAAAAGTGTATTGGGAATACTGGTTATTTTGAAATAATTACGGAATGTTACCATGGAAAAACTTTTTATACAAAATATACACAAACACTATAGTTTAATAAAACGAATATGATTTCTTATTAAAGAAACAAAAAAAAAAAAAACATTAACCTACATGTTACACAAAGAAATTGCTTTCAACTAATGTTAATTAATCATAATGATATACTAATTAAAAGTATAAAATAATCATATTTTATACTTTGCCAAATGGTTATTGTATAGTATATTGACTTTAGCTGATTAGTTTGCTTGTCAGTTCTTGACATTCTATAGAGTGCCAGATTTCGAACTTCGCTGGTAACGTATACAAAATATTCAAAGAGAGCATTAGAAACACATAGTACTTTTCATTTACGTCGCGCTGGAGTTGCACAACACAATGGACAACTGATGATGGTTTGGAAAACATCCCTGAGGAAGATCTGAAGACAAACAATCACAATTTTTATTCTCCTCAGAGAGGATGGCTCCTCACTTTGGTAGCCCAAAGAGCCACGTGTGAAGTCGAACCCCTTACAGTAGAATAGTCTAGTCTAACATACCGCATAGCCTCGGTCCCTTAGCAAAGTGGTAACCCGACCGATCACTGACTGCTGCCAGTGCTGCTTGACTTACGTGATCTATGGAGAACCATGTCTTATGATCAGTCGATTGTGGGACATTATAACACATAAAACCAGTAACTAATATGTAATTTATTTTCTTAAAATCGAAGATTAATTTTGATGTTTTTAATATTGTGTATTAAATATTATAAAGATTTTTCTCTTATGTCCAAGGCTGTTGAGTTCTGAATAAAAAGTAGAGAATGACAGTGCACAAAGTATTTCCATATTGTTGCTTATGTTACTTGGCAATTTTAAGTTCATTTTTTTTCCTTCCAGAATACCATGCACATAAACCATTCTTTCCTCTTGATCTTCTTAAAAGTTTCTTCTTTCACTTAGAAGTCTATTTAAAAAAATTTCTCTTTGTTCATAAAATATGTAATTATTAATAAAGTGTTTTTACTTAAAACGTAATATGTTCATAGTGCAAAATTTTTTTCAATTCACTAAAAATGTTCGAGATGTGGTGAAATATGCAAAAAGTAAAATTTACATTACAAGGTCCAAACTTTGGATAAGTTTTTTTCAGAGAAAGTACGCTTTTGTGGCTGATTTCATAACTTAAAATATCATCTGCCCTAATTAATAAGCATATTTGAGGTCAATCCTTCGAACCATTAAGATTGAGTCCTAGAACATAAAGATCCAATCATTAGATCAAAAGTTATTCAAGGTGGTCCTTTTTTTTGTACACTACACACTTTTGTGTTTTATGAACTTCCATATTAATGGCACAAAGCAGATAATGATACAAATTTAACAATTTAATCAATAAATAAAAAAAGAGACTTTTTCGCAGATTGTTTTCTAACTAACCTGACAATACAATTCAGCAACTAAAAAGAATAAAAGTTGCATGTTGGTGCCGAAGAAAGAAATTAAAAAATACACTCCGATCAAACAAAATAAAAATAATAACAGTGAAAACAATCTATAAATTGAAGTTCTTTTTTATTCTCCCATTTCCACCACAATCATTATTTGGAGGCATAGCAGTAGTTTCGGTGGTTTTCATATTTGAGACATATTCATAGAAGTTGATATTTCATTTGAATCTAAGTCTGGCTGACCAAGTTACAGGCTGAGAAGGAGCATGCCTTTCTTTTGAAAATCGTCAGCAGAAGAATCCTCTTCACTGTGCTCAATACCAGCCTGTCAATGCATAAAAAACTGATTACAAGAAAATAAATTATAAACGTAATGTACCATTAATAAAAAATTCATGCTATTTATTATAGTGTGCCCAAGAAGGAGTTTAAACATTCTCTCCAGCTTTTATGTCTTGGGTTTTTTTCTGCTTCAAAAGGCTCTAATTCATCTATTTGTTTTTAAAATTTTCAAGAAAAATGAGAAAAAAAAGTACTTGCTATTAGTATGCTGCTAAACCACATAAAAAATGTTTAGTTCCAAAGCTATATTATTTTCTTATGTTATTAACAGATGCCACAATCAGAAAAAAAGTAACAAAATATCCATATACAATTTAAGTCACCATGAATCAAGGCCATACCAATTAAGTTTATTTATCAGCTATTTTAAGATATTTATGAGTAGGGATGGCCATTGTAGATATCTAAATACAACAGGGGAGAGGGTGAATTTAAAATACTCAGTTACAATAGCTTAAATTTCAGATATAAATAAAGAATAAGTTTTTCTTTAGATGATTATGTTTAAGTATTGCAATCTGCAAATGGTTAATTATTTAAATTTTTTTAAAACTTGTTTTCTTTTAAAATTCAGGTGATTGATTATGATTTATTTTATTTGCAAATTTTCTTCGTCTGACACATGAATGGGAGATACAACTTTTTGAGATTTCTAATTTCAAAGGATATAAAGAACATGCATTGTTTTACTTTCTAATAATGCCAAAAGTTAACACACAAAATTTTTTGCAACTAATAGAAGCTTTTTGTTTTGATGATTAAATGCATGTTAAATGCCATTTCAGCATTAATATATATATATATATATATATATAAGCATCATATTTTCTTCTTATGTTATTTGCTACTCCTGGGAAATTTTTTTTAAAATTGATTTTCCTTATATTTGTATAATACATCCTTGTATAGTATATTTTTGTTAGAATCATTTATAAATTTTTCATCACAAAGACCAAATTTCTGCTATTAATTATAAATTCCATGAACTTGAATAGTAAGTTTTAATCTAATTTCTACCTGCATACTCATAAATTGTACTAAATAATAAATTTTACATCAGTATTTTCCCTATGTGATTAAAATACATTATCTTCGGTTTTATAACAAAAATTCAGTTTTAAAACATGCTACAATGATCTGACACTTGATGTCTAAACAAAAACTTATATTATATTATTAATGTACAAAAATATTGTTCATATTTACTTTTAACTTCTACGATGAAATAATAAAGTTAATATGGAACAGCAAATATGGCTTTCCGTACCATTCTTTATAAGGGAGAGTATAGACTATATTACAATTGAAACTCAAACTGAATTTAGGATAATAAGAGGTTAGTTTTTTAAATAATAATCTAAATTTTTTTCCTACATATTCATACATATCAGCCAAAGTTAAGGGATAATTTTCTTAAAAGGTTCAGGTAGCAAAAAGCTAATATTACAATTTTACCTTTCAATTTTACAAAGACTTCTGGATTTTGTAACACATATTGAGGAGTTCTATTAGCAATTAGGTTTAAAAAAGCTAAAGCTTACAATCTATTTTAAAATGCATTACATACTTTTCTAGTGATTTCTGGAAATATGTGTCATAACTGCAGAAATCATTAATATTCTACTTTTATTCATCACTCCCTATAGTATAAATGCTATTTGAATTAAAAAGCTACAAAGTAAAATCATTAAATTTCCACTTTGATGAATTTTGCCGATTATTGTAAAGACCAGGGTGGCCACTCAAATCAGATTTCAAATTTCCCTAATTTTTCCAGGTTTTCCAGATAAAAATCTTAAAATTACCAGGTTTTAGTATCTTTATTCTAATAAAGTGTAGGCAAGAAAAGTGTCTATATTATAAAATATTTTATTCAAAATGTTATTTTTTTAACATACCTTGAAAAAAATAATTTATTTTGACAATTTGGCAAGATTTTTTATTCATTTTTTAATGTTTTGGTACAAAATTTTGAATCAAAAATCATATATTGACCAACAAAAAAGTAAAATTAAATATTAGTACAGTACAGAACCCGTTATCCGGAATTCAGAAAACCGGAAAACCAAAAAACCGAACCGAAATTCAATAAATTTTCCCGCCATTTTCAAAAAAATAATTTTTTTTTCCTCATAAGATTTTAGGATTTTTCTTTCTTTTTTGAAAGATGTTTAACTTACCATCATTTTGGAAATAATCATTAGTGTATTACTTCATAATTTTTTCTTCTTTTTAAGATTATTTCCAAAATTTTTTTTTTTAGTTGGGTTTAACAATAAAAAAAAACGGCTTTTTGTAGCGATTCAGAAAACCGGAAAAATCAGTTATCCGGAATAGCGATGGTCCCAATCGTTCCGGATAATCGATTCCCTACTGTATATAGTTAGATCTTAAAAAAAAAACAAACCTTTTTTTAAAATTAAAATATGTTATAAAAGGTTAAAATGAAATAGAAAAAATTAGCATTAATGTAACAATTGTAACAATTTGTCAATAAACATTGCTGTTAGCGATTGTAAAAAAAAATGTGTGATTGGTTGGTTTGCTGAGAAAAAATAATTCACAGATTTCTTTTAATGGGAATACAAAAGCTTTCAGAAAAAGAGTGCAATATAAAATCTATTATTATTATTAAATTATAACCAACTAATTTTTGGAGAATTTTATAAAGTTAAAAATACAAAAACATTTTGTCAAAATGGAAAAAAATTACCACGAAATCATTGGAACAAACTTAAGCCATAAATGGATTCAGCCCAAGGACAGAATTTAAAAACAGAAGCTAATATCCTAATCCCTTTCTTCCACCACAATCTTTCCTAAATTGCACAGTCCATAGAAGTCAAAGGTTTCTATATTCGTTTAGCAACAGTGGGAGAATTTTATGTGGCATTCTAGTTTAACAGAGCTGTAATGGAGCAAATTTTGATGCAAGCAAAGTATTGCTAAGTTAATGATATTTCAACTGCTTGGAGATACATTTCCGTCCAAAAAAAGTGGGTATAATGGATGAAATAATTTAAATTAGTGAAATTAAAAAAATTTCCAGCTTTTCTTTAAAATTCCCTGACTTTTCCAGTATAAAAAAAATTCCCTGATAATTCCAGGTTTTCCAGGTGGGTGGCCACCCTGAAAGACTGATTAAATAATTTTTTCAGGGGTATTTCAATGTTTCAGATGAAATAAGTTCCAATATATTTTCATCAAGATATATTTTCTTTCTCAATACTTTTTTCTTAGAATTGAAAAAAAAATATTATAGGTTATGTGCTCGTATGTAGTATCAATCATGATTCATTTGTTTACATGATTTCATTACTATTTGAAATTGCCAAAATTGAGAAGCTATAATTTGCATTCAAAATTCTTATTTGCGTTTTACTTTTCATGGTTTCTTAGACAAATAATGAATTTGAGGTTATAATTTTCTGGTACAAAATTTCCTCTTTTTTCATGCCGTAATTGTTTTTTGGGTTCATAAATCAATTTAAATGCAAAATAATAAGCAGAATAGAATTCTTATTGTTCTCTCTTTTAAATAGTAATTTAAAGTTTTCAAACGTAATCAACCTAAAAATGGAATAAAGTGCAGTGAGCTTATAATTTTGCAGAGCGTTATATTTTCATTAAGAAAGATAGCATTTTTTTAAAAAATTTGTTGAAATAAAAGGAGTATGAATCTAAAAAAACTATATTTAAAAACAATCTAACAGAGTAAAATTGGAAGAATTATCTTCTGCTTTATTTTACCTCTTCCAGTTGGGCAAAATCTTAGCAATTCTGGTATGAAAATACAGTAGGGAACCGATTATCCGGAACGATCGGGACCATCGCTATTCCGGATAACTGATTTTTTCGGTTTTCTGAATCGCTACAAAAAGCCGTTTTTTTTTTAATTGTTAAACTGAACTAAAAAAAAAAAAATATTAGGAAATAATCTTAAAAAGAAGAAAAACGATGAAGTAATACAGTAATGATTATATCTAAAATGATGATATGGTAAACATCTTTCAAAAAAGAAAGAAAAATTCTAAAATCTTATGAGTAAAAAAAAAAACTTTTTTTTTTAAAAATGGTGGGAAAATTTATCGAATTTCGTTCCGGTTTTTTGGTTTTCCGATTTCCGGGTAACGGCTTCTGTACTGTACTATGTAAATAATAATAATAATAAAAGCCCGTGCAAGAGAGAAAAGTGTTTGGGTTTAGTTTTTACAGGGATTAGATTAGCCAAAAGGCGAAAAAGCTGAATTTTCACGCGAGTAAATCTTACATGATTTATAGCAAAAGTATCAGTAACATATGCTCATCCAGTTTCGCTGACGTTGTAACGCCTATATATAGCAATAATTGTCAATAGAAAAATTGACACATTTATAGTATAACTAATTCAAGAAAAAAAAAAAACTTACTTCTTACAGAATCGCGATAAAGGATTTTAAAATCGCGTGAATATAAATCACGATATTAAAATTACGTGAATAAAACTCGATATTGGATTTCAAAAGTGTGAAAATACAAATCATGATGCATAACTTTCAGATCGCGTAAATACAAATTACGATGCATATTTTCTAAATTGAGTGAAAACGAATCCAAACCCTAATTTTTAAATCACACGAAAATAGATGTTGGATATTACAACTGCAAAAACGAATTGCAACATTGGATAAACTCGGGTGAATACGAATCGTTACATAGAATTTTCAAAACGTCTTTATACAAATCGCGATATTGGATTTTTAGATCTCGTAAATAAGAATTGCAATGAACGATATTGAAATCGCGAGAATAGGAATCGCAACGAGCAACTTTTAAATCAGGTGAATACGAAAATCGATGTTTGATATTAAAATGCAGTGAAGTCTCGATTATGAAAATACGAGCTATCTAGTGGATTGGTAAAAATGAGGAAAAACTTATTTTCTGCTCGTAAAAGCTAATAGCTAAAGTAAGTAGATATGCGGAAGGATTGGCAGCTACGTGGTTTGAATTTTCTATATATCTTTCGATATATTATATCTATATATCGAAATGGAAATAAATATAATTATTTTATTTCAACGACTTAATTTTCAGAAAAGGCGGAATATTTATGAAAAAAAAAAAAAAAACTGAAACTTTTAGAGAATCTGACTTTTTGATAAAAAGGCTGAAATTTGAGAGACAAAAGCGAAAAAGGCAGAAATCCGCTAAAAAGCGGAAAAATCTCATCCCTGTTTTTAAGATTAGAGACTGAAGAAAAATATTAGGGTAGAAACAAAATAATAATTCAAAGCAAATTATCTTCAAATAGAAAAGTAATATGCCTACGTATAAGTGATCTATAAATTAACTTTTCATTCTAATTACACTCAAGGATTTTTAATGCATTTATGGACGCATAGGCTTTTCAAAGCAGATAGTATGGGTAGGCTGGAAACAAAAACTGCTCCCTCATTTTTTTTTTTTAAAAGAAGATATACAAACAAATAATTTTGTGTAGTTTGATCTAATTTCTCATTTGTAGACATGAAAAAATATATATCAGCAACTACATAATATACATTCTTGATGCAAAATTAAAAGAGGAACAATTTTATAAGTTGCAACAAGCTTTTGATAATTTTAAACAAAGAACAAAGCTGAATACAATGTTAATAAAACACAAAGTATTTTTACAAAGCTGCATAATGTAAACATAAGTTCAAAATTAATACTTAAAAAAAAAATGAGTACTATATTAAATGATTTAATTCAAGAGACATGTGCTTAGAATTGTTTATCACATGCTTCAATGCATGTGATAAGCAATTATTATATGTGCTTTCATTTAGAATTTATGCAAAGAATAGTACCGCGTAATGATATTTAAACTAACTAAACAGTCTGTTTGTAAAAAAAAAAAAAAAAAAAAAAAACCTTAAGCCAATTAATTTTTGAAAATAAATTACAAGCTTTATTTTACAAAATTGCAGTTATGGATTTTAAAGCAAGTTTGATTTAAAATCCATCTTAAAATAATAATTTTAGTATGCCTTACAAGAAAAATTAATCTTTTTTTTTTTTGTGAAGGATAAATAAAGAATATTGCGATAGTTAGGATATATCGATAATAGGATACTTTTTGCATTTTTCAGTAAAAAAAAAACGCACATTATTTAATACAAAACATTAAATTAAACTACATATTAACAAAAATTAAATTTTACTATATCATAAGAATGAGAAAAAAGAAATTAAATGTAACTCTTTCTGAAGATCTTGAACCTCCATTTCAATTGTATTAAAATTCCTGTTATTTTAATATTTTAAACCTACTGGCTATCCTGCCAATTCCCATAGGATATATCAACTAGATCAGCATGCTTTCTATCAGAGGAAGTAAGATTCTTTCATAGATAAAAATGGGTGAATATAATCAAAAACACGAATTTGCAAAAGCATGAATGCATTTTATTTATACTATCTTATTTCTTATTTGCTAATTGAAAAAACTATAACATTTCAAATAACAAATAAAATCTATAAATACTTGTAACTAAATGTTTAAGTAAATTGAAATTTAATTTTGCACGATGTTATTCATTACTTAGCATAATGGAGTAGTCCAATAAATCAAGAAATTTTTTTTTCACAAGTTGAAAGTTTTTGTAAAAAAATATAAGATTTTTTATGCCTTAAAAAGCTAAGATATTTTTGCAATGTAAGAAGATTTTTTTTCCATTGAAACATTTGTAAACAGCAACTTGTTATGCAACTTCTAGTAGTAATATTTAAAAGTATCAACTTAATCAAAGAGTAGTTTATCTAGAAAATTACATAATGAAAAAAGAAAATAAAACAAATTATGAACTATAAAATAAATAAAACATACATACTTTATGCTAAATAATCTGAAAAATTCTTAGGATGAAACAACAGATGAGAACTAAATATTCCCTCAAATGTTTACTGCTTGAACTTTTAATTCATAAGATTTTATATTCCTTTTCTCCCTTCATATCATTTGCAGTAGAACATTTCAAATTTTTTTTCTTCCCTGAAAAATAAATAGAAGTTACTTTTAAATTTGATACAGCTTGTAAACAGACTAAAAAAATTATGACTAAAATTCTGACAAGTAGTTTTAAATTAAAAATGTTAAAACATTGTAAAAAAGATAACACATGCAATACTAATTAAAATTTAAAGTTATGTACTCAGCTTTTTTTAAAAGAAAAAAAGGAACTCTTACTAAAAAAATTTGAACAAACGTGAAAACTCATTTGAAGACTTATATACTTTAGTTTTACTTGGTTTATATGACTATTGCTTGAATCTGTTTTCGGTTCTGCATTTTCTTTGCAAAATTAATGTTTTTTTAATTTATGAGTTTATTTTGAGACATTAAAAAATGAATACAAGCAGAACCTCAAAAGTGACATTTTAATGTTTAAGTTACAGTTTATTCATAAAAAATGAATACATTATAAGCCCAATCATTCAATTCTTCGGTTATTCAACGCCTCTTTTGACAAGTTAACCCTTTAATGCAGAATGTGTAATAAACATATTTTTTATACTTTTTTCAGTGTATTTCATGAATTTAGGTCAAAATAAGTGAAAAATATTATATCTAATATTTTAATAGTTTATGGTTATGAATTACAGCATGAAACACTGGTGTCTTTTACTGCATTAGAGGTAAAATATTCTATTATTTCCCTAATTTAGACAGCTAACAATTTTGACTTTTTATTTAGACAGCATTGTTTAGTTAAATTTTGATTTGATTTTTTAAGTTTAAGAACATAGTGTAATATCTTCTCGCATGTAATATCTTCAGAAAAGAGTCCAATGTCATATGGGTGGGAAGTAACACTTTGAAGGCCACTTTCACATTCATCAGATTTTGTTAGTCTAGAAACGTTTTCTTCAACGGAAGTATCACATTTCTGTTCAATAGAAAAACTTACATTGGTACCAGATGCTGTCACCTCACCTATTTCAGGTCGTGATTTTTTCTCAAAATGATTAAAAATTGTTCAATTCTTGCGTTTCGGCATCCTAAAGATCCAAGAACAGCAAATATATTTATTGGCATAGAAATATCCGCTATGCAACGATTTCAAAGTTTCGAGCTGGAATGAATAATTTCAACCAGCGCACAGTATCTCCAATGGTATTGTTACTGATTTCTTCACTAGTCAAAATAGTGGCGATGAGCTCCGAAAGACAAGCGGCAGAGATAACTCTGAGTCTGACTAACTAACTCTACTGTACTCCGTTCCCCCTTTTATATAATTTTTCTCCGCATCTCCAAAACTCTCGAATTGTCTCCAAGACGACAGAACGTCTAGGATTCCAGAATCATCGCGTAAAGACCTCGCGAATGACTGCGGATCTCAAAAACTATCGCGACTGGCAGGACAGAAAGGAACCAGCCCGTAACAGTATCACGCGAATTTGGTTTCAGAAGTACAACTCTATTATAGTAAATGTTTTTTCAGTATTTTGAGAAATACCGTGAGAAAAAAAAGTAGGCATAAGGCAAATAAAAATATATAGTCTTAAAAAATAATAACCCGCATAATTTCTAATGAAATTTTTATTTTAGCCATTCTGTCTGAGCTCAAGGGGGGGGGGGTGTTTACACCTCTAAACCCCTCCCTTGCATACGCCCCTGTTGGAAATTAATCAGTAATAAGTAGTAACCAATAGGAATACTTTTCATTTCAAAGTAAAATAATACAAGCAACTGTTTGGCATTAATAACGTTGAGCAAGCATTTGAGTGATTGATAATGGTCAAATGATATAGTTTAGATCTGGCTGGGACATCTCTACTAAATAAAAAATATCTAAGAAATTTTTTCATTATATTGCATATTTTTCTTAAAATGGAAAAGTACAACACAAGTAAGGTTTTTATTAAATTTTATTTTAGTCACTTACTGTTTGAGCAGTTTTACTCATAGTTTAAATTGTATATACTCACAAAATCAACTTTAAAAATGTTTCTCGATTATCCAACAAAATCAATTTTTTGACTTATCCCTGATCCCCTGGGTGTTGGTCTATCAGATAATTGGAGTTCTATTGTGTATGTATACTTTCATTTCAATTTACTAAACATTGTGCCTAACTTTCTAAATTTGAGTACAATGCAGTAATTGAAAATAATTTTTTTCTTTCAAATTTTTAGATTATTGTAGTTTTCAGTAAAGAGTAAATAGACAAATGAAGTAATCGAATGAAAGGAAGTAAATAAAGTTCAGTCCTGTAAAAAGGAAATATGAAAAGCAAAAGTTTATAGAGGTAGAAGATAGGATCAAAAACCCAAGAACAGGGATGAGAGTAGTCAGAAAGTAAAAAAGAGGAAATCCAAGAATGAATATATATATATATATATATATATATATATATATATATATATATATATATATATATATATATATATATATATATATATATATAAATAAAAAATTTGACAAAAAAGTGCGATTTTTAAACTTGTAAAACATGCGATTATAAATTATTAAAATTGTATGAATATGAAACTCTATATCGAATTTAAAAGATGTGAAAATATAAATCATGATGCATAATTTTTAGATCACGTAAATACGAATCACGATGCATAATTTTTAAATCGCGAAAATATGAATCGCTACATAGGGTTTTAAAAGTGCGTAAATACAAAACACGATATTGGATTTTTAAATCTCGTAAATAAGAATCATAATGCATGATATTTAAATAGAGTAAATAAGAATCTCAATGCGTAACTTTTGAATCGGGTAAATAAGAATCGAGACATCTGTAGAGTCTGGACTTGGACTTTCTAAAAGGCTTGTTTGTATTGTTTTTGTTTAGACATAATAAATAAAAATTTACAAGATTAACTGAATGAGCAAATAAATATTTTCACCGCAATTCCACCTCGTTTTTATTATTATTTTTTAACACTTATGTTCACGACTGAAAACAGGAAGCAACAACATTTGAATTACGAAAATACGAGCAATCCGACGGACGGATAAAAACACAGAAAATCTTATTTTCAGTGCATAAAAGCGGAGAAAATAGCTAAAATAAGTAAAAAAGCGGAAGGATTAGCAGCTAGGTCGTAGTTAGAATTTTCCGTTTATCTTTGAAAATCGTAAATATAATTATTTTATTTCAACGACAGAATTTAAAAAAAAAAAAAAATCGGGATATTTATAAAAAATTAAAAAACCCTGAAACTTTTAGAGAATTGGAGTTTTTGATAAAAAGGATGAAATTGGAGAGACAAAAGTGAAAGAATATCATCCCTGTATAAAGGTCAACCAGTTTTATCCCAAGGAAATGATTTTTAGAAAAACTTCAGAGGGAGGAATGAAGACTTCAATACTTTCGCTCTGCGTAAAATTAAATTCCTCATAAAATATTTTCTTGTGCAAAAAAATTTTTTTTCCGCTGAAATTAGCAGAAAAAATGGAAAAATCTGAAAAAAAAAGAAAAAAAAGCGGAAATCTGCGGAAGAATCACATCCCTGCAAGAATGAACAGCAGGTGATAGTTCAAAGTAATTAACTATTCCACAAAACAAAGATACTTTGAAAGCAAAATGTTACTTTTAACGATAGACATTTGCCACATATACTTTAATTATACTTGAAGACAGACTGAAACATCCAGTTTTTAATATGAGAAATTTAAGATAATACTTGATGAAATTGCTTATAAAAGCAATTCTATTATAATAATTACATAACAGATATGAATTTGAAAAACTAAAATAACTTTTGTATGAATGAGGGGGAACACTTTTTCAATTGAGGTATTACTATTTACAAATTTGTATTATTATTTATCGATTTTCTTTGATTTAAATTAGTTGGTTAATTAATTGCATACAAGAAAAAAAATTGTTTGAGCTAAAAATAAAGTGAATGCAAATTAATGACTGTATACAAGTATAGTTTTATTAATAGTTGTATCCTAAATTAATAGAAAAAATTAACACTCCTTAAAAATTAATAAAATTTTTTGCCTATTTAATGATTTACAAATTTAATTTTTACTTGTCTGGAATTTTCAAAAAGGTTTTCTAAAGAATAAAAAATGAAAGGACAAAAATTGAAAACAAACTTAATTTCTCCTGAAATATTTTTAAAGTGCACTTAAGTTAATCTTAGAAACACAATTTTATAAATTTTAAAAGCAAAAACTTACATTGAGTTTTCAAAATACAATTACACCAATCTAAACCCGAAATTCCCAGAATAAATCTAAAATTTTTAATTTTGCAGAGAAAAGATTTAAGTTTCGATTGGCATATAATAATTAATGTACTTTCTTGATATAATCATAGAAGTTTCAAAATAAAGTCAAACAAATTAACAAAACGAGTATTTCAATAAAGATATATAGCCAAATAATAGATAGAAAATTAATAATTTTAGTGTACATTTATAAATATTAAATACAAATAACAGGTATTATAGCAAAGAAAAGATACAATGGGGAAAATGCTTAAAGATGATTTAAAAACTATTAAACCTTATTCTTCTATAATTAGCAGTTTTTATCACTACCAGAAATTGGAAACTAATTAAATAGATTTGTAAATATCAATATTAAATCTAGATAAAATAAGTTTTTAAAAATCAAACATTAGTATTATGCACTTTAGCGCATAGTTCAGATGCCAGAAGTTCACATATCACCATCTGCCCTAAGATCTAAGTTGCTGAAGTGCTTGTGCCACTAGTGAAGTAGGATAATAAAAAATGCCTATAAGTTAAACTCAATTTTGATGTATTGTTACAACCAAAACTATTAAGCATTTCTAGTATAAAGTCCAAAACTATTCTATTTCTAGTTTCTATAACTATAAAAGCAATTAAGCAACATAGCTATTGTATATTTAGTACAAGCATAAAATCAAATAGATGTTAAGGAAAACTTTATGATTTACAAAATATGACTGATGCAGTAAATTATTTTTAATAATAACTGTCTCTATAACAGTACTTTTCAAATGTTAATGGTTAAAATAAATAGTTTCATCAAATACGAAATCAATCTCACCTTCTGAGTATTTCTTTGAATAGACAACAAAAGAACTTCGCTTCTAATCATGATATGAGAAAATATTCAAAGCTAAAATTAAAAAAAAAAAGTCATCAATGAACAGTTTTTGAATAAATGATATCAACAATAAAATAAAATTAGCATTTTGAAGTTAATAATAATAGTATATCAGGGTTAACGCTTAATTTCAGAAAAAAAAAGTCATTGATTTTTACAGGTATTCCAGGAAAATTTCAATGTCAATCCAGCCGAAATTTTATCTATATTATGCAATTTTTCATCAGAAAACTTTGATTTTTTTGTTATATAAATATTAGATTTCGTAAGAAAAAAAATTAAATAAGATTGAAAACATGGAAAAGTTGCACTAAAATGTGGAACTGCTACAACAAATAATTTTAAATGTCAGAATTAATTAAACTGAATCTCAACAAGATTACTGATACTGAAAATTCTACGATTCATAATTTCTAGGTATGATGTAGGAATTTTCCAGGTTTTAGTAAAAAAAATGCAACTCTTCCTGGCTATTCCATGTTCTTAAGAGTAAAAATAAAATTCACAGACAAGTTGCGGTTTGCCTTGTCCACCCTGACTCTCGGGAGCCCCAATATATAACATTTTTCATAATGACTACCTTTAATATAAATGTTAAAAATCTTTTTAAAAAAATATGTAAAAAATTGCCCAAATTCAAGCGAGAAAAAACAAAGCTGTTAATTAATTCTATTAAATTAATCATCAAGATCAAGGAAGAGCAAAAAAAAGAATTAAAATTCAAAAATTAGTCTATATATCTAGAGCAGAGGTTCTCAAACGTTTTAGTGAAGAAATCAGAAATTTAACAAGCGTTAAATTGGATGTTTCACATTACATCCTTATATTGTATTTAGAAGGAATTACAAAAAAATGCATGGTTGCTTTGCAATTTGAGCTAGCAGGAGAATAGATATATATTTAGGGCAGCCATTAAAGAGCATATTTTAGAATTAAAAGTCTCGCAATGTAATTGAAATGAGAAAACATCTCTCAAAAACAAATTTGTATAGTCACAGCCTTTGTTCAGTTTATTAAAATTTTTTGATGCAGAAAAAGTGCTATCATTACATTTCTTCGTTAGGTATAGAAAATTGTAAAGTTTAGAAAAGACAAATTTATAGAACAACCCCTAATTATAGACTCCTACTACCATAAACACCTGAGAAGGTTTGTAACTTAAAATCTAATTTTTCATTTAGAATAAAGCATTGTTTATATGTCTTTCATGAGACCGCTGTAAATTGACATAGAATTAAAAAGTAAACAAATAGAAATTCATGGTGAAAGGAATGATTTTGATACCATAATATCATTGCTAATTTAGCACTCATTATTGATAAACAAGAGAAGTTATGATTAAAATTGAAAAAAAAAAAAAACATGTTACGAAAGTGAAAAGAATACACCTTCAACTCACATCTTGAGTACACAAATAATTCTTTCTATAAAGGAGCCATTCAAGTAAAAAAAACCTTTCAGTGCTGTTTGGTAGGCTGAATTGTAAATTGTTTCAGCAAACATTCAAGTGACCATAAAATTGCTACTCAACTCCCTCCATTTTTATGACCTACACTCAATTAATTTAGTTTTCCGACTTCAGACCAAATATTTATTATGTTTAGTCAACAACAAAAAATCCTGTATCTAACCCATTTGTTTTGAATTTATCAGTCATAGAAACGAACTAGATATTTTAACATTGTATAGACTAAAAATAAACTGGGACTGTAATGAAATGAGAAATATATAACCAGTGCTGTACTGTATTATATGATGAAGTATTAAAAAACAGCCAGTTAACATAAGACTTACAAGTATCCAATTCATAACATAGTGGTAGAAAAAGAAACATTATTTGTCCGTGTTTTCAAGTTGTCTTCTCCACAATTTTACTCTTGAACAGTTAAATTATGTGATAGGTTAAGTACATCTGATTTTATGATATAACCTTACTATTGTTGACTGTAAAATTAAACCCGCTGTAACTATTATATACAATAACAGCTGTGGTAGTCCAGAAGCAGACTTTGGCCTGGAGGGGCCAAAGTTTGATCCGCAAAAGCTGCAAAGAAGCTAGGAGTATCTGCAATATACATGTGAGTAATATCTGTGGAATAGTTCTGTGGCCGGCTGTTGAGCAATATCTTGGATACAGAGATCTGGTGATAATTTCCTTCCCTAAGATAAATGTCAAAATTGTGGAACTGGCTCTTTAAATGAGTGAGTCCTGCCAGCTATCCAGGGGGCTTTGAGTTAAATCGCACATTCAACCTAGAGGTACTCTCTTGTCAAGCGAAAAACACTCTTGACTTAATTTGCAAGACCAATGAATGAGGAGCTTGGCCTGCCATGTGTCATTCGAAATTTTATCAATCCACAACAGCTCAAAATAGTGTACAAAAATTAAAATAAATATAAAGACTATAGAAATTGTTTTCCGATAGAAAAAATGAAATTTGTAATAATTTTTTATAAAACTTTTGTATAATCATAAGCATAGAGTGAATAAAATATTAGCAAATTACTTTTATATTCAAACACCAAATATAAATTTTGATTATTAGAATAAAAATATTCATTTCATTTCCTAAATATTAAATGCCTTGACAAGTTTATTTAAACCTGTTAATGGACATTTACTTTATGCTGATTTCCGCAAGCTCTAAAAATTTCATAATAAAATTATATTCAACAATAACTATCAAATAACTAAACATTAATACTCACAAGGAAATGATTGTACAAAAAGTTATCTGTTAAATGTTTGACACAATATAAAAATTAAAATATTATAATTTCTTAATTCTAAGAATATTTTTCATTAACAAAGTTGTGTACTATATTTCACTAAAAGCAAAAATTATTCATGTCTTTACCCAGGAATACTGCAAAAAATTCGATTTAAGAAAGTTCAGTAATCAATATGAATTATTTTTTCCAACTCTTTAAGTATTATACATTTCAACTTATAACAATGTATATTCCCCCCCCCCCAATTGATTCTTAAGGATTAGAGAGGATTTCGATTGACAGACAAATTCAACAAATTTTCTACAAAAGTTGGAATTGTAATGCATATGAGATGGTTGTATGTTAAGCATCATCAAATAATGCACAAATTATACTAGAGTTAAATTCTTGTAATTTTCAAATGACATTCTGAAGAACAAATTTAAGAGTCAACAAAAAAAAAAATATTATTTCAAATACTAGACTAGTTAAAACAAACTTCTTAAAACACATTTAAGTTAATACAAAAGTTAAATGTGAATTGAAAATAAACTATTAAATTAAACATTAACTGACACAAAAAGTATCAGTTTATTTTTTCTCTGTTAATTTAACTTATATTTGTCACTTAAAATAAATGACCCCAACTGTAATTAAGGTTTAGAATTGTTTAGTTATATAATTAAGTCTTCAAATGGCTTAAAATTTAAGAAGCAATAAATATGAAATAAACAATAGAATTCCTATAAAATAAAGTGTTACATTGTTTATATAGTGCTATTATTAAACATGTTTCATTTAGAGGATTTGAAATGCCAGAAAAGAGAAAGAAAAATCTGTTTGAGACTCTAATGAAAGGATCTGCAAGAGAGGATTTAGATTTGATACGATACACAAAAGTTTAAGTGTTCAAAATATACATATATATATATACTTGCATATAGATATATATATATTAGTAGAAATCATAAAGGAATAAATAAATGTTATTTCAATATTTACAAGAATCTACTTAGGGTAAACCCATTTCAAAACTGTTATACTCTTGGCACCCTTTCAACAGAAGTTACTGTTACATGAAAATTACATTTTTATTTTCAGAATGAGTTTTTAGGTTCTGAAATTGCTGTTAAAAACTTTTTGGTGTTGAATTATTAGCTTTTAAATACCTCTATTATTTCAACTAACAATATTTAATATTTTTCTTTTGTATCAGAACTCTTAGATCACAATAAAAAAATTATATTATCACAAATACAAAAGTAGTAAAAAACTAAGATAAGAGATTTTTAGTTTTCTAGCATTTAGTATTATACAACTTTTTATCACTAGAATTTTAGATAAAATTTTCAATTCAATCGAAATTTTCAAGTTCAATTGATGTAAAAACATTTCAATAAAAAACAAAAACAGTTTAAGGAAGAATTGAGATTTTATTATACAAAATATATATATATATTACTAAATATATATATATAGATCAGATCATGTGGATGAACAGGATATATATATTTTGCAACAATAATTTGGAAGAAAAAAAATATAGCTAAATTGTCCTGAAGATGTGTCTAGGAGTTGTCCAAAAATTTTAACAAATAAAAACATCTAATGAGGGTCATGATAGGTAAGTTAATGCAGTCAAAATAAATATCTCTTCATTAAATTGATGCCTAAATCTGCATGTATCAAGAACTTGAAGCATCGTCAGCAACACGATCCACACAGTTCAAAAATGCATTAAAACCGGAACTGCAACGGGAATAGTCGTTAGGATTGGATCTCTGACATCTTTCGTAAGCTCGATAAATAGAATCGCATTTTCTTTTTACTTTGATCATAACAGGACTGTAAAAAAAAAATAAAACAAAAATATATTTTAAAAGAGGCAAAACATTAAATGTATAAATTTCAATAAGTATTAAGAAAATTCCAGAAGTAAATTATTTTTGATGATAACTTTATTGTAAAGAAAAAAAAATAAAGACACATAAATATGTAGAAAATAGTATTTTCACTAATTTAATTGAACCATTATTTTGATTTGATAAATGAATATTTAACGACCTTTAAATCTGCATTATCCTTAATTTATATATGCATTCTGAATATAAAAACAATATTGTTTAAGTCTTACTACTTAAAAATCCACAATTTTTATTTAGTCTAGTAAACAAATGGTACAACATGTATTTTCAGACAATTTTTCTTTACTAGTATATAAAGAAAGTTTATTCTATAAAATCAGAATTGTCACTCAATTGAGGGAAAAAAGTAAGATTTAATCCTTAACTTAAATCTGGCGAAATGTCTTTTAATTCATTGTTTTTGCAAATCAAAGTAGAATAAATCTGAATCGATATAATAACCTCAAATGCAAAAATCTAATAACTAACTAAATTAGAATATAGCTTAACCTGGCAAAAGTTTTTACAACTTGTCCTGCTCGTGATTTGATTCCTTTTTACATCACTTGTTTAAGGAGTAAAAACAAAAGTAGGTTTAATAAGAATTAGCAAAGTAATAAATAAAAATACTGCAAAATTTTTACTTGTCATTTTACTGGGAGCAATAGTTTAGTATCGTCAATCAACTTAGCATAAAAAAATAGAGCAGAGTTAAAAAGATATTATTACAGAAAAGAAGAATGATTAAGAAAAAAAGAATGATTTTATGAGCAGTAAAATTTTTATTTAACCATTATCAAAACTAAACATTTATAAGCCATTTTTTTATTTATTTAAAATAAAAAAATGAAATCACACTTAGAAAAAAAGTGAACAGAAAATTAATTGCCATGGTTAGAATAATTAATTCTTTATTTTTTAAAACTAAATTTTTCATAGTTCAAGAAAGTTTTTTTGACTATATAAATTTAAATTTAGTCACATTCAGAATTTTCTCTTTACTACACAGTATATCTAATTGGAAATTATAATAAAAAGAAAACATGCATATAAATTGTTTAAGCAGTGGAAGTTCATAATTGCATTTTGTTAATTTTTAGTTGCATACTTTACTGATCAGAGGGGGAAAAAATGCTTTATGTTACAGTAAATACAAATTTATCAAATACTACCTAGTTTTCCTGATGCAGATCATATCAGGACCTGATTATAACATGAACAATCAGACCCTGAAATATGTTTTGGTAATTAAATGAAAAAATATTAAAATTTAGGATCAATATAGTATATATAAAATAAAAAATAGCTGCAATATCCTTGAAGTATGTACATATTTTCCCCTTCCCTACATGTATCACTTAATAATCGGTTTGCTGCCAGATTATTGGTAAGAAATTCTAGAACAAAGGCTTAGGAGATTTCTCTAATTTAATAATAAGGAAAATAATAACCAATAATATCAATCTAAATGCTTAAATAAATAAAGTGGTTTAAAAAATACTAAAAAAAAATGTCATAAATTGGATTCTGGCTCATAATTTTTATTTTCACATTATGAAATTACAAAAGTTATGTAATTTTAAATTTCTATTAATTCAGTAGCATGTAATTTTAAATTTCTTTAAATTCAGTCACATGAATTTTAATAATCTTGGTGTACTAACACCAAGATTATTAAAATACAAGTGGGTTTGGTTGTGAGGATAAAATAAAATAACTACACAAAGGTTTGTTTCTCAACAGGATGAAACCAAAGTGCAATTTTAATTCCAAAACAAATTGGAAACAGCATTTTTCTACTTATTCTCAATAGTTTGTGAAAGTTGGTAAAAAATGTTTTCCCTACATAAATTAGAAACTTTATGCAAAGCATTACAGTGGATTTCTTTATAATTTAATAATAAAGAAAATAAAGATCAAAATAACTAACTAAGAACTTTACAATAGACCTCTTTTTTAAAAATCTTAAATATACTTATTTCATTAAAAAAAAATTTATAGTGTTTTTTCAAGAGAGATCTGAATTTAAGAAATAACACCATGATCTTAGTTCAGATCATATGCACAAATTATTTAAGTTATTTACACATAATGATATTCACAGACATGAAGCATTTAGTTAAACAAGCCTGAGATAGTTAACCTTTTGGCTACGGCAACAAAGATGAAAAATTCTCCTCTTACCACGGCGCTTTCTTACGGAAATTCTTCCCCCACTTAGTCAGTGGGAGGTAACTACTTTAAACAGTTATGAATAGGAAATATTTTGTTGCAATTTGTCCCTCAGGTTTCTTGGAGGGAGAAGATGCAGGGTTGTAGACCAGTAGTTATCTTTGGCATAGTTATTCATATTTTGGCTTACTTTTTTTTCTAATGTAGACAAAATAAATCTAAAACATAATTTTTTAAACGTTTTTTCTAAAGATATTAACAATTTCTCTAAAAAATAAGCAAGTTTTTTTTTATAAATTATTTAAAATTTCTATAATTTAATAACAGGGTGTTTATTAGCGATCTTGATTCTTGAAGGATTATTAATAAACTTCTATAAAAGAAACCTTTATACATAATTTTTTTCTAAGTATATTAACAATTTCACTATAAGAGAAGCAAACATTCTACATATTATTCGAAATTTTTTTGTTTTTTTAAAACGTGTATTTTGATGTTCTTGATTCTTGAAGGATTATAAATAGACCGCTCCAAAAAAAAAAAGAAAAAAAAATCTTAATACTTTGATAAATAGAACCTTGCTTGAAGTTTTACTCTTGTCTTAAAGTTATAAACAAATTTATCCTATTAGATATTGTTAAAAAAAGAAGCTTTCAAAACTGTTTGAAATGAGATGTGAATAAAGCAGTTAACGGCAGAATTTTTTTTATATATATATATTTTGAAAGTTTATTTCATTTATCGGTTTGAAAAGTGATACCAAATGCAAATTTTTATTATTCACATTTATTTAACTATTTTACTTGTTTATGTCCTTTAGGATCACATGAAGTACGCTCTTATAAAATTGAAAGCAAATATCATAAGAGATAAAAAATTATACTCATCATTAATATTTTTATTACATAAAATTAATTTTGAAGTATTGTTTTGTGGACAAAATTGAATAAGTTTAATGTTAATTATTTAACCCCTTTTAATAAACGGGATAATAATATGCAATAATATTTCGTAAATAGAACTTATCATTTATTCATTTAAGTACATTATTTATTCCTCATTCTCGCACTTAATTATTAAAATATTCAGTTTTTTTTCCTTTTTTTAATAAAAAATACTGGTGACAAGAACAAACCAATGTTGCTAATACTTATGAGATTACGTGCGTATGACAGTTTCTGTGTATATAATTCTAATCAATTTCGTCTTTATTCTTTCTCTAATAGAAAATGAGCTTGTCATTTTTCGTAACAAAAATTCACGCCCCTCTTTGTCTAAAAATTTTATGTCACATTAAAAAATAATAAAATAAATTTAAAAAATAAAAGAAATTCAAAACAAAATTCTCGAGAATTTGATATTCTTAAAATTTCAATAAAGGTACATATTGTATGCTAAATGTTTCATTGCATCCAATATTATACATGGCTAAGATTTGATAATGCTTATTCTAAGATTTGATAATTTGTTTACAATATAATTAGAAGTTTTACTTATTTTTATTTCTGTTAAAAGCTGCAAAGTACAGTTCAAAAGAAAGCATCTGTTGATCTGAAATCTTTTTCAAATAATACATTAAAAATAGAAAGTTTCAAGTCATCTATCAGACACATCCACACAAGCTCGATTGACATACTGAATGCAAAGCATGCATTTACTTTGGTAATTGTGTGGTCCTTTCCTCTGGTGTCGGGAATTAGCTATTGTTAAAAAGTTTTAAAATGACAGACCCCGAAATATATTATCAATATTTCTGAAGATAAATAAAGAGGCAGGAAATGCCTTTTTGACTGTGGAAGAAGCATTAGTGAAAGGTTGAAATGATTTCGATATCCTGTCTTTTTCAAAATAAGGGAAACAATTTATTTTGTGAGAAGTAAATTTACATTGTGGCAAGCTGTGAAGGCACGAGAAGAAATATTTCCTGGAAACTTAGAAAGAAAAAGATGTTTCTCAGACAATAGAACGGGGGACAGGCAGATTCTCAATAGTTAACATGTGGGTGGCATTTCGAGAAATAGAGATTATTTCATTGAGAGTATTCTTGTTGTTCAAGGTCACATATTAAAAACAATTTATTGAGAATAGATGTTCTCTCCTTGTTCCATAAACATAAAATTTTTTCCGTTTGCGCAATATTTTTTCCCCGAATAAATATTAAAAAATCGTGCATAAAAAACGATAAAAAATGTTTTAATTTCCTATCTATATTAACACAGTAGATTCTGAGTTTGACATTTACAATTAGATAATATCTTTACCTCTTTGAAATTGTATTTTATTCGTTTGAAAAGATGCGTGTGAGTTTTAACAATAACATGAATGAAATCGAAGATAATATATGACTGTTCTATGAATTTAGGTTCATCTTTTTTAGCAACTAAGCAATGCAATTATATTAGCTCTTTTCAATGGACTTGATAATCAAATAAATTTTCATTATATTTACTTCTGTAAATCTTAATTAGATTAAGATAATTATTTAAGCAAAAACGTGCGTAGACAAACATATCACTTCAAAAAAAGTGCAATAATCACTAGAAATATTGAAATAATAATGTATTTTTGCACACTATTATTTCAGGTTCAGTAGTAAAATTAAATATGGTCCTTAAAAATTAAATGTAATCTATAATTTATATTTTGAATTTATAAAAAAAAGTTTCTGCACTTACAGAAATTACTGAAATAATTTTTTTAATTCATCTAATTTATTGAAAGCTTAGATAACTTTCAAAATATATTTTTATAGTTTGAGTCATTTAAGTACTATTAAGCAAAAGATTTTATAATCTATAAGAGTTTGAAAAGAAATAATTCTAATATATAATACTTTCATTTCCACAATGGCTTAATGTCATCTTGCTTTTTATTACTTACTTAAATGCAACAACTTTTCCTTATATATTTAAAGAAACATCGAATTTTCAACAAAGTTATTTTAAATAGAGGCATTGCTAATTTCTGATAAGTAAAACAAGTTATCTGATAATCTAATATGCAATTTTTTTTTTTTTTAATATTTCCCTGTCTAACGAAATATTTTTCTGTGTGCTCTCAGAATGTGATTCCTGCTCCATCAAATTGACACAGTTAAACTTTGTAGTTTCAGAAATGCATAACCCTTTCAAATTAGCAGACACATTGATTTTATATTACAATATGCTTAATGTTACAATTTAAAGAAAATAATTTAAACTATTACAAAACAAAATGTATCAGTTAATTGGAGAAAAAAAAGTGCTGAATACTTAAACAGATTTGATAATTTTTGTTACAAAATTTTTTATTCTAAAACATATTTATAAAACATAAGCTATATTCTTCTCAATAAAAATATTTCAATAAGAAAATAAAAGTTTCCAAGAATAAAATTTTTAGAAAAATCAGCAAATTTAAAATGATCCTTTTTTCAATTCTGAATGATATATTCAAAACACACACAGGGTTCACACGGTCCCTTAAAGTTTAAAAAGTGGTAGCAAAAGTATGAAAATTAAATGTGTTTGAATTAATTTATATTTACCAATACGCAAAATATTTTCCAATAAATATAATTAATAGTGAAATCAAGGATATGGTATTTTTGTTTTAAAGTTAATGCTAATAGAAGAAAATTTGTTACTTTTTTTATTGCAATATTGACACCACTTTTAAACGTTTGAAGGAATATTTGAACCCCGTTTCATTAAAATAAGAAGAATCAAATAACACTCATACTAGTAATAAAAAATAATATAAATAAAATCATTTAAAATGTTGTGTGGTATTCCTCGAAGCAATTTAGATCTATACATAAAGCAACATTACATGCTTTGCATATTACTGTCGATCGTCTATATGTCCCTTTTTTAGAACAGTTAACGCATCTTCTTCTAGTGTTTTCTTTTCTTGGCCAATGATTATTTTCAGGCATTAACCGAGGTTTTTTTGATGTTGATGGAGATAATGTAAGACAATTCAGTACGTTTTCGTGAAGTAGACCTCTGATTAGATTTATCCTGAACTCTTTGTGGGACTCTTTCAATTCTGATACTAAATATGCATTAAGAACCGAGAGATCCAGAAAATGAAAAAAAAGTTTTTTTGTCCACTTCAGTGTCCTTCGATTGAATGAGTAGCTGTTTGCCATTCTGTCACTTTTGTCAACATATCCCATGTGTTTGTTGTAGGATTTGACGATTTCTGGTTTTTCACTAGAAACTTTGTTTTCTATCGGAGAATGTATATTGGAAAGCATAAGAACGTCTCTCTTATCCTTCCAACATACAGCAACGAGGCCATTTCCCCATAAACAATTGGTTTCGCCTGCTTTTAATTTCTTTTTCCCCAATTCTTTAGGGAAATCTTTTCTGTTTACTCGTACAGTTCCACAGGAATTAATTTTTTTGTTCTCAAGAAGATCGCAAAATAACTTCGGAGAGCTAAAGAAGTTGTCCATATATAATTTATGACCTTTCCCCTGGATGGTGTTTGCCATATTATAAACAACATTGTAGGAAGCAGATAGATGTGGTTTATCTTTCTGTTTATCTTTTCCAAGATATACTTGCATATCGTAGGTATAGCCTCTTCTATCGGCTACTTTGTAAACTTTAATGCCCCATTGCTTTCTTTTTTTTGGTATGTATTGCCGAAAAATGACCCTACCTTTGAATTTTATAATCACTTCATCTATAGATAGCTCCTCTGTAGGATCATACACTTCCTTGAATGATTCATTTAATTTGTTAAAAACACTTCTAATTTTCCACAATCGATCATAATTCTCGTCTTTCGAGCTCAATTTTTCCTCATTATTTGAGAAATGAAGAAATTTCAAAATCTGAAGGAATCGGTCTCGTGGCATAGTTTTCCCAAATATGGGAGATTCAAAAAGATCATCTTTGGACCAATAATCAGAAACATTATCTTTATCAATGTGACCCATTAATAGTATCAATCCAAGAAATTTTAAAATTTCTTTGGGTGAAACTGGAATCCATTCAATGTAGTGTTTCCTTTTCTCGGATGTTTCTAACTTCAGAGATAATAGTTGGTTTGCGTATCGATTTGTTTCCTCGCATAATAATTTGATTAAATCGTCCGAAAAAAAAAGCTTAAAAAAATCAGTTTCTTTTTCTAAGTGTTGGAATTTGGGTTTTATTCCTACCCTTCCTGTGAAATTTAGAGGAACAATTTTGTCATTGGCTGTAGGAATTTCCCAATCGTATTGACGTTCCGCCTCTTCAATTTCATTAATGCTATCGTTTATATCATCATTTTTTTCATTTTCTAAACCTTCATCTTCCATTACCCGAATGTCATTACCATCTTCATTTTCACATTCTGAGTCAGAATCATCGTAGCATTCAGCATCAAGCTGATCCATCAAAACTTGTATTTCGGCATCTGTTAATCCTCTCTTACGAGGCATGTTTAAGAATAAACTAGATTTAAAAAATAAAAATAAAAATGACTTCAATAATGGAAAGAAAAAAATCACAATCTCACAAGATAAAAAAATATATAATGAGTTCTGAAATGAACTCAAAATAAAAGTGAAGACAACGTTAAAATTTTCCACTTCAAAAAATATTGGGCTTCTCAAAGAGCACAGGAGAATAAAAAGTACCAACAGAATAAAAAAAACAGCAAAAAGTTTACAGCCAATCAAATTTGTTCCATTTACTATGTTTCCACAACTCATGATTCACATAATAACTTTTCTGCGTTCCAAACACATGACAACTACCAAGAATAGACACAGTGTGAATGAATTTATCTTTAGACTACAATCCTTTTCATTGAGCCGCTTCTTTTTATATATACCGGCAACTCTATTCCCTTCTCAACCATTATCATTGGAGGCGGTCTTGTGTAGTAAAAATCTATATTGAACTCAATTTTCCATTCATATGTCAATTTTGCAGACCTCCAAAGTCTCGTCTGGTGCGTTATCGTTTTTATTCTCAGACACGAAGGATTCTGCATAATTTCAAAATGCATCATACCTGACCAAATTTGATAATTAATAATTTTTAAAAGGAGAATTCAAGCATTTTAAGTATTCATTGATCTTCAGTTATTTATAACTGTATCTGTTCCTTTTCAATACACCATTAAGAACTTACACTCGTTCTTTCACTCTTTTTTTCTTAGGAATTCATTCAATTTACTGAAGTTGTACGAATAAAATAAACTCATAATCATATTTATGCTTGAATTTATATAAAATTATTTCTAATGAATTTGAATAGCTTTTTCCTGAATCATTTCTATGCCTAAAAATGGATAAGTGGTAAAAAAAGAAATGAATCATGTCTCCCCCGGGTAGAATATACTAAAAAGGGATATTTATAGTAATAATAATAGGATTTTAAATCCTTAAACCAGTGATTCTCAACCTTTTTTTTTGTGGCGGCACACTTTTAACGATTTCGAAATTTGACGGCACACAATGAAAAAAATTAGTTTAAAACTTGTTTACTTACCTATAATACACTGTGTTAAATAGTTTGTGATAATAATTTTGAATGTGAAATGAAATAATATGTCAATGTAATAATAAAGCAAAAGCACGTTTATTAAGGAAATAATTATTTCTTTCGATTAATTTTTTATTAGTTAGTAACTGTTATTTTTTTTGCTACTTATTAATTATTAGCTTGTTTTCTATAGTTATTATCTGTTAGTTTCTGTACATTAATTTTCCTTGTTTTGTGATTTCTTGTTAACTAGTGTTTTTGCTAATTATTAATTGTTAGCTTATTTTTTTATTAGTTATCTTTTGTTAGTTCGTTTTTATAACTGATTATTGCATATATATATATATACTCTTTATTTTAAACTTTACTCGTAATAGAAAAAAAAGCGTTGTAATATTTATTGTATCATTTCTAATATTTGGAGGCACATTTTAAGAAGTTGGCGGCACACAAAAGTGCCGCCGGACAGTGGTTGAGAATCACTGCCTTAAACTAATTAATTTTCCGACAAGTTCATAAACAATCTGTATTTTAAAAAGAGAGTTAGATTCAGTTTTGGCCATACGATTCCTAATTTTTTTTAATTATAATTTCTTTGAAAATAGTTTTTTTCCCTTTAGATCTGAAAAAGCGCTATTTAGTTTAGAAGAAATTTGTGTTTTCTTCTTTTTTAGGCATGAAAAGCTAAATACGTTTTAATTTTTAAACTATTTGGATCTCAGAGGAAGCTCATTTCAACTACAAAAACTAAATTAGTTAATATTTCTTAAATTTTTTAGCTCTAAAATAAAATATTATTGTATGAAATTTTGTATGAAATATTTCGCATGGAAAATATAAATTTTTCACTGAAAAATAATTGAAATTTTCATAAAGTTCCAAACACAAATGGGGAATAATATTATAAAATAAAGACTTAGAATCTAAAATAAAACAAAATAAATGAAAAAAAAATAATAAATAAAATATTAAATAATTTTATGAAATAGATCTCAAATGAAAATAGGTAATGAAATAATAGCACAGCTATCATAAAGACTACGAAAAGCTTATAAGCACTCAAAATTCGCCAAATAAAAGGAAAAAAACCTAAATATCTTTCAGCCAAGTCAAAGAAGACTGATATACTCATAGCTCCTTTCCCAACAAAAGGGTCTTTTAAAAGAGGAGTATGATGAAATGACAGGTTAATGGGTGGCCAAGCAAGTTCAGGGGAAGGAAACAGCCGGCACAACTGCTGTGCCGACGCCGTTGGTAGGGCAAATATTTTGAGCGGCACATATGCTGTGCCCGCCGATGGCAAAGGGTTAAAAAAAAAACTTGTAGTTTATATAATTACTCACTGCTTTAAAATATATAAATGTAAAAAATATTTTGCATAATTATGATTTGCTTTAGGAATTAGTGCAAAAAATTATACTTTAAATTTTAAAATATTCAACAAAAGGAAATAATTGATAATAAAACATTATTTTAAAATACAGTGGAAGATCTTTATAACACAATTTTATAAATTGTAATTCTCTATAAACTACATTAATTAGACAATCTCAAAACCAAACCAAAACCGATAAATTTATGCAATTTCTAAAGCCTGTGGTAATTTAATTTTTGTCTTGTAAACAATTACTACTTAAATGTATATTTATGCATTTTAAAGTGTTTGTATACAAAAATCATAAACCATTAACATTAAGGCGTTTCAATCATATATTGCCTTGCTTAGAAAATAATATTGACGATAGGTTAATAATACAAAACAATACAGAATATAATACACAAAATTTTATAGTGCAAAACTCTATTGAAGATTTGCATTCTAAAGATCTTCAACTGTACTATCTTCTAAGTAGAAAATAATTAAGTTTTTGTTATGCTTAAAAGAAAAATGTAGGGCATATCACTTTCAAAAGACAGGGCAAGGTTGAGTGAATTTTCAGTGTGACATAACATGTTACGAAAGTGATGAAGATTAAATTATTTCATTTTTGGTGTGAAAAAATAAAACAATTTTTTCTTTTTTAGTCTACTTAAAAATCTTTCTTTTATTAAAATTTAATTTCTTTCTTGTTAGTTTCAGACAAAATAGAGCAAAAATTTATGTACATTATCTTGGAAATAATTGTCAGCAGGTACAGAGCTTAGTTTTTTTTTCTTAAACTCAGATTGTTAATGTTTTTTTGGGTATTTCAAAAAAATTTCTTTTCCCAAAAAATATTTAGTTTTTTTCCAGAGAGAGAAAAAAAGACAAATGCTTTATTTACAGAAATATACACAACTACTTTAAAGCTTAAGTGTACATAGATTTTAAGTATTAGAGCATGTTTTTATGAATTGTATATCCACTATACTGTTTAAAATTCAATGTGTAATATTCATTTAAATGATCAATTGTTATGCAAATATGAAAACTTATTTTCATTTTTCTTGAACAATTCAGCTCTGTACAATTACTCAAGACTATTAAGGCTCAACATAGTTCAGTTACTCAAACAGTTAAGTTATTGATCTATCTCAGCCTAACCAAGGTCATTAAAACCAGTTTAGAATTAGTGTTTCCTTTAAAAAAGGACTGGAAAAGTAATCTGTCTGTAATTTTTGTATATTTAAAAATTATTCTTTAAACAATGGATATTTAACTTTTGTAAAACAGTTTTGTTATTAATTATATTTTTTTTGTACACTTCATAGATTGAATGAAATTTTTTTTAATAAACCCAAAATGACTTAAAAAAAATAAAATAATCCCAGAGGTAGACCTAGCCAACCTTGACCGAATTACACAAAAAATTTTAAAACTTTAGCTAGAAGGGTTGTCAAAATTTAGAATATATACAAATTTTATATGAAGATTTATTCTTCTTATAGCAGTCCAAAATTATTGAAACTTATATTACCAGCAAGCAGAGTTTGTATAAAGACTAGTTAGTTAGAAAATGGTTTTTACCGTCGATTGACTATAAATTCTATCCAGCAATAGGATGACATAATTTTTTTTATCAGTCAATAAGAGATTTTAACTTGGTTTTGTCATTCTCTCCAAAGCTCTAGTTAAAATTAAGACTGATTTTTAAAAAAAAAAAAAAAAACAAGTTTTTACCTAATAAAACCACAAGTATCAAGTTGAGTAATTGGCACGAAAATCATTTAAAAAATAATTTCCTTAAAAGCTCATACCTTTCTAATATATCAATTACAATTATATTATCCACATTTACACAAAAATAAAAAGAAATGCCTAAATCAATGAAATATTTTATTTTACTTACTGGGTTTCAGAACAACGAGCAAGTTCTTGTCTTTGATGAGAACAGGCAGTGTTCCATGTACTAGGATGCCTTTCAACACATTTACTATAACGTTCCATTAAACTGCCACAGTGACTGTTGACTATTTTCATTGCTTTTCCTTCCCTACAATATTAAAGTGAAAAATGAATGACAAGATATTTAAATTCTTTAATAAATAAAAACAGAATACATTATAAGGATAAAAAATAAATTTGAACAAATCTTAAAAAAACATGAAGACATTTTTTTTAAACAGCTATGCACCTTATAATTTTATCCCTCAAAGATATAAGTCTTAAAATCATTAACAATTAATTTTAATAACATAATAATTTGCATCAACAAACAATATTAGAGTAATTAAAGACGCGGTAAAGGAAATTTCATAATTTATCTCTGATGACTATAAGTAAAATTAGTGACAAGTAAAATATTTACAATACAATTTTCATGGTAAAAAAAATTCTGAAAAGCATATAAATATATAATGAAATAGTAATTAAATATTCAATGACAACTTTTAACAAGAATATAATTATATTATATTGGATAAATTAAGTAATTAGAACAACAATAAAAAAGCTGAACAAAAATAAATGGGTCATCAGTAATTTATTTGAACAGTATTGATACTCATTACTATAAAAAAATATATATATATTAAGAGTAAGGTAAACAAAACTATAACATGACTGCCTGAAATTTCGGGCAACAAGAAGCTTACATGTCTACTTTTGAAATTCATATAACAATATTATTTATAATATTTTGACATATGAATGTCAAATAACAAGCAGACCGCGCGTACTGGCGATTAGCAGATTTCGCGAAAAAGAAAGAATAAATACTGACGATTGCCAACGTCACTTACAAACTTCAAATCCAAGCAGCATATTTCAAAATAGAAGTTAAAGTTACATTCTTTTTATAAATAATTTTTAATAACAATGACAAATAAGCCTTTATGCAATAAAAATTTGACTGATTTATTAACTTTATCTAAGAATACAGCATTTTTTCTAATGTTCAGTTTGATTTGAAGATTATTTTCTAGCTTTTTAACATTTTAGTTATAAAGCTATTACATAAAATAATCGTTATCGCGTCGACGGTCGTCGTTAATCGCTTATAAAGTTTATTTTAAATGTCAACAAGGGCGGTAATTTTAAAAAGTGAAATTTTATATTACAACGTGACTAAATATATATTTCTGAGGGAGTTTAATTTCTTTGTTAACTATTCATTTGTACGTATTGTTTTGTCCTTTCAAGTTCTTACTAAATAATTAAAGCATTCATCGAATATTTTTTAATTAATTGTTATATTCAAATACTGAAGTTCGTTACTGTGTTAGTTTCAATGTTATTCATTTTATTGCAGAATATTTCTTCTTTACGTTTTTGTTTAATGCTTTTTTTTATACTCTCGCATTATATTTTAAAATTTTTGAGAATGCATGATATTTTTTATTCACTTTGTAAAAATAGGTTTTGTTAATTTTGCTCTAACGTTTTTATATTTCAGTCTTTAAACAGAAAATTATTTATAAATGATGTTAAAAGTTGTAATTGCGTTCTATGAAGAGAAATAATGGTGTCTACAACAATAACCAAGTGCGGCAATTTCATTTTTTTGTGCTTGACAGCAAATAATAAATATTTGAAATTTTTCTATTAAGTTTGAAATCAATCAATATGGAATTACGCTTTGAAAAAGAAATAGTTGCTAAATCAGTGAAACATTAAGCAGTTTCGTTGTCATCTCTCATTTTTTTCTTTTTTCTTCCCTCTAATAAACTTTTTTTAAATAAACGAAGAGCAAAAACAAACAGCTCACCCTTTTTTAAAAATTAAAAAAGTTAAGCCTATATGTAATTAATGTTAGCTTGTTTTCATTCAGCTGCATTTTATTTAATAGTCAGCTTTAACCAGGTCAAATCAAGGCCTTTGACATGGGTCAGTTTTTGACACAATGGATAAAAACTGTCCTATGAACCTTTTTGTAATTGCATAAAAAATTTAAATTGCCTTGCATAATGCAGTGTCTTTGTTTCTAATTTTCTGTCTTTCAACAGTTTTAAAATTTTCAGAGTACAAAGTTTTTTTCTACTACAAATAATATTTCTAAAAAAATATTAAATTTATCAAATATCAGCTGGAATTAATTTTGAATTTATTTCATAATAAATACTACATTATTAGAAAATAAAATTAATTTTAATAATGAAAAGTTTAATTTTATAATATAAACAACACACAGTTTAACATTTTTAGCAATTTAAACCCGTTCTTAGCATTTAAATCATCTCACAAATCAGCCAACCCACAATTGAGTTGAAATTTTTTTTTTTAACTGTACAAAAAGCTTATTATGTGTTTTATAATATGTGATATATCTCAATTCATTGTGAATCATGATGACTGAGGGAATAATATAATATATGGGTTTAATATAATTATGATTAATTTTTTTGCTAGATAAAAAACCCATTCAATGACCAAAAAATTAACTTTAATACTTAGAAACATGTATTTATTTTAAACAAGTATTTATTAAAAAAAAAGTTGAAAAGTTGTACAGATATTTCAGCGGGATTTGTTTTTGTAGCCGGTAAGAGTTGTGAGTGAGGGAATGAGATTTCTTGGGTTTAAAAATTAATAAAAAATATTTCTTTCTAATAATACTTCAGATTTATGAGTTAATGTATTCACACATCTAACTTTATATGAAACAAATAACTATTCATTTTTTGATCGAAAATTAAATAGTATATTTCATTCACATCATTTTAGCCTGTTGGCAGAGAATCACCTAGTAGTTGCAGTATTTATTTCATACAATATATAAAGATTTATTATTTGTCACTTCTGTCAATTTTTTGCTTCATTGGCTTCTTGATGGAATCTGGTTTTATTAAAATTGAACTATTATAACTGTATCAATAATAATATGTTAACACAATAAAATTAAAATATTCAGAAACAAAAATTTTGTTTCATTAATAAGTCTGAACAATTTAATTTACAGGTAATGGTTAGTTATCCATGCTTTGAGTCTGAAGTTGTCGTCTGAAACTGAAATATTTTAGCTGAATGTTTAGTTGGTAAGTCTATTCTTTGTATTTTCAATTTGGATGTGCTATTTCTATAAAAATAAGATTAATTAGTTATGAAAAAAATTGCTTTGTCCTGAAATTTCCCAGTTTTATAATTAAACCAGGGTTTGCATGATTTAAACCTTTTGTTTTCTTTTGAAATTCGTCATTTATTTTTTTAATACTTTATAGCATTATTTATTAATGTATTCTTTACAATACAATTTTAATGTTTAATTCATTGATATCCAGAGTTTTATGTCGATAAATAATTAGAGATGAATGTATGTTATAAATTATTAAAAAATATGAAAATGTTAATAAAATTGACATGAAACTCCAATTATAATTTTCCTCTAGCTGAAAGTAAAATGTTTTGCTTTTTAATAAACATATTTTAATTATACCCCTTTAGAATATTCATTTAAGCAGAAGTAATATTTAAGTTATATTGTATGTAAGTTGTGTATATATTTAATCAAGAAAGACTTGTTTTGCTAAGAGTAATTTGAAATTATTTTTAATAGTTTGTATTAAAAATTTTATTAATTTGTCATAATTTAACCATTTTGGTTGGAAATACATTAGATGATAGATATGGGAAAGTGACAAATGCGATTCTATATGAAATATTGATTCGAAAAAGTAGGAAAAGAAATAAAAATGCGCTTGAAAATTAGTAAATTTACAATAAGAATAAATTTTTTTTATTTAAAAAACACTGAAAAATATTTAGGACGCAAAAGATGAATCAATTAATGCATTCATTTATTTAAATTAAATAAAAAAAATTTGATATTTTTTTCTTCTCAACCCAAATAAATTCTCAGCATCCGTAACTAAAAGTTTAAACATTTTTGTCAACTGATACATTAATATCAAACATGATATTCGAAGCATTTTCCCCTAACTGAAACAAATTCTCATTTTCTGCATTATTAACATTAGAGGTTACTGTTTTTCTCCACCAAAATATAAAATAACTTGAATTTTTTAAAAATGTCTATGAAATCTCTGAATGATAGATGAGGGAATCTGCAAGTTTCAAAACGATCCAAACTGATATGAATAATATTTGTGATGAGACCAGTAAAGCAAGGAGATGCATGCAGAAAACTTAAGATGCGGGAGGGAGGGACTAAGGTTTGACTGTATTACCTATATAGTAATACTTTTGAATTATATTAATAGGGCCCGTGCTACCCATTCGCCACCTTGCCAAATGTGGTAAACTCGTCAATTCAGCAAGAAAAATTTTGTTTTAAGAAAGTATTGTCGAATGATTTTTTCTACCGAAAGAAAATTATATGTTCCCCTCAATCCAGGTACAAAAGGTCAAAGGGAATTTTTTTGATCAAATCCTGTATTTTTGTTCGATTACAGTAATTTCCCTTAGATGCGTCACATAATTAATTACAATTATATTAAATCCAGATATTGTAAGCATCAGCAACAAACTGCCGTAAAATGCTGATTAATATGTTAGTTACTGGACGAAATTCTTTCCTACAATAAAGTGTCAATAAAACAGATTAAATGGTGGCAAGATGAATAATCATCCAACTATTTTTGTAGAAAATATATTTTCTCATGGCAATAACATATCAATAATGCGACAACATAACATTGTTTAAGGTTTATCCTTATATTATTGCTCTCTAGTCTAAGAAGTAATCAAAAATTAATGCCTACCTATTCTGATGTCTTTCCCATTCATTGCTTATTTACTATTCCCCAAATACAAATTAACTCTTGATTTGCATTTTATAAAAAAATTTAACTTACATTAAATTTGTATTTTGATTTATTTTTTACGGGAATCATAAGAATCAATCATAAGTAATTAAGTTTTGCCTTGGGCTAAGAATTGTGAAAATTGGCTACTACTTTTGATGTTTTGCTAATTTACTGGCTAATAATTTGGGCATGGGCCCTGAGTAAGCATTGTTTTAGGATGAAATTATAATTTTTTTTATGTGCTTTGATAGTTAAATATATCTATAAAAATTGGATTCTGATAGAAAAAAAATCAAATTTATTTTTAAAATTGTGATTTTCTTTCAAGTCGCTTTAAAATAAGCTCTAATTAAGAAAGCTAGATTCATTGCTAAAAAGCCAAATCAAAATATAAATGTAACCCACTTCCATTTTTAATAACAAGCATATAAAATTCAGTATTTTAATTATCTACCTAACCTCTTCGCTGCAGCTGGCACATAAGGCATCAAGTCTCTTTTTCCAGACACCAATGTCCTGTGCCAGTCTTCTTGTCTCCACTCATCTATTTAATTTTGCTTTGTATAGAACTTGGTGCAGGTATTTTTGCCAAGTAAGTCTCGGCCTTCCTCTTTTACGTTTTCTATCGGGTGCCCAAGTAAGAGCAATGTTAGCAAGGTTATCCTGTTTTAGACAAAAGAAAAATTTTATTAAAATGAAAAAGGGGTCTCCCCGCAGTTATTTGCCCTGAAAAATTATTAAATCTTTGAATAACTTTGGTCAACAAGCTGATGAAAGAAATTCTTGGGTCATTTAACCATTATCTAAGATTAGGAAGCTGTTGTATTAGGACAGGGGTCTGTCCAGACATTTTGTGAAGGGTCCGTTTTTCGTGAAATTGTGAAAAAATTACTCACATTCTTTCAACCAGGGTCCGCTTTTATGAATTTGTGCAAATAGGGTCCGTTATTGCAAAAAAAAACTTTTTCAACGAGTTTTTAAATTGTAAAGACATACAAGATTATGCACAATACTGTAAAATTATAATTAAAAAAATTAAATTTTAAAAAGTAAACAACAATTGCTGCTTCTAAACTAGAGATGCAACATACAAATATTTGGTATTTAGTCTATACTGCTGAACGCAGAATATTCATTTCGGACGAATAATGGAAGAATTGTCTGCCGAAGACAAAACTTAATTCGTTTGCATCCATCTTTCTTGTTTTCTGCCATGGAAAGGGTTTATTCGATTAACAAAATAATAATGAAGATAAACAAATTTGTGAATTGTCCGATTCAAAGAAAAATCATATTGTGAAGGGTCTGTTTTTAAGTTAAAATATTTTGTGAAGGGTCCGTTTTTATGAAAAGATATTTTGTGAAGGGTCCGTTAACGGACCCAAATTTCTTCTAAACAGACCCCTGTAGGAGTAACAAATTGTTTATCGTAACTGTTCAATTATTATTTTTTAATAAAAATTTTTTATATTCTAATAAAATTTTCTCCTTTAATAAATTCTTATATTTTGATTGTAACAAAAAGATGAAGTTTTTTAATTTTTTTTTTACAATTTGCAGTTTAATTGCTAATGGGAATCTGTATTATTTCAAATAAACATAAATCTGCAATTCTTAAATATTTATGTAGAAATTGTTTTCTAAAAAAATGTCTATGTTAAACAGCGTTAGAATTTCGCCTGGAAGAAATCTATTTCTTCCAGCACGGTGAAAGAGACCTTAGAAAACTGGAAAAAATGAAAAAAACTAAAAATGCCAATACAGTTTAACTACAAGTACAGAGTTTAACAACAGAAATTTAAATTTTATCGCATTTACTTTTTTATTTTTAAATTATAATTTTTTATTAAATTAACTATTAGTTTTTAGTAGAATTTTAAAACCTATATATCATATTATTTAAAAGTCTTGGTTTCATATTCATCCTTAACACACTATTTGTATTAGCGAATTCATTGTGTTTTTATTAGTATCTATGCTTAGTATGTGATATGTTAATTTAGTGTTATTAATAAAATTTGATTGTTATTTTAATAGTTCTTTTTATTATTATAAAATTAATTTTTACTACTCGTTAACATAAAATGTTAAAAAACTAGTTATTTAAATTTTTTAAGAAATTCATTCAAAAAAAATTTTTTCTCTCTTCAGAATTCTTTGTTTTTTTTAAAATTTTTTTAAAAAAAAGTTTTTACTGATTTAAAAGTTATACAAAAAATATCTCAAAAATTGATACTATTGTTTAAACTAGATTGTATTTTTAAACTGTTGAAATGTATATTTCTTTTTGAAAAAGAATTTCTTTCTCTTTTGTTGGAAAAAACCTATTTCCTACAGAGTGGTTTTTTCCATTGTGGAAGAAACTTGCTTTTCTTTATGTCAAATAATGTGAGCAAATTTAAGATTGAGTGTTTCTTAAAAAGGCTTAAAATAAAATAGGCGCCCCATTGATCTGTGTATTTTAAATTAGTTAAATTATGTCATCATTGAAAGAGTTAAAGTTTGTCAAAGTCTATTTTTAATTATTTGTTAAATACATTATGTTTGCTGCTATTAAAAGTAGAAATAGGAAGGTGTTCTTTAATTTTTTTTTTTTTCAGTTTAATTTTCGAATTTTCTGTTACCAATGTAAATAAATTTGTAATGTATGTATGCAGTATGTTTACATTCTGCATACATACATTACAATTTTTACTGTAATTTTCAATTTAAATTTGTCATTATATTAAGTATTAAGATAAAAAAATATTAAATTTGCTAAAAATATTTTTATAGTGTTTTTTTCTTCATAATTTAATGCTGTAACATGTCAATAAAGATATTGTTAAACTTAAAACATCATCATGTTAAAATAAATGACAAAACTAATATTATTTTTTAGTTTTCAAACCGTTAGTATGCTAAAACATACCTTTAAGGCAATTCCAGGGTGTCTGACGTAAAAAATGAACATAAATTTCTTTGAAAATTTCTCATAAAATATAAGTTCAAAATTCTCAAATTTTTATGTCAAGTATTTAGTACATCATAACCTATCAAAAACCAATTCGTTTTATAAAAACTGATAATAAGTTCAAATTGTATGAATTCAATTGTTGGTATCAGACGCAAATCACACAAAAGCAAAAAATGATTATGCATTTGCAACTTGTTTAAACTATTTGAATTTGTTTGTAATTTAAATGTAAATTTAAATAAAGATTTCTATGCAGTTCTTAACTTGTGAAATATGTATAATTAATTTAAAACTTTTTACTTTCGTGTCAGACATAAATTCTTCAATTTGGATATATAAAGCTAATGATAACAATTATAAATACAGAAAATTACTTTAATTTTTTTATCTTAATATTAAAAACTTTTTTTCCTATTAAATAGTTTCTTTAAATTTAAATTGTGCTCTATTTCCTGTTAGAATAGGTGAATCAATGTGTTTTATTACATTTTTCATCTTGTAAAAGTTAGTTGAAAAATCACTAATTTTATTTGTGCAGCATATGTTTGTTAACAACAGTGTAAATACAACTCATATTTAAGCTATATTTCCTTAAATCTAATAATTTTAAAAATCCTGGCTTTAAAAAAAATTAACTGCTGTCTTGAAAAATGTTTCTATTTTTTTTAAATAATATATTAAAAAAATAGGAAAAAATGTTAAAAAGTTTCCTAATTTTTAAATACATTAAAGAAAAATGTGTTGAAAAATACTTTACTGTACATTAAAAAGAGGGAAATTTTTTTTTTTTTTTCAATATGATCAGCCTATTACAATTTTTACTGCAAAAAAATATAATTTCACACTGGTGAAATGATAATTTTGGCCCAGTATTTATCTGTATAAAATTAAACTATTGTTTCGTACAGTTTTTACAATCATTATATTTGATGCGCAAAGCAGATGATATTAATCGATATACCTTTTACTTGTATTTAGTTGTGTAGGTAGCAGGGAACAATAAAGAGCATATTTTCCTGGTTGTTGCCTTAGAAAAATTTTATGAAAAATAATTAAAAATGAATCCCAGAATAATTTTTTTCTCTTTTAAATAGCCTTCCCCCCTGCACAGTTTCATTTGTCAATTACAGGCCCATTAACTACTTCAAATTTTCATCTCTTTTGCCTAAAAGTTGAATAGAATCTGTAATACATATTGTAGTTTGCTTTGCCTGTAGTTTTATAATTTTTTAAATTATTTTTTGCAAATTGACGAGACATTAAAAAACAATAAACACCTATCCTACCATCAAAAACAATAAACGCCTAAAGTGTAATTGACACTACATACGTGAGTAACGTATCATGCTCAATTTTTAAACAAGTTTAATGAATGTTTTTTTTTTGATTTAAAGTTGGTTGTGAAATTTTATTTAAAGAAAAAATTTCTCCAAATACATACACTTTTCAAGATCTTCTTAGCAAAATGATTGATTTAAAATGCTCTAAATGAGTTGTTTTTCAAAAAATTTAAATTAAGTTGCTTACCTCAAGATAATAATAATAAAATGAAAATTTAAATAATGCTTCATTGATCGATTTTCAGCTCTAATTCTATTTTCCAGATAGCAGGTACATCTGGCGTTAAGTATTTTGTGGATCAATAATCGAAATCCGTCGGAAAAAATTATCTTTATTTAGAGAATGTATGTTTTTGTGAATGATTTCTTTCATTAAAATATCGCCTATAGTTACTTTAATGAAAGAAAATTAGCATAATTACTATAGCATTACTATACACTTCTATAGTAATTAGCATTATGCGTTCGAACTATTAAGATTTAGTCCGATTATTAAATCAAAAATTTAATTATTCAGGATGATCTTTCTTTTTATTATTTTATTTTACGCACTGTGCATTAGATGTAATATTAATAATAAATATCATAATTGTTTTGCTCCAATCTTAATTTTAATAATAACTGCCTTATATTAGGTATCTTAATTCTCTGAAACAGGTCTGATTTACTATAACTCTATCCTGTATTATGAGTTAAATCAGGGGTTTCCAACTGACATGTGGCCGCAATTAAAAACACCAGTTAAATGGCGGGCCGTAACTTTATCAAAATTTTATATAGGACTCTTTTTTTTTTGTTTTGTTCGAAGGAACGTTAAATATTACTGTCAGATTTTTATCAGGTTGTACAAAACAAAAGCATTGAATTGCAAATTAAAATAAGTAGATTTTTGGAAAATATTTAATTGCATATAAAAGATATAAAACTCAAAAGTATTTAAAACCCATATGGGTTTTCTACCAAAATTGTCCGCAAAAAAATTACAACTAATATATTTTGGTTCGCGGGCCACAAAAAAAAGCTTCGCGGGCCGCCAGTTGGAAACCCCTGAGTTAAATAATACACATTGCATCGATATTAAATTTTGTCTCTGTTTCGGGCAAAAAAGAATGAAAGAATTCATATTTTTAAATTTTACCATGGATTTTTAAAATTTTTTTTATATTTAATTATTTGAGGTCTCATTTTTTTGTTTTTCTTAATATTTTTATGATTTATTGACAATTGAAATTTGTACGATGTAACTTAGTATCGTGTTAATATTTCAATTTTTCTTTTTTTTAAAAAAGAATTATTTTCAAAAGTTAATTTTTTCTGTGTCCAAAAATGATTTTTTATTTATTTTATAATGATAGTAAAACTTATTCAGAGTGTTGCCATTTGTAAAAAAAGAAAAAAAAAACTGAGTGGAAGCTGATGTATAAAAAAGTAGAGGTAGAAATAATGAAACTAAGGTTTCAGAATATAATAAAAATTCGTTTGACTAAGTCAGTCCTTTCTTATAATGCACAATAATTCAAAAATTCTGACTTTCTAAATCTTAAATGACGTAATATTATCATAAAAAGGAACTTCCAGTAATATATATCTGTTCGATCCGAATCGCAATTCCGACTGGATTGTCTATAGTGAAACGACTTGTCCTTGGTAATTTAAAGAGAAATGGCAAGATCCCAAAAGCTAGCTGTTTGCGAACACAATATACTTCTATCCTCTCGGTGATCAGGATAACTTCCTGTGTATTTCAATTATACGACTTTAAATAATAGAAAGTGTCAAGAGGGATTTGAAACATTTTATCTAGCTCTGGAAACATTGCGCTAATATTTTAGGATTTTATTTTTTTGTCAGACCTTATACATTTTTGTACCTAACATATCTGTTTTAAAATGTAATTTTGAGTCAAAATTTTTGGGTCAATTATTTCACCAGTTAAATGGTGCAAGTGTAATTTGAAACTGTAATAAGACTCACAAGTAAGGAAAATAGTACTTAAAATGAATTTTTTATAAGTGAATTCAATTTCATTTAAATTATTTCAGAATTTACCATCTTAACAGCTTGAGGGGGGTGATCTAAAATATGCTAATTAATTAGTGCACACGATATTTTAAATTACGAAAGATGAAAATGTAAACGTACTTTCTCTGAATAAGCATATATTTTTTTGTTGTTGATGGGTTCGGATTTCTGACCCTCAAAATATAGGGGGTTACCGCAACCTGGAAAATATGGTTCCAATAATTTAGTCAGGAGAACGCTCCGAAGTTTGGAACTCTTCAATGTTAATTTTTAATTATTGCGTATTTCGTCCTTAATATTGCGCCCTCGAGCCATTAAGATTGAGTCCTAGAATGTGAAGATCCTATCATAAGACCAAAATTATTCAAATTAACGTTTTTTTTTTCCTTCTACATTGTACGTAGTTTGTATTGTATTCTATTATGGACTTAATGGAGCTGAATTGTTAATAATAAAATCCAATTATGATTTTTTTGGTTTGGGGAAAATCATAACCTTGCTAGAAGGTGGAAGTTTGAAGTTCTAAAATGGCTATTTTTGATGAGTTTAGCATCCCCCCCCCCCCTGGAATACATAAATTGTTTGAAAGTTGTTACACATATCGCAATTTTTTTCAATATCCATTTCCCTTTTGTTGCAAGACAAATGTTTATTATATTTTTTGAAAGTTCGCTCTTGAAAGGGGGACTAGTCAAAATATTGCGCCAAGTTTCATCCCTCGTCTATTTTCGACACATTTAGCAAAGAACTAAATTGTTTTAGATATTTTTAATTATAGAAATCTTAGTAACGAACGAAATTATCAATGGCATTTGTTTTTCAAATAGAAGCCTTCAGAATAAAGTTAAAAAAATAGATGGATACGTGAAAAAAAAAATGGCATAAGCCACATTTTAAGTAAGCAAACTTTTTCTACATTAATGGTCTTTTAAAGATAGGTTAAAAACTTATCGACTTTTCAAAAAATGATTTGCTTTTTTTTTCCGAACTGCAAAAATTGTTTGTAAAAAAAAAATTAAGACAGGTAATGTAAGGGCCAAGATTACGCATTTTATTATTGAGATTTGTAAAATTTGCATTTAAGTTCGCATTTGTATTTATTTTTCTTATCTAATTACAAAAAAGGAGGCGAACGTTGATAAAATACTATAGAATGAAATGTATAATGCATAAATTTTGTTCTAAGATGACTGTCAAAAAGATTGGGGGACGAAATGAAGCAAGTGTAAAGTGGGACTTCGTAATTTTGTAAAATAATAATTTAACTAAACAAGCTCATTTCTGATTTAAAGTCTTTGCACAAAACTTTTATTTTGAACTCTTTATTTGGTAAAATGATTTTTTTTATCGAAAAACTTCAGCGATTTTCTCATCACCATCCTTTTTTTCTTGTTTCTGAAAATGAATGCTTGTGAAACTTATTGTATTGTTTGTAGTTTTATAATTAAAATTGTATTTTTACTGATTATGAAATCACAGATTGTGAATAAATTTTAGTATTGGAATGAAACTATTCTTTGTTTTTATTTATTTCTTATAATATTGCTACTTTTTTTAAAAAAATATTATAAGATTGTAATAATAACTAGCTACAGAGAGTTAACTTTCTTGTATAATTTTTAGTCTACTTTTTAAAGTTCTTTCGTAATAATGTTAGTTAGATCGTTCATATTTTTCATAAGAATACATGTAGTACTTGTAATTATATTAATAATTAAAAAACAAATAATTTTAAATTTAGAGCTGATTTATTTTCTAATTAGCAATTGACAAAATTTTGATGCTTTTTGCACTACTATTTTCCCTGCTAACAGTCTTTCTAACATTTATTAACGCCTCGCTGTTTCCGACAAATGTTCTTAACCCCATTTCTTCGAAAGAGAAGAAAAGACAATAGCATTTAACGTTATTGTTTTTTTTTTAAATTTTAGTTGACAGTTTAATTGAGAGAAAGTAATAAATAAAATTCCCTCTAATTTGATACGAAATTTATAGGTTCTTGATCCCATTTTGTCATTTCAATAACAGATATTTAAGTTATGTTTTTAATAAGTTCCTATTAATTATGATTCGTTTATTGGAACCGTAGAAAATCGTCATACGTTGATGCTCAATTAATTTTGGCAATATGTATCACTGGTGTTATGGTAATTAGTGCAGTTTTAATAAGAATTCTACAATGAATTTTCCGTAGTTTTAGAATTTTTTTTTTAGAAATTTGCTCAAGGTAGTGCATTGATATTTTAATGAATTAAAATTAAGAGCTTTTTTTCTACGACTTCTAAGAATGGGTCATATTCTCAAGTCCTTATCAAGGTTTTATAAGAATTCTATTTGTTTTTGAAATTTCAGCTTTAATTTGGTTTTATTTGCCAAATATACGTTGTTTTAATACCGATACTGTGAAAATAAGTGTCTTATGGCCACTCGCAAAAAGGTATGTACCTGCGAAAATTTCTTGATAGTGATAAATTTCGACTATAGTGAGTTGGCCGCAAGCAGTGGCATCAAGGCAAGTGATGTTGAATACAGTTAATCTTTATTATGGGATCCGCGATGGCTCAGGGGATAGAGCGTTCGCCTTCCAATGTGGCGAACCGGGTTCGGATCCCAGTCTATACAAATTCCGCATCCGGGTTGCACCGACCACAGTGCTGATGTAAAATATCCTAAATGGTAGACGGATCACGGATTAGAGTCCCGTTGCCGTCAGGCTAACCATGGGAGGTCTTCCTCTCCATGTAACACAAATGCGGGTCACCTCCATCAGAAGGTCCTCCACGAAGGCAAATTTCTCCCAATACAGGGTAATAGTGGGAGGTTTTCGTGATTTTCCTCCCTATGTAAAGCAAATGTGAATTAGTTCCATCAAAAAGTCCTTCACGAAGGCAAATTTCTTCCAATACTTGATCCAGGAGTTCCCTTGTTTTTTGTGTTGGGTTCAAAATTACAAGGCTACGTAGTTGAACATTAGTAATCGTAAACCCAAAAATTGGGTCGGCTGTTCAATGACGGTTATTAAATCTTTATTATGGGAGCCTTGATGGCTCAGGGGATAGAGCGTTCGCTTTCCAATAAGAGGTGAACCGGGTTTGAATCCCAACAATTGCTGGTCGATACGAATTCCGCATCCGGCTTACACCTACCACATTGCTGACGTAAAATATCCTCAATGGTAGACTGATTATTGATTAGTCCCCTTGCCGTCAGGTTAACCGTTAGAGGTTTTCGTGGTTTTCCTTTCCATGTAACGCAAATGCAGGTTAGTTGCATCAATAAGTCTTCCAGGAAGGCAAATTTCTCCCGATACTTGATCTAGGACAGGGATGGCGAACCAGTGGCACGCGTGCCACTTATGGCACGCGACACAATATTTTGGGCACGCCACTGATCACAAAGTTTACTATGAAGCATATTAACAATTCAATTAAAATTCACAAAAAAGAGAACAATTAATGCCAAAAAAAAAGCAATTAATAGCCATAAAAAAAAGCAAGCGAACAATAAATAACTAGCAAACAAAATTAACAGTTCTGCTTAAACTAACATCTTATAACCCTAATATAAGTTATTTGTCATCTAATCTGCAACAACAGAAGTCACACTGATGTTACTTTAAGTTGAATTACGCGTATAACTGAGACATTGCAAAAGTTGAGAATTGCATTTTTTCGTAGTAAATAAAGAGTTTTGAGTTGATAGTATTTAGTATTATTATTTACCCAATAATCACGAAGTTGAAACTATATGTCGGCACGTCTATGACTTCACTAAAATATATTTTAGAAAAAATGGCACGTTGGTGCATGAAGGTTCGCCACCCCTGATCTAGGAGTTTATTCCCTTGTCTTCTAGATCGGGTTCAAAATTACAAGGCTACGGCTTTGAACATAGGTAGCAATAAACTCAGAATTATGTCGGCTGTTCAAACGATGGTTATAAAATGAGATAAAATCTTTATTATGATGGGATGAACTATAAAAAACCTGTTTTACTTAATTAATAACGTGAAGCTCCCGGGAAGGGCAACAAATAATAATAATAAAAGAAATTATTTTAGTTTTATTAATTGAGTCGGTATATTCCTTTTAATGTTGTGGTTGATATCGTAGCGTTGCTCTGTACTGATTTATTGATTTCTTTTTTTTTTCGGTTTACAAAACTGTTTTTGATTAAAATTAGTCCATACATTGCCTTATGAAATGAAACGAGGAAAAAAAATAACCTTCTTTCAACATCTAATTCTTTCTAGGAGAAATGAGCATAAAGATGTAAGAATTGTGTCCATCTTCGCTGAAATTCTATTACTTTTCTTTTATTATTTACGATTTTCCCAAGTTTCTTTCTTTTTGTGAATTCTCTTCCTATTGCTTTAATACTAAGGAAATTATTCTTGATTTTATGTGTTCGTGTTACTAGACAGAACATTTGAAAAAAGAAAAAAAAAAGATTTTTTGAAATTCTTGTGACTTCAAATTCCTTTTTATGTTGTCTGAAATTTCATCTGAATTTGTTGGTAAGTTTCGGATGATTTGCGACAAGTTGCATTTCAGAAGCTGTTATTTCTACATGTTATTTTCATAAAAACTTGGGGGGGGGGGGGATTATAAAGGAAGCACACAATATACGTACTAATTACGATAGGATAATTTGTTTTCAAACAGTACCTCTCCATTATTGGAAAATCTTAGTTACAATTATCTATCTATATATATATTTCTCTTACACGGCGATAAAAAAAAGCCTCATTACAACTCCCCGAATGGCAACGCTAGAAAATAGACCAATGATTGCCGCTAAAAATGTCACATGCCAAATCTAGCTAAGATGGCTCAACATATAGCGCTTTTAAAAACTGAAATAACCAGGGAGAGCATAAGCTAGGCAGAAGTCTTTGTCGATAGATCTCTATTTTAGCTTTTTGTCGAAAGCGTTTTTTTTCTTCACGAATTTATTTGACAATTTTTGATTTATAACACGAATTTATTTGTTTTACTAGAATTTATTTGTTAATGCAGGTTTTTCCATTGCAATTCACTTATTTCAATTTTTAATAGACTTAATTATAGCCGAAATTTTAACCTTTTTAAAGAGATATCAGTTTTAGAAATTTTATCTTAAGATTTTATACCATAGCATATTTCTAATAGATTTAACGAATCACATGTCATTTATTTGAATTCAAATTTATTTTAAGGACTCAGTATTTACTAAAAAGAAGTAATTTTTTTTAGAAAAAAAAGTTGTTATACGGGTTTGAATGATTGTTTTGAATTCTTAGAATTTTGTGCATTTGCAATCTACCTAAGTTAGTAGCGAGCGAAACTAGCTTGGTTTGCGAAGCAAACCATATAACATTGCGTAGCAATTTTCGGGGGTTGGCGAGCGTCAGCGAGCAGGGGGCGCAGCCCACTAGTCTATATTATATAAAACGCTAATACGTACGTATGCATCAATAAAACCGATGATATTTCTTTTCTCGCGTTGGCAACAGTTTTCATTTTTAATTGATATGCTTCGGCGCGCAAGAGCACGTAGTGAGCATCATATGTCTAATCGGGTGAATTCTCACCGAATTATCAAAAAAATTCTCACAAAATTTTCTTCATCGAAGCCGATGCTTTACATCAGGCGCTCAGTACTATTTCATATTCTTTTACAACACATGGTTTTAGCCCTCTGGTGGGAAAGACTTTAAAACAAAACTTACAACAGTTACTTTTCTCAACAACTGAAATTTAGAATAGTGTGATTAAGAAAAATATGTGAACTGTTTGCAATTTCAAATTAATATTGAAATGCACAGGTTTAGAATTTTCTACAGTGAAAGGTTTTCGGAACTTCAGTGTTCAAAAAAGTATACAAAAGCTAGACGTTAAGAACGTATCCAATGAGCGAGCAAAGCGAACATCGGATTGCGAAGCAATCCGAAATGAACTGCGAAGGCAGTTCCGGGGGTTGGCGAGCGTCAGCGAGCAGGGGGCGAAGCCTCCTAGTTTTCTATTAAAAGAAAATGAGAAGAAATAGGTATTGTTCGCGCTTCCTAACTTCTGCAGCTGGACGATTCACTTAATGTTTAAACCAAAAATTGTAATTTATAAATAAAACGTTCCTGTTAAAATTGTTAATTAGCGTATTTGAATAAGTTCTTTTTATATTTTAATTTCCTATCGATCTTCTAAGATTTAATATTTTGTAGGAATTAATTGGAAAATAACTAAAAAAGAATAAAATTGTTATCTAAAATTTTATTATGATCTCTAAACTGAACAGTAAAAAGTAATATTTTATCGAAAATTAATTTTCATTTAAAATTACGAGTTTACAACTATAGTGACAACGGTACTGTGTATATTTAAAACGCTTTTTTTTCTTTTTTTTTGTAATTACGCATTTAAAGTGCAAGGTTTAGTGTACTGTTCTTAGTTAAGAATTTCCCGATTCAGATTTATTTTTTAAAAAGCTTGCTCATTGTTTAGTAAAGTATAATTTCTCACTTGCACTAACATGGATCTGTCCAGACATTTTGTGAAAGGTCCGTTTTTGTAAAATTGTGAAAAAATTACTCGTAATTTGTGAATATAAAATAAACGTTAAGTCACGTTCTTTCAACCAGTGTTCGCTTTTGTGAATTTGTGCAAATAGGGTCCGTTATTGCAAAAAAACTTTTTCAAGGAGTTTTTAAATTGTAAAGACATACAAGATTATGCTCAACACTGTAAAATTACACTTAAAAAAATAAAATTTTAAAAAATAAACAGCAATTGCAGCTTCTAAATTAGCGATTCAACATACAAATATTTGGTATTTAGCCTATACTGCTGAACGCAGAATATTCATTTGGGACGATTAAAGGAAGAAGCGTCTGCCGAAGACAAAATTTAGTTCGTTTACATCTGTCTTTCTTCCCCCCCCTTCCTGGGAAGGGTTTATTCGATTAATAAAACAATAATGAAGATAAACATATTTGTGAAGGGTCCAATTAAAAGATAAATTATTTTCTGAAGGGTCCGTTTTTAAGTTAAAATATTTTGTGAAGGGTCCGTTTTTATGAAAAGATATTTTGTGAAGGGTCCGTTAGCAGACCCAAATTTCTTCTAAACAGGCCCCTGACTAATATAATTTTTAATCATTCGCGATGAATACTAATTAAGAAATTATACTTAAATACATCTTTAGCTACGACAGAACAGTGCACTAAACGTTAGACATTTAATACCTACTTTTAAAAGAAAAGAAAAAAAGCGTTTTAAACACAGTACTTTTGTTGTTATAATTATAAATAAATATTATTTGTTTCAATAATTGTAATGTAATTGCAATTAAATGCTTCTTTAGCTTCGATTAATCTTTAAAAACCAATTCTCAACTTTTTTTCCTTCATCTTCTCTGAGTTTGTAAATGGAAAGAAAAAAAAATCTTGAAACGAAAGCTAGAAAATGAACTCTACTAATGTATCCATCTTATAGGAGTTTCTAAGCTGGGGTAAAAGATAAAAATAAACAGCTTAATCTGTAGAAACTCATTCTTTTTCGCATTTAGTGTATTCGGTTAATTTTAAATATAATTATATATAAAATAAACACTTAATCCACTTTAAATATTGTCGACCCTATATTTTTACGGAGCTGTTTATTTAATTGAGTAGCATAACTTTTACTTATATCAAATGTTTCCAAAGCCATAAATCTTAAGTTTCTGAAAACCTGTCGCACGTGAAGAATCCCCATTCAAGGCCCCCGACTAAAAATCCCCCTCTTAACTGCTTCTTTCTTGTGATTGGTCCAACTCTTCAGCTTCCTCATCCTCCTCTGAAAAGGATGCTGACCCCGTTGCTTAGTAAAGTTTTACACCCGCTTTGTTTTGCACGTGACTAAATTATTCGCTGTGGTTTTTTCGTACAGCCAAGCTATGTAGGAAAAACATATTTTTGTTTTGATATGTAAATATTTTGTTAGATATTTTATGCTTTGTATATGCTAATGTATCTAAATATGGGTCTATTTTTTCGTTTTAACGAGTTCATCAGTCCAAGAAAATTTCAGTGGTAAGTTTTTTTTTAATACTTTATTTGAGGTGTACTTATTTAAATTTCCTTAAAGCATACGAATTACTTGTTATAATTTTCTGTTTATTTGCATTTTTTATTTTGTTGGGCCATTGTAAATCATTTTGTTTAAAATTTCAATTAGAATATTTTTGTTCTTAATCGAATTTTCAGGATTTATATCTTGATGTCTATTTTTATGATTCCCCCCCCCCTCCTGAATACATAGTTTTTGCGCTGTCTAAAGTACCCCGCTCATATCTTATATAGAAACACGCACATATCTTATTATCAATAGAATAACATTTTTTGCTCTTTTAGGATTGACTAGAATAGAAAATAGAATTTAAAATTTTATAATTTTTAGATAATTAATTTTTAATGTAATATTTTGTCCATTCTTACTCCCTTTGTTTTCCTCATTTATTTACTTGTTTAGTCACAGCTTTCTAATCTCTATGTTGAATTGATTTACTAATATAATTTTAGCTTAATTAATTTTTAATGTAATATTTTGTCCATTCTTACTCCCTTTGTTTTCCTCATTTATTTACTTGTTTAGTCACAGCTTTCTAATCTCTATGTTGAATTGATTTATTAATATAATTTTAGCTTAATTAATTTTTAATGTAATATTTTGTCCATTCTTACTCCCTTTGTTTTCCTCATTTATTTACTTGTTTAGTCACAGCTTTCTAATCTCTATGTTGAATTGATTTACTAATATAATTTTAGCTTAATTAATTTTTAATGTAATATTTTGTCCATTCTTACTCCCTTTGTTTTCCTCATTTATTTACTTGTTTAGTCACAGCTTTCTAATCTCTATGTTGAATTGATTTACTAATATAATTTTAGCTTAATTAATTTTTAATGTAATATTTTGTCCATTCTTACTCCCTTTGTTTTCCTCATTTATTTACTTGTTTAGTCACAGCTTTCTAATCTCTATGTTGAATTGATTTACTAATATAATTTTAGCTTAATTAATTTTTAATGTAATATTTTGTCCATTCTTACTCCCTTTGTTTTCCTCATTTATTTACTTGTTTAGTCACAGCTTTCTAATCTCTATGTTGAATTGATTTACTAATATAATTTTAGCTTTTTTACACTTAATTTTAATCAATATTAATCCCAGAGATGATTGTGCTCCGGAAAAATTCGAATTTTTCGCTAACCACGATCTGAAAGTTTCCGGTTATCCAAGGTCCCAGAAGTTTTAAGAAATCATCGATCACATTTTTGTATAAAAATTCTTGTATATTTTATTTAAAAATATTAGAACTAGAATTTATGCTTGGCATCTCTTTCATTTGTAAATATTTTTTCTTGTAGAATAATAAATGTGATTAGAGATAAAAGTAAACTTATAAATAATTATTCATTTAAATTATGGTGCATATAATTTCATTAGAATTTCATATTTTGAAAATATCAGCCATTTAAATTTATAGGGACATTAATTTTTTGAAATGCATCATTAATGATTTTACTCAAGAAATTGGTAGGATTTTTGAGTTAGGCTCACAAACACTTCTGTAAAATCTTCAATTTTTATGGGCTAATGAACCTAATTAGTTTTAGAGTGTTATATATTATTTTTTTCTTAAGTTTGTCTAACATAATAAATATTTGGACCACTTAATGAATGCCTAAGTAGTCCTAATGAACCACATTTTCATTGCTGGTGTGAACTCTACTTATTATTTTTATTGATTGAAATAATGGATGAAATATAATTTCATTTTTTTTCTTCATTCGATCAATTCCTTCTTCGTATTGCTCTTAAAACAGCGTTTAAAAATGCATTATCAACAATACAATAATCTATTTTATATTCAATTTATCTGGAAAATTGTATCTACGTTGGTATATGAATGCTTTGATTTGTTCATTTTCGTGTTTCTTTTTAAATGTCTGTCTTTTCTATTTTAAGCTTGAAGTTTTTAATTATATTTTTATAATACGTAAGCGTTTTAAAAATCACCTAAAATAACAGGGAATTTTGATTTTTTCTTTACAAACTGAGTACAGGGAATTTTGTTTTATTTTTGTCTTTTAAAAAATGGTGACCACTCAAAGCGTAATCTATGGGATATTTAACCATGACATTTCAGCTATACTAAACTATTTCATTTACCATAGCATTATTTAAGTATGTTCAGCTGTTTTTCCAGCAATTGAAACTAATAAATATAGTTAGCCCAATATAGCTCACAGAAGAGCACACTAATTGTTATTTCCTCTTAATATATTGCGTATAACATGTACAGGGAATTTTTTTTCTCCAGATTTGAGTGGCAACCCTGAATACGTAATACGTATACGTTGTATTTTTGTAATACGTAATTGTTTTTGTAATACGTAAGAAATATTTAGGAAAATGTTCATATCTATTTTGTGATCACTAAAACACGTATCTTAGTTCCAATAAATTTATAATTTAAAATTAGTTAATTTAGCATTTTACAGGTTAGCGTCATTAATGAATAACCATTCTACTTTTATTTAAAATTGTCCGTTAATTTTTTTAAAATAAAAATGTTTTTTTTAATTAATCGATAGATGTTTTTAATAAAACGATGCATGTTTTTATTAATTTATTTGAATTATTTTACCCTTTATCAATATTAAAGCTATACAACAGCTGTAGTGAAATGAAAATTATGCGATTGCTCAGCGTACATAAATTACAATATGTTTCTCGGAACTACATCCTCGGATGTTACATCCTATTGTAAAGAGTTGTTTATTGCTGTCATCGTATTCATGAGAATTGTCGTTAACTCTTAAAAGTAACCGCTATTCATGTATCGGTAAAGATATGACTGTAGATGCACGTTTAAGGGCTCGTACACGCGTCACAACCGACACGAAAGTCGAGTACAATAATTAAGAATGTCACATCCCGCAATTAAAGGGATCCTTGTTGTTCATGAGTTTGCCTTGAAAAGTGAATGACTCTTAAAACTTGATTGACAGAGGCAAGCGAAGTAATCTAATATTCTTTAAAATTGAATCACTAGCAACAGCCAGCGCCCTCTTTGTTGATTTTGAAAATAGTGCACAATATCCAAATGAAGGAAAAAATCAGTTTTTTGAAACTGCAAAGCTTTGTGGCTTATAGAAAATATAAGCCGTTATAGATCAATGCAGCCATAAAATGAGCACGACACTTATATTAAATGATTCTTATTGTTTTCCAATTAACAATAAATTTAAATACTATGATTAATTATTTTTATAAATATAACTAATATATTTAACTATTGCAATTATATCTAACGGGAAGCTAGAAAATCTTTTGGTCCGTTAGGGGTTTAAAAGTTGAAAAGTTATTTATTAGTTTAAAAAAAATTAAATCTAAAAATATATTAATTTAATGTTAATATATAATATGTTAATTAGTTTAATTAAATTATATTAATTTAATTATTTGAAATATTTGTTTTAAGTTCAGTTCTTTTAACACTAGAAAGACTGGAACTTAGAATATACCTATTTTGCTCAAAAGCAGTCAAAATGACTGGATTGTCATAGAATAACTATTGTGTAAAGAAATTTGTTTAAAATTAATTTTTAATATTTTTATGTTATTTACAGTTATATAATTAATAAGTTATCAGTAAATATTAACAATAAAAAAAATTACATGTTGTACAAAAAGTCACAAAATTCTAAGAAATTGTGTCATTATATACATCATTGTTTTTCTAATTGAAATTAAAAAGCAGGACTTCCTTGGGCAACCTAGTGTAAAACGTATTGTATGCTTAGTTTAAAATTTCAATTTTAAGAGTTTTATTTAATTTTAAGGCTTTAGCCTTGCTTCCGGCTTAAGACTATCGAACTGTGGTATTTATTTAATTTTCTTGGTGAAAGGCTTTCGCAAAACATCTTTAAGGTGACGCAGAGCCTTCGTGTTTTTGTAACTGTCATGCAAGAATTTGTCACGTTTACTTAGGTCTAGAACTTGCTTATTCATGCTTGCACACACGGTATTTGCACAAATAACCATGTGCATGATTATGCTTTATTTGAATTCGATTTGTCTGGTTAAAATTACCGATAGGGAAATCCTTGTGATTTTTGTATCATCAGGTGCCTAATATTAGTAAACGAAGCCGTAGGAGACTTACACGTGCATTTGAAGTCACCTTGAGCTATTTTTGCACCTTCTAGTGCAACGCCCACAAATTCAACCAATTCTATTGGTAAATTTATGAGGAGCCACCTGTACTAAATATAGCTTAAAAACGAAAAATAAATTTGATCGTAAGAATCAATGAATCATGTTGTTTTCTTTTTTTGTTATTGGTTGAACGATAAACACTAAGTTTGAAGAGCTATTAAATGTGAATTTTTATTTGTTTTTCTTTACACGATGCTACTTTTCTGTTCATCTTTTTGTATTGTAATACTACGTATGTTCTACTGTTTGTAGAAATTTATCAGTGATAAAATATTCTTTTTAAAAATTTGAAAATTAGTTTATTTTTTAAAGAAAAAATTATATATATGAAGAACAATAGAAATTATGGAACATAGTCCAATTGAGAACCAAAAAAAATGACAGAAACAGCAAGATCTTATTCCTTTACGATTCTTGGTGTGGCCTGCAGATTTTTTTTTAAACGCTAAATTTTACTTTTCAAATAAATGTTTCTTAATGTCTTCTACTCTGTTCTAACAGTTTTCTTTAAATTATTAGTGACTGTAAATTTTTGAAATTAATTTCAAATAAACTCTGCATCAATTTCAAATTACAGATTTTCTAATGGTTTTCTTTTGAAGAAATAATGGAATGTTGATAATCTTTTTCTATCTCATTTTCAATATTATCATCAAAATTGGGATCTTAAGTCAGATTTATAAATTAAAAGTTTTCATTACTAGGTTTACCAAATAGTGCTTCGTTTTTATTTTCATCCATTTTTACGTGTATAGTTCCTGCAGTTTTACTATTTCTAGGAAAGTAAATTCGATAACCTTTAGTATTGACTTGTGCCGTTACCCCTTTGGCTGTGATCTCAAAATTTAAATTTAGTAACGGTTACCCAGGTTATTTAGTAGACAAATATCTAATGAATTACAGAAAACTTTCAACATTTAAAACTCATTTTTATTGCACCTCTAAATCTTCAAAAACATAATTTCACACATTTCCAAATGCCAACATGGGAATAAACATTTATACATTAATTAAAACAAAAATGCAACCTTAAAACACTCAAGCATAACCTTCAATTTCTACCGTTCAAAAAAAGACATTTCTAAAATAAAAACTTCATTTAACATTTCTAAAAACCCAGACTTGGTTTATGATATCTATAAATTACACTTAAATGCTGATTGTTCTCCTACACAACAAAAAACACAACATAACAGTTCAGAATTTTCGGTAAATGATTCCTCTAAAATGTTAACGAAATAAAATTTAAAGTTTTATAAGTACCCTACGGAATTTACTGCTTTCACTCTGGAACCGCCCACCGGAAAGGTAGATGAACTCATGGACAAACTCCTCGGCTAGGATCTCGAAATTTCTCCAGCTATTCTAATTTCAAGCGACTTAGGCATGTAGAAGGGGGACACCGGACGTCCAGCATAGATTCCTTCGGACTTGGCCCATCGTCTCAAAGATATCGGCTTTTGGCTAATCCCGGTAGTCCTTCCCGCTAGAGACTTCAGTTTAGCTTTCCCTAAGGTTACGATCCACCATCTCCGAGATACTGTCACGAACCACTCCTTCAGCGGACAAACTCCGTATCCCCAGGATACTGCTCTGATTAACTGCTTACTACTGGTACTGCAACTGCTACTAGCCACATTCATCGCTTCTCTTTTATCCTCCCGTCAACAAGGCGAAAGAATCTAGACTGACCTGTTTACCACGTCCAGAGTCATCCCGCATCCGGCGGACGTCAGAACCAAAAAAAAAGATCCTTGAGAAAAACCGTCATGAATCCCCTAATACCCTATACAAGTTATAATACCATCTTCAATAAATATTAATAAATTTAGTTACATAGATTTTACCCAAAAAAATCCCTTTTTAAAAGACTAATTCAAAATTTCTAAAGAAAATATCATTATGATTGAATTTAAACTTTACCGTAGTGGCGCCATCTACAGACAAATAATCTATCTTTAAAAGTATTACAAAAAAAAAAAAACTTATAATAAATTTCAATTTATTACAATACCATCGCCTCACCGAAAAAAAATTAAAATACTTTTAATTTTTTTGAAACACTATAGCACTATGTTAAAATGACCTGGAACACTATCAAGAAATCAAGAAAACTAAATTATTGGTTTCACATAAAAAATTCCGTTTTTTCCTTTTCTCTAAGCTGTTCATAAATAATTCCTACTTAAAGTTCAAAATCTCTAAAAGCACCACGCGGCTTTAAACCTACTTTTAGATCTTTATCACTAAAATCAAATCTGACCCTAACAATGTGCACCTTGCAAGGAAACAGAAAAGAGGAATCAAATATGCGCCAAAGTAGTTTAAACTACACTTAACTTTAAAAAACATTATAACTCAGATTTACACTTAGCAATACCTTTTCCAGCGGCCCATAGGGGGTCAGGAAAAGATTGTACAGCAACGTTATCAATCTTCAGCTTTCAAATTTTAAACATCTAAAGATTCATAATCTGCATTTTCAAAATAACATTAAAAAAACAAAAATGGGACAAACCCAGTTTTGACTGATTACATACATCATTACAAATGCCAGTGGAGACCTACACTTCACCCTTATGTACATAAAAGGACCGTGGTCCACCTGAAAACAAAAAACAGTCTCCACCGACCTACTACATTCCGGCTTATGTAACCAAAATATGCACCGCCAGATATAAACTCCTCCTCCATATTTGGAGAACATTTGACATTCCACCCCAAAACATTTATAACCCAATTTAAAACAAGAAAAATTTAGTTGCACCCCCCTCTTACAAATTCTAATTTCTTATGACCCGTCCATTTACTCGTTGTCTTAAGTTATAACGAGGTTGCGGAAAAGGCACGAATTTACCTGTCTCATACAGTAGATTTTCTGGAGCAGGTGTTTCTACTCTTTCCCTATCTATACTGCCACTGATTTGGTCACCGAACCCACTATCTCTGGATCGCAAAACTTCCAATCTTTGCTCCGCCTTTGCCACATTCTCCACATGAACAACCCTAGTATAGCCAAAATTTTTTGTATGTTGGATTTTCAAAGTGACCGGAGATATGACTTCAATCACCCTGAAAGGGCCCTCATTAAATTTAGCAAATTTCTTGCACTGGTTTTTCTTTAACACAGGATTGAACCAGTATACTTCATCCCCTGTTTGGAAATTATATTGTTTGACGTTTTTGTCTCTACGAGCTTTTCTATTTTCTGCAGAATATTCTAGATTTTCCCTCGCTGATGCATAAGTACTATGCAATTTACCAAGTAAATCTTTGGCAAAGTCCTCAGCACCCGCATAAGAGAAAGGTTTATGATTCCTGAGAAATTCCAGAGGTAAAGTTAATTCCCTACCATACGTTAATAGTGCCGGAGTAAAGTTAGTTGACTCCTGAATAGCTGTTCGGTATGCTAGTAAGGCAAATGGTATTTGCGTATCCCAGTCATCATGTGTAGAATTAACTATATGACATAAAAAATTTGCGATTGTCTTATGCTTAATTTCTATAGCACCATTACTCTGGGGGCGATAAGGGATAACATTAATTTTATCTATTCCCAAAGATTTATAAATTATTTTCATACCCTCACTTATCAGATTAGATCCTCTGTCTGTGATTAAAGTTTTTGGAGAGCCAAAACGAGATATAAAATTTAAAAGTACTATGGCAATATCCTTACTGCTGACCGAGGAAACCGGGACAGCTTCTAACCACTTTGTAAAATGGTCAACAATTGTGACCAAATACCTATTTCCATCCTGAGTTAAAGGGAGCGGTCCTACTACATCACATGCTATTTTCTCAAAAGGACCATATGGAGGTGGCACTTTCTGCAAAGGGGCTAATCGCTTGGGTTGATGAGCCTTTCTTTGTAAACAGCTATTACACGACTTAATGAAGTTCACAATATGGGAAGACATTTTGGGCCAAAAATAAATTTTCTTTATCTTTCTTAAAGTCTTACTAATCCCAGGATGGCAAACCAAAGGAGAATTATGATACAAGTTCAAGACGTCTTTCACTAAACTTCGTGGAATAACAATTTTTTCACTCTCAGCAATTTGGCTTTTCTTACACCTTAATAATTTGTCTTTAATAAAAAAATGAAAGTTAGATGGCACTGGTTCATTTTTGCCCAAAGCCTCAACAATTTCTTTGCAAAAAGGATCTTTTTCCTGCTCTTCAATTAATTTTGTCAAGGAACAAAGTGATTCATTACAATCCACTTCATTAAATAAAATTTTGTTACTGATAGTCTCTGCTTCGTTAACATTTCTACTTAGAAAGTCTGCAATATTATTAATCTTTCCCGGAATATATTTTACCTCAAACTGGAATTGTGACAAAGAAATAGACCACCGCGCAATTCTACAAAAAGAATCCTTCAACTTCAAGGTATTAGCTATAGGGGAATGATCAGTGTAAATAAAAAATTTCCTTCCTAGCAAATAGTGTCTAAAGTAATTAGTAAAATAAACTATTGCCAAGGTTTCACGTTCGGTCACCGAATACCTGGTCTCTGGTGGCTTCAGTTTTCTACTTCCAAAAGCTACAGGGTGAGGAAAACCCTCATCATCCAGCTGAGCTAACACTGATCCGATAGCATGATTACTGGCATCAGTATATAAGTGAAAAGATTTTGACATGTTGGGTAAAACTAAGACAGGTTCAGAAATCAAGAATTTTTTTAAACTCACAAACTCCGTTTCCGCCTGGTTGTCCCATTCAAATTTGCCACTTTTAGTTAAGGCTGTCGGCCGAAGTGATTTTTGACCAATATTCGGAATAAACTTTCTATAGTACCCGATACATCCTAAAAATGACTGAACATCTGTTTTGTTTCTTGGTGTTTTAAAATTTTTAATAACCTCTATATTTTTCTGGTCTGGATAAACCTTACCATCCTGAATAACAAACCCTAAATAATTAATTCTATTAGTAAGGAATGAGCATTTACTTGGTTTTAATTTTAACTTATTTTTTAATAATCTTTCAAATACCAATTTAAGTTTGGGAAAGTGATCCTCAACACTGTTGCTGGCAATAACAATATCATCAATATAAATGCCAATATTCAAAGGTTCGAGACCCGATAATACCACGTTCATTAATCTTTGGAAGGAATTGGCACTGGTTCGCAGACCAAAAGGTGTGCGTGTAAATTGATACAGTCCTTTATGGGTTGCAATAGCTAACTTATGTCTATCCTCCGGTGAAACAATTTCTTGGAAAAAACCCGAAGTCAGATCTAACGTACTGAAAACTCTTCCTCCTGCTAAATTATCAATAGCCTCATTAATGTTGGGTATAGGGTAGGAATCAGGAACAACCTTAGCATTCAAGGCTCTGAAATCTGTGACCAGGCGATAATCTCCGGTCGCTTTTTTTACCAATAGAATAGGGGAACTGTAAGCTGACACGGAGGGTTCCAGTATTCCCGCTTCCAATAGAATATTTATCTGCGAGTCCATTTCCTCACGTAAATTGTATGGTACCCTATAAGCTCTACGCTTTACCGGCACATTATCAATTAGGGTGTCGACGCTCAGGTAAATATGAACTCGCTCAATAAACAGAAAATAAGCGGACTGTAAATTCACAATATTTATTTATTATTATTTGGAAGAGAGCTTTTTTGTAGCTCGTTACAGCTCTCCTTCCACACACACTCTCTCTCTCAGTGTTACAAGTTACACTAGGTGGCGCTACAAATCCGTGCGGATACATACCGCCGGGCGTTGCATTGTTTTAACAATCAACAATATTAATACAACTATTAACAATATTACTACTATTACACAAATATTACTATACTAAACAATTGCTATTACACGATAAATTTCACACTTTACATGATTATGAAAAGTAATATAAAGTTTTTTTAAAAAAATATTCATTCAATTGGCAATAAACAAATCTTGGAAATGGGCCTTTTAAAGATCCCTTTGTTCGTTTTAATACTACAAACACGAACTCTGCCATCCTTTCCCGGAAAGATCTCCACAATTCTACCAATTGGAAAATTACATATAGCTAAATTATCTTCCTTTATCAAAACCATATCTCCAGGTTTAATGTTTTGTTTCTCAATGTACCATTTCGACCTTTGTTGCAAAGTTGACAAATAATCTTTGTGCCATTTTTTCCATATTAATTGCACGAATTTAGTGGTTTTGTGCCATAAACTCAACCTATTATCAGATACATTGGTTACATCTGGTTCAACAATTGATGTGAACGGTCTTCCGATCAGGAAATGGCCTGGAGTGAGAACGCTCAAATCATTGGCATCTGAAGATAACGGGGTAAGCGGTCTTGAATTTAAAACTGACTCAATTTGAGTAGTTACAGTCAAAAAATCTTCATAAGTTAATTTCTTATCACCCACTACTCTTTTCAGATGATATTTGAAGGATCTCACTCCAGCTTCCCAGAGCCCTCCAAAATTCGGACTCCTAGGTGGCAAAAATTTCCATTTGATATTTTCATGACTCATATAATTACATAAACTCTTATCAGGATTTTTAACTAAGCTAAATAATCGCTGTAACTCATTATTACTCCCAACGAAATTAGTCGCATTATCTGAGTACAGAATACTGCTTTTTCCTCTACGCGAAAAAAATCTCTTTAATGTAGCTATAAATGCTTGAGAGCTCAACTCTGTCACAAGCTCCAAATGAATCGCTTTTGTGACGAAACATACAAAAATCGCGACATAAATTTTTTGAAAAGTACCTTTCCGTTGGTTCTTGTATTTAATTGCAAATGGACCGCAAAAGTCCACACCTGAAATGGCAAATGGAAAGTTTTGACTCACACGACTTTTGGGTAGATCACCCATAAGTTGATCACAAGTTATTGGTTTAGCTTTAAAGCACGACAAACACTCACGAACTACTTTTCTACAAATAGATCTGCCATTGATTGGCCAAAATCTTTGTCTTATAATAAACAATAATGTTTGAGGTCCAACATGTAAATTCTTAATATGATTACTAATAATTATCAATTGTGTTAATTTATGTTTTTCTGGTAACAACAATGGGAATTTTTTGTCAAAGCACAAATTACTATTGGACAAACGTCCACCTACTCTTAAGAGACCTTTTTTATCAATGAAAGGACATAAATTTCTTACCTTACTCTGCTTTGAAACTTCACCTGTAATTTCTAAATCTCTGATTTCCTTGCTGAACTCCCGTTTCTGCACTAAACTTACCAATTTTAGTTCAGCTCTTTTAAGTTCATCTGGAGACAAAGACCCAGTTGATGTGTCATAAGTGCTCCGACAATTATCGATGAACCTATATACAAAACTTAATACACGAATGAGTTTACTATAATTATTACTAATTTCCAAAAAATTATCAAGAAAATTACTATTATCACTAATAAAACAATTGAAGTCACTAGATGGTTTAAATTCATTAGAAAATTCATCTTCAATAACTCTGGATGGAATGTCTCTATTTGGATATTCACTGTTACACAAGAAATTTGGTCCTTCAAACCACAATCTACATTGTGAAAGTTTATCAGGATCGAGACCTCTGGAGATAATGTCTGCTGGGTTCTCAGTTGATGGTACATATCTCCAACTGTCAATGTTAGTTAAGTCTTGAATCTGGGATACACGATTGGCAACGAAAGTTTTAAGTAGAAATGACTCCTTACGTATCCAAGAAAGCACAATCATGCTATCACTCCATAAGTATATGTTGGATATAGGCAAATCAAGAGCTTTTATCACTTTTTTCACTAATTTGGCTAGAAGCAGTGAGGCACAGAGTTCTAGTCTCGGGATGGTTACTCTTTTCAAAGGTGATACACGACTTTTGCTAGCAATCAATTTGATAGTCGCTGCTTGACCATTTTTAACACACTTACAGTAAACAACAGCACCGTAAGCAACCTCTGACGCGTCGGCGAATCCATGAATTTCAATCATGTCAGCTCCCTCTGTAAGTATACATCTATCAAATTCCATGTTGTTAACACTCTTTAAAGCTTCGACAAACTTCTTCCACTCTTGGATTTGTTTCTCAGGTAGTTCTTCATGCCAGTCCAGTTTTAAAGACCATAGCTGTTGCAAAAATATCTTTGCTTTTGACACTACTGGTCCAAGCAATCCAAGGGGGTCGAAAAGGCGTGCAATTGTGGATAAGACACATCGCTTCGTAACTTTCGAGTCTTTTCTATGTGATGCACTACAGGTAACTTTAAAATAAAGACTATCTTTCTTCGGACTCCAGGAAACTCCTAGCACTTGAGTTCCATCACAGTTAGTAAAATTATATATTTCTTCACCATCAGAAACTAACGCTGCGCAGTTGCTATGCCATTTGTGGAGTTGCATGCCAGCATTTCCTAAAATACCAATTAACTGATTTTTAAGTTCTTTTGCAGTTGCTAAATTATCAGAACCGGTCAACACATCATCTATATAAAAATCATTTTCAATGACTGGAGCAGCAAGAGGATAATTTTCTCCTTCATCAATAGCTATTTGCTTTAATGTACGAGTTGCTAGAAATGGTGCACACACCGTACCGTAAGTGACGGTATTCAACTCGTAGGTTTTGACAGGTCCTTCCTCTTTTTCTTTCCAAAGAATACGCTGCAATTTTCTTTGGCTTGGGTGAATTAAGATCATTCGGTACATTTTCTTTATGTCTGCTGTGAAGGCATAGACATATTTACGGAACCGTGTCATGATGGAAAATAAATCACTCTGAACTATGCCTCCATTTAATTGCAAATAATTTAAGGAATTACCAACTGAGGTAGGATAACTCGCATTAAAAACAACTCTTAGGACAGTTGATTGCCTATCAGGGCGGTAAACTCCTAAATGGGGAATGTAGTAAGTGGCTTCTTCCTCCTCATCATCCGAAATTTCTGACATGTGTCCCATCTCTAAATATTCACGAAGGAAATCTTTATATAAAGATAAATAATTTGGCTCCTTAATTAAACGTTTCCACATCAGATTTAATTTCTTCAACGCAAACTCTTTAGATTTTCCCAAATGCTTAGGATCCTCTTTTAAAGGCATCTTTACTATGTACCGTCCCTCAGAATTTCTAGCACAGTTGTTTTTAAAATGTTCTTCACAAATAATTTTTTCTTTACTCTCAATTATTTCAGTTTCGATATTTTCTATCTCCCAAAAACTTCTAACAGTTTGTTCTAAATCAAGAGTTTCTTTAACTAACCCACAATGGATTTTGTTATCCTCCATATTTGATATGCTTCCACTAACTAAATAACCAAACACAGAATTTTGTAAGATTAAATTCGAGTTAGGAGGGTAAATTTGCCCAGGTTTTATTAGCTCAAAAAAGGATTCCGCACCAATTAATAAATCAACTCTCTGCGGAATGTGAAAATACTCATCAGCTAAGTTAATGTTTTCCAACCCTTCCATACACTTGTTTACTTTCTTTGAGGGTGTGAGATCCGTAATTCTAGGAACAACTAATAAATTTAGATCTGCGTTAAAAGTTCGGGCTTTATTTATTAAAGTAGCACAAACTTGAGACCTAACAGAAATAGCTGAATCATTCAACCCAGACACTACTATGTTTATTTTATTCTTTCTCAATTGTAAGCGATCTGCACATTCTTTACTTATGAAATTAGACATAGATCCCGAATCTAATAAAACACGAACTTCACTCTCATTTCCAAAAGAATCACATAAATAACAAATTGCAGTACTCAAAAGAACTGTTTTGTTTTTATTCCAGACATAACTACTCGTGGCCGAAAAGATATTGGCGCCTGTGTTTTGCTCTTCGCATGCTGCTGGTGTAAATTCAGAAGCAAGTGGAGAGAGGGGGGGATTTCCTCTATCAATTTGTTTTTTATTCGATTCTGAATTCATAATGTTCTCCTCTCTTATTTTTGATTTCGCTGAATAATTATGTTCTCGATTAAAGTGTAATGAAATATGATGCCTTTTACCACATTTAGCACAAGAATATTTTGATTTGCAAGACATCACTTTATGTTTACCAAGACAATTAAAACAAAATTCATTATCTTTAACAAATTGCATTTTCTCAAACACAGATAATTTCTTATAAGTAGAACACATATAAAGGGGGTGATTTTCATCACATAAAATGCACTTCGAACTCTTAACATCAGACAAAAAGGTTTTAGAAATATTTCTTTCATTATGACTTTTATTATAAGAGCACTTAGTTAAAGATTTTCCGCGAGAAGTCATAAATAAATCTATTTCCTTTCCTAGTTTAATTGGTTCAAACCAGGTGTCCGATTGTTTTACACTTATATAAGTAGCGGTTTCCCTGTCCAATGTTTGGAAGAGTTTATCAGAAATTATTAGCTGATTTAATGTTTTGAAATCTGTGACATTTCTTAATTTTAAGTAATAATCCCAACTAGTTGTTAAACGTGACGCAAACTGGACGTGCGTTTCGTTTAACTGGCGCGTGGTTGTTTTGAAATTGTCCAGACAAGATTGAGCCGTTGGCTGAAATTCTCTAAGTACTATTTCTTTCACTTTTTCATAATTATTAAGATCATCATCACTTATATATGTGATAATATTAGACGATCTTTCCCCAAGTAGATTAAGAAGAATCTCTGATTTATATTTATCTGGCACACACTTAACTATAAATGCTCGTTCTAACGATGTAAAGAAGAATCCCCAATTTTCGGGTTTACACGGCACTTTAATGGTCAATGTTCTAATGCTCTTAATCAAAGAATCTAGGGAATTATTAGATTCAATTAGCTCTATATTATTCTCTTTTGGCTCAGAACGAATGCGTGCAATTTCTAATTCAGTTTTTGTTCTCTCGAGCTCCTTTGGCTCAGCACGAATACGTGCAATTTCTAGTTCAGTTTTTGCTCTCTCGAGCTTTATATTCTCTAACTTTAATTGTTTTGATTCTTCAGACTTGCGCTCTTCTACTATTAAACTTACTAGATCACTAACAGTTTCAGAGTCAGTTTTATATTTTTTACAACTTTTAATTATATCAATTAAGTTTACCACAGTCATATCATCACTAATCTCTAGATCTAATTCACTGGCAATAAGCCTTAAATCATCTTTTTTACAATTCTTAAACATTGTAAATTAAAGTTTTATAAAAAATCAAAACAATCCTACTTTGAATGGGAAGGCACGAATCCACAGTTTTCTCGTAACACTGTCCACAATGGTTATCTCTTAGAACTCAAAACGAAACTCTTTTCGTTAATTGTTTTAATTTTGCTGATTTTTTCTCCGGCTCGACGGACCACTCATGTCGACGCTCAGGTAAATATGAACTCGCTCAATAAACAGAAAATAAGCGGACTGTAAATTCACAATATTTATTTATTATTATTTGGAAGAGAGCTTTTTTGTAGCTCGTTACAGCTCTCCTTCCACACACACTCTCTCTCTCAGTGTTACAAGTTACACTAGGTGGCGCTACAAATCCGTGCGGATACATAGGGGAACCCTGTGTAGTACGGTATCACAACCCGGTAGATCTTTAACTGAGGCCGCGAACACATTCTTGTTTTCCTTTAAAAATTTTATTAACCTATCTTTAGTACTATTATCTAGATGGTCTAACTTAAAAGTTTGATCAAATTCAAGATCGGCCTCATCACACTCACCGAAATTTTCATGAGCTTCGATACTAAAATTAGGTAGATTGCTATCACTTGATGAAATTACCTTTTCCAGTTTAACTAATTTAGTATTTTTACTTAAATTTATGTCATTTCCTGTGGGATTTAACACTAAAACTGGAATACTATGATTACCCTTAAATTTGTTAACTGACCTTGCCACACAGTATTCCCTGTCGTTAAAAATAGGTTCTACCAAACACAATTCAGAATTAAAATATTTCCTAACGTTTACATTTACTATCGATTCAGAAAAAGGTGCAAGGGTATACTTTTTATTTAAATAACCGTAAATATCTTCTTTCCAAGTTTGTTCAATTACGTTTATCACCTTTCCCTCTTCACAACATAACCAAGGCATTATTTCTTCACCTATTTGAATTTTATTAGCTTGATAATCAATTAAGCACCTGTGTTTGTGAAGGAAATTACTTCCCAAAAGCATAGAAAAATTCTTAGATAATCTAGAAGGTAATACATAAAAATCACATTTACACTTGTACGAGCCAACTTGAATATCAATTTGAACTTTATGCTGTAAAGCAATCCTACTGTCCGCCACAGATGAAACACACATATTGCAATTTTGACGCTTAATGTTAGAAGGTAGGAACGATTCCTCAATTAAATTAAGAGCTGCTCCTGTATCAACCAGAGATAAGACTTTTAAATTCTGAAAAGTCACACTAATAATGGGAAGGGTCCCTACAGTTTCATTAGTATAAATTTGCACGAACTTGGGCATACACGCTGTCACCTGTGCCTGTGAAGCACCCGAACTTAGTTTTCCTGTCGAATATCTCCAACTGCATTATCTGCAGGTTGACTTTGGACATTTCTACTCATTCTCTGCCTGGCACGGCAGTATCTAGCAATATGCCCAACTCTACCACAATTGTAACAGGGACCTATCCTCCTCTCATTACTTCTATTATCTCTAAACGCTACTGCCCCTCTATCATGATTTCCCATATTTCCAGTTACTCTAGTCTCTAGTTTCTCTACCTTTTCAGTTAATTTCTCTATGGTGGACGCCAGGTCTGCACAAACAGCAGCCAACCCATTCTCATTTTGTTCAACTTTAAATATCTCTGTTGGGAACTGTAAAAACGGATTATTCGTGGCTTCACGGTTAGCCAGGCATTCTCCTCCAGAATAGCTAACTTTTTTAACTCCTCCAAGCTTTGCGGGTTTCGAGCCAAAACTCCTCTCAGAATATTAGGGTGTAAATTTAACTTTAACATACTAAATAGCATATGGTTTCTTTGTGTCTCTTTTGTTTCAGTGTCACATTGACCAAAATCCAAAAATTTGCTTTTTTGCACGGCCTGTGCCAAATATCTCTCAACTGGCATATCTACGGGTTGCCTGAAGGCCATGAACTCAAAAAGAGCCGTTGAAGGAGAAACTTTTTTACCATATAGATTAAGCAACTTATCTTTCAACTTTTTAAAATTGTCAATGTCTTCCCCAAATTCATTTATACAGTCTCTGGCTTCCCCAAACAACCTATCTTTGAGTGCAAAATACTTTTCTGACTCTGTCCAATTCCACTGCGACGCGGAAGCTTGTAGGCGCTCAAGAAATTCCTCCACCGATACTGTAGAGTCCCTTCCTCTAAACGTGGGGAGTACTTGCAATGTTAAAAGGGAAAAATTACCAGGTATAAATACACCCGTTTGACCATCCTGTGGCGAAAGCTTATCCTTAGGACACATATTCGATTACAATTCAAATTTCACAAGCACACTATTAATTGAGTAAATCTTAACTTGTTTACGTCTATTTCAAAAACTGGGAATACATGAATACACTCAAATATGATACAACTTTAAAACACATAAAAAGTCAAATGTTAGCATCTGGAAATGCAAAAGATTGCAGCACCAATTTAGGCCCTCTCTATTAAATTTGCCTATCCTGGTCACGGCACCAATTTGTGCCGTTACCCCTTTGGCTGTGATCTCAAAATTTAAATTTAGTAACGGTTACCCAGGTTATTTAGTAGACAAATATCTAATGAATTACAGAAAACTTTCAACATTTAAAACTCATTTTTATTGCACCTCTAAATCTTCAAAAACATAATTTCACACATTTCCAAATGCCAACATGGGAATAAACATTTATACATTAATTAAAACAAAAATGCAACCTTAAAACACTCAAGCATAACCTTCAATTTCTACCGTTCAAAAAAAGACATTTCTAAAATAAAAACTTCATTTAACATTTCTAAAAACCCAGACTTGGTTTATGATATCTATAAATTACACTTAAATGCTGATTGTTCTCCTACACAACAAAAAACACAACATAACAGTTCAGAATTTTCGGTAAATGATTCCTCTAAAATGTTAACGAAATAAAATTTAAAGTTTTATAAGTAGGGTGACCAGACGTCCCCGATTTCCGGGGATTGTCCCCGGCGAGGACCTCATGTCCCCGGTCGGTTTGCGTCCCCGGTTTTGTCCCCGGTTATAAAATTGAAAAATTTTGTGTAAAATATTTGATAAAAATATATTATATGTAATTTTTATTTTCTCAAAAATTTTCATACAAATTAATGTAAGCATTGAAAATTAAATGTAAACTAGTTTTTAAGAACACACTATAACTTAAAATACAGAAATTTTGGAACACATAACTTTAATATCTAGTAATGTTTACATTTTTACTAGGCTGTACGCCAGACATGTTTACATACGAAAAGAAGTTTAAAACAAGACGTAACATGAATATTAGTTGCTGCTTTTAAAACAATTGATATCTCGAGTTACATAAACTGCCAATATTAGCTAATTTCCACTAAAAACGACAACAATTACTACATTTCAGTTTTATTTTAGAAAAATAACTAAAACATTTTATAATCAGGTAAACGTTTCATAAATATCTAACCAATAAAGTATAAAACCATTTTTTATGAAATTGTCATTATTACCACTTACGACTAATTAATTTTTATAAATTCTAATTATTCTACATTTTGAAAACCTTATAATTTTTTATCGTAATAGATATTTAGAAAAATATTTTTATTGCTTTAAAATAGATGTCAATATGGCAACAGAAACAAAAAAAAAGAAAATGCCATTATTTGGATGATTGGAAAAACGAGTTTCCATATGAGCTTGCTATGTGCTGGCCAAGCAGCAATGCGCATGTAGAACGGGTATTTTCACGCATAAATAACTATTGGACTAAAGAAAAATCGCGAATGGATTTGAATACAGTGAAAACGGTTTTATCTGTACTGATTAATTTTGATTTTTCATGTGACATATTTTCTCAATTACTCGAAAAAAATCCTGAAATTTTAAAGAAGATTCATTCTTCAGAAAAATACGGTGTTTAGAAATAGTATATTTTTAAAAGCAATACAATTGTTTTGTTAATTACTTTTAAAATTGTGTAAAAATGTTATGATCACGATTTTAACGATATAATTTATATACTAAATTATAAAAAAAAATGTAAACGAAAAAAAAATAAATATTTTTTAAGATAAATGATCAAATTTTTTTTCCAATTTTTTATGTCAATAAAATTGGGGGGGGGGGGGGGAAAGAGAGAGATGAGTGTCCCCGGAATTGCCCGAAAAAATCTGGTCACCCTATTTATAAGTACCCTACGGAATTTACTGCTTTCACTCTGGAACCGCCCACCGGAAAGGTAGATGAACTCATGGACAAACTCCTCGGCTAGGATCTCGAAATTTCTCCAGCTATTCTAATTTCAAGCGACTTAGGCATGTAGAAGGGGGACACCGGACGTCCAGCATAGATTCCTTCGGACTTGGCCCATCGTCTCAAAGATATCGGCTTTTGGCTAATCCCGGTAGTCCTTCCCGCTAGAGACTTCAGTTTAGCTTTCCCTAAGGTTACGATCCACCATCTCCGAGATACTGTCACGAACCACTCCTTCAGCGGACAAACTCCGTATCCCCAGGATACTGCTCTGATTAACTGCTTACTACTGGTACTGCAACTGCTACTAGCCACATTCATCGCTTCTCTTTTATCCTCCCGTCAACAAGGCGAAAGAATCTAGACTGACCTGTTTACCACGTCCAGAGTCATCCCGCATCCGGCGGACGTCAGAACCAAAAAAAAGATCCTTGAGAAAAACCGTCATGAATCCCCTAATACCCTATACAAGTTATAATACCATCTTCAATAAATATTAATAAATTTAGTTACATAGATTTTACCCAAAAAAATCCCTTTTTAAAAGACTAATTCAAAATTTCTAAAGAAAATATCATTATGATTGAATTTAAACTTTACCGTAGTGGCGCCATCTACAGACAAATAATCTATCTTTAAAAGTATTACAAAAAAAAAAAAACTTATAATAAATTTCAATTTATTACAGACTGCATATCCAGTTACAATTCCTACGTTTGCTGCATTTAGTTGTAATTTGTTTATCTGAATTTTAGGGATATGAGCATACGCTAAGGATCCAAATGCTTCGAAATGTTTAACTTACAGTTTATAACCATAGAAAATCTCAAACGATGTTTTACCTTACAGTAGTTTGTGTTCACTACGATTCTTTACGTGAACAAAACAATGCAGTGCTTCTTCCCAAAATCTGACTTTTTAACCACTGTCGGCTTAACATTTAGCGTATTCCCTTTGCAGCTACTTTGTTAAATGATTCAGCTACCCCATTTTGTTCTACAGTGTATACTGAAGTTCTCTCCATGCGTATACTTAATTCTCTAAGAAAATCTTGAAATTTTACATTACGAAATTCCATGCCATTATCACATCTTACAGATTTAAGTTTAACATCTAACTGCCTTTCATATTTTGCTAAATACAGTTTAAAATAATTAAAAACTTCCCTTTTATGTTTTAAAATAAAAACTTCAACATAACGAGAAAAATCATCTATTACTGATACGAAATATTCAGCTCCACCAACTGAACTTACTGGACTCTTATCCCAAACATCCATGTGTGCTTGCTCCATTACAGTTGTTAAACAGGGTTAATTTTTTTTTCTTCTTCAAAGTTTAAAAATAATCATAAACGTTTTCGCGTAATCATGCGTTAGTTGATCCTCGACTGATCTTAAATCTGAAAAAAATCGAGTTATTACTAAAAGTTAATCGAGTTATTATTTAAAATCAGAACATATAATCAAATTAAATAGACTATTTACCTTATTACTTACTTTAATTTTTTATTCTTTTATATAGTAAGTCCAAGCTTTTTCTGATTGAATATCTATGCGTTATTTAAATTGAAACAAATAAAATATCTTCTGAATGAAATAAAACATTAATAAATTTCGTAATTAAATATTTTTACATTAACGGATATTGATGGTTAGTTTTTACATTAGATAATTATTACCATGCTGAAAGTAGAAGGAATCAAAATATTTGGAAAAATTATTTTTTGCTCTTTGTTTTTCACTATAAGTTTCGCCTATTTCTAAGATGGAATAAAAGCGTATTTAATTTTTCTATATGAATCGAATTTTTACTTTCACTTAGATGTTGGTTTCATACTAAATTTAAGCTTTAATGTTTAAGGCTCAAACTAGGAGAATATTTTTATGCTAATTAATTAGGCAAAGTAATGATCAGTATTCAAAAGAGATACAATGTGCACTGGTTTTTTTTTTTGTCCTTACTTTGCATTTTGGAGTAGTTAATTCAATGGAAAGGGAAATGATGCCAGAATAGTATTAACTTCTTGGCACTAAAAGAGTGAATTCCGGTACTGTTTGTAACCTTGACATGTTTATCTGGATGATACAATAGTACTTCGTTGCTGTTCACTTTGTTTTGTGTCGCAGTTTTTTTCCCTTTTGTTTTTAGTTATATTTGCAAAGAGAGGGAAGAAGAAAAGAAAAATAAAGTTTGCATTGTTTTTTAATTTTATACTTTTTTCCTTGCAATAACAAGTGCGATTGTATTTATCAAATTATATAATATAGACCAGGGGTTTCCAACTGGCGGCCCGCAAACTAAAATATATTAGTTGTCACTTTTTTGCTTACAATCTTCGTAAAAAATCTATATGGGTTTACAATACCTTTCTCGTTAATAAAAACCTAATTTCTTCGTTTCTGTGAAATTTAACATACTAACGGTGCAAATAAATTTATTTCTCAGGTTTTGCATCGTGTCAATAATCGTGTATGTTGCTCTTTTTTGTTTTATTTTTTTTTGTATTTTGTGAATATAATGTAGCATGTGCGCATCAGAAATTTTCTCGAAGAAATTCTCCGATTTAACTTATTGAAGCCACTAATTTTGGATGAAAATATTTACACACACATTTGTAAATTTTTAATTTAAATATCTATTCTCTTTTGGTTGCAGCAGACAAACCTCAATATTCTCATTGAATATTGTGTGTGCTACTTTATAAGTTTTAATACCAACCTTTTCAAAGTTTGATATCTTAACAATTAGATATCTGTTGCACATTAATTGTTTAATACATAGGTGCACATCAAAGTTATTGTAGCCCGAATTTTTATTATTTATTTAATATTTTTGAAAATCTTATTAATAACAATTAAATATTTTTAAAAATCTACTTATTTTAATTTGTAATTCAATACTTTTGTTTTGTACAACTTGGTAAAAATCTGACAGTAATATTTAATGTTCCTTCAAACATAAAAGAGTCCCCCGGCCTCATGTAAGTTGGAAACCCCTGATATAGACCAATTGTTTCCAAATAGTGTTCTAAGAGTCAGAGGTTCCGAGAGTAAAGATATGTTTTAACCAGTAACATTTTAAACCTTTAACTATTGTTAGATTCAATCAACAATCCATTATTTAATTCATATTTCGTTTGCTTTTATGAAATTATTTAAAATAAAATGCACTTAAAAAAAGAAATATATATATTTTTTAATACATAGAATTTTTCTAGTAGCAATATGGTTTATAAATTATAAAAACATCATACATTTATTTATAAAACTTTCATCATTATTTCCCATCGCGCTTTTCAAATGAAAATAAAATTACCAAATTTGTTTATAAATACTCTTCTATAATAACAATTTTCAACGTTTACAGCAGTTCGTTTTAGTTTTTATTTAAAAAAAATAAAACATATTCCTGCTTGTTTCTTTCATTTACATATACTAGCATGCATTACACCAAATACAAATTAATAACAAGACTAGATAGAGCTCCAAGACTTCTAATTTAATAGTGAGATTATTCATCATTTCTCTCTTTAAAAGTTTTTGAATTTAAATCTCTCGCAATTTTTTTCAATTTTATAACAGTCTTTGAGCAGCCGACCCAATTTGGGTTTACGATTAATGTTAAACTCCGTATCCTTGTAATTTTGAACCAATCCAGAAGACAAGGAAACTCCTGGATCAGTACCCCCAGAGGTATGATTTGTTATGGGAACATGGAGGACTTTGTGACTCGACAGATTTAACGTGCATCAGTCATCATTTACTAAACGGGGAGTCTGCGGCCGACGGGGATTGAACCCACGCCTTTTTGGACATGGGCCCAGTGCCCTACCATAAATTTAAATCTCTTATTGGTAAAGACGTTCGCAATTGTCTTTATCTATGAAGTTGGATTCCCGCTGAAAGATGGTTCATCATTTAGGGTTCAATTGCCAAAGAAAATTGTGAACCGCCGGAATAGACATTTAAACTTGCGAGTTGAAAATAAAGTACTGTTTTGAGAAAATCTCGTTACCTTTTTAAATTTTTTACCTTTACATTGATTAAGAAATAAGAAGAATTAGATTTAAATTTAAGGAAAAAAAAACCTTTTGGAGTTCTTAAAATTTTTTCTTAAATATATGTCTAACTCACTTTGTTTAGATACTTTTTATGGTTTCTTTGGAATAGGTTTTGTCACTCATGCAGTATTTTACAGTAAAACATTTATGAAATTGATCCATTACTCAAGAATTTTCAGCATTATTTAGCTTAACGAAGTGGAATATCATTTATAATAGCATCAAAATATCTTATTAAACAATTTTCTATTTTTTTCACTGTAAAATAAACTAAATGTGTGTCATATTTTGTACTTTAATAAATCGTCTGATGCTTGAAAATCATTCTAAAATGTTAAATAAATTAAAATTATTAATTTATATATACCGTATTTATTTAGAATACGAGATATAAATGCGTATCATAAAAGGATGGAGAAAGTATAAAGTTACAGTAAAAATGAATGGCATACATGTATGAACAACTTCAATATGCTAAATAAATAAATATCTTCGAAAGTGAATTTTTTCTTCTCCTTTTTGATAAGTCATTTTTATTTGTGAAGTTGTCTTCCTTATCAACTGAAATATTATCGATATTCAAATATTGACTGGGTTTATCTCTTTGGTCTCAATAATAAAATGTTGCAGACAAAATTATGAGGCCTATAACGAAATTGTATTATTGGTTTAATATTTTTTTACACTGAATATAATGAAGGTTAAAAATAAAAAACTCAATTAGGTGAATGTCTTGTTTGTTATTATTATTATTGAGTCGGCGCAAAATTGATTTTGTTATTAAAATCAACATATTTTTAAGCATTATGTATTCATCATTAAATTAGGAATTGGGTCTCATTAGGTGAATGTCTTGTTTGTTATTATTATTATTGAGTCGGCGCAAAATTGATTTTGTTATTAAAATCAACATATTTTTAAGCATTATGTATTCATCATTAAATTAGGAATTGGGTCTCATTTTTTGAATTTAGATTTTCTGTTAACTTGATAATGTGTTACCTCGTTTTTCATAAAAACCACTGATTAATCATAATCACTTTTTGATAATGTCTTTCCTTCTGTGATATAATTACTCAATACCTTAATTAAAATTGATATTACTATTGATGATCTATATTTATTTTGGTTTTTTCTCCTTTGTCTAATTTCTTACAAATTAAGTATTTGTGAAAAAATTTGAATATTTCCATAATTTATTTTTACTATTTCCATTATTTAATTTATTTACTAAACTCCATTGGAAGTTGTGCTTCTCAGTCCAAAAAGTTATTTCGATGGATAGTAGAACTAAAACATTTAAAAAAATGTAAATTCGAATTATAATAATATTTCGAGCCTTAGCATACAGACTATAATAGCTATAAACAGCAAGACGAATAAAATATTATGAACTCTAATTTTTAGTCTCCTTTCTAATATTTAAAACTTACGGATTTGTAATTTAATTTCCCCCAAAAATGAATTAATCCTCATTATAATTTCTTCATCCATTTTGTTATTCATTTATGTGTAAAAAAAGTTTTATTTTGCAGAGGTTTGAAAACTTAAAACATCTTTTTAATTCCTTCGATAAATTATAATTTTTTTAGAAAATATTCGCCGTCTCTTATATGGTGATCGCGCCATCTATCGAATGATAATTGAACTAATCATAAGTCCTTGAGTAAAATAGTATTAATGATTGTTCTCAAGAATGACGCTGTAAATCATCGTCTGCTAATGACATATTACATCTAAGAATAGCTATCTTTTAATTAACTTTACTGTGAGTGAAATAGTGAAATTGACAGTTAAAAAAAATTTATGTGCTTGAGTTTTTAAAGGAAAGAATTTTTTCAAGCATATTCAATTTTTAGCAAATTTATTACCTAAAGATTTAAAAGAAAAAAAAACTGTTTTTAGTCAGTAGTGTAAATTATTGTTGACGCTTGAATAGATCCACTGAATACATTATTTGATATATTTAGAATATATAGATTAATGTTCTCAAAAAATTTTGTTTTGGCAAATTTTTTTGTTCCTATTTTCATTTATTTACGACTTAAGAGATTTAGATTATCTAATTGCTGCCAAATTTGAAAATATTTTCCTGGTTTAGTTATAGTAAAAAATTTAAAGCCACAATTTTATATATTGTATGGTTTTGATAACTAATTTGCATAATTTTTTTTTAATTCGTATGGTAGTTCTGCTAATTTTAATCTTTTCTGTATTAAATTACATACATTTTTCATTTTAAGTTTTTATGAAATATATAGTAAAAAAGTATTTTCTGTCTTTATATGGGCCATTAAAACAGCTGAGTTATTTACATATTTTTTTTCTAAAATGTAATTTGTTTAGTTAATTTAATTTTGAAAATAGTTTGTTTTTGTTTCTTGTTAAAAAAAGGAAAAACAAAATTCCTCTGAATTAAAATTAAATGTAAAAGAACTTATTTAAATCTGTGCTATTTTTCTGAGTGCTTACCATTTAGTGATTGAATATATTCTTCTGAGACATTTTTAAATTTATAACAATGAAAGAAAATAAATGTTAAAAATTTCTTCATAGTATTATTACAGATACAGACCTATTTTTTGATAGTTTTGTATTGACTAGTAAAACAGCCGAGATGTTCCTAATTATTGTCTTATGTGTGTTTTGAATAAATTATTGAGTATTTTAAAGAATTAATTTCTAAAAAATTTTGTGCAGTTTGTTTTTGCTTCATATTAGGAAAACAATTAAATAAAATACCTTGGAATAAAATTAATTCTTTTTTATGTGTGTTAACTTGGTACTCGTTGTGTAGAATCTTTAACTTATTGTTTTCAATTTGTCAGTATGCTAAAAACAATATTGCCAAATTAAGTCTTAGAAGAGAAAGTCTTTATTTTCTTCATTTCTGAGTTTTGAAAGTTTATTAAGAATTGCTAATTAAGTTTATTTAATTTATAGTTGCTTTTCCAAGCGATAGATGGCAACGTATGGATAACATTTACCAAAAACTTTCTGCTTTTCTGAGAAGTTTGTTGTTTTAAAGTCTTCATAGAGCGCATTTTGAAACCTGGCAACTGTTCCATTGACGTTCAGAGGAAGGGGATATTTAATTACATGGGTTATTTTTAGTCACGTGAACAGGAGGGAGTGACAGATGAGCAAAACAAAGGGATGTGTGAGAGAAGCAGTGGAACTGTTGTCGCGCAGCAGTACCCATTTCGAAACGAATTCTAAGAAAAAATTTTCTTTTTCTTATTTTTCCCCTGTAAAACTTGGAACCAAGTTGGGGTTTATATTTGGTTTACCGGCAGCCTATATTTTTAATTTTCCTTTAGTTTGCGTTAAAGTTTACATCGAAATATTGCATATTTTGATTCGTGTTGAATCGCTCTGAACACTTATTTTTAACTTAGTTTTTTTGTTTGTAAACTAAGTTAATAATTTTTAACTTAGTTTACAAACAATAAGCAACAATTTTTTTGGTGCATGAAAAATATTTAAATGGAAATTGACTCTTATTAAATTGCATTGCTCTTAGATCACAGTATTTTTTATTGTAATTTATATTTAATATTTTTTATTTTCTCCTTGACGTCATGATTGTGCGCATCACCTAAGCACATTTTCGTAACTTGTTTTACTTTGTTATGTTTCTTTTTTTTTCCATCAAAATTATTAACGCATGCAATCGTCAACATAGTTATGTTCACAAATGCTAACACACATAATTAAAAGTTTTTTCATATAGAGAAAAAAAAATGGAAATGTAACATGTTTTATAACTGATTTTGTTTCTGAACTGCTGGCATATCTTTCTGTACTGTCACGTGACAAGGGGTTGGGGTAATGTGTGACATTTTGTGACAAAAGGGAAGAGGGATCGAAAATATCAAAAAGTTTGGCATCATTTAAGAACAGCCCCTTACATAATACTTGAGTGTTCTTACACTTAGAATTTAAGATAAATGAAATCGAATTAAAAAAGTATTCTACAATTTTCCTAGTTTAATATAATCTCATTATTGTAGAATATTAAATTATCTTAGGTGCAGATTTTTATTTTATTTTTTTAAAGAAATTTAGAGCCAAATGCCTTTTGTAAGATTGTTAAGTGCTTATTTTGTATATTTATATTCTCTAGCAGCACAAAGTATTTCGTTTTACGATGTAATGTTTCATATTTATACGTGGTTATTCATAATTCCCCTCCGGGGTTTCGAAGCGTTATAGTAAAAAAACGAAGACGAATATGGCAAAAAAGAACATATGAAATTATTCTGAAAGTATTCAAGTTTTAATTTAAGCAGTTGCCGGTAGATGGCAGTAACATGTACCACTGAAACCAGTTGTAGAAAAGAAGAATGGCTTTTACAGGCGGAGGGAATTATGATTAACCCTGTACTTAATTCAAATGTTATAATTTTTAGAAATTAATATCCAATTCGACACCATATTAAAACAGAGAATGTTTGCTAAATATAGAGAACTTAATCCAACAGCGTTGCCATTTCTTACTCTGACATTAAAAATAGCATATTATTTGCTAAAATGTGTGATTTTATACGACGAGAGTGCCTTAGAACTGTTAATAATTCTCCCTTCTCATCGAAAATTTTTTTTTCTTCTTTTTTATTATAGTATTGTTTATTGTTGCATTAAATTTTTAACTATTAAAAATTCCGTTGTTAGTACAAAATACATTGTAAAGTTATATATTTTAGAAAACTAAACGAATTGAACCATGACAGTTGTCTCACCCTCTCTTGCTTATCCCATATTTACCCTCTTGTGTAGATGGGTTTTATTTACTTTGGAAAAGAACTAAATAAAGAATACAGAACCGCGGTGTGGAGTGTTCTTTGTACAATCTAATCCATCTCCCTTCACTCACGTCTTATCTATTTTCCTGTCGAGAAATGAACAGAAATACTGTCTCTGTCTTTATGAATGCGGCTTAGTCATAGGGGGGGGGGAGGGGAAATGTCTCCATATTTATAATATAGCTGGGCATTCCATTTATTTCTTTTATGTGTCCCGCGCAAATGAATATAGATAAGTTGATAGGGTGCATTAAAACAAAGCTTACAATTTTTTTTGTTGCATTTATCATATTTGCTACCTTTTAAGCTTTTTACTAAAGATTTTCTCAATAAGAGAAGTGTCGAATTTAATTTAAGATTTTTTTTTAAATAATAGACTTGATTGAATATGGTCTTGGTTTGATGAATATGGTGTAGAAATTATTCAATTATAATCAGGGGTCTGTTTAGAAGAAATTTGGGTCCGTTAACAGACCCTTTACAAAATGATGTTTCTTTTAATCTGACTCTTCACAAATTTGTTTATCTTCATTATTGTTTTGTTAATTGAATAAACCCTTCCCAGGGCTGAAAACAAGAAAGATGGATGTAAACAAATTAAGTTTTGTCTTCGGCAGACGACTCTTCCATTATTCGTCCGAAATTAATATTCTGCGTTCAGCAGTATAGGCTAAACACCAAATATTTGTATGTTGCATCTCTAATTTAGAAGCAGCAATTGCTGTTTATTTTTGAAAATTTAATTTTTTTATTATAATTTTACAGTGCTGAGCATAATCTTGTATCGATTTACAATTTAAAAACTCCTTGAAAATTTTTTTTTGCAATAACCGGACCTTATTTGCACAAGTTCATAAAGGAGGACCCTGGTTGAAAGAATGTGAGTAATTTTTTCACAATTTCACAAAAACCGGACCTTTCACAAAATGTCTGGACAGACCCCTGATAATAAAAAACTTAAAGATCTAGTGGTAAGATTTTAATTGCTATGCTAGTTAAATATAAAAAAAAAAAAAAAATCGAGCTACAATTCTCAAATAGGCATGTATAAGTAGTTATATTTTTAGAGCTTGCTTGAATTTTAATTGTAAAACGTTTTGCCAGGTATACTAACCTGTGACGGAAGCCTTGTGTTCAGAAATATTTACAGTTAAACAGTTAGTTAATCAATGTTCCATAAGTCCTAACACGGAACTGCAAGAGCTCGAATGTATTTGCTAACTGTGGAAAATACCGATGTGTATATGTGTATAATGATCTTATATTTTATTTAAAAGTTAGACTAAAGCTGAACTTGATTATAACCATCAGTATACAAGTTTGCTCATAACCTAAAATTTAATCTTTTCTAAAATTTTCATTCTGACACGGGGCGCTACTAACAGATAGTTTACTTCACATATAACATAATAAATTTCGACCTTCAGAAACTTAAAAGAATGAGATCATATTTAGGAATTAAATTTCGTTGACATTTTAATGTTGTGAAGAACTATTCTTACAGCCTGTTTAATTTTTTATTTTTATTTTATTTATTTTTTTTAACGGAGAAAAATCTCACTTGTTTTGTAAGAACTATGTGCTACGCCATATTAAGATTAGATATTAAGCATCATTAACAGTCTTGAAATAAAAAAAAAAATAGGATTTTTAATTTGTAAAGAACGTTTGCTTCAAACTCTCTTAATTACTGTTTTAATTTATTTTCTCATTTTAATAAAGACGTAAAGATACACAAATGATAATTAAGAACATCAACTAATGAAAATATTTATACTTTAGGTTTTATATACTCTTGGGATATTTTAAAGTTAAATTGAAAAAATATTTTTAATTATTATTTTTATACTTGATAAGTCATATTTTGAAGTCATTTATCTTATTTCATAAAATGACTTTGCCCAGACATAATCTAAAATAGTGACTAAGCGTAGTAGACAGTTTCAACCATTATCTATCTACATTAGCGAGTGACAGAAGCAACATTGTTTTGTCGACTGCCTGTTTTAGTTTAATGAGACTGCCTGATAAGTAAAAATAAAGTTACTGATCTAGTTCTGCTTGGTTGATACTAAAATTATTAATATTGACATTAAAACAAATAATAATTGATATTAAAACAACATGGAACATGATATTTATGTTAATTAAAATACCGATGTCACTAATACATAAGTAGACAATAATAACACTTTAAGCTCTCTGCGCTCGTCTAATTTAAAAATATTCTATGATAATAATAAGTAGTACAAAAGCATAATATAGAAGAAAAGAATAATATTTTTACCAAGTTCCAACGTATATAATTGTATAAGAATTTACATCGGAGTATACAGGGTTATTCATAATTCCCTCCGGGATTTCGAAGCGTTATAGTAAAAAAACGAAGACGAATATGGCAAAAAAGAACAGATGAAATTATTCCGAAAGTACTCAAGTTTTAATTTAAGCAGTTGCCGGTAGATGGCAGTAACATGTACCACTGAAGCCAGTTGTAGTAAAGAAAAATAGCGTTTACAAGCGGAAGGAATTATAAATAACCCTGTATTTAAATTGGTGAGTGATTGCTTTGTATTTATTAATAATGTTTCTAATGACACTTGGATAAGCTAAGTTCGCCAGCCTTTAGAGCACCAGCCTTTCGTTTGACAGGAGAGCACGGCAAGGATTAAAGTACGTTTTAGTCCAGAACCTCACGGATAAATGGAAGTACCACTAGTTCACGAGCATAATATAGAAGCGGAAGGAATTATATTCGTCACTTCGCCAATATTTTGAATATTTTTTGGATTTGGAGAAAATACCAATGGAATGGTACTGCTCAACGACAAACCGCAGGACTTTCAATTTCACAGATTTCACGAGCATGTATCGTATATCGCGTGTACTCGGTAATTTAATAATTCTAACATCAAACAACTGAGCGCGTCCATACGCGAAAAAAAAGAGTTTTTCCTCGGAACTGGGGGGGGGGGAATAAATACTTTTAATTCTAACGAATATGGTTAACTATAAAATTTTAAGCAATTATAGCAAATTTAACACGTTCTGTCCACGTGTTAATGATAATGTTAATTGTATATCTCCGTTTGGTTAGTGCATTTCAATTCTAAGGTTTTTTATATTCATTACTTTTTATATTCTTTAATAGAAAATTCTATGCAAAATATAGATAGATGTACTTAAAATTAAATAAATAAAAGCTTAAAATTTCACACTGAGTCTCATTCGAAATCTGCCGCAAAAGATAAGCTTAGTTAGAAATTCTGTTGAAAGAAACGCGTAGTGTTAAATTTTATTTGACTGCTTTTAAGCCAAAAGTGTTTCCTTATCTGTGAGAAAAAACTGAAACTTAATACATTGCGGAAGTTGCATTAGCAGTATTTTTTTTTTCTTCCTGAGTTTTATTTACTTAGTCTTTTTTCTGTTTTCTTGACTCCCTTCTTCTGGCTGGCTGAAAGAGAGAAAGATGTAGCGGCTGTTATAATTTAATGCCAAATATATCCTCTTTTTTACGTTAAATTTTTTTCTTTAAATATCTTTTTAAACATCAACTTTACAAGTTGTTTCTAGTTGAAAAAGTTGACTTCGAATTTCTCTTTGAACACATTAGAAAATTTGTTGTGTTTTTTAAAGACCTAAATTATCTTTGCTTAATTTTAAATACTTTCATTTTGCGGGGATAAGCCGATAGCAATAATATAAAAATACCTCCAATTAATGCTTTAGATCACAGGGGTCTTCAAATTTTTAGTCTAAAGCTGGGATGGGCAAACTTTTTTGGTCGAGGGCAAAAAATCGAGAGAAAAAAGTGTGGTAGGCCGAGTAAAAGCTTCCAAAACAACAACAACAACAAAAAAAAAAAAACGATATACAAGCTTTAATTTAATGAGATGAATGAAATTGCAATTTCATTTTTAAAATTTCCTTATATTGAGGTTCGCAGTGAGATGTGCTTATTTCAAAGAACGAGGCTAAATGCTTGTCTGTTAGTCTACTTCTGAAATGATTTTTTCTAAGGTTCATAGTTGAAAACACTTGTTCACATAAGATGAAGCAAACATAGCACTGATTTTCTGAGCATGAGATATTAAATTTTGGAAACTAGCTTTTGGTAATGATTTGCAAAACTCAAACTTTGGCATGTTTAGAAACAAAAATAGTGTGCAATCTTCCCATACTCAATAAATAATGTTAGAACACGCACCGGCAGAAAAATCCGCTCGTTGGAGCTTAAAATGCTCTGTCTGCCACATGTGAAGCACAATTCACCTATGTTAGATTCCATATGTCTGCTCCTAGAGAAAGACAAGCTTATCTGCGGCTATTCTATAAAGAACTTCTGCTTTCAACATTTTACCAACTATTTCCATCAATTCCACCAATAGAGAAACTAAAAAGGTCGTCAGTACTTTGTTAAAATAGAAAAAAAAAAATAGATTTAAGCAAAGTAGACAAAATAATGGATGTCCTAATGTATCTTGTTTTATATTCGCCATGGATCAGCAAGTTAAAAATTCTATCCGCGGGCCGGATAAAACCTTCCGGCGGGCCACCTTTGGCCCGCTGGCCGTAGTTTGCCCATCCCTGGTCTAAAGGCTACGCTGATTTCTCCAATTAACTTCAAGGAACAAGTACGAGCAAGCAAAGACTTTGTTTAGAAGGAAAGAAAGAAAATCTTTTTGCTTTCAAAATTCACTGAAAACAGTCACTGTTTGGGCAACATTTTAAGCATTTTCAAATCAATTTGACACTCTTGCTTGCTTCTCCCTACTATAACATTAGTAGGGAGAAGCAGTATTTTGACTTATTAATATTATTGACAAAATACTCTTATAATATAGACTCTAATAATATAGACTATATTATTAGAGTATTTTGACTTGTTTACCTGGGAGCTAGCTCATCTGTTATTATTTTGCAAGACTTAGGTTGTAAATTTTAAAATATAATCCAAATAAAACGAGAGGGAAAGAAAGATATATGAGAGTCTTTATTCCGTTCAAAATGGGGATGCTTTGGGGGCTGTTCAAATAATAGTAATTTAGATACCCCCGGTTTGTGAATTGCTCATTTTCTCTAACGAAGGAGAGAGGATAATTATAAAAAATATTTAAGCAGGACTCCTTAATCTTCTTATTTTATTTTTTAATGCAAAAAATGAGAAAAATGTGACACTTTGTAGAATTTTATACTTGAAATAAAAGGAAAATATAATTTGGGGGAAAGAAAAATTTGGAAAAAAATTTCTTCATGTAGTTTGAGAGATCAAGGAAGAATTATACAAAAGTCTTTATGAATATTCGACTCAGAATTTTTAAAATGAATTTAAAAGTAATTTTTGTTTGTGCATAGTTGCTTTTTTATTATTTAATCCTGAAAGTAGATGATTACAGTAGAAGTCAAAGCAAAAAACGACAGAATCGACATTCTTACGTAATCATAAGAAAGGTTTTATTTCCTCTTTTCTTTTCCTTTCTTCTTTCTTTTCTTTTTTTGAAAAGGGAAGGAAAGATAATCCAAAATTTTCAAAAACAAGCTTACGTAATGTTTGAAGAACTCCTTAAGGCTTCTTCACCATAATGTGTTTTACATAGTAAAGTTTAAACTTGTACATTTATTTCGTGATTCTTTAAAACCAATTCGAACTAATTTTATTAAGGTAAATTTCATAACTCAATTTGTTAAGTATTTCGTTGTAGCGAAATCCGAAATAGCTGGATTTTTAACGTAATGAATATTTTCCTAATTCCCAAATGAATTCCCATAGACACAAAGTATTTAAAATACCGATTTTACGAAATGGATTATCCGATCTAACGAAGGCGAAAATAAGCAACAATTCTCCTTCTCACTCCTGATCTTTAAATATTAACTTAAAACTTTTTCAAAAGAACACAATGCATTAAATGAAAACGTTGTTTTGTACCTACGGTTTCACAAGCAATGTCTAGTTTGGAAACTAAAGAGATATTTACGCAAATTTTTTTTTCTCAGATACATTGTTTGAACATGTAGAAAATTGTAATATCTATTTAAATCACATTTGTACAGGAAAAAGTTACGAATTACGTATTTGTCTGATAAATACGTGTTATTAAATTCATTGTTTGCTTTCTTAAATATTACACTGATATTTTCCGAAAGTACAAACACATCAAAACTGTAAAATATTTATAAATTTTTTTTATTCAGAAAAATTCCAATATAACACAATAAATGTAGTTAATGTTAAAATTCGTAATATCGGCTTAACGAATTATTGTTATTGCGTAGTGATTGTTTTAATTCCCTAAAACGGGAGCTGACTATTACTTATTTAAACTATTCTGAAGAAGTCTAGTTGCTAATCTTTACAAGATATTACTGAACTAAACTCAGCGGCTCGACAGCCCATAGAGGGCCAAGGCCTACTGTGCCCATCTCAGTTTTCCTGACCTTTGGGCTCTAGGGTGCAGGAGCAGATGTTCCGGTTAGGTGGTCAGCCGAACGCGAAACCCCCAGTGTTTTGTTCCCAAGCATGCTTGGTACTCATTTATCGACCCACTGAAGGGAGGAAAGGCTGAGTCAACCTTGCCCGGCCCGAGCTTTACAAGATATTATCTTCATTAATATTTTGAAATTAACTATTTACATAAAAATCAGTTTTCTTGCTTTCTCCTAACCTTTTTAGTTCATATACGAAAAGTAGATGTGTTTTTTATTTTATTACCATCGTTGAACAACTCACCTAATTTTGAGTTTACGATTACCAATGTTCAACCCCGTAGCCTTGTAATTTTGAACTCAACCCAGAAGAGAACAGAACTCTTGATCAAGTATTACAAGAAATTTGCCTTCGCGGATGACTTTTCGATGGAACTAATCCGCATTTACGTTACACGGGGAGGAAAGCCACGAAAACTTCCTACGGTTAGCTTGACGGCAAGGGAATTCTAGCCCATGATCTGTCTACCACTAAAGATATTTTAAGTCAGCGCTGTGGTCAGTGCGAGCCTGAAGCGGATTTCGTATCGACCAGCCATCGTTGGGATTCGAACCCTTTGCACCTCATTGGAAGGCGAACGCTCTATCCCCTTAACCACCACCACTCTAGATGTGTTTTTAGCGACTTTTAATATGTATCCATTAATCAGGTGTCTGTTTCGGAGAAATTTGGGTCCGATAATGAACCCTTCACGAAATATCTTTTTATAAAAACGGACATTTCACAAAATAATTTATCCTTTAATCGGACCCTTCACAAATTTGTTTATCTTCATTATTGTTTTGTTAATCGAATAAACCCTTCCCAGGAAGGGGGGGGGAGGAGAAGACAGATGTCAACGAACTAAATTTTGCCTTCGGCAGACGCTTCTTCCTTTATTCGTTTGAAATTAATATTCTGCGTTCAGCAGTATAAGCTAAATACCAAATATTTGTATGTTGCATCTCGAATTTAGTAGCTGCAATTGCTGTTTATAATTAAAAGAATTAAATTTTAAAAAATAATTTTCGAGTGTTGAGCATAATCTTGTATGTCTTTACAATTTAAAAACTCCTTGAAAAAGTTTTTTTTGCAATAACTGACCCTATTTGCACAATTTCACAAAAGCGGACCCTGATTGAAAGAATGTGACTTAACGTTTATTTTATATTCACACATTACGAGTAATTTTTTAACAATTTTTACAAAAATGGACCCTTCACAAAATGTCTGGACAGACCTCTGCATAAATATAGTCATTTTTTAAGTCAGGAAGGGCTAGTATTATTCTTTCTTTAGTTGATGGAAGTGTGCCAAACAACCCCTAATCTTCTGTTATATTGAAGTTTTTTCTATTAACTTTTTGCTGGCGTTGCATAATTTCCTTAATAACTGTTCCTCCGCCTTTTCAGTTTTCCGAAATTAGAATTACGACGAAAGTGTGTCTCGTAAATTTTGTTACGAAAATGACACTCTTCCAACGACATTCTATTTTTGAGGACTATCTTCTGCTCTACCCCTTCTCCCCCTTCGAAGAACAAAGAAAGGGGGACATCCCGATAAATATAATCCTGCTGCGTAATTTTTTGTTATGGTGCCTGTTCGTCTGTTGTTATCTAGAATAGACCCTGAAAACTGCCGACTGCGTTGTGTCGTTTTAATGGCCAAGTTGGTCTGATCTTTACCTTTTAGGCTGAACAGAAGATATCTAAATTATGTAGCCTCTACTAAACTAATGGATTTTGAATTTAGTGGCTTTAACTTTTATTAATTGAAGAGTTCAGTATAAGACTTCATAAATTCAAACTAGTTCAATTTTTCATTAATTCAAAATAGACAATTTTATATCAGTTCAAATCAGTCGAATTTTAAATGTATTCTAACTTTTCTGATTTCTTATAACTTTAAACTTGATCAATTTTTCAGAACTTTAAACTATTCAATTTTTTTTTAATTAATTCACACTAATCCAATTTTTCATTAATTCTAACTTGTCTGATTTCTCAGAAATTCAGATAGAGTTGACATTTTTTTAAAGTTTTGTTCAATTTTCTACATATTTTATTTATTAATTTATTTTGGAAAATGTTAAAGGATTCCCAGAAAATTCTAAAATAATAAATAAATTTGGCAAAAAAAAGGGGGGGGGCGGGTGAAGAATCCTACGTCCTGGAAAAATCCTACGACAAACTTGGAGAATAACCAATCCTCGAAGTATCAGTAACTGTTATATACTGCTACATTATTTCTAGTAAAAATTTCTACTGCAATATGGACATTTCACTGATGAAAAAATTTTTTTTTACTTCCTGATATTTTATTTATGTATTTTTTTTAAAATCACATTTATGATGTTGTGAAAATTTTTTTTTGTTCGATTGCTTTGCTAAAATATCCGCAATAACCATTGAATAGCCAATTTTTAAAAGTGATTCCCTATCTACAATGCTTTTATTTTTCTTTATCTTTGATGCTTGTAAAGATGTGTAAAATGTTAGAATAAACCATTAGAAGATATAGCTTATCTTCTCTATTCGATGCAGTCATTCTTTTATAAGAGGCGGCCTGCTCTCACAGGATGTGTTTGCAAAATGATAACTTTTTGAAGATAAAACGTCTTGCTCTCCTTACTACATCATTTGCAAAAATAAATGTCGTAAAGTAATATTTAGTTTCATTAGGTTGTTAAAAAAATTCAACAACACCTTGCAGTATCCCTTGCTGAAAGATCTCGTTTATAACAATAACGAATCAAAACCCGAAATTCAGTTTTATCCAAAGTCATAAAGCTTATTGATGAAAGTTTAAACTAAGAACATCAAAAAAACGACACAAAATGAAAATTTTTAACAGTTAAAAATTTTCTCAAGTGTTGCGGAACTTTTTAAACAACCTAATATAATTTTTAGTTACATACAGGGTTCGTGATTTTTTTTTTTTGATTTAAGTCGGATTTTTTTATTTTTTTATTTTAATACACTGTAAGAACTTTATTTTATGATTAAAAAACTTTATAAAAATTAAATCAAGATTAAATTACTATTAAAACTATATTATAACAATATTTTAGAAGCTCTACCTAAAACAATTTTTCATTATTACACATAGCTTTGAATGCATAGCAGCCATTTTGAAACAAATGCATGATGGAAATTTAAAGACTAGATGAAATAAAAAATTTAAACCCTATTTTTGGCATATTAGGGTAATTTCTTTTTAAGATATCCTCAAGCTTTAAAAATATACATTTTCCACCAATAAAATATAATGTAGACTTTAATTCCATGCTTTTTCAATCAAAAGGTAGAATTTTAATTAACATCTTTTTTTTGTGAAAAAAATTCATGTTAATTCATTTCTACAGCTATGCAAGTTATTTTTAAAAATTTTTGCAAAGGTACTGTGACCCCTTAAGACAGCATTAAATGTTTACTTTAATCTGTACTTTCAATCTCAGGAATCAAAAGATTTTTAAAAATGTAATTTCAAATGTGTTAGAATTGAACATACACCAAGAAAGAAAGTAATTTCGTTAACTAAAATTAATCAATGCAGCAATTTATTGAAAATAAATTTTAACAAACTCTGGTTATATAATTTTTAAAGATAATTCGAACCCAAAAATTTTCTTGCAAATGGGAAACAAAGTATCTTTCCCCTCGAAAAATACAGATTATTGTTATTAAAATTTGATTTCGCTTAAATTAAACAGTGCATACATACAAATTTTTCTATCTTTTGGACGGAAACGAAAAGCATTTTCCGACAGAACAAAACTTTTTGTGAGGCTTTTAAACTATACTGAAATTTGTATTCAAACATAATCTTTCTAAGGGCTCTTCAGAATCTTAGATACTGATAAATATTTTTTACTGAAACAATTATGTCACTTGTTCTTACATAAAATGTCACTTTTTTTATGTCAGTGTTTCTTCATTAATGCTATATACTAATTAATCTTAATTTTTGCCAAAGTCTGCCATAATTTCTCAATGAAGTTATCTGATAACGTAAGCTTTTACCGCAGTTAAGGATTAGCAGGAATTACCTGTCTCAGGTTAGTGGATAATCTGCAGTTGACTTATGGATTTCGTATCTTTTAACTTCAATTTAATTTCTTTGTTATTTTTTTTTCTTCTGTTAGATTATAGTTACGGTAGAAACTTTCCATTACTATTTTAAAATGGTGTCCAAAATGCACGCATAATTTTACTTATTTCCACATCTAAGAATTGTACTCAACTTTTAGACATCAGTGTAAGGTAGTTTTAATACAAAAACGAGTTGCTCTAATGTTTTTGAAACTCATGGCTGTTGTAAAATATTAGGTTAAATGTATTATGTAATAAAACCGTTTGTTTGAATTCGTTTGTCCTTCAAAGATTATGTTATATTTATTTTTATTATTTAATGAATATGCTTTTCCCCCGTAAATGCTTGAAATAATTATCCTCAAGTGTGAAGCTGGTTTTCCTGAAAAATAAATAATAAATAAAACTCAACTAATTAGCAATAAATAAATTAAATGTATATATATATATTAGTTGAAATAAAGAATACTCCTGTTTATAGTCGGATTTGCTTTTCGTAGGTTTTGTTTTCTCCATCAATATTCTATACTTTTTTTGTGATTAATTGTTTCGATAAATTGACCATATACCGTATAATTTTTTTTTAAAGAAAAAATATTGATTTATCAAAAAGTTAACTATTTGTTTGCTTATTGCTCTCTAATATTAGCTATGTTGAGGAAAATGAGGTTACAAAGGTAGAGGAAGTGTTAGTGTATTAATTAGTCGTTACCCGCATGAGTTTTTGACCCGAAACGTAACACCTAATTTTTTTTTTTTTTTTTTTTTGTAACTTAACTGTTCTTAAAAAAAAAAATTTGTAACAGTTTTGTATAAATGTAAAAATGTATTATTATGATTTATTTTTTAAAGATATTTCAATTATAATTATATTTATATATATATTTCAGTAATTATAAATTAAAGTTTTAAAAAAACATAATTTTAAAAATCAAAAATATTTGTCTTAAATGGAAGAAAAAATATTCGGAAGAATGGTTAAATGAAAAAAAAAAAAAAAAAAGTGGTTAATTGATTTATCTTCGTTACCTTTTTTTGACTTTTTTTACCTACCTTTTTACTTTAAAAAAAAATTAAAAAAAAAAAAAATTAAAAAAAAGAAAGAAAAATTATTCTTATAAATAAATGACATCGATTTTACTGTATCTTTTTTTTCTTTTTGTATAAATTATTTTTTAGTTACCTTTTTAATTTTAAAATATTTCAATTTAGCAATCACTGTAAATAAATTTGAAGTTATATAAAAACAGATTATATACTCTTGGTTTCAATAGAACGCATCCCGTTTTTTACCTCTTAAAATTTAAATATTTTTTTTATTTTATGAGTTGGTCTTGTTTCGTTTGTGCATTATTATACTAGCTAATACATTTTTGGTTTATTGCAGAAAAAAAAATTTGAAATTAACTTTTGGAAATAATTTAATCAAATGTAAAATGCTTAGCATTTCAATAAAAATTTTCTAAGCGTAACCATAATTGCAATGTCTGTTTTTTACACTATATTACATTTTTCCTGCACATGTCTCCAATTGAGTTGAATTCATATGAACAAAAAAAAGCCGGTGTTGAAAAACCACCCGTATTCTATTATTCTGTTTTTACGCCTTCTGTCATCTTCATTCCCATCTGTTAAACATGCGCGGATTTATGTGGGCAGTGAGGGATGCTGGAGATCCGGATCGGCTCTTCAGCATCTGCGATGATCCCCCTGCTCTTTTCTCTTTATCATCTTTCTTTACCTAGAGGAGAATGAGGTGACGTGACGTCATGATATCCACTGCCCCTATCAGTTTTCCGGCTTTGCTCAATGGTTTACTATAATTGGCTGCTTCCTGCTGTTTTGTTATTTTTGGCGGAAATTATTATCTCTGTAGTTACGGTTGCTATATGGATAATACTTCCGATTGCTTTTTCTATTACTTTAGATTTTATTTTTTAGTGTAAACGGATGTATTGCTCCAATATCTTGATTGCATAAGATATTAATATTTATTAATTTAATAATATATTAGTTTTTTTTTTAACGGTATGCAGATAAAAAATTATAAGTTTTTGATTTAAGATTTCAAAAGACCTTTATTATTTAAAATTAATAAAAAGTTTGAAAATTCTTTAAACATTAACTCTCATATATAATTTTAAAAATTTTTTTGTTGGTAGAAGTTTTTATATTTTAAAATTATTCTTTTAAAAGAATCAGATTATGAAATGTGTTGATATTTACAACACTATTTACGTGTTTTTGTGTACATTAGCATTATTCCATTTTTAGCATATTTCCTCAGTTCAAACAAGTTTTTTTCCACTTAAAGAAAAAAATTTTACCTGTAGAATTTTTTGCAGTAATATTTGTTTTATTATTGGTAAAAAAGAAAAAAAAGACAGTGGTTAGTTCAAACTGAAAAAATAAATCTATTCACATCAAATAGTGAAAAATTAATTCACAATTTTGTGAATAAGTGTTTCATTTTGTTCGAGTTTTTGTTTTAAAATTATAAATTAAAACCTCTGTTAAGTTTTTTTTTTCAAGGGACCGATTTAAAATTTTGTTAGAGTCCGTTTTAACGATAAACTATTGTGAAGAGTTCTTTTTCACGGTAAAAAAATTGAGTGGAGTCCGCTAACGGACTCAAATTTCTCCTAAAATGACCCCTGAGGAAATATTACTAATATTTGTTTATGCCTTTAAATTTTCATCTTTTTTTCTTTCTTTTTTTTTAACTTTTTAGGTTTAAAAAAATGTTTTTAAAAGTCTTTAAAAAGTTAATTCCTAATTCTTTTATATTGGCTTTTAAGATAAAATAATATGTTATTAAACTAAAATAATATGTTACTAAACTTTTTGGTCTTTTTATAGTAATGTATTCGTGTCTCAAAGATTTTTATAAACATCTTTTTTTGTTTTGTTATTATTTTGTTATTGTCCTTCTCCCATGAATAAATTTATGTCTAATGTTCTGCAACAGGACTCTTGATAAGTATAAAAGTTCTGTGGTTATCTTCAAAAATAAACAACTATAGCTAAAATTATTTAACACTTTCTTTTTCATATATCACGAATAATTTTATTTTCGATACTAAAACTTTGATACAGAAAATTTGATTTATTATTAAAGACCTACATTTATTGCAGTTTAATGCAGCAGTTCCAATTTTTTTCAGCTATGAAACCCTAGATGATCAATCTTTTTTCGTTAAAATCCCGACTTAATAAATAAAGTACATAAAGACATTTGTTTAACGTAGTTGCAAATAAAGTATACTTAATTTTAAAACACTTAAAAGAAATAAAATTTTTTATTTATTATTTTATCATTAATAATCTTAAATTAGATTTTATGTACAACGGTTGAATTAGCAGCCCTTGGAATTGTATCTATTTTAGTTATTGATTTTAATTTAATTTTGGGGAAAATGCATAAGCGGTAAATAAGCGAAATAAGCCGAATTTTTTTAATTTTTTTAAATTAAAATTAAAAAGAAGTGCCATAGACGTTAAAAATTGTTATCAGGGACACATTTTTCTTTTTGACGAATTTAGTTATTTTGAATCAAAACTCTGATGGGAAATATTAATGCAATTTTTTATAAATGCATGTCTTTTACATAATTTTTTTCAATATATTAATCTTAGAAAACTTAAAATTTTTTAATAAATTCCTTTTTTTTATTGGTATTTTGTTTGAATTAATTCCATTCAGGTAACCAGAATAATAAATAACTAATGGATTATTAAATGAATCTCAATATAGTTAAAGATTTCAAAAATCATTACTGGTGAAAACGAAGTCCTAACTCTCGGGACACATTTAATTCTTCACCTTAACCCATAGGTCCCGCTGTTCCATAGGTCCTAATATTACTTATAGGTCCCCTGTAAACCGCTGGTTTTGTGTACAGTTTTACGCCAAACATAAATTGTTATGTGAGGTATGTCGCCGTTTGGCACAATTTTTGCTTCAAATCTCTACTTTTATTGTTTATCAACATTGTTTCGAGAGAAAGGAAGAAAAAAAAAATTAAAATTTAGAATTACTGGAAAAATGTTCGAAAAATGGAAAATCTTTATTTAATTTTTCCAAAAAAATGCTTCAAGTCAAGTTTTTTTTAAATTTTTAATAATGCTATAAAACTGGGTGTTATTCTTTTTCCAACTAAAAAAGCATTTTTTATTTAACAAAAATTATTCCACTTGAAAGCAAAAAATTACTTCCACATTTTGTGTAATTATTCTTAAATAAAAATAGCTAAGTTTTTTAAAATAAATTATGAAATATTTTATAATGTGGCTAAAGTTTTGTTCTATTAAAGGCCTTAAATACTTACAGTCAAATATTTGAGTCCATTGCTCAATTATTTGACATTGCGCCTCGGTCGAATACCGTGAATTTCTCTCGTCATTTTATACGTAAACAAAATGATTGTGTTGGCGAATTCTCTTAATTTGGCGCCACTCTGAAAGAAACCACTGCCTGAGGGGGGAGAGGGGTTCCCGAAACATGGGTAACCATGGTGAGGGTGCGCAGTGGGCTTGGGAGCACTGACAACAGAGCATCGAGTGAGGTACTCTGAATTTTCTATGTCCATTCGTTGAATAACGTGATATATTATTTTTATTATTATTTGAGCCCTTATTTTTTTGTAAAAAGATTTTTTTAATTTCGCTGGGCTCTTAAATTTAGTTTGCTTCGGGTGAAATAATTTCATTCTTTATCAGAGAGATCCTCTTCTCAACAATTGTTCCATCATAGATATGTGAAGAAAAAAAACCATTCGATTGGATAAATTCTTTATTTTTCCTGTTTCGAACATTCGAAAACGATCGAAATGAACAGCTGTTACTTTCTGTAATCGAAAAGATGAACTGAAAGTAAAATCGTCTGTTCAGAAATGTCAGACGATTGCCATGAGTTCAATTTGAGCTGACCACAATGTGACTTTTCAACATTTTTTTTTTTAGCTTTATATACTTTTGTTTATTAAAAACATTAAAAATACCTAAAATAGTCGTTATTTGCTTCTCTGCTGGTCAAGAAATCCTGAACACCATTTCGGTACTGGAGAGGTCATGACCTCAAGATGACTGACCTTTCATACTAGTCCGGTCCTATACCTCCGTCCAATATGTGATTGTATAGTTACTACAAACTGATAAACCACATGCCATTTCTGTTGAGAGATTCTATGAAACTGCATACATTGCATTATGGCATATTGATATAGAATAATGTGACTCTTCCTGGTATACATATTACATTATTGAACTTGTAAATAATGGAACTATTATTGAGATGATTTGTCTAGATTCCCAAGTCCACTCTAGGACTTTTCACCCTTCCTAATTAGTCTTAGTAGTAGTTAGTAATAAATAGTTCTGGAGAAAATTTTTCCATGGCTGGTAATTATGACCGCTTTTGGAGTAGATCTAAAGGAGCAAGATCACAGTTTAGACTTGAAGGTTTACAACCATTCAAATGGTGAGTTGATCAGACGAAAATTAGATTTTAAAATGTTTATTAATGAGCTTTTTATATAGTAACTTGTTACTCTTGCTTTATTAAAACTTTAAAAGGAAATATCGATTCCACTTACCTTTAAAATCGATATTTAAAAATAGGAATGTATAATAGCACTACTTGTTTGAATGTCATAGCACAGAATAAATTACAAATTTTTATGGGATCTGATCTTTGATAGAATAACCAATTTTTAAAATTTTATGTGTAGCAATTTATTACCCGGGCCCTTATGAAGAGCCCGGGTAAATGTTTGACAGAATGATGAAATATCGCCGTTCCTTCCCCTCAAAAACGCTATTAACGAATTGGAAATAATATTGACAATTATAGCTCATATATTTTGATTATTATAGCTCAGGGTATATAGAACAATTAATGATAATAATCTTATTTTTAATTTTTTCATATAAATTTTAAAATAAATAATGTAAGGAGATGCCGCCTTTCTTTCTTTCAAAGGCGTTATTAATAGACAATATATGTATATATAATTGTACTTAAATTTGATTATTATAATACTTGGTAAATGAAATAATTTTAATAAATTTTATAGTTAATTACTTGAGCTACGTTGAAACTACACAGCATAATTATGTATCTTTCTTTTAATGTGTGTTTATATTAATATGTAGTTATAATTTATTAATAAATAAGTATGGCAGGCGAATTATTTATATATTGCAATTATGAAAATTCATTTTATCAAAAATGCAAAAGGAATATGATTAGTTGTACTTATAGCACCTAATGTTTGTCATTAACTTGAACATTTTATATATATATATGTTGAAAGTTAAAATTGAAACTTAAAACACAAAAGTTTAAATTAAAAATTAAAGAAAGAAAAAAGTCAAGTAATACGACTTTTAAAACTTTATTTTCTTCGAAATATTACATTCTCTTACTCATAATTTTCCATCTGTAATTAAATAAGACTTACTGTGTGATACTTTTGTTACAAGACATCTTACAAGCATTGTGTGAAGCTCATTTTACAGTTTTTCTCGGTAAAATTGTAATTCAGAGAGAGAGAGAAAAAAATTGACTAAACTTAAAGTTGCATAGTTTTGTTTAAAGAAGAAGAAATTATAAAATAAAGAAATATCTTAAGTAGCTTTCAAATATCATATCATTAGTTTTCATTCTGAAAATTTTTATTGTGAGATATTTATTAAGTATTGAATTGCTTTTATATTCTTTGTAAACAAATTTTGTTTGGATTTATCTCTACAAAAATGTTTTCTAATGAAGCGTTTTAAAGATGTTTTAGCAATTGTACCCTTGCCAACAAAAATAATAGGAAACCCACCATAAACCTAAGACAAGCATTTCAAAGCATGCCTCTATGGGTAAACGAAATATTCTGCCCAAGGTGACCCAACATCTTCCCTTCCTCATAGCTTAGAGGAAGAAATAACAAACAGCAATTTAATTATCTTAAATAAATGGCCTAATATTTTATTGTTAATTAGCAATTAACATAATAAATTATTAGTTACCAGTCTAGAGGAATCAACATATTCTCTACCTCCTCTCGTAACTTGGAGTTAAAAAGAAACAATTAATTAGCTTAAATTAATTGCCTAATACTTTGTTATTAATTAATATTAATTTACTGATCAAGAAGAATGAACATACTCACCCCCTCATAACTTGAGACAAAAACAAACAGTATTTAAAATAACTTAGATTAATATTAGCTTAATATTTTCTTATTAATTTGCATAATATTAAACTATTAAATGGCTGGTCAAGTTGAATCAACATACTCTCTCTCTCTCTCCCCTGTAACTTGCAGGGGGATAAAATAAACAGCAACTGAATAAGCTTAAATTAATAGCCTAATATTTTCTTATTAATTTGCATAATATTAAACTATTAAATGGCTGGTCAAGTTGAATCAACATACTCTCTCTCTCTCCCCTGTAACTTGCAGGGGGATAAAATAAACAGCAACTGAATAAGCTTAAATTA